>NC_140704.1:29455000-30655000 GCF_050655825.1 Lonchura striata
TAGTGGCAACTGAGCTTATATTAAGTTAGCAAGAAGAGGAGGCAGGAAGAAAGGGAGAGAACAATAAACATCTGCTTATAAACCATCACAACCAGATGGAAGTGAGAATTAAAAAAATGCATGGCCAGTTCTCACAGGATTGGAAATCAGAAGATACCACAACTGTGGGAGAAATTATCTTCCCATAGATTCACTGGGCAAAAAAAGTATACTGAATATGTATCACAGTTGGCTTCTACTTAATAGAGAATAACTTTATAGTCTGAAAAATGGGAAACCATATTGAATTAATCTATTATCAGCAGAAAGAAACTAATGGGTAGATTGAAATCAGAGCAAGAGCCACTTGAATTTAGTGCTGTACACAAAGTGCAGATACAAAATAGATATACATAATAAACCAGACTAGCATATCAGATTTCAAGAACTCAGACTCTATTGAACTAAATAATTTAATGAAGAAGGTCAGACTGGAGCTATTACAAAAATTCACATGTGGAAGAAGGCTGTGGAATCCAAAAAGGCACCATAACTTAGGCTCAAACAGTTATTTAAAAAAAAAGTCTGTAATCAACAGCAAGTGTCAGAAGTATTCTCACAAAAGACTGCTCAAAGGCTGCAGCTATAAAAACCCATCTTACTACTCTCTCCAGCCCTCTTAGATCTCTAATTTCCTATAATATAAATGAGAAAGAAGAGGCAATTACAAAAAAACAACTAAGATTTGCAGGCTGAGTTTAATAAAGAGGGAAAAAACAATGAAGTGTGGAAAACTGTATTTTTTATCCAGAGAAGAAACAAAATGTTACAAGGGGAAAGTATGTTAATAAAGTAGGAGAACCTTAAAGTAATGATAATACACACATTGAAAAGATGCTGCATGCTTTTAAATTATCAAGGAAATGAGTAAAGGAAGTCTAGGAAATCATCCTTTATAATGTCATCATAGTAAAGCAACAGTTGTGTTCTAGTTGAGGTTTGAAACTCAACTTCCCTTTAAACCCAAACTATTTCAAGTGGTCAAAAAAGATCTATATGTTAATTTAGACTGCACCTTTGTTTCATTGTAGGAAGGAAGACTGAGTGGACTTTTCTCCCAAGACTCCCTGTGTCCCACTTCTGCTAAGATGATAGAGCTCTGTCACTCAGCGTAGTCAAGCTGAACCCAGTGAGCACAGCTGGAGCACTAGCTCGTAACTCCAGGGATTCCATGAGCTTTGCTGCCTGCCAGTAAAACTGACTGTGTGCAGCATTTCATTCCTGGTTTTCAGAATTCTGTTTGGGTGAACTAAATTGCCATTCTGGAAAGCCACGGCATGGCATTGTCACAAAGAATTTTAATATACAGCTAAAAACATTTTGTTTCCTATTGGACCATTGGATAATTGAGGCTAGAAGGGACACCAGGAGGTCTCTCATTCAAACTCCTTCTTAAAACAGGATCACCCACGAGGTCAGGCCTGGTCACTCTGCCCCTTACTGCTCTACCATACAGTCTCTCCAGGCAACCTGTTCACTGCCTGATTGTCTGTCAAGGGTGAAAGAGGTTATTCCTTTTATCAAGTTGGAACTTCCCTTGTTTGGGTTTTTGTGTTTCCTCCTCTCCTCCAACAATGAATAACATAATTACCTTTTCATCTGCCCAACACTTTTTTTAGTTGTTTTCTCACTATCACATTACATATCAAGCTCTCTACCTTGCTTCAGCTTCCTATACTTATCTAAAATCACTGTTTCCCTGGAAAATTCCTCTTGCAACACACATCACACATTTACTGCCAGCTTCCTTCCAGCTGTACCTGATAATGGAATAGTGTTCCCTATTCTCATTTGATCCCTTCCAACACTTTTAACATACACTCAGAGCACATTTTTTGCACTAAATAAAATATAGTAAACTTTGCACTGTCAAATTTAAACATTAAATTTCCCTATAAGGAATTGTCTTCATTAAAGCTAAATTTGATGCAAGATTTCAGAATTTATTCAATTAAACCTATTTTTTTTCTACACCAGAAAACCTAATTTTCAATTTTTCCACACTCTCCTTTGATATGCTGAAAGCTTTAGATCACATTATTAAGCAGCAACACCTGCCACAGCCTTTATCCTAGGATCATACTCAATTATAAATTAAAATGTGTTCATGTTTATGGAACTACCATAGTTAGATGATGTATTAAGTGTATTCTAATGGAAGACTTAGAAGTTTACCTTGAAGAGCATGCCACAAACAAACAGCAATTAAAATAATACTTTGTTTGAATAAAGATAATAAATATCATATCCTAGAGAATTAATACCATAAGAAAAGAAATGCATCTGAATGGCAAATAGGTTTTAGCCTACAGACATAATTTTTTTCTCTTAATTGCACATATATGTGTGTACATACACTTGTTTTTGGAAACGTGCTTGTACCACACCATTCTTAGTCTGTTATTACAATTCCTATTATTTTGGAAGCACATCCTAATCATCAAAATGTTTTTGAAGTATGCAGAGTATTCCAAGTAGTAAATTAATTTATCAGAAATCCATTTGCACTTTCTACATAGCAAAGGCTTGACTGGTCTGGAAATTCAGTCTGGTTTCCTCTGACATCTTTAGAAACACCTTTGTTATGAGATGCTACTACTGTAAAAATAAGAAAAATTAAATAAATACTGCCAAGCATTCATTCATGCTCAACAGAATAGTTGAAATTGTTATTTGAATAATATAGGTCATTAAAAATATCTAACAATTTTTTTTGTTGTTTACTCATTCCCCATGTCTCTGTAGCCACAAAAACAAAAAATCAAACTTGACACTGACCCTACCAATATTAGTACACAGGAAAGAAAGAACACTTTGTGGTTGGCAAGAAAAGAGGGCTGTTTTCACCTGACAGCAGCTATTCCAAGGATTATTCCCCACCTGCCAGCCTATTTCTTTGGCTCAAACCTGAGAACAACCATTTGTTTATGAGCATACTCATGAAAATGCAGCCTACCTCACATAAGATCTCTGTCCTTTGGTAACCAAGATATCTCAATTTTTATAAAAAGTCATATGGTTTCTTCACAGAACACAAGTCATTATATGTAGCTCCCAACAGCCATAAACAGTTTGAAGATATTACAATATTTTTCTCGGCACTTGCAAAAATCATCATTTTATTTATATCAACAGATACTTCTTTAGTCAAATATGAGGGCAAATTATCCAATCTGCAAATGCATGCTCTTATGAAAAAGTAATTTATAAAGTAAGGCCCTTGAGAAAAAAAAAACGAGAAGGAGGAGGACAGAGAGTTAAACTGTAAGTTACAAACTTCTGAGAAGCACCATTTAAAGTTTACATGTTAGAACTAGAGTTCAAAGTTATCTACCTTGAGGGCAGTAATCCTAATGGAATTTTTTTAGGATGTTTTGTATTAGCCTGATCTTAACAACATTTTTAGATGAGTCACCCTTATTGTAAGACAATGTTTTCTTACTTCAAGACTATTAAAATAGGCGTGTACAACCTTGTCTGCATACTCTACAAGTTTATACCTGCTTAACTAAAGAAAAGCATTAAATTGGCTTTTTATAAAAGTTATAAAAAATTTGAGGAAGTCAGGAAATTAAAAAATAAATGTTTTAAGAAAACAGTCTCAAAAGAAAAATAACTCATTAGTATATTTACAATAGTGAAATGTTTCTTTGTGTTGCCTTGAGTAAGAATGATATGCATGCATATAAATATCTAAAGTAAAACAAATGCATGCAGGGATCTATGTTTTTCTTACTTCCACCTGAGTCAAGTTTAGCAAGGGAGAATTTGTTGAATTCCTTAAGAAAACCAAAAGGTTTGATCACTAATAAACTGTAGATGACATAAAATTTGGAACTGTAGTCAGAAAATTAAATGTGTACACTCAGAAGTCCTTCATCACTACTGAATTCATCCAGAGATAAAAAGTATATCCAGCAGAGTAAACTAGTAACTTAAACAAAGCAGCTGTGAAGACTGAAACAGCAGTGGGGAGCAGTGTGAAGCCAGAGCCCTTAGTACCCAGAACCCTCCCAGCCCAAGCATTCAGCTTCTGGGACATCTCTAGTGGACCCTGACAGCATGCAAGGTGGCATTTAGAGAGCTGGTATCTTGCAACTCTACTTGACAGTCATGTAGGACTTCCCCCTGAGACACTCTACATGGCACAAGAAGTGAGAAGCAAATGCACATCACTTACAAGAGCATCTAGTGATAGGGCAAGTGGGAATGGCTTCAAATTGAGATTAGATTAAATTCAGATTAGATATTAGGAAGAAATTTTTTACTGTGAGGATGGTGAGGCACTGGAACAGGTTGACCAGAGATGTGGATGCCCCATTCCTGGAAGTGTTCAAGGCCAGGTTGGATGGGGCTCTGAGCAATCCAATCTAATGAAACGTGCCCCTGCTGATGGCCATGGACTTGGAACTAGATGGTCTTTAGGGTCCTTTCCAACGCAGGCCAGTCTATGATTCCATGATTCTACATTACAGCACCATGTAGTGGGTTCTGAGCTCTCATGAAAAGCAGACACTGTGATATAGTCAATTACCCAGCTCCTAGGAAAGGCCTAACTGAGCATGCCTAGTCTTGTAGGATGGTTGTCTCTAAGGTGACCTGTCCTTGAAGGTTTCTTGTAAGTACAGCACAACACAGCAGAACATAGCTAATAATATTTCTTCCATAAAACTAACAACCATAAGCCAAAACGATGCCATACAGGGGTACATCAGGATGATGCTCCAAAGGACAAACATATATTCTCCCCTTAAATATGCTTTAGTGTGGAATGAACTGTGCATTAATCATCTGCCTAGTATTAATATACATGGTTCAACTGTCCACTACCAAAATAATTCATGCTATAGCCACCTGAAGGTCTGAGATTTTAAGCTTTTTGAAGGGCACAAAATAGATAAGGCACAACTTTCAAACTGATGTTTTGGAGGACTAACAGTGCCAATTCAAAACCCCATTAAAGATAATTAATGATGTAAAATAACTCTGCTATGCAGTGGCTGAATTTGCTATGCAGAATTCATTATACTTGCATAACGAGCAAAGAACATGTACAGCTTCTGCTTCCTGAACTCATACAATGGAGCAAGAAGTAAATCTAAACTTCAACAATCTAAAAGTACAGTTTTTCATAAAGACCATCATAATAAGACTACTGTGGTAACTGAAGCAGATATATTGCACACTGCCACAGCAAAGGTATATATTATAAGTAAAGGGATTATCCTAATTGACTACCATGAAGGTCTTAATTTTTACTTTAAACTACACGAGCTTTTTATTATAAGCAATAGCTGAAAAAGTTTGTACTGGCTTTAAGGAAAAAAATGTGGTGACATTTTATATATATATATATATGCACATATGTGTGTGTGTATGTATACATACGTATATATATATATATATATATATATATATATATATATATATATATATACGTAATGCAACAACTAATCTCCTTTAGAGACCTATGACATTGTTGAAGACCTTGTATATACAGGAATGTGGCATGGAAATTCATTTGGATAAAAGTTAGTTTCATTCCAAGTTTGTAATTTTTTCACCACTGAGGAAGTCTGGCTCCATCTTCACTGGAGCCCATCGCTTGACAGAACCAGAAATTTCCAGGCTTGCCAACACTATCTTTTTGATTTGTGCCTGAAAAAATTCAGTTAAGTAGTTGTAACAATGCATCTAATATGAAATATTTGCCCACTGCGATAACAAGAGAGAACAACTAGCCAGTCACTCTCTGTGCCTCAATAGCATACAGGTTTACCTCTGATATTCTTAAATAGGAACTGCACTCTTTTCTCTGGAAAGGAATTTTTAATCCAAAGGGAAATCCCTTTCTCTTCATCAGTTTCTGTGTTTTTATTCCTCAGTTCTCAACAAGAAGTCAGGCAAGGATCCTCTGAAACACTGCCTATGAGTTTACAATAATCATTTCATTATAGAGTATTTGAGAATTCTTCCTTCCTACACTGTTTTTAGAGTGAGTCCACCTATATAAAGGCTAAATGTAGTCTTAATGTTAAATGGTATGAAACCCATGCCACCAGAAAAAAAAAAAAGCTGATGAACTGTTCAACAAAATATTTATAAATTAATTAAATACCTAAATATCACATAACTGCTATATCAATTTAGGCAACAACAGCCTGTATGTAAAACAATAAAGAGCCCTATAGAGTTAATATTTAATTTTCACTCTACTATGTAGAATAGAAAGACAGAACATATTCAGAATTTACCTGCAAATGAAAGAAGAAAATGTGTTTATTCTTTATAAGGCCCTTCAAAATTAATCTCTATTTGACTGTAACATACTCAGTTTTTTATAAAGTTCTGTATTCTGAGAGAAGTAAATAAAGATAAATATGCCTAATAAAATATTCCAGTAAACAAGCTAAAACAACTTGCCTAAGCACATTTTATACATCATATAGCATTTCTTAAAGACATTTCAACCTATCCCACACAAAATTCTTAATTAGAATGAGGAATATGCAAACTGACAGTCACAAGGACAAACACGTACCCTTAATGATTGATTCAGCTGCATACAGATCCCGCTTGTAGGTCACCTAAAGGACAGACAAGGCTCATGAGATTTAACACAGCAGGAAGGAATGTAAAACCAATAAAACAATGCCCTAGAGGCAATTCTTTACATTTTAAACACTGTAAACAAGTGATATTGTCAATTTCTTAATTTTGGTAAAATATCACTGGCAATTTATGAGAACAGAAGTTGCAGAAACTACTGGAAACTTGAGAAAACCCCTTTTCCAAACACTTAGATCTGCTTAGAACTCATTTGAAATCTAAAAGTATTTTCAGTCCTTTGAAAAATCATTAAAATATTATAATGCCTCTATTTTTTACACTCTAATTTTACTGAAAATAGATTAATTTTTAACAGGACTTGGGAAATAGAATTGACAGCTAGGGATAAATCTTATTATTGTTTTTGTTAATATAGGTGCAATTTTTCAGTAGTGCAATACCACTACTATTAATGAGAGTCCAATTAACCAGTGGGAGTCAGTGAGACTACAAGTAAACAGTGTGAGCTTTCAGAAAATAAACATAAAATTCTTCTTGAAGATATTAATTAGATCAAGTTAGATGAACAATAAGATGCTGAGTATTTACTTTGTACTTGCAAAACACCCTTCATAATTGTCTTTATACCTTCATGATGGCTGAAAGTCACAATAATAGGCTTTGCAAATAAAGTAATGAAAATTAAAGTCAGCATCTACCCAGGACATTAACAGTATTTGCTAGCAGTGTCTTCACAATGACAAGCAGTGACTTGAACTGACACGAGTCTTAAATACTTGCATTCTTTACCGTAAATTCATTTTATGCTAGATAAAATTTTACTGGACTTTCTGATATTTTTTCTCTTGAGTCTGAATAATTTTTTTTCTTTTTGAAATGAACTGAAGTCCACAGCCTTATTGCTGCAAGGTAAATCTTACAGCAGAACACCACTAACAGTCGCCATGTGATTACTTATTTTAACATAAGGATTCTTGTAACAATTTTCCTTTCAATCTCATAAATTAAGCTCTGTATTATCAACAGACAGAGATGAATAACATCTCATGATTTCCCCAATGCATTGTATTATTTTAAAATGAAAACCTAACTTACTTCCCTACAGTTTGTCCTGCAGGAGGAGCAGCCAGAGAATTAATTTATATTGATGAACCTCTGGAGTCTGACTTTACAGTATACAGACATTTACATTTCTACTTACTGTTGGGAAGAATCAATGTCTTGAAATTAGATTTAAGGATAGAGTGAGCAATTGAGTGACTGATTTTGCTGCAAAGTTTCTTTCTACTCACCAGATTCTAGAGGGCCTTTATAATGAACTTTCAGTAAAGTGCAACAGATTATAATCTCAAAACCTTGCAAGAAACAAGTCTAAAGTCTGTTGGAAATGGTCTCACACCCTAACATTTACAGTCCCTTTGAGGTGCAAAAGTATTTTTAAACAGTCTGATCTAAAAAAATGCTAGGTGCAGTCTGCAAGAAAACAACACAGGAGAATAAAAAATTAAGAATAAACCTTTAAAAAATCTCTTCTGAAATTCTGAGACAGACATCAGTAAATGGTTTGTTTTTTAGAGAAATAAATCAATGAAGACCATATTACATGCTTCATTTGTCATTCTTTCATAATCTTTGATCCTATAAGACAATTTCAGACAAAAGCTCCTCTAAGTTTTGTGAAAATTGTGAAGTTCACAGAAAAATCCTTCCAGATAACATCTGCAACCACCCCTTACCAGTTAAGAAGGGAGAGTTTCTCTACACCTCTTTCAAACTGACTAAGGTGCTAAATTCAATTCCATGAATGTCCCCTATTTATAACAGTTGCACAGACCTTGAGCCCAAATTTGTCCACAGCATTATAGAGGCACTTGTAATACCAGAAAATCCCTTTTCTAATTTCATTTGTTTCTCTACCCATGGCTGACATACAATGTCTTAGTATAGAAAGGGAGAAACTTCATTAAACAGAAACACAGTACACCTGTGTATGTGTGCCATCATAACCTTGTTGTATTTGAGGGTAAAGAGTTGTGGTTTTGTATTTAATGTACATTTTTGTAAGTCTGAAGCATCCATCAAACTAAATCAGTTTGAAGAAGACTTCTAAACATCATGTGGAAGTCATTTTGGGGAATAACTTCTAAAACAACATCTTCCTAGGTAGTGAAAACTAGTAGTCTGACAATTAACAAAATAAGGACCACAGAAATACAAACTAGTCTGCTGATTTTTTAGGCTTTATTAAGGCACAATAGATTGTTTATTATACAGAAAAATAGAGATGTTTAATAAGACCCAAAGACAGTGTAAACTTCCTATCCTCTGTGATGCCTACACCACATTCAAAGTCACTGCCTTCCAAGAACAATCCACGAAATATGACCCATACTTCATTTGTTTTTAAAATTAGTTCTTTATATTTGGATGCAATGAAAAGCATACTCTTTATTGAAAATGTTTTCTAAGTAATCCTTATAAATAGATTTCTTCTGATCAATTATATTTTTATTTACGAATCCTTAAATCTTTGTCTGCAAACTTTATCAGACAACTGTTAAATACCTTAGAGACAATAACAGTTTCTGTAGAAACTGGTGAGAATTATCTTTCAAAATATATCAATTATCTAATTTCTCATCTATTTAATAAGAACTAGTACAATTACAGTCATCCTATTTTTAATTAAGATGTCATGCAGTAACAAGTCAAACTTCTGCCAGTTGTACGTTGTATCAGCACTACCATCTTTATCAGCCAAGATTATAGTCTTGTAATAAAGTCTTGAAGTCAATTCAGAAAATAAGTAAATCTCATGTTGGCTGACATTAATTACTTTAATCCCATGACTGCTTATTGATCAAGTTTTGCCTGTAGCAGTGTACCCTTTTGTTTTGTTGATCAATATCAAACTCACAAGGTTCCAATTACTCAAATTCTCATTTTTCATGTGAAAAATATTAATTTTCATTTTGTCCTCTTGAACATCCAGTGATTCAAGATTTTCAGAATGTTATTGATGCAATAAAGAATATCACTAGGCCAAATATTAAAACTCAACACCAATACCTCACATTCACAAAACATGAAAATATTACCTGCTTATAGCAAAGGCAAAACAGTCTTACTTATTAAACATCTTTACTCTTCTGTATAATAAACAATTTTTTGTGCCTTAATAAAGCCTAAAAAATCAGCAGACTAGTTTGTTTTTCTGTGGTCCTTATTTTGTTAATTGTCAGACTACTAGTTTTCACTACCTAGGAAGATGTTGTTTTAGAAGTTATTCCCCAAAATGACTTCCACATGATGTTTAGAAGTCTTCTTCAAACTGATTTAGTTTGATGGATGGTTCAGACTTAGAGAAATGTACATTAAATGCAAAAATACAGTTCTTTACACAAAAAATACAACAAGGTTATGATCACATACATACAAATGTACTGCATTTCAGTTTAACGAAGTTTTTCCCCTCTTATACTACGACATCATACAGAGCTCCTTTGTATGGCATAGTTTTGTAGGATTGTGGTGTTGATAGAGACTATGGTTTTTTTTTTTTGCCATCCTGATCCCAAATATCTTATAAATAGCTATATAATAACTATCCTTAAAATAAAACTTACAAATATGTATAACACTGAAGTCATTTGAATTACTTGGTTGTTTTCACTACAAAAGTAATTTTAATTTCGTAATTTATTCCCAGAAAGTAAAAAAAAAAACTATATCCTGCTTTAGCTCCAACAATTACTTTGAAATGTTACTCTTCCTAATGTACAAGTGCTCAGGTAGAAAAATTAGTGTTAATTCAAGAAGATAATATATACACAGAACATTTTCCCACAGTTTTGAGTTATTTAATGTTATGTAGGTTGTGCACCTCATGCATAAACTGAATTCTTACAAATATCTGATCTGCTCTTTAAAGATTCATGGTCCACATAGGATGAAAGTGGTTTATTAATACTCAAACTATTGACTGCAGTCCTTCTGCTATGCATTCTCTGAAACCTCAAGTGAACAATTATTATTTATTTCAGTTCTTATTTATCTGGATGGAATATCTCTTTGCCTTGTATTGAAAATAGAACACTGGAGCCATTGAGAGAATATCAGTCCTTGGCATATGAAATTTCATTTAGCTCAGCACTAAAAACCCAGCAGAAAATAATAACAATATATTACAAATTACAGTATTATGACAGCTAAGGAAAGAAAATTGTGTTTCTGAGAGCTGACTGGCAACAACAATAGTTCCAAATAATTTCGTAAGCAAGCACCACTTGAGAAAACTGGTAGTCTTCTGCATTTCATGAAACTGCAGATAGAGCATGACTGTTCTTTAATGATACTGCTCCAAGTAACCTGCCAAACACCTTGGCACAGAGTGACCAACACCAGGTGCTATTCAAGAAGGAGCTGTATTGCTCTGTAGGCTCTAAACTGAAATTAGTATTTCCTGCAGAAACAATGTAATATTTTACAGACCTTGTCATTTTTATGTCTTCCACTTTTAATGTCTTTACAAGCCACAGAAGACATCAACAACTTCTAACTACAAAATTAGACAGGGCACAGGATGCGAGAAGGTACTTCAATGGCCTGGCACCAGCATCTTTGTGTTTATGTAAAATATTCACTGCTCTGCACTGCCTGCAGCACAGTGTCTGCACATAAATGGGTGCTCTTGCTACTGTCACACTCTGCACAACACTGTCAACACTGAGACTGTGCTGGGTTGACCTTGGATGGATACCAGGTGCCCATCAAAACTGCTCTGTCATTCCCCTCTTCAAGTGGATAAGGGAAAGAAAATGTAACAAAAAGCTCATGGGTCAAGATATTGGCAGAGAGAGATCATACAATCCAGACTCAACTCAGGGAAATTAGTTTAATTTATTACTAATCAAATCAGAATAGGATAACGAGAAATAAAACCAGATATTAAAACTTCTTCACACCACCCCTCCCTTTTTCCCAGGCTCAACTTTATTCCAATTTTTCCCCACCTCCTCCCCTCCAGTGGCACATGGGGATGGGAAATGGGGGTTGCAGCCAGTTTATCACACAATGTCTCTGCTACTCTTTCCTCCACGGGGAGACTTCCCTTCCCACATGTTATCATTTTCCAAATGTTTACAGGCCTCTTTAAAGTCCAGTGCTACTGCAATGGGTCCTGCATGCTACAAAGTTAACAGCATCAGGATTTTGTTTCATAAACAGTGTTGGAGCGAGACTGACAACAAGTCCCTTTTTAGAACAGAGATATGTACATGTTCAAGTCCAAATGAAACTGGGGACTGGTTACTAGTGCTATTCCTTGGGGCCTGATACTGGGGACAACACTAAGATCTTTATTAATAAGCTGAGAAAGGGGAAATATCCTCAGAAAACTAGTAGATGATAAGAAATGTACAAGTATTCATTCAATATGCTCAAAGGTCCAACAGTAACTTAGAAGGATCCTGAAAGCCTGGAGAAAGTAGCTGAGAGAAACTTTGTGTCTGTAGCAAATATAAATACAGAATCCTGCATCTGGGACAGAACTACCCTGGGCAGCAGCAGTCCATGCTGATGCTGAAATAGAGAACACAGCTTTAGAGAGAAGGACCTTCTGGACAAGCTGAGCATGAGTCAGCAGTGGGGAGCAGTGGAGAAATGGAATCCAACAGGAAGTTGTGCTTATTACAGGTAATATAGGGATTATTCCCCTGTATTTGGCCCTTCAGAGAACACTCCAGAGTACTGTTTTTAGCTTTGTGCTCTCCAGTATAACACAAAGAGAAACAGGAGGAAGCCAGTAGAGGGTTGCTAAGATGGTATGAGAGAAATTGGTTTGCTCAGACCATATTACAGAAGTTGGAAGGTGGGGAAGGGTTAATTAATGGCCATAGTGAAGAATAAACCGGACTTTTCTTGCAGAGCTTTCTGTTGGCCTTTCTTTCTTTCCCAGTGCAAGAGGGAGTAAGGGAAATGTTGATGAAATATTCTGAAAAAAGTCCCCATACAAATTCATTAGAATTGTCTTCCCAGAGAACCAGTGAAATCTCCCTTCTTGGAGATATTCAAAATTTAGCTGGACAAGGCCCTGAACTGCCTAATATAACTAACCTGGTCCCACTTTCAGCAAGGTGTAGGACCAGATGACATCTATCTATTTCACTCAGACTTAATTATTCTATCATTCTAAGCTACATTTATCTGCTGGACATCAGTATCATCTACCGATAACAAAGAACCAGATGAACACTATAATGACCTAAATGAGCATTAGTGGTGTATTTTGCTACCCTTCACATAAGTACCATGCTTTGCAATGCGGACAATTAAATCATCCCAAAAAATTGTGTTATGTAAATATGCATGACATCATCTGTCCCTCAGAAGACTAAATACGAAAACAGACCATATGCTGTTTCAGAAAGACTGTATGTCCCCACAAGGTATCAAAAGAAATTCTGTATGCAATCAATGCACAAGTAAATTTTGCTGTTAAATTGCACAGGAAAATTGCACTGCAGATTCAGGAAACTGCCTTTTTTCCTTAATGAAAGATTTGAAAATGTATAGTTATACTATTAGAAATAATGTCTCATTAGAAGGAAATTTACTGTCAATGACAGATGCAGTGATTTGAGCTGCTTCCAGCTCCTTCAATGTGGTAACAAATAAAATAAAATAAATAAAATAAAATATAAAAATCTTTAAAACTGCTTGACACAACAGCTACTAAAAATTAATAATGTCCCACCATCCAAATCAATGATATGCAATATTTTGAAGTAGAAGGGACATATGCTTTGGCATCTGTACACACAGCTGCTTTGTCATTCATCAGGAACCTACCAGATTACCAGAAAAATTATATGATGTTAAAAAAATTGTAAAGATTTTTTTTTTAAGAGGTCTTAAATATTAAAGTGTTACTGAATGTAATGAACGACTCTAAAAATCAAATTGTTGATAGCCAGGTATTTGGCATGAGAAAAAAAAAAAAAGTGATGTCCTCACAGGAACAGTGGGGGAAAATAGACAAAAGATATAGAAATAGCAGGAGAAAGCTCATATTATAAAAGAAAATTCTTAGTTTTGGAGATTACAGATTTATAGTTTCACAGATTTGCAGATCATTCAAATACCTAGATGTTTTTCCTATTTGCAGGAAAATGCTGCCTTCATTGATTATCTCAAGTAACACCTGCCCAAGTCTCTTTGCAATAATGAGCTTTAGAAAGAGCTCAGACAAAACCAATTCTGAAAAATGAAATAGAAAAGCCTAAATTCCAATTGAAAACACATCTGAATTTTTATGGTAATATGCAAATGTTATTAATTTTAAATTACATATATAGAACTGGATATTATTATTGTCTTTACCTTCCAGAGGTCAGCTGTTCCTTCAACAAGTCTGGCATTTGTTTTACAGTATTTCAGAGCCAGATGCAAACATTCAGTTCCATAATCCAGGTCGTAGTCTGTACACTGCAGTAATTAAAAAAAAATATCCTAAATTAGTCTTAGATACCTCTAAGCAATAACACATTTTCTTTCATTAATGAAACCTTACATCTTAACAGTCCTATCCACAGTAATACATCTGTATTAGGCACACAGGTTCAGCATGGATCAGAAATAAAACCGTTCCAAGAAGCTTATGCCAAATTGTGGCTATTTAGCAAAGTCCTACAGAAGTAAATAAACACTTTATAAGCAGAGATTAATTCAGTTAGGTGCTGCAAGCATCTTGCTAAACCTTTACATTGTTAAATAAATGAATGAGAAGTTACATGTATAAAAAAATTCTTGATGGAGTTGAGAGATGCTTCACCAATAGACACCACTGACCTTCAGTGACAAACCTTTAGAGTACGGGAACATTTAATAGATGTAGAAACATGACTCTTCAAGTGCTGTTTTGGTTATTGCAGCATCACAAAAGGGATGGTAGTAACTAAGAACTTCTGTATTTCTTATGTGATTCCCTCTATCTTTTTCTCCAGTTATCTGCATAGAAAATAGCAGTCCCATGCTGCCCCATGATCCTTATAGATTAAAAAAAAAAAAAAACAAAACCACATACCAAACAAAGGTTTATCTACCTTTTAGTCATCTAGAAAAGATATTATTCTCATAACACACCCTTTCCAAGCAGTTTGGCTTCCTATTGATACTGATTATAAGAACCTCAATAATGAAAAACGGAGTAGGGAGAAGAATCTTCTGAGCCAAAACATAGGTAGAAAAGTAGGAACTGGGAGCTAAACAGTCAGGACTACCTCAAGATGAAATAGCCTAAGATAAGAAAGTCCTACTGTATTTCCATATTTCTAAATTATTAGTCTATCCAGAAACACAAATACCATGTAACGAGGATAACTTAAGATAGCATCTTTTATTTAAAAATTGAGGTATTTGAGAAGATCACTGGCTGGCTAACACACTATCCAGTCTCTATTTCAGAGTGAATTGTCAACAATAAGTAAGAAAGAACACGGCAATAATATGTTCTTACTTTCCCAAAATGCTCCCTTTGCCTCCTATAAAGCCATTATTCTGGCTTCAGAAATCCCTATAATAAAAAGTCCCTGAGGGACACACTGAACCAGAAGTGACTGCCTTAACAGCATTCAGCGAATTACAGGAAAACTAAATTTACCCAATTATTTTTTGAATAGCAGTATTTTTTAGCAGCTAGACCAGGGAGTATCTCGTTCATCACTCTTTTCATCACATACTCTGTTATTCTGAGAGAAAAACCACCTTCTCAACCCTTCAAAATACTCCACCACATTTCTTCTCACATTTTTCCACAAATAAAGAGATCAATATCTATTCAGTTATTTCATGTGTGGAAACTACTTCAAAACTTTCATCAACCCTTTGACCCTCCATTTATCTGCACTCACCTATGAATATTATCATAATATTTTTCTACAAATCTTCTCAGCCCTCATCTCTACTATGCAGAAAAAAAAATGTGCACTTCCACTTCCTGTTTCAAATTATTTATGAACAGTATAACTGCAGTGGTCTCAGTACACACCATCATGAAACTCCAATGGAGATTTTCTGTATGAAAACTGGTCATGCACTTGACCTTGTTTCTTATCTTTTAACAAATAATCTGCTCTGGTAAATCCTTTCTCTTATCCCAAATCTTTAAGTTTCTTTCAAGTGTCTTCAGTAAAAGCTTCTGTGAAACATTTTATTAATGCACTTAGGTTGTTATCACCTCAAACAAGATGCCAGTGAAGTCCTTAAAGAATTGCAATTAGCTCTGTAAGACATAAGCTTTCCTTTACAAACAATTCCCCTGACAAATTTAACTATGTGTCTACAAATTCATGTTCCAAAGATACTGTGCTCTGTAATTTCCAGTCCCTTCCAGGATTCGAGAAATCAAAATTGTCAAGCATGTAAAAATTTCAGTGGACTAAAGAAGAACCAAAAGAGAATACTGCAATACAACCTGTCATTCTTTTTATTAACGTCCTGAAGAAGTTTATTAAAACAGATGAAGAAAATTTTTAGTTTCTATTCCTGTTTTATAATATATCAGTGAAATTCAAGGGATTCATTGGTATTACAAATCTGAATTGCAACACTCATACACACAGACATCCTAGAAAAAAAACCATAGCTATCACTTTTATATTATTTAAATCAGTGAATTCCATCATTTTAGTTTGTCAGACAACTTAGAAAAGTGCTTTAAATGTTATTGTTCTTTACAGATTTTTAGCTTGAGTTACAAAACAAAATGGACACAAGAACATAGAGTAACATAAAAAGGAAAGGAATTCAAAAATCCGCTTTGGAACATTTTTATATTAAGCAGAAATTTAAATAAACAGAATACAAAAAAGGCCAGTAAAGAAGATAAAGGAATAGGGAACTCTATCTCAAAAGTACGTAAAAATGCAGTCAGCCCTCAAGTAAAGAAGTACAGGGTTAAAGTACCAGTAAAACCAGAAATGGCCTAGAAACTTTCAAGTCTAAATATTTATTAGCAAAATGTTTCCTTCTTTCATTTTGTTTTAAAGGAAAATTTTCTGGTAGAACACAAACAATTTGCCACAAATGTAAATAACACACATATTAAAAATATCCATATATTTTTATTTTTGCTTCAGAATGGAAGAGAAAAATTCAGGAATAAATTTAGCTGTGAAAGAATTTACTTTAAAACATAACTTTTAAAAATATATGGGTAATTGATGCAACAAGGACAAACTAAGCAATTCTAACTTTTTAGCAAGGTATTAATCACAGATAATTAGTAGGGAGTGAAGAAGTTCCATAAATGGGCTAAGGCATCTTGAGAGTATTGCTTGCTTCAAGGGATGAAATATGACACAAAGCAAAGTAATAATTAAAAACATATTTCACTAACACTTGTATATCATGACATTTACCACTCTAATTATCTGTAATTGTTTCAACCTAAACATATTGTCAGAGTGTACTGTTCTCCAAGCCTGATACACTGATGTCAGAGGAGAACAATGAAATGAAGTAGCAGCACAAGGCCAGCTGTTTATATACCATCTCATGCTAAACATCTTCACATGTGAAATTTCAAATCCATATTTAAAGTGCATAATTCTAAAACTTCTATACTGCCTTAAGAAATTCAGTTAACAAATAAAGCATTATTAGAGAGCACCCATAAAAAAAGTCCTGCATCAGGCACAGCATGGCCATCCAGGGTTTGTCCTGCTCTGCTCTGCACTGAGGCAGCCTCAACTCGAGTGCTAGGGGCAGTGTTAGGGTGCCTTAGTATAAGAAAGACACAAAACTATTAAGGAGTGTCCAAAGGAAGGCAACAAAGATGCTCAAGCACCTTGAGGGGGAGCCATATGAGGAGTGGCTGAGGTCACTTGGTCTGTTCAGCCTGAAGAACAGGAGACCGAGGGGAAATCTCATTGCAGTTACAACTTCCTTACATGAGGAAAGGTGATCAGTGACAAGACCCAAAGGAAGCTGTATCAGTGGAGGTTTACGTTGGATAGTAGGAAGCAGTTCTTCATCCAGAGGGAAGGAGCAGGCTCCCCAAGGAAGTGATCCAGCACCAAGCCTGGCAGAGTTCAAGAAACATTTGGACAATGCTCTTAGATGGTGGGACTACTGGGAACGTCCTCTGAAGGGCAAGGAGTTGGATTCAGTGATCCTTATGGTCCCTTCCAACACAGGATATTCTAAGATTCTACAAGAGTTCCAGAATATTTGTGAAGAAAATTCTTACTGACCCAAGTATACAACCGTTCTCATTCTACATCTTCTGTATGTAATTCAGTGTACATCTAGACTCAATTAACAATACAAAAATGTGTTTAAAACTTTTACTCTTTCTAAAGCCCCTTTACTACTGAAAGCCTTTTTAACATAAGTTTGACAGTGTACAGTTAACTGAACTTGACATGCACACATAGCTTTGTGAAACAATAGACATAGTTTAAGTTTCAGACCACAGACTTGAAATGATGGAAACAGCTGGAAATACTGGCACAAAACATATCCACAAAAGAAAGAAAACATAATAGTTTAGCTCTTTAAATGACACAGAAGGAAATATGTTACTTAAAAATGCTTTTGTATTTTTAAATATTCAAAGGCATTCTAGTAGGTAGTTTTGAGGACACTTTTTTGTGGGTACTATTTTTTGTTTCTTTTCCAAGAGTTGATGTTTGAATAAAGTGCTACAAGTGGAACGAGATACAGATTTTAGCATTACACAGTCTTCTTCTTCTTCCCCTCAAATTTGTTTGAACACATTTTGAAAAATACTACTACTTCTTAAAATGCAAGGTGTAAACATAGAATAAGAGGTTAGAGAAAAGAGCAGCTATGCAGCCTGTGTCTCCCTACTATATACTAACAGTCCATATGCTTACTTCTTTCCAAAAAAATACTTTGAACACTAATTTACTGTATCTTTATATGGGAATTGGCAACCCTACAACAGAACCAGCACAGATTTAAAAAAAAGGTTCAATACAGGACTGTTATTTTCTTATATTTTCATCATTCCTTAGTTCACAATGACACAAAACAATATTCTTTAATGCATGAACTGAAAGAAAATTTTCAGATATGTTTCTTTATACAGGTATCTTTAAAGCCTGTGTAGAGCCAGCATTTACACTTCTGTAATCCTTGACTGTGTAAACCTTAGCACTTTTTCCACTGTCAGCAGCATCTCCATTTTACCAACCCTTGATCCATTCAGTAACAATATCAGAACACTTGCATTTAAAATGCATAACTAATCAACAATAGCAGAGCTTTAGGATTTTTGCAGATCCTGGCAAATCAAGTTTCCACTGCTGAAATGCCAGGGCACATCATGAACAATTAGCATCAGGAACATTTTACTGAGTTAAGAAAAGTAGGAACAAGCTCTCACTGAACCTGAATTGGCCTATTTTTATCATATTTCATAAAGATATTTTTTGCCACACACATTACCACTGAAACCAAAAAAATGCTGAACCCAACAGTGGATTTGCAGCAAATACTCAGCCTACATCAATATGCCAGAGCTAAATGAGAGACAGCAGAAGCAGCAAACAGAAGGAGTAAACATGAATGAGGAAACACTGAGATCAACGTAAAACCAGATTATCTCATCTCTGAAACTATTTTTACTGTATTTAATTAAAACTACTGTGTCAAACATCCAGATGCAATAGTAGTGAAGAGAACAAAGATACACAAACTTACTCCCTAACAGGATCATCCAAACCTCTTTTTATATAGACCTGTATCTATATCCCAAAACCTTTCAGTGCAGTAACTGAAAGTGCCTTTTCCATACATGCCATGATTTCCTGGCAATCTGCCATTAGACCCCAAACACTTCCTGATTGCTCATTGCAATATTCTGGTACTCATGTTGCTTCCAAGTACACTAAATACATACACACACCCATATTTTAGTTACAACATGAAGAAATAAGAAAATGGCAATAATCTATGGACAAGAATAGTAGTCAAAACACTGTGTTAGGACTTATTGTTTACACTTTTTAAATTATCTTGTAAATTGGAAAAATACTTGGGAAAGAATTATTGGACAAGACAAAGACAAGAAAAATCTTGCCCTAATGTAGAAAATACAGATTATTTAGATTATTCTAAGAATATTTGAAGAAGTGATTGTTCACATTCTCCCAATAAAGAGATTTCTAAATACATCACATTATAAAATTAAGAAACCAACAGATCATTTAATCAAGGTTGGAAGCAAAGGTGAGGCAAATTCAGACCAAGCTAAAATGCATATTTAAATTTTAATTTTTTTTTAAGATTATTCACTCTTGTAACAATTTACTTCAGAAAAATCACTTATTGAATTATGCAAGATCATAAATGGTCCTTTTCATTGCCTTTCAATACAACAAACTGTGAATAACAAGAGATTAAAACCTCTAGCTTCACTACTTTGTCTCCTTTGTTACTATCTCAGAACAAGCAGCAGATGACAATTTAGATGGGTGGTCTCCCATACAAGGGGTACCAGGATCCTCACTCAGTATTCAGCATTTTCTGAGCCTGTGCCAAACAGGTTATTCTCATGGATACAGGACACTTACCAGGGTAAATCCAGTAACACAACAGTATTCTCATAATCCAATCTAACTTCCAACTTGAATATTTGCATTGTGTCTCATTAACATATACCTTCCCAATTATATCTGAAGACAAAATGCCTTTTCACTGCCATAGAGATGCCAAATTTCACCCATGGAGTGGAAGCTTTGCACCACCGCAGCAAATAGTTCCAAGAGCTAATATGTGAATTTGCAAAGTTCTTTGAGATCCTACAGGATGAGGAGTGACATAAAATGGATTTCATTATCCCATTAGCAAAAACTCTTTTTTTTTCTTGTGCAAGGCATTAGAATCTCTCCAAACATTCCTGTGGCAGAATTTAATTAGGGCAAGGTGGGGATTCAGACAATATCCTGGCTCTACCATTACGCCAAAGAACTAATCAAATACAGAGCTATCTAAACTAGTATAGTTTCCTCCAGACCACCAATCTAGCTTCACTTTTTGAATAAAATAAAGCATTACTAACAAAATTTCTTTTAGCACATTTACCCTGAAAATTATTCGTTAGAATTGGGTAGGCTTTAAGGATAGGAAAAATTATTTATTCCTCACTGCTTCTCAGGGCAAAGTTGTCAGGGTAAAAAAATGCCAGATGAAAATAGATGCCTTTGGAAAATATCTCAGAGCTACAACCTGCAGACTATACAAATTAGGATATTCATTTAGGTGAGGTTGACAGCACTGTAGTTAAACAACAGTCTGCATGCATTAGCCTGACAATGAACAGAGAAAGGCAAAACCTCTGCAAAACTGCCTTATTAAAAAATTAGCGCCATAGCAATTTTGCATCAAAACAAGAAAAAAATTACCAGATTTCAGCCTGCATAAAAATGGAACAGAACTCGGGTTCTGTTGAAGTTCCAAATAAATATTTTTTTTAATGTGGCTGAAATAAGCCATAAAATCAAAGCTGAAATGGACCACAATGAAAGGGTGCTATTACTAATGCAAAATTTCTCATGTAGGAAGAAACAGATTATCTTCTAACATTAAGGAGTACACAGATTTCCTTGTCAAACCATCATATGTAAAATCCTAATGACTATGAAAAACCAGAAAGGCTTCCTTTTGTTAGATAATTTCATATGCTTAGACTGTTCATTGAAAAAGTCACAGATATTTGCCATCTTCATAGAAGTACTACACCAATAATTAAAACTAGGGTTAGGAATTTCAGAAAACTATTTAGCTGAGTATCCAGCTTACTTGGATCAACCAAGTAGGCAGTTACACTAAAACTGTAATTACCTGTTATATAAGCCTTTAGGACTCCATACAAGGAAGAATATTGGTTTGTAGTATTGTCTTCATATAAATCATACTACAAGATTAATATTAGTCTAGCCAGCTCCTTCCTAATTCACAAATCACTTATTGATTCAGCATTTCAGAATACCTTTAATGAGAAGGAAGACTACCTACGGACACAAACTGGAATGCAGAATTAGGACAAATATAATAACGGTGCCACACGGCATATATAAGACCTGAACATATAACTATAAACTACAAAAGTAAAGTGAGTCACCAGAGTCTGGGGATGTGGAAAAGGAACTGGATGAACACACAGAGCATACAGAAACTGCAAAATCCATTTGAATAAGAATTATTTGAATATGGTTAAATGATCATCCTTACAGCACAATACACTTAATAAAAGATTCCTGACACTTTTTTTAAAGAGACAAAGGCCAAGAAACAACCCAACACAACTTATAATAAACCATATATATTTTATGCAATATTTGTCATATGTTTCAAACAATGATGATCTCTTTTTCAGTGCTTTTACACTACAAAAATTAACAGCTCTGACCCATACCACTAACTCAGGATGGAATACAATCAGACAAAAATTTATCCCCAGCTGAATGCTTACAGAAGATAAAATATTAAGTTGGTCAACCTTGGTGACAACTTACATGCCTTGATATACACAAAGTTTTATGTTTGGTGAACGTTAAAAATAAAGGTTGAGGTGCCTTGAAGATTCAGATATCTTTAGTCTTGGCAAGGGGATGAGCAATATATTTTTCAGGATTCCAGCACTAGAATTAAATGCCCAAATTCTGTCTCATTTATATCTTGATCCTTCAGTCCTTTCTCTGAATCTGACCCTTTCTCCCAAAGTTGCCAAGGTTTTAGTCAACAATTTGTCACTATCGTTCATCTAATCGCTTGCTGCTCCTGGCAATAATAATTTGACAGACATTGATGTTTTTAACTAAGAACGAAGCCACAAGAAAATCCCCAATCAGTCTAGACATTTTGCCTCGAAGGACTTTGCCTGACCTACGCCAAAATATTGCTAAACTGCTACAGCTGACTGCACTTCCCTGCTACAGAGGATACTAAAATGCTTCACACATGTTTGAAAAAGAATCCCAGTAATGTTGTGCCCTTTCAAAAAGTACTTTAGAGTTTACAAAATCCACATGGAATACACTCCCTATTATTTACATACAGAAAAGACAATACTTTGAGCAAATACTTTTACAATGGCCCTAACAATAGCCAACTTCCTTTCTTAGTCTTGCAAGATCTTCCCTGAAGAAGATTCCCCCTTTTTAGGGGGTTTGTTAGAGGAGAACCATTTTAGAATTTCCTTTTCTTCTCCTAATGACCAGGTTGGACAGTTCAGTTCGCAGACTATCTCTTTTCCCCATCTCCACCCAATCTGTGGACATCTTACAATGATTTTTTTGGGGAGTGGAAGAACATCTGCCTCCCAGAATTCAGCATCAAAGTATGTGAATGATTCTCTCTAACACACTATTGTTTTGTATCTTGTCATTACTATGTTTATATATAGCTGTTCTCTCCTATGCAGGCAGATGTTGTAATGGCCCGTAAGTAAAAGCAACTGCTTAATATTTAAAGAGTGGTCAGTGTTGGCTATGAACAGATACACTAATTTAGTATAGTAGCAAAAAGTACTACATATTTTCTACACGGGTTAGATAGAATCCCTAAGTTCACTCTGATCTGTGTGGATAGCTGTAAGGCGGTTACAGACATGAATCAGAGAAATGTCTCTAAACATGTTGAAGCTCATTCTCCTTAGCTGAGTATTCCTGCTTCCTGTCCCTATTTTTTTTTTTTACTTCAGCTTCACTGTTCTGATTAGCTAAATATAAACTTCCATGCTCTGCATAAGGTTTACTATCAATGGAAGATTAAACTAACTATATATGTAATACAAACACCCCACCGCCCCAAAAAGCGTGTCATTCTTGCAATAAATTTCCACAGGTATAGCAGATCTTGAGGAAATTGTAAGATAATGTATAAATGATCAGCAGGGGAAAAAAAGTACATTTTTAAAATAACATTCTTAAAAAGCTATCCCTTAATTTTGAGTTAGTGATCAGACTTTGCCATACCACTCACATATGAAGGATTCCTGCAGAATAGCATTCTAACTTCTCCTGCTCCTTTTTCAGCTGTTTGTAGCTATTCCCTCTCACAAGGTTCTTGGCTTTCCTGGACTGGTGGCATTGGTGAGCAACTCTCTGGTATTCCCCACATTCATGCTGACAACTCCTTAACCATTGTATCATCTTACCAGGGCTACTTGTTCACATATCTGTATAGAAGCTGGTTAGAATCTCCTACCCACCACTCCTCTTCTGCTTCCATTTTTGGTTGTTTCTCTTCCAAATCATGAAAGAGTAAAGCTTTTTAAATGTTCCTGTTGCCTTTCTTGCTTTAGCAGATATATTTAAAGTGTTCAATGCCTTGAGTATTTCAGCCTTTACATATTGTGGTTGCATTCCTTGCACAGAACACACGACAGGACACAACAAGATGTTTTGTGTTAGAGACAAAAAAAAACCCTTTGAGATCTTTCTGCATTTCACAATATGTCAAAAACAAGTATTACAAAAGTCATTCTCAGCCTATTCAGATTAAAGGAAAATGGTAGTCTACCTGACTTCCTGATACTCTTATTCTTTTAAAAGGTACTGCTCCAGGGAACACTTGACTTCTGGTAAGTGAAATCTTTCCCCCACCCACCTCCTCCCAGGCTTGCAGGATCATACTCCACATTTGTTCCTATTTAAATTAAGAAGTGGAACAGAAATATGAAACTACCTTAAGCAAAAATGAACAAGTCTGGTCTAAGGAATCTATTCCTTATATGCTATTTTTGGAAAGGATGGATTTTCAATTAAGACATAAACTTTCCTGATTTTCCTTGGGATTGATAAAAATAGAAAAGAAACAGGTATTTTTAAAGATCAGGAATTTGTTATTAACGTAACACAAAAAAAAAAATTTAAAAATTCAGTTGGCTGATTTTGTCCCAGATAGTTCAGAACTGAAATAAGTAATGGATTCTGTCATTATTTTACAACTTTTTCCAGAGGTTTTACTAGTTATTAGAGATTTGTGGTTTTGGTTTTAAATTTTTTAATTTGTCCTTTTACTGTGGTTCATAACATCATGCAGGAAAATGGAGCCCACAAATTAGTACACATGAGAACTATGAGTATTGATACAACATCACATTTATCCCCTTAACAAATTTATACATCCTTTTACCTAAAAACCCAAGGAAAACCCCTGGCTAACATAAAGCCTCCCACCTGCAAGACCCCCACACACAATAAATACAGTTCTTTCTCCCCTTGCAGTTGTTTGCATTGGTCACTTGTCTACTCTGAGCCAGATACACATTGTACAAATAAAAGTTGTAACTTGATAAATTTTATAAATCTTAGAAATTGCATATATTTGAAAGTTGACAGATTTGAAGTCAGAAGTCTTGACATCATAACAGTTAAATCAGAAAGTAATACATATCTGAAAAAAGATCTGTTTGGAACACATGTTTTAGGCAACAGGGAAGATGTAAGACTGAAATAAATTAAATGCATCACAATGAAATGCAGATGAACAACCTGGCTGAATTCCTCAAAATCTGTCCTGGATTTTCGGCACCAAATGTAAAGGGGACTCCTTTTTAAGATACTATTGTTAAATCAATCTTTGATATTTGTACATAAAATTAATTAGAGGAGATTCAATAGGGCATCATTTCTTATTTGAGCTAGAAATGGAAAATGTTTTCTAAGGAAATTACTTAATTTGGTAAAGATCATACAGATATATTTTTTCATATGTTAATACCTTGCTCCATTCTAGTTCTAGATAAATTTAAAACAGCAATCAAAGGAGAAGGACCTCTAGTCTGCTCTTCCCATATTGCTACCAGACAAGAAGAGACAAAAAAGAAAAAGACTGCTGATAGCAAATTTGTAAGGGTCAGATAACTGACCCTTAACTGAATTTCACAACTTTGTGGTAAATATATTTAGAGATCATACATTCACAAACACATCTGGAAGTCAACACTCTAAACTTATCTACTCACATGTGATGGTGCATTTACATAGAGATGGAGTTTGAAAGCAGTATTCCACATTACCTACAGTGTAAATTAAAAGCCTGTGTTACTTGAAACACTAATTCAAATGGATGGTTTCTTTCCAAGGAATGCATATTTGACTGTTGTTTTTCCTCACACAGTTGTTGCATAAAGGTCACAATTGTATAAAATACACAGACATGGGATCATAATCCCAGGCAGAGTTGGCCAAAACAAATTCCATTCCCAGCTTCGTGAATTACTTGCAACATGAGTAACAAAATTATTTTATCTTCTTTGTTCATCTGTACAATGGCACTTACCTTCACCAGGCTATGGGAATTGATTATGGATACATTAATATTTAGAAAGTATCACAAGCTGTATCCATTCCTACAAAAATCTGTCCTACAGTAGCTTGACTAGGTTTTTCAGGACAACGATTATCTGTCTTTTTTTATTTGTTTGTACAGTTCCCAGAACAATAGGGTCTTAATCCTTGACTTGGACAGCTAGACACCATTGAAACATAAATTATTAGGAAACAATATGAGTTGAGAGATTTTAGCAAAGTGTCATACTTCCCAAGGGTCCAAGCATAGAGCATTAAAATGACCAGAATTCAGCCAAAGCAAAGGAAACTGGGGACAAGAAACCATAGCCTTGGTTGCTTCTAACAACTTTGGTGGCTTGTTCTTGAAAGAGCAGGGATACAAAAAAGAAGACTGATGGAATGCATATGTGAGAAAAAAAAACTATTCAGAGGAGTGTAGGAACTGCAAATATAGTTGTCTTTTGAGTGAGGCATTTAGGAAAAGAGCTTTTTATGTATTTGCCAGTATTTGCAAATTATAAGCAAACACAGTAGAAAAAGTACTGGGTTGTTTGCGGGGTGGAGGGGAAGGTGGTTGCAAGAAACAGCACACAAACATGAAATTTGCCAAAAGAGACACATCGAAAAGGGTTGTATAACCAACAGTAGCAGTTGTCTCTTGAGATGTGTTCTTATGCACATAGGGGATACATTTCTTATGAGTATACCCACTACATTCAAGGTAGAATGTCAGAAGTATTAGATGTGTGTAATATACTAAGAACAATCTCCTGCCTCCTGTCATAAGCAAAAAGGTTGAAGCCAGTCCAATCACTTGAGTAGCTCTTCATTTTGGATAGTCTTTCATCTTCAGCATTTAATATCTTCAAGTATCAAGCATAAAGGGTATGACATAGAATTTGTGCCAACATTTCTAAGGAAAATAATTACTGAACAATTAAGTAACAGCTTCTTCATTGCCTGTCCTCACGTTTTGCTGTTATTAGTGACTTCTAAGCTTTGTACTCTCTGAAAGTGAGTTTCAGAATCTTGGGCTTGTTTAGAATTGAAAGACTGATGGGAAGTATGACTGTCAGCATGAACATGAAAAATAATTCCTTCCAAGTGACAAATGAAGAAATGCTCTGCTTCCATTCAGTCTGAAAGATACCTGGACAGGCAATTTCCACAAGGTGATGAATGAAAAGGAAGTAGTGCTGAGACAAAAGGCTGGAATGTTTCCAGTAAACTGTGAATGAAGGGTGGGGCAAAGGAAAACAGTCTTCAGGGCAAATTAAGGCAAAAGAGTCAGGGTTTAACACAACTTTAATTTTCCTGAATAAAATTAATTTCAAAGCAATATATTAGGAAAAAAATGAAAAATTACAACAGAGACAAGTAAACATTATTTTCAGCCACTAATCAAAGTATGTATAATACACATGCAACAAGAAACAGAATAAACATTTACCTAGATGTAGCAAGTTATATTATCTCAGTATTTTAGAACAGCCCGTATTCCCCTTAATTACTACAAAATGTCATTATTACACTGTGCATCCATAATCCTTTGATACTATCAGTCAACAATACATACTTTATACAGACACCTAACCTGAAACATATAAACCCACTCATTTAAGTAATATATTAAATGCACAATAAAAAATAAAGCAAATTTGTCTTTCCAGCCATTGAGACCCATCACCCCCTCTCATATTTAAAAATTAACTAATCAAACAATTAAATAAATTAGAATGATAAGACATTTTTAAAATACTCAGAAGTAATATGCATACAGTTTGATGTAATCTGAAACAGGTGATAAGCTTTATTCTTGAAAGAAGAGAAATAAAGTTCTCTTTTTTTTTTTTTTTTTTTTTAACTGAAGTATGGAAAAAAGGTCTTAGAAAGCCTTAATATCTTACCTGTTGGTATGCTTCATAGATTATATCAAACAAGAAAGCCTGAGGCATTTCACTTGCTCTGTACCTGGCACGTTCCAGTGAGTGGTCCAAGCAGCCATCAGCAGCAGAGGCAATAACAGTAGAAACTAAAGGACGAATTGCTCCTGCTGCCTGTGGAACAAAACACAACAAGAGACCAAAATGTTATCAGTATTAATTTATACTACAAAGCTTTAGTCAAAAAAGCTTGAAAATTCTTTTTTCCTTCTTTATCTTTTCTATTCCTCATAATCCATAAGTCACACTACTTAGTCTGTATGAGACTTTCAAGATTAATGTAGCAATGGAAGATTGTATAAGAACACTTCAAGG
The DNA here is from genome assembly GCF_050655825.1 of Lonchura striata. Lineage (NCBI taxonomy): Eukaryota > Metazoa > Chordata > Aves > Passeriformes > Estrildidae > Lonchura > Lonchura striata. Next base: position 29,483,193 of record NC_140704.1, read on the forward strand.
GACAATTTACCAAAAAAAGAAAGAAATCTTAAGTTCCTTCATGAACATCTACTGCAAATACATGCACAGATCTAAGATGTTCATTCTTCAGACTTTCTTCTTTATACATTGTAGGCGGTTTCTGTGAGGACAGGTCTAGGCCTACTCAGATAGCGAACAGCAGCAGACACATCTGAGAAGTCTTGACAATTCACAACATCTATTGCTCTCCTAGATCTCAGTTTGATCTAAACAGATCTGAATTTATCAGAACTAAGCTACAAGGAAAGTTTCAAAAAACTGAGCTTCTTCCTCTGTGTTGAATTCACCCTGTGAAATACTGAGTACCAACACTTACCAGTGAAATCAGAGGGAACACAGCAGATACATCTGCAAGTACTCAATATCCAGCAGCACTGTGCTGCAGAACAGATATTTAAATGCCTATATTTCAGTTTCAGTTTTGCTTAGGTTTGAAACCAATTAAACATATACCTTTTATTTTTTCATCAATATATAGTATTAAAGATCTGTTACATCTCTGAAACAGAACTCTCCTATGTGGCTCTAGGCATTTTGATAGCAGAAAGTTATGCACACTTCATCAGTAACTTATCAAATGTTCACAAGCTTTGTATGTAGCTTAAGACAATTGGAACAACAGTGGTCCATACAATAATGAAGAAAATAATGCAATGGCAGAACACTGCTTACCAAGTCACAGGGCAAAAAAGCATGCTCTCCATCAATGTTAACCACTGAGAACAGCAAATTCACACTATATTGCTTATTATGAATTTTTAAGATAAATGAAAAAATAATAATTTATGCTATTTGAAAATACATGGAATTATCCAACACCTTAAAATAGCATACCTAGAAAATCATTCCCAGTGTTGAATTCTGACACTTTACTGCAGCCACAGATTTTCTGAGGTTTAGTGAATTTTGATACAGAAAAAAACAGATCACTTATCACATATGAACAATTTTACTTATCACTGTTGGCAAATCCTGCCATAATACGAGTCCTGTCCATTCTTAGATTTCTGACCTCAGATAATCATAAAATGCCAGAAAAAGACAAAAAAGGTTTTGCCCTCTCAGAAGAGAAAGAACAAGCTCTCTTCCCTCCCCCTTTTACACTACTAAACAATAAACAAAGGTGAATGCAGTTAGCATGTTGAGCACTTTATGAACTCCAAACTACAGTTTCACAGTTCATTTTTTTTTACAGAATGAATACAGAGATGTGAACCAATTTCTCATGCCCAAAAAGTTTTGATATGCATGACCAACCAGGGCAGGGTGAAGGAAGAGAAAAGATTCAAAAGATACATGTAAGAAGAGAAACTACTTTCTCAAAACCTGAAAAGCACTCTTTCTTTCTATGGAAAGAGATACCTATACAAAAACTACATGGAGCAAAACACTATCATCCAAAGGCAAAATGTGATACAGAAAGGTCAGTAAAAAACATGCTATCACACAAGAACTGTCTGTAAAGAATCTCAAGAAGTCATCTAGGCCACCTTTCTGTCCTAGCTAGGATGAATTTTATTTCTGTAATAGGAAAGACAAACTGAAAAAACTAAACACCACTATAATTTTAGTAATATGTCAGTGTATTAAATGAGGTGTAAATTTAACAGATGTACTTAGAGCAAAAGCTGTGCATAGCAGAAGTAGAGACACTAAATTATCTGCAACTTGTCCCCTCTCTATTTCCTATGATTCAAGGACATGGATTATTACCTCTATATCTAAGCTGCTGGGCATTTGGACTATGTTATTTTGCTCTGCCATCATATTTTAATTGGTCTCTCGCACACACACACACAATTATAAAATTAGAAGGTCATGGGAAAAAAGAGAGAGCAGCATGCTACCCACAGTTTTTCTGTAATTAGCTATATATTTGAAATTTTTTTTCTGGAACAGTTACCATTCCAGAAAGCCATTTAGCAAAAGAGAGTTCCTTAGGCTGATCCAATATTTTATTACAATTTTAACAATCCTGTCATGTTACATATTCAATATAAAACAGGCTGGAAGAATACAATGTGACTTGCGTAACCAAATCTCACAAGTGAAACATGCACTCTGAGGAACAAAAAACCAAACTGTAATTCTAAATAAAATTGAATACTCAGAATTATGTTCTTAAAAGAACTTTGAAACACATTGTTTTCTTGCCATCTGGTTTATTGCACAATAAAAAATTATGAATATCTGTATTGGTATCTTTGTGACAATACTGAACCACAACTCCTGCTCTGCTGAGGCCTAGCTCTTCCAAACAATTCAGAATTACCTAATTTCTACTAAATCCAAATGCAATATTTTTTTAAAACTCTGCAATTAACTTCTCCAGTAATTGAAAGCTTCACGGCACTTAACATTTAACAAGTGCATTTTTCAAACAACTACAGTTTTCTTTTACAATACCCCATAACTGAGTCCAGCATGGCAGGCTGAGTTTTTCCTTTTTATTCCTGCCACTTCAATAGGAAATCACAACTTGGGCACAATAAGATTTTTTTTCTGCAGCAGGTCCACTCAAACTATACCTGACACTGACTGAGAACATGAAATCTAATATAAAGAATAAGATTCATGGCTGACTTCTGATCATGCAAAGGAGAGAAATTCTGTGTATGCAGAAACAGGATAATAAACAGTACTTTGATTTAAAAAGAAAGCCCCAACTTTTACTCCACCAAAGGACAACTCAGTCCGTGACTGAAAGCATAATGGAGAGCTCTGGTACTTTTTAAAGCTAAGAAGTTTCAACTGCTCAGAAAACCTTCACGTGATAAAGAGCTGCAGTCCAAAACCCAAAAAGCTGAGCTTGAGCAAACTTGCTAAGGTGCAGCACTAAGTCAAAACCTTAAAATCCTGAGATACGATATAGAAACTGATTCTGTTTTCCTCACTACTGGCTCACTTTCCACAGGACCTTTCTCTGTCTCTCAAACACACACAGGCTCTCTCAACCAGATGTGACCCAACATAGGTCTGCATTTACCACCTCAGCGACACAGGAACTAACATTAATTCCTAAGGCAATTTTCAGACTGTGTGAAATTGGGACCAAGCAAGGGAAAACACTGGCCTGTGGCCCTACACTGTTTTCATAAGGCTCAAGAGAGCTGAGTCCCAAACACAGGAAACTTTGCATCTGCAGTACTGCTGGCAACATCCCTGAGCTGGTATAAGCCAACAGAGCTGCCAAACCCATGCTGGCTTACACAGACCTCACCACACGTGCTTCTGCTTCCAAAACTGGCTCATTGTATCTTCATTCATTGTCTAGGCATAACATTTGGCATGTGACATCAGAAGAATTGAGCTGCGAGTTTTGTCTTATATACAGGCCAAAGACGGGCATGTTTTTAAGATGTATGGCTCATTCTGCAGTACTTCTTTCTGGTTAGCACAAACCTCCTCCCAAAGCCTTTCTGAATTTCACCTAGCAGCCTTGCAATGAACTGAATGGAAATTTAGGAATTGAAGACAGGGCTACAGACTACATTTTTTCATTGAGAGACTTAAATATTAGGGCACAGTAAGGACAATAATACAATAAGGCAGTATTGTAGCTAAAGGGACTTTTGTCCCTGATAATTGTGAGGTGTAAGTGAAGAACACAATCATTCAGTTATTCCACATTGATTCAGTTACAACAGCAAGCATTTTAATCTTTGCAAGGGATGTCCATGTTGATTTTTGCAGTTATAAATCAGTAATAAAAATTATTCCCATATTAGTAAAAGAGAGTATATAGTGAGTTTCAGGTATTTGAATTTTATTTGTTCTTCTTTGAGAAACATTGACTTGCTCTTTATGTCAGAAATGCACAAGTATTTGACCCATCTCTCAGGCAAGGTCCAGACATGAACATAAAAAGTAATAAAACAAGGAAAACCTATCCTCATTTAAAATTTTAAGTATTTATTAATGTCACTGTAGTTCTAAAAATCTTTTTTTGCACTTTGAATTACCATAGCACAAAATACAAATTCTGTGAGTCTAAAGCAGGTGCCTGGGCCTTATACTGACATTTCCTTACTCAAGAGTACTTGTCTTCCAATTTCTAATAATTTTAAGCTAGACCTCAAGTAGGTTTGCTTTCAAAATCATACAGAAAATGCATCATATGATCATATGCCCTTCCTGAATGTGAAGTGAATACTCAACAGATAGTTAAATGGAATTTCTTTAAATGTCCACTTTACAGCTTTCAAGCCAACCTACTTCAAACATATTCAAGCACTAACCTTGGTGTGTTCACTAAATGCATTTCTTTACCTCATTTTTGCACAATTTGTTAAATAAATCAGTTAAAGTATCCAAATATGAGTGACCAAACTCTTAAAATACTGCTTCATAGATATTGAAACAAATACCACAAAGTGGTTATTTTTCTTTTGCAGACAAAATATTGGAAGAAAAAACAGCCTTCTAATCTATGACTCCTTAAAACAATTCTAAAATGTCCTAAGGATGCAGAATTCTATCAATTTCAGGGGAAGTGACAGACTCATGTCCCTCAGAAGCAAGCTCATCTATTGATCTGGTGAAACTTAACCCACTTCCAGATGCTTTTAGAAACAACAGGTGTCTTTTATGACCCATTTTAAACTGCACAAATCAAAAACATTTACAAAAAGGTTCTAAGTCCTGTGTTCATTGTTTTGCATAACTGCCTATACCACAACATGCATTCAAGAATTAAAGATTCAATGATGATTGAAAAAAGGTAGAGAATTAAGTGCATGGGGAAGATCAGTTTATCAAAGCATCACAAGTGTTTCCAGTGGATCCAAGGTGTACTAACCCACCTTTTCACTAAACAGTAATGTACTGTCCTCAGTTTATCATACTTCCACTATAACAGGATGTTGCTTAGATGTGTGTATTCAGTGAGTCCATAACCAGGGTGAGCTTTAAGATCAGACAACATAATCAGTTCTATGTCTGCTGAATCAAGAAAGTATTAATGACATATTTTATTACAAAATGAAATATGAATTTTTAGATCACAGACACTGACACACAACATAACAACTTGACTAACATAATGCAGTATAGCTTACTTTTACTGAATACTCATAAATAATTAAAATCCTCATTTTATTTCTAGTAAGGCAATATTAGGTAGTAAAATCCAAACAGAACCCATTAAAATTTTCATAAGGATTAGGGAGGCAGATGGAGCTTTTATCACAAGCAACGAATTATCCAGCTTACAGATATCCAACACACCGTGCAGTATTGACTGCACTGCTGGGAGAACAACACTCCCCACCTACAGCACAACATACCAAGAACAAGTTATCAAAGAGCCAAAAGCTCCGAAAGAGAATGAATACCAACACACATTGCTGATTTGGTCATTTTGGGTAGCCAGTGCTGAAACAGAACAATGGTAAATTGCTGCAAATCTCAACAAGTTGAATGACATGGAATAGGAAGAAAAAAAAATTGTAGTGGCACAAAATCCTTACAAAAATGTCAGAACTACAATTCCTTTTGTTTTAAAACAGTGTGGTAACAAGTTCAGACAACCACAGATCCTCCAGGCTGGCCTACTAAAAAATATGCTATGTCTTTGGCATATTTACCTTGTCCCCAAGTAAGCCCCAAGTACTAATGCAGACCCATAAAGTCCACTCACACAGCCAGTCTGCAACCCTCAACTACAAAAGAGTGGGAATGACAGTTTACAATTTTACAGAGCCTAGTCATAAATGAACAAAGCCTTCCATCTCTCTAACATGACTTCTTTTCACTTTTTAATTGCACCAACAATACTTTTCTTCTCCATTCACAGCCTCTGTCTCCCCTAAAATTCATTTTCCCTATGCTATCTTCTCAGCTGTCTAGTAGCATTAAGTGTATTATTTCATGTTTTATTTATTTAGTATTTTAATCATCCCAACTAACAACTCAATGTTTTAATATTACTTAGGAATAGGCTGATATGAGACATAGAAAAACAAGCCTTTGAGTGCCAAGTTTAAAACAGTGTTCCTATTCTTAAGCTTTTACATGTTTTGTCAATATTCATATCAATTTTAATCCTTTATTCAGACTTGTTTTCAACTCTGACAAGCAAAATAGAACTGAAGCAAGACTCAATAATTTAGCAATTCTGCCTTAGAAAAAATAAACTTGGCTTGCATATATACACTGAAAATAGAAATGCATTAGAAATACATTTTCATAATTTCAAACTAACTAACTTCTTTGAAACTGTATGCTGGAGATGGTGGAGTTTGTCACACTTAGCAGGAGAACTATATCCATCTTGGAACACCATTAAAGTCAGTTTTATAACTGTGAACTTAGTAAACATACAAGTAATTTTATCTTGCTTTTCCATGAAGACAAAGATTGCATTAAGACACTGGTGAACTATGTAACAATAACAATCAATGTTAATTTAGACAAGCTAGGTATATAACAGTTTACAAATATGTCCTGGAATGGTTTTTGTTGGGTGAAAGACTATTTATATGTTTCCAAACACTACCATCTCACAAGGATTTCAGTCTAAATTAGGTCTGGCTATGAACCAGCAAAAGAAGCTCAGAATAACTATGATTAATTTCTTCTCATTTTTTTTCCATCAAACTGTTTCCACATGTTACTACAGGGAGAGTATTCTTTTACACAGATCAAACTACTTTCCAGGAAGGGCATTCACACCCATCTACAGTATGAAAAAAAATACAGAAATAAACACAGTATCTCTGATACATGAAACAGGTAGAAACCTGCACTTCTATTCAGACATTTGCATTCAAACTAATTGTATCTACAGTAATCAACATACTTTAGACACACTCAGTAATTACCATTTAAGTTAGAATTGTCTCTATTGAAAGATTTCTTATTTCCAATTTATCAAATAGAATCTTCAAAGCAAAATCCAAAAAGTTAATTATAAGATTAAAATATTTCACATATTTAAGAGGATGTTCTTTTCAGATTCCTTCTATATCTATTAAAACAAAGGCATGTAACCTTTTTTGTAAAATAAAGCAATTAGAGAATTACTTCTAATAAACATTTAAGGTATTGCATTAAAATATATTTTAACCTTATCGTCTTATGTTTCTTTTTTCCCTTTCCAGTTTCTGTATTTTGTATCCAGCTCTTATCTAGGACTATATTTTTTTTCTATAACCAAAATTCTTAATCTATGAGAGGTTTTATGATTCCAGTGCAGAGATGGAAGATTTAGGGTATTTCCTCTTCCAATCTATAGAAATCCCAGCAAAAAAAATTATATTTCAAAAAACAAGATTGAGGCAGAAACAATGTCACGGCACAAACCATAAGCCACCACACCTATACAGAAGTGCAGTTGGAAACAACTATTCAACTATGCGAGCAAAGTTTTCCAAACTTAGGTGTGAACACTTGTTCAAGCCCAAACTAGCCAAGCTTCCAAACTGAAGTAATACAAGCCTGCACATAGTCCTCAGAGTTCATAACCTCATGCTGTACCCAGAACCCACCTACTTTCTGGATAGCAAGGCAGGGCAGCAGCTTGGTTGCATGGTTTCAACTCAAATCAGTCACCATCTGCCCCCATAGCTCATTCTGTAAATGCTATGTCCAAAAGACCCCCCCAAACCAGTTACACACTTCTCTTGAAGGATCAGATACAGCATGGAGTCATTCAGGACTACAGGACAAGCAAGATGACTCAGTAAGGAACAGCACACCACAATAAAGGTAGAAGTGCTCTCATTAGCATGCAGAAACATAAATTTGAGTCCAGGGCATAGCGTACTTTCACCCACACTCACACCCAGACTCTCCCATGTAGCATAGACATACCTTATGTGACTGTGCTGTGGGGGCCAGGATTCCTTCTACCTATTCCTTCTACTGACAAACAATCACAATCTGCAACCTGGGCTGTGTATCCATTAGAAAATAAGTCTGAAGAAAAAGGATTATCTTATTTCTGCAAGGCTATTCTCTTTAACAAAAAGAATAATTCTTAAATTACCTTATTTTAAATTTTGTTGGGGAAAAGAAAAAAAAAAACGAAAGACTAAATTCATAATACTTATGGCTATGACATGTTTGATTCTCATTAGTGAGCACTAGAATTTCCTTTATGTAGGCAGTATCACAAGCCAGTGCAATTTCAGCTATCTTGACACATTTGCACTGGCAGCTTTTAATTGCCCAAGGACAGAACTGGTTGAAATGCTAAACAAGCCTAGTCTTACACAGATATTAAACCTAATCATCAGCCAGACAAAAAGAAGGTTAATTAGAACACATGTAAGGAGTTTTGAACATTAGGAAAAAAAGACTTGTATGCTAAACTTCACCTAATTTCCTTAAAGTCTGTTTACCCAGCTGGCTAGAAGCAAGAGTCAAAGTCACTAAAATTGGGCACATGTTAATCTTAAACCAACACCAGGAAGGAAGAAGTTATAATTGTGTTTATTCCTAGCTAAAAGAGAGGGGATGTTTAATCAGAAACTTAATATACACTTTGATCCAATGTTAATGAGCTGACACTATGTTGTACATTGAAATGACTTCAAAGACATAGGAAGCCTTAAACAAATGTAATGTATATTTATTACACTGTTTATAAAAAGAAAACATTTCTTCTAATGAGGTCACCTTTATCAGAATATACTATCTGAGTAACTGGGGATAGCACATGTACATCAAGACATGTCAGAGCCCCAATTAGCTAAAGCAAACTAAGGAAGATAACAGCAACTGTTGCTCAAAAATTAAGATCACACATGCTCTTTTTTACTTTACATAATTTTTGTTCTTTTGTATTTAAAGCATTTACTTCTAAGCATCAGTAAATACTGTTTTGGCTTGAACAACCACATGTTAAATTCTAAATGTTATTCTGTGGAACAAATGAGATTTCTCAGAGAAAATAGAAAAGATGCCCCTCAAAAATACAGAATAATAGGAATACATAAATGAAAAAAATATTTAGAGATGCTTAAAGTAGATGAAAGAAGCAGAACTAGATGTATCACAGGCTGCAATTTTTCAACACACAGCATTGAAAACAAACTCAAAAATGTACCACAAGTGGAAAAGAAGCAAAACCAAGTACATTATACACTCAGGAAAAGGGAAGCGTAGTACTGCAAACAATGACACAGAATTTACGTGAACATTTGATTTCATGTCAAAATTAGATTTTTTTAAAAGAAGAAAGTCACAAGAATGTCATTACGTTGTTCTTGTATCAAAAACTATTAACATAAATTTTTAAAACAATAAAGCATAAATTACAAAAGTCCACAGGATTAAACCAATATTTACATTTTTAATGTGTCATACAAATTACATAGCATTTCTTCTACTGCATTCTTTATCTGTGCATTCCTTGTGAGAATTCAAGAATGGCCAAGAAAACATTTTTCATAGACACAATAGTACAGTACAGTACATAAAATATTTTTTATCATATTATTAGCTAAAAAAGGTCTTCTACTTAGTCAACATATGTAACCTTTTTTTTTTTTTTCATGGTGCAATAGCTGGAAATGTTTAACAACATGCTCTCATTTAACATTTTCTTTTTCTTCTAGATACATTTTTAAAAATATTTTAAAGTTTGGTATAGAGTTTGTATAATGCTACTAACAATCTATATGAACTATATTATACACACCACACATGGCATCCCTCACCTAAAATGCTGGTGCAGAGTCTCAAGACAATCTTATGACCTATTTATTCTTTTCAGTTGTCAGCAATAGTTGTATATTATAGACAATTACAATGGATTCTATAAGAGATATAATTCAGTCTAAGTAATTTAAATATTTCAAAGCAAATCATGTGGCCAATTACCCACCATGAGTTTTCAATATTTTTTGAAGCATTTTAAATCATACTTACAGCTTTACATTTTGGCACTCATTCAGCATAACTGACATTAGGATGAGCTACCAGCACTTTCTTGTTCTAACTCGTGCTTTACTGAAAATCTAGGTGGCAAAATTTAAACAAAACAACTGCTCTAAAAATTTATGAAACACAATCCAAATAATTTTTGCCACTAAAATTAACAAGACTGTTTATTTTATTTTGACTGCACAGCATTACCTTGCATTAACAAATAACGAAGCACAACTTACAGTCAGCAAGACATCTTTCATACTCCAAATACTGATTTACATTGCAAAAGGCAATCAGTGAGCATACACTCTGCCACAAAGGGTTTTCCATATTACAGTAAATCAATATAAGGAACAAGTTAGTGCTTGTATTCAGTGGAGAAGAAATCTTGATGCAACTGCTACAGGAGTTGAAATTGTTTTTAGGAGGTTTATACTTTAAGAAGAATATTTTACCTCCAGACAGCATGCATCATTACAAAATCAACATCATGATGTGAAGCCTACTGATCCACTGCTCACCATTTAACACATGATTTGCATCATTTTATAAAGAAGAAAAAACGTCTCAATGTGTTGTAGGAAGACTTGCACAATTTAATCAACCAAATGCAAAACTGCAATGTTTAATTAATAACTCTTTTCCCACGCATACAGTCCTGAGCAACCAAATTCCACAGGCACTAGAGTTTGTGGTCACACAGTGCCCTAAGCTGTGCACATGCTTATCAAATGTCTTTGCCTCATGAACTTGCTCAGCTGCTTCTCTCAGAACTGCCTGTGCCTCTCCTTGCAGCAAATCTTGGACTCAAATTTCTTTCCTTTACGGGCCATTAAATTCAAAATTTCAAGTCACCTCTCTATACAGGCTTCATCTAACACTTTCTGTTATCAAGGGCTTTTATAAATAGATCACTACACCTTACCATGTCAGTTTGGCTCAAATAGTGACTTTAATACATGTATGTGTGGATTTGATACTTCATGAATTCTCTCCTACATGCTCCAGGGCTCCTCGGGGCAGTTTTAGTTCTTTCTGTACTACAGCCCACTTACTTCTTGGAAACAGGAGGATAAGCACAGAACCAGTCCAGCAAACTAGTACAGCATATGAAACAGGCCAAGTTGGCTTTCAGAAGCTTCACCTAACCTGAAGGGCTGGTGTCATCTTTGCCACAACCACTCAGATTAAAAACTCAGCCAAAATACAGCTGGGAATATTTCTGCTTCAAAACTCAGATACTATCTTTCTTTTCAATGCAATATTTGGTGAAAAGGAGTAAAATTGACATGCCTAGTCTTTAGTCAGAGAGGTATGATAAAGAACCTCTTCAACATCCAGGCATGTAGGAGGTGCTAGAATAATCCAGGGCCTTTATTCAGTTTCTCACACATGCTGGACAAGACAAGATTTCCCTTATTTTAAGGAACGATTATTTAAACCTTTTATCTGCTGCACAAAGGAGGAATCTGAGACTAAACAGACTTATCTTTGCTGAAGGCTGCTTCATTTCCCAAATGTAATATTTTTTTCTCAGATAAAACATATATATTTTAACTAGCCTCAAATAAACAGCACTACTATATATGTTGCTTCTCTAAATTTAAAGCGGGTACATTTTATAGACATTGCATAAAAATTACCCTAACAAGCACTTAAGTACAGAAAACTATGCTCAGAATTTATTTTCAGAATAAACTAAACTTATCATAAAAAAATTTAAAAAGGGAGGGAGGGAGGGAGGGAGGGAGGGAGGGAGGGAGGGAGGGAGGGAGGGAGGGAGGGAGGGAAGGAAAAAATAATTTGTGTAGACTTCCAGAAAATTAAAGCCACCTTTTTAAAAATACTGGTTATGGATTCTATTAGTACAACACACAAATGATACCAAGATAAAAGGAAGATTGTAATTTGAGTATGTGTCTGTGATTTATGTATTTCAGTTAGGTGAGTTGCATCCTTCACAATAAATGTGATGAATCACCTAAAGCACTTAAATTGAGACTGGGAAATGACAGAGCTGTTTTTTCCCTACCAATGCTCTCCCACCATCAAACATTGCATCTTGTTGGGACTAAAACTACAAGTATTTACTAACAATGCATTAGTTCTCCATTCAACACGGGAAACAATTAACAACTTGGCTGAGTAGGTTTTCATTTCTACAGGACCAAAAATGCCATAAGCTATGGAAACATCACTATGCTTTCAATAGTTATCCGTTAAAAGGGGAAAATGCATTATATTCCTGTTTTTTCTACAACAGCAAAACCACCCTTCATTGCTTCACACATTCAGGGCTGCTAAGGAGCTCCTAATCTTTACAATAATGTAGAATCATAAAATAGTTTGGGTTGCCTGGGATGTTCAAGTCACGTAGTCCAACCCTGCTGCAATGAGCACAGATGTCTTAAACTCTGAGTGAGATCAAGTTGCTCAGCCTTGCTCAACTGGACATTGTCTGTTTAAAGGAATGGGGCATCCATAATTTCTTTAGTGTTCTTTTGTGTTTCACCATCCCCACTGTAAAAAAATATTTGTCTCTATCTAGTCTGAATATACTCTTTTTTAGTTTAAAATCATTACCACTTGTCCTACTTCAACAGACCCTGCTAAAAGGTTTTTCACCATCTTTCATATAAACCACCTTCAGATACTGAGGGGCCACAATAAAGTCTCTCTGGAGCTCTCTTGTCCAGGCTAATCTACCTTAACTCACTCAGCCTTTCATCGTAGATGTTCAATCCATCTGATCATTTCTGTGGCCCTCTGCTGGACCTGCTCCCATACGTCAACATCGTTCTTGTGTTGAGGGCCCCAGAGCCAGATGCAGTACGCCAGGTGGGCTCCCATGAAAGTTGGGTAGAGGGACATAAATACATCCCTGAACCTGCTGGCTGCAACTCTCCTGGCCCAGAACACCGTTGACTTGCTGGCTGTAAATACATACTGTCAGCTCATAACCAGCTTTCCATCTACAAGTACCCACTTTTCTGAAGTGCCCTCTCAATCCCTTCATTCTCCAGCCTTTACTGATACAGGAGCTTGCACTTGGCCATGTTGAACCTCAGTGTTCACAAAGGAACACTGCTTGAGCTTGTCCAGGTCCCTGTGCATGGCATCCACCCCTCGGGCATATCAACCACACCACTCACCTTGATGTCATCTATATATTTGCTCAAGGTACCTCTGATCCAAATGCATCTGCATCAATTATGAAGGTAATAAAGAGTACTGGTCCCAGTATGGACCCCTGAGGGACACCACTTATCACTGATCTCCAGCTGGACATTGAGGTGTTAATCATTACCCTCTCAATGCAGCCATCCAACCAATTCCTCCTCCACCGAACAGTCCACCCATCAAATCCTTTTTCCTCCAGTTTAGAGAGAAGGAGATTGTGGATGACTGTGTCAAAGGCCTTAGGGAAGACCAGAGAGGCAATCCATAGCTCTTCCTTGTGTCACTACTGATGTAGTCATTCCATCATAGAAGGCCACTAGGTTGGTTGAGCAGGACTTGCCCTTGGTAAAGCCATAATGGCACTCTCTAATCCCCTCCCTGTCCTCCATGTGCCTTAGTAGGCTAAGTGCATGTAGGTCTTAAAATGTTATTTTATTCTTAAATTGATGAGTAACACCCCTACCATTCATTAATAATTATTATTACACTGCCATTAGTCACTCTTCTAAAGTACAAAACTCATTCCATTAATGTCAAGATGGTAATAATAATGTGTCATCAGATCTTGATTCTATTTTTGCACAGGGGTCTGACAGGACAGGAGTGAGAGTCCTGCAAAGCACCAAGCATACAGTGGAAGCAGAACTTCTGAGAATACAGGCAGATAATAACTTCAGATGGCCCAGTGTATAAATATGAATCAAAAACAATCTTGCCACTAATGCAGCCTTTACAGCTGGCTAAAATCAGTCTTTGACTATAACAAAGAGGACAAAGACCATGTGTAAAATAGTCTATATATTATAAACCAGAGGAGATAAGAAAACAAAAAGATCCAAGAACAAAAGTACAAAGAAAGGTCAGAGGGGGCAGAACCACTCCAGCATTCTGTCCCCATCCAAGTACACCACACCATATCATCTTATTTATCCACCCAAATCTTCCTTTACTGTCAGTGAAGAAAAAGAGGCGGTTTTTGGTTTGCCACCCCCCAAGGTTTTGCTAATGTAACTCAGCAACCGTAGATAGCAAAATCAGTGGGTGAAACAGGATCCACATGGGTCCCTGTTTTCTGCTCCAGCAAGAGTGATAATGGCACCACGAAAGGAACAGACTGAGCACAACATGTAGTGTTTTCTGTTTAGGGCATTATTTTGACCGACTGCCTCTGAGTAGGAGTTCACGAGACTGAGTGGCACTGTACAGCTGTATTGACATGTAAGCTTTGTTCAGGTCCTTGCTAAAGCTCAGAATAAACTAATGATGCTAGACAGCTTCCAGAAACCAGCTTTTAAGAGTGCTATTTTGACTTAGTCCTTCCAACATAAAATACTGTACTTTCAAATCTAGTTTATGTTAATTAGAGAAAAAAAAATCTTTGGATGTGCCTACTTTTTGTAAACTCTCAATAGCAGAACTGACAAGCTCCCCCCCACCGTCCCAATTTCTTTTTCATGTAAGCATTTTTCATTTTAGTTATGTTGTTTAAAATGCAATGTTGGCAATGAGATATTGCTAGAGGCTTTGGACTGATGCCTTCTGAAGCTTCCACTTTTCCCAACTGGCTGCAAAGAATTTGTTTCTAGAAACATATAATTTTAATTACAAAATTACCCCAAAAACATAAATGGAATTTAATTGGTTACAAAGTAATATTTTGACATAATCAAGAAGTTGTTTGGGGGGTTTAAGGCGTAATTTATTAGTTCTGGTTAAGGTACACATTTTTATTCCCACAGGCAAATAACAAACTGATTAGTAAGTGTAATAAAGCAGTTTAGTTGTCTGACAATTGGCAGCTAGAAGTGAATAACTTACTTGATCAATTGCCATTTTAAAGAACATTAAAGCTTCTCATAATTACGTTATCTATATGGTATGCAGACATATAACAATACAGCATTACCCCTATTAACACAAGTCATTTAATATGATGTTTCTGCCAGGTTTTGTACCTTTCTACATAATGCAAGAGGAAGTAATTACTTTTTGTACTGAAAGATTGAAGAACTGACATCCTTTTAGATATGCAAAGAATTTGACCATAGGAGAACTAAATATGATAGCTGCCCTCAATCAATTTTTTTCTGATATTCAAAACCATGCATACCAGTTTTGAGAAAGTCACAGCTTTCCATTTAGTTCTTCAGAATTCTGTAGTTCTCAAGCGGAAATAGCCACCTGTCTCTGGGAAGATGGTTTTCCAGTTTGTTACACAAAATGTTCCTTAATTCAATTACTTTTTTATTACTTTTTCAATATTATAGCATCTAGCTTTTAGAGACTTTGAGCACACATCTCTCTGATGGCCCAGCCTTGCTGAAGCCAGTGGATCTCAGCCAACACACACATTTCAGACAAATGTTATGCAATGGAATAGACTATTACACATGTACACAATCACCTTTCCGAGATCAAATGATACTTCAGTGATCCAGGTTAGGAAATATTTACCGGTCAGAAGTTCAGATGAACTAGAATACACTCACTTGAGAAGGTCCACAGAGACTGCCTTGATTCCCCCTAGTTTTTTACTTGAAATACATTACATTCAATTAAAAAGAAAACCAGGAGAAAATATTATATTAAAATCACAAAGCTTTCAAGAAAAATTGAACAAGTTAAATTCAAATGAGATATATCTTAACATTCAAAGACAACACAAACACATTAATAAAAGTTATTCTCATTTCAACCCAAAACCAGTACAATTAACTCCATTCTTGTACCACTCTCAAAGAAGCACATTTAAAACTGATTTACAAAGAGGAATTATTTGAAAGCCTTTGGCAGAAAATCAATTCTGAAATGCTATTTTGTGCTGTATGAGAAAGAATTTTAAAAATATTTTTGACCTAACAGAGTTTAAGTTCTAATAATTGGAAATCTATGTTCTAGATCACTAGAAAACTATAGGGCTGAGTTTCTCTTTTATTGCCATTTCTTATTAGGCTATCTAAAAAACTACAGGCCTACTAAGAAGAGGCTCAATATATTAGATTTGCAACATAAGGTTCTGAGAGACTTGATGTAATTTGATTTTCATAATGATGCTTAAGGCATCAATAATTAATATTTTAAAAAGCTATATATTCTATGAAGGCATAGGAGCACTAAGAAAACACTGTAGTTCATTCTCTGAATGAATTATTCCACTGTCAAAATTGTTACCCACCTGTTCATTATCTTTTACCACATTTTCTGGAGAAGACAAGCAGTGGTACATTTTCCTAGTTTTCTAGTACCCAAACAATCTCCTGTCACTAATGACTTCTACCTCAAACCATGTACTTGAAGCAGGGAAGCATTATGCAACTCATTAATGAAGAATTCAAGAACAAATTAAATATAGCAAATTTTGCAAACAAGCCTGTGGCTAAGTCATAACTTCTTACATCTCTGACTTAGGCAGTTCATCTAACAGTTCCTCTTGTTGCTAGTCCATGCCTCTCCTATCTCCTTGCATAACACAACTTCTTACCAACTCTTCCCCTTCATACATCACTTACTTTCTCAGACTTTTTTTTTGTTTCTGTGAGTAATCTCAGTCCTCAGATGCAGTGTTAAACAGGAGAATATCCAGCCTACAGCTGGAGGCTTCCCACTTACCCTGTTTTCCAGCAGTCTGCAATGCTTACAGGTTCTAGAACACTAGTGTTAACACAGAGACAGCTCTTCTTCTGCTTATTCAGGATTAGCATATAAATTTGAGATGAAAGCACAAAATCTGCAAGTCAACCAATGCAGAACACACATTCTTTGGCTATTATTAGTAAACAGAAGATAATTCTGCATGGAAAAAGAGGTAACCCATCATTACATAACCTATCTTTCAACTAGCAAATTGGTGATTGATTCAGTTGCTTACTGACAATCTCCATGGCAACAGTTATTCCCTGTATTGAATAATACCTACAGCATTTAAAAATGTCAACCTCCCCCACCTGACCTCTCTGCATAATAGGGGATCTGTATCTGTTCTACTTTAAAAAAACCCATCAAACATTAATAAAATCGCTAGAAAATTCCTGATTTATCAATCACAATTTTAAGCTGTACAGTATAAAGCACATTACAGAGTTCCATTGCTGTATAGTACATACCCCATGTTCTTTAGCAGCCATAACCACTTTTGAAACAATATCTTCTTCAACAAAAGGCCTCACTGCATCATGGATAATCACTACGTCTGGCTTCTGGACCAAATGGCTGGAAAATTCATTCTCTGCAAACACTTTCAGTCCATTGAATATTGACCGGTGACGAGTTATTCCACCTTCTACTACTGTAACTCTTTTGTGGCCATATTTTTCAATGATAGTCTTCATTGTTTCAATATTTTCAGGAGAGACCACCACAATAATGTCAGATATCCAACTTATCCTAGAAAAATCAGTACAAAACCAGAAAAAGTAGACATGAATGACTAAATAAAAGTAGAGATATACAAAAAAAAGAAATTCATAACAACAAAAAAATCAAGATGGCTAAATAAAGCACCTCTCAATATAACCAAATCCATGTTTTTGTACTCCACTCCTTAAGCAAGAGCTATAACAAGATTTATACCAATGATACTGGAATTCTGGGAAGAGACTTGCTTCCAACAACCACTTTGCAGAGGGGCACATTCTGGTAACTCTTCAAAAATCTTGAAAACATTTGTTACTCCAGCACCATTCCTAACTTCAAACAGAACTTCTAAATCAAACAGGTACAGTTTGCTAATCAGTATCTAACAAACTGGTAAATCCTGTGGCCTGGAATACTCCATGTTCTAGTGAAGCACATGGTGTACAAGGGAGTAAGACAATCAAGAAAGTCTGAAACAAAGATCACTATCAAGACAGGCATTAGCAGTAATTGACAGAATGGTAATGAATGAAAACTGTAGTACTTTAATATTAACAAGAAACATTACACCGGTAGTTTGAAAAAAATACATATTTATAAACACAAAGGTTTCTGATCTAGGAAGCTATAAAAATGTAAAAACATAGCTGTGCTAGTTAGTAATACCATATCAAAAATACATTTTTAGAGATCTCCAAGATTCTACTGTTGGTATCAGTCTTGCTCTAGAACTGAGGGGTTGTGTGGGGAGAAGTGAATGACCCACAGACTATTATTGAAGCTAGGTTGAAATCATACTTCTATCAAAGTATCTAGGAATACAAATTCTAGTCATATGTGGCATACTGTACTTCAAAACAACAGAAATAACATAATTCAAATCCATTGTAGTTACTTATTTTCTAAATACCTATGTAGAGAACATTAAAAAAGTAATTGTGTTCCCTTTCTGTGTTTCCACGGATGGCAGAAGAGCGTTTTAGCACATCAGACAAGAAAGTCACAGATGAGCAGTGATTAAAAAATAATTACTATGTTAAAATTACCCATGTGTAGCTTGCACACCTAACTAGGGAGAGAGAACTACAATACACTGTCTCAACTAAATCTAGTAAAGCTACTGGAACTAATACTGCAGTCACAAGAAGAATGAAGGTACTAAGAACTAAATATTTGCAGTTAGAAAAATAAGAGTATGAAATTGACGGTTCAGAAATACACAGGCTCAAGATCCTGATTTCTACAATGACACATGAGAAGGCATTGCCTGGGAACTATACTTACTTCAAAAGAAAAATTAATCTGTGTTACAAACCAGTTGCATAGAATTATGTGAAACAATAGAGCATCTTCCATCTTATTAATGGGGGGGTGGGAGTTACAATTAATAATACTCCATGGAAAACTATTTCAAGGAATCATAAAATAACTATTTAAAATTAAATAAAGTGCTGTTATCATTCTTCAGAAAAAAAATACTTGTCCTTATGTCCATTTTACTATTAGCAAAGGCAGAAAATATAGCCAAACCAACACATTCTCAGTATTCCTTAAGCACTGAAGTTACTCAAATGTAAAATCTGAAGTAATGTGGCTTCAAGTTTCATTTCAACTTGTCACTCACTACAGGTCCATCAAAAGGTTCAAAAATCTCTCATATGATTTCTGGCATACTCTTATATTTAATTACAAAATGTAGCACTTCTGCATGACTTCAATTTGGAACTAGGGCAAACTAACTGGATTCATCTCAGTTCTTTTTAAATACTGAGAGTCAGTCATTTAAGAAAGCAAAATTCAGAAAGAGCTGTTTCACACTAAATGGGAACAAGAACTTGCAGAAAGACAGTAGCCTTACACAGTACTCAGAAACTGCACAGTTGCTGTAACTGTGTCAGAAGAGCACTGACATTGCCCTTTCTAGAGTCGAAGGAAACAGACTATGAGGCAACTGGGTAGCACACAGCATCTTCTGAGAAGCACGGAGGAGAAGTACTGGCCAGCCTGTGACAAATCTCTGCACAGAGGGGGTGGAATGGCTCAAGGCCTCCAGTGGTACAATACACCAAAAAGTGACAGGATGCGGTCACAGCTCCACCCTGTGTCTGCATAAACACATTTGTAAACTTGAGTTTACAAATGAGTTTACTCCTTAAACTCATTCTGGACCCATGTCCTATAATTACAGCTGAAATTTAGAGATGCAACATATTCATATAAGAGCATAAAGGTATTCCTCAGATTGATTACATACAGAACAGCTAAGGGTTTGTCCCACTAAAACTCATGAAAAGTACTAATCCAGTAAAGTATGCTACAAATTTTAATGAATGAGAGCTGTGCATTACTCTTCTGAAGATCTGCGTATGGAAACGTTGCAAAATATTTTAAAGAAGTAGAAAGAAGTAGTATACACTCAATCTGGCAATAAATTAATCTTTCCCCCCTCCCTTAATTTATCACATCTTTTTCTTTGGAAAGATTTCATACTAAAATAATAATCTACTCAGGATTGTGTAGATTCCAGTTTACTGGATTTTCCAGTCTACTGCTCAAATCCAGTTTAAAAACACCATTTCAAGCACCACTTCAATTTCATAATTGTAATATTGGATCAAGCTTCAGAAAGAATCATCATGACCCATGAAAAAGATCACAATGCTGTACCTCCAATGTGCTTTAACAACACACAACTTTAATGCTTCCATACAACACACGCTGTGGTTCCAAAGTGGAAAATCAAGTCTGACCATATGCCCATTTACAATCACTTTACAACTGCCTTGGGAGGACCACAACACTAGCAGGAAGCAAACAATGAGGCAGAAAGGACTATATGTTCCTTTCTTGCAGCTATCCTCCTCATCATCACCTACCTATAGACTTGCTGCCTAGGAAAATATAGAATTGTTCCAGTAAATTTCAAACAGAAGTGCAAACACAGTAGCTGAGCTAGAACTGAAAGTAGGGAACTCATTAACTCTGCAACAGATTAAGCTATTCCTTCAAAACACAAGCTGCAGAGGAAATGAAACAATCCCACTTGGAAACTGCATCACCTAAATGGCATGCTGAGGTACAAATGTCACCCAGATTTAACCCTCCACCACTTGACTCACACAGAAACCAGTACTGAAATTTGATATAAGGCTCAAATACCCACATTCAATCTCTTGCAACTCTTACTCTGCCACTAAAAAACTATTCAATATCACCTACTGATACCAGCAAAACAAGGCTAGAACCAGAGTCACTGCCAAGATGGCTTTAGCAGTGTTAGACAGGATCTTTCACCATCACAAACTTTCAGAGGTGCAAGATAAATCATAATATTACTTTTGCTAACCTTATTAAAAACCAAATGAGAACAAAAAGCATCAAGAACAAAATCCATTTGCTGAATGCAAGTGTAACTTCCTTTTGCTCCATAAAAGCTTTGTTATTCATTTATTGATATATGGAAAAACATATTAATACAAATGTATCTCTTACAGTACAAAAATGGTAGCAGGAAGCTTTTACAATATATTAAGAAAGTTTGGAGGATCTCATGTACAGAAACCACTCAAATTTTTACAGAAATAAAATGCTCCTTATGAGTAAGACATGATAAAAAAGATACCTCCATAAAATTTTCTGTAAGTATTTTTTGCTCATAAGTTATTTAAAAAATAGCTAATGACAACTGGACAAAAAGTAGTATCAGAGTAGAAATGAAACTGTAATTGTGTGACCTATAGAGCCAGTGAATATGCATCAGTCAATGGAAAAATATACCTGGCAAATAACTATGCAAGACACTTCCAAAGAGGTGCTCCTTTGAGAGCTTCCCCAGGGGATTTTAAGAGACCACCCCATTTTAGGATACTACAATAAAGAAAACAAAGCTCTCTGAAACCTTTATGGAAAATTTTAATTCTGACAGTGAAGATATCAACTCTGCTTTCCTCTTTTATAACCAGTTATTGTACTTGCAACAACTGGTGAAATACGAGCACAGCAAGAAGAGCAGCAGCATATTTTTTCCAAAACTATTTTAAAATCAGTCTTTACCTTAGTTTGTTTTCCTCTCGATAGATCAGTAAAATATGCATGCACATGTGCATACAGAGCTAAGATTCCTCCCTGCATCAGAAAAAGAATTGAAAAGGTTCTATTCTAACAAACCTCCTTACACCAAAAAGAAATCAAATAAAGGGAAAACTCTGGTAGTTGTTACAGAAGCAAAAACAAGGAATGCCATTCTAAATCAGTTGAACTTGTTGCAAAAGCCTTGCATAGTTCAACTAAAGCTGGAACAAATTCAATGGAAAAAAAGAGACATTTAATGTTTCTAACATGCTTTAATTTTAGCCTGAAGACCTTAGACCTTCCTATCAGAGCCACTGCAGTGGCAATTAAAACCAACAATTTCTCCTTACCCTAGTTTTGTTAATCTCCTCTTCCTCAGAGTATCACCTGTGATTATCAATGGCAGGCCAGTGTTCTATATGCTGTTAATCTATACAATAGGATGCACTGCTTATTCATTCATGTCTGCTCTTGTCTCATCTGCCCATTTTTCCACATTGATATTTAAGAGTCTCACTACTTTCAGCTGAACAGCACAAAAATCTTCTGCTGATCTTCAAAAAGCATTTGCAGAGCAGCTGCACAGCCTTGAACTGCTCATGTATTTTTGTCTATACACTGCTACCTTTTTTCTAGATTTAAAAAAGCTCCAAAATAGTCACACCAGCCAAGAT
This sequence comes from Lonchura striata, assembly GCF_050655825.1. Lineage (NCBI taxonomy): Eukaryota > Metazoa > Chordata > Aves > Passeriformes > Estrildidae > Lonchura > Lonchura striata. The sequence goes on from NC_140704.1 coordinate 29,505,365, forward strand.
GTCCAGTTCAACAGAAGTTATTACAGGGTAAATGAGTCAATGACCCATTCAGTTACATCAGGTAAACATCAGACATAAGATAAAGCATCAAGCTAAACACAAAATTTGCCATTTTTGGGTAGATTATGTGATAAACTGCAGTTCCTCAATATTACATGCTTATGCTTACATAGGCACAAAGAAAGAGCAAGGTACATCCTTCACAGTTTCAGAGCCAGAAGTAAAAGTGTTGAGATGGAAACGATAGCCATCCCAAGCTTTGGAGTACATCTGTTCCCAGCTCCTCATACGCATCTATACCAATCAACACTCCAAGTCAGAAGAGGTGGCAGGAAGCTCTGCCTGACAGAGCACTGGCAGGGTTATTGAGCTCCTAAGCAAAAGCACCAAGTTGTTACTGTCACAATCAACTTGGCTGAACTGCACAAGAAATCAACCTAATTTTTTGCATCTTTGTGACAAATACAATACTGGTGCTCAAAGTACAGCTATTTTCTCAGAGCTTACTGGCAGTAAAAATAAAGAATTTTTTTTTTTTTAGAGGCATAACACTTCCTTACCAAACCTCACTCTGTTCTCTTTTCCAGGTCTCCAATACACTGAGTGAGGATATAATTCATCTCTGTAGATTCCCATGACATTTTGGCAGGAATTACAGCTATGGCAAGCTTTGGATTGGATGCTTTGCTTACTGATGTGTTTAGCTTTGCAACTGGCTTCTGTTGAAAATTAAATAAAGAAAATAAGCAGTATTTCTTTCATAAAGTAACAAGTGACCTGAGGGAAGCCTCCCTGGGTGGGAACGGAAAAAGAGTCATAATTTTGTACAATGTGTTAAAAACATTGGGAGATGTTGGCAATTTTATTTCTTTCACTAATCTCCACTCCTCATTTATTCTTTCTAAAAATATAAAGGTTTGTTTTCCTACAGGTTACTGCAACACATCCAGAATTCCCCTTGACATTCTGCTCCAACCTGCTGTGTTTCAAGTGACACTAGATCCAAGACTTACATTATGCTAACATTTGACAATAATATATAACTGTCAGTCACATGCCTAGAACTCAACAGCCTTATGGAAAGGGAAAACCTGGCTGCTAAGAAATCCCATTACTTTAGTCCTTTGCTCCAACACAGAATTATAGAATGTTAAGGGTTGGAAGGCACCCTAGAGATCATTTAGCCCAACTCTCTCTGCCATGGGCAGTGATACTTCCCAGTAGACCAGATTGCTCTAGGCCTTAGCCAACCTAGCCTTGAAGGCTACCTGGGTTCTCCTGGGGAAACCTGTTCCAGCTCCTCACCACCCTAACAGTAATGAATTTCTTCCTAACACCTAACCTAAATTTCCCATCTTTCAATTTTTACCCATTACTCCTTGAGGTATCACTACAACATAAACATGGAAAAGATACATTTGCACCTTCACACTACATAAGCAATCAGCTTCTAGTTCAGCAACTTAAACATTTTTCCTTCAAACTTCCTGCTGATGCAAGGTGTTTTACCATGGGCATCAGTGGATCATAACGCAGTCCTGTATATCAGTGAGTTCATTCATCCCAACATGAGGAGTGGATCATTATTCAATGCTTTTGGACATTACAAAGACCATATCCAGTGGCAGAAGAGATAACTTTTCAGGGCTGATGGAAAGGCCAATGTCTGTCTCCAACAGCTGCAGTGAGCTCACAGCTCACCAAAGCAGCCACCGCAGCTACACAAACCCTCGAGCTTCGAGGCCGAGTGGCCTCAAACATGATTTCCAAGAGCCAAGGAATGCGGCACAGCCTCTAAGCATGGACAGGGCTGCGGAAGGAAGGCAGAGAGCCAGCCGGGATGGCGGCGCTAGAGCCAGGCTGGGGTGGGGGAAGCGCCCAGGTGAGGGGCCCAGACACCCCGTTCCCTCCCCGGTGTGACCGGGCGGGGAGCGGAGAGTCCCCGCACGGCAAACCAGACACGCCCTGGCGCCCAGGGCCTGAGGGGAGGGCAGCAGGGCCGCCTGCGGCTCTCCGGGACGGGCCGGGGCCGGCAGGAGCCCGCGGGGCGCGGTCGGGAGCCGAGCGGCGCCGGGCTCGTTACCTCTCCATGGCCCGCACCGCGTAGCTGACGAGCGGCCTCCCCTGCACGGCGCAGAACTGCTTGGGGGTGGCACCGCCCAGGCGCTCGCCGCTCCCGCCCGCCGGCAGCACGGCCGACACCGACACGCCGCCGGGCGCGGCGCTGCGCCTGCCGGGCTCCATCTCCGCCGGGCCCCGCGGCGGGAACAGCGCAACCGCCCGCCCGCCTGTTTTATTCGCCCACGACGTCCGCGATCCAAAGAATCCAGCGCCCGCCCGCTCGCCTGCCCCCGGCGCACACCGGGCCCGCCCGCTCGCCCTCCCCCCGCGCTACGCGAGCCCCCGCAGCAGCGCCCCGGGCCCGGCAGCCCCGCGGGAACGCCCGGACCGCGGCGAGGGAGCGGCCGGGGCAGCGCGGCACGGCGGCAGCGCGGCACGGCGGCAGCGGGCAGGCACGGCCGCTGCGCGGGCACGGCCGCCATGGGCCCTTTAAATGCGCGGGGGCTCGGGGCGGCGCCGCGCTGAGGGGCGGGGGAGCCGCGCCCCGCCCCGTCCCGCCGGGCGCGGGGGGAGCGAGCGCGGCCGGGGTCCGCTCGGCGGGGCGGGAAACGCAGCGCCAGGGCGCCGGGGGAAAAGCAGACGGAACGCTGGACCTTCGGAGAGCCCGAGAGGCTGGCTGGGAACACCTGCTGAAATGTGGTGATTGTTTCGCTTCATTCGAGGAGGGGGAAATTAGCATAGGGTCATATTGGAATTGTTAGGATTGGAAGACCTCTTAAGTCATCGAGTCAAATCGTTAACACAGCATGACCGTATTTACTGTTTAACTACATTTCCCAAGTGTTGCATCCATCCACACACCCTTGGAACACTTCCCAGGATCGCGACTCCACTACTTTCCTGGGCAGCCTGTTTTAATGTCAGCCCTTTCAGTGAATAATATTTTTTTTAATATCCAACATAAACTTCCCCTGGTGCAACTTGAGGCAATTTCCTGTTCTGTCCCTTGCTACCTGGGAGAAGAGGCCGATTCCCACCTGAGTCCGACCTCCTTTCAGGCTGTGTGCAGAGTGACAGGGCCTCCCCTGAGCCTCCTTTTCTCCAGGCTAAGCAGCCCCAGCTCCCTCAGCCACTTCTCACAGGACTTGTGGTCCAGACCCTTCCCCAGCCTCTTTGCCCTTCTCTGGACTCACTCCAGCACCTCAATGTCTTTTTTGAAGTCAGGGGTCCAAAACTGAACACAGCACTCTAGAGGTGCCTCACCTCTGCCAAGAATAGCAAGACTACCACACACCTTCTGATACAAGCCAACATGCCATTGGCCTTCTTGGCCGCCTGGCTCACGTTCAGCCACTATGCAGCAGCACCCACAGGTAAAACTCAGTGGTCGTAAATTCACTGCAAGGATCTGGGATGTTCCAGCTCGTCTCATGGTGTAAGCAGTGATGGCTCAGACGCATTTGGAAAATTCCCAAGGCACAGCCTGGTGATCACCTATCAAGATCTTAGCGAGGTGGCAGGTGCCAGGGCAAACCAGGAAGCTGAGCCAGTGAGTGCGGGTCAAGGTCAGGAAGGCATCAGACCAGGTGCAGACATAGGAGATCAACAGTAAAGACTGCTTAAAAGTAGCTCCCAAAGCAAAACAAGGAAAACAGGGTTGAGAAGAGGGCTGCTTCCAGCTTTTTCATAGCAGCTCTTTCTAGTGGAAGAGCTGTGTTTGTACTTGACAAGTTGGACTCCCTAACTCAGTCATCCAAGCATGAAGGTTTGGGTACTCAGGGGCCTGGCCCTTGCCTCTTTGGCGTTATTTTAGGAAAAATACAGTCTATGGAGGCTATCCTAAAATTATCAAAATCTTTAGAGTCTGCAAAATGTCTTTATATCTTTGGGAAGATTGTTGTATCGCAGTTGCCCTCCTCTCACCGCGATACCCCGAGCGGAAGGCGTGCTGGGCAGCGAGGGAAGAGAACGGGCGGCCGCTCCCCCATGAACTCTGCTGTCCCAGTCGGTGGTGCGGGAACAGACGGAGGCGACACGGGACTTGGGGGTGAACAGGATGGTTTTATTCAGTGAGCCCCAAGACCCCCTTGGGAGGGGGGGTAAAGTTTTTATACAAGAACTCAGGAAGACTGGTGTAGGAACAGCAACCAATAAGGGAGTAGCAGGGAGGAGTTTATGGCAGAACTAACATATCACAAACCTATCAGGGGAAGCAGGGGAGTGGAATAACACAAAATAAGCAATAGGGTTTCAAGCCTCACTAAATAGACAGGGAATGCTCTGGAAGCAGAGGAAGGGGCTAGGAGGAATGACAGAGAAGGTTCTAGGGAAAGGGATAGGGAAAGGGAGGATTGACAACTTGGAGATGAGGGGGTTAGGGAAGAGCTAGGGAAGATTGACAACTGGGGAGAGGTGGAGATTAGGGATGGGGGGGAACAGATATTTGAACAAATATCAAATTAAAGACACACCACTGAAGAAGATAGCTTATTTACAGCTTTTCAGGTTTCTCTTAGTTGTGTTAAGAGAAACCTAAGAAAAACACATACAGAGACCTTTCTGAGGAATAAGCATGAAAGTTTATGTTCCAGCTGGGCTGCTTTGCCAGTGCCAGCTGTGTTCTGGTCTAAAATGATCATACAGGCTTGCAGAAGCATCATAAGTAGGAGTCATACAATAGGACTGAAGTGATCCCTCCTAGCAAAGGCAAGATTCCACAGGTATTCTTGATACCTGCTGTAGCAGGAAAGTCATGCACAGCACAGACACCTTACACACAGAGGTGTCAAGCTTTTGGAATGGAGACTTTTCACCAGAGAAGGAATTAGCTAGAAATTGAACTGCCTTCCTCCCAACAAGTGTTGGTTTCGTTGTCTTCAGAACAGTTTAGCATGTGGAATTTTTTTTTTTAATCTATTGGCTCAGCAACTATATTAAACTGTTAATGCTCGTTTTAGCAGGTCTTTTATTTTCTTTTCTTGGAAAGTATTTCATTACCTAATGACTAAAGACATATATTTGTCTGTTGTCTCTTGATGACATATATTTGTCTGTTGTCTCTTTACAGGACTTCCAAGTTTGTACTGTGAGTCAGCATCACTTCATTATTATTAGATGCCCAAAAATAATTTTCTTCTTAAGCTAGGCACCTCTAATATCCACAATCATCTTAGATTCTGATCTTTTCTTGCAGCAGTTCTACACAAATGGATTAATGGCAGCTTATTCTGCAGCATTTCCATTTTTCTGTTTTTTTCAGTGTAACATATTCTGAAATCCAGTCTCAGGCCTTCATGCAGTCATTCATAAGTACCCCACCTCTTGTTTGCCTTTCTATAAGGAACAAAATAAGTTCTTTTTAGTTCCATGGCTAATCACACTGCACATGAGTTTTGAGGATAGGTAAGACATTCCCAACACCATAATAGCCTTCAGAACTATTTTCCCCTTCCTTCTTGACATTGTGGTTTTGTATGTCTTCACCTACACCCACAATCTGTTGTGCCCAGTACCTTCTTTCTTGTCCAGACAGTGTTTCCCCATTTAAACTCGTTCATTGTTATTAACTCTTCTGTGAAGGAACATGTGCCAATTTTTGGTTCTGTTCTTGCTGTGAAGTCCATTTCCCTTACTATGCTAGGGATTTTACACTTGATCAATCCAGAATAAATTATATTTGATGGATGGACTCGGGTGGATGCAGACTTCAGTGTCATCATATCCGTTGTATATCATGGTGAGATGTTACAATCCTAAAAGCACTTTGAAGCTGCTTTTGGCTGCACTTGAACATGAAATGTTTCAGAAGTTCTCATGCTTTCCACAGTCCCTATGGAGTCAAAAGATTCTTGACTTGTGTTGATAGCCCCTGGTAATTTTTCCAGAAGCCCATCAGATTCTCAGCATCTTGGTTATACTGAATTTGTTACTGCTATTTCTCCCTTTTTTTTTGTTTTCTTAGACAATGATATGGAAGGAAGAGCATATTTCACATTCTTATATATTTATATTATGTTTTACCATGAGTCAAGAAAACTAGGATTTGGGTGTTTACATTTTTTTAATATTCATTTTTTAATAACATGCAGTGAAACACTTTGTGATTGCAGCTAAACTTTGTGACTATATAATTTATCTTCAGTTCCATTCCATTATACATTTTGTATTTAATCAATATAGTATTTTAGTTGCTGTGCATATATATGCATGCTCATACATAAACATTGGAAGTGAGTAAAATGTAAATTCACACATGTTGGAAGAACAATTTTGCAGTTTTTTTCTGGATAAAAAGGGACAGAGGCAGCATTTACCTCAAAGCAAGTAAAAGCAGGCTAATCTATCATTTCTGTGCAGGGGTATAACATCTGAAACCACAGTTGTAGTTTGCAATTATGCAGTAAATATGCCAATCATATGTTTGAAAAGAAAAGTGGTTTGTTTTTTTTCCTTTTTTATTGAAGAAAGAAGATATGTACAAATTGGAATAAAATTACAGTAGTGAAATGCACCTGACAATTTCACTGCTGGAGGAAAAATTCATCTGTTTCTATGACTGAAACCCATAATAGGATTTTTAGAGAACATTAAGTTATGAGAATGGTAGATATCATTCTGAAAATCTTTTGTGGAAAAATTTGTGAAAGAATAAAATTCCTTAACTTAAAATTGCAGTTAATCTTCTGTAGATGGGGTATAGCTGAGAAATTGTCCTTTTTTTCAAAATTCTTGAAGCATTTTATTTTTAATGCAGGCAAAATAAGACAAATTTGCCTTTTACTGACAAGCATCAAGGTTCACTAGTGTTTTAAAGGGAAATGCATGCAATTGAAGAATATTTTGCAAGTTAAAGCAAATTGTAAAAGCAAAATTACAAAACCCCCACAATATACTGTGGAGGTACAAGATCTGTAAAAGACAACATAAAGTTAAAAATATTACAAATCTGAGAGCCCTTCTTGAAGCCAACATGGTATCTGTAGCATTCTGAGCAGTTGTTAAGGCCTTTAACCAGAACCTTGTGTTTGCAGGATTGTATTTCACTAATTTTATCCAGATATATAAGTTTTTACTTCAGTGGTGGCAAGCCATAAAATGAACATCCAGAGCTGTATGGAAGGACGTGGAATGCCAGTTCCCTTTAAACAGATTTTTTTGTTCAAGAAGAAAAAGCATTCTTGGCTCTCTTGAAGTCACCAATAATTGTCTCAAATGATAGAAGTCACTGTTTACAGAAATAGACACGGGCTCCTTGCCTATCGAAAGAGATTAAGAAGCCCCCCATAGGATAGAATTTCAGTTTTTATCTTTCATGTCTGTTGCTATTTGTAGCAATTTTCACAAGAAGTCTTAGGTTTCATGGAAAGCATGCTTATATTTTTCCAGGTATTTTATTTCAGTTCTGATTATCACTAGAAAAAATAACCATGTGCCAATTTTATTTTCTTCTCTTCACAATTTTCTAGTTGTTGTCTGAGTCTGAGGGCTGATCAGCCCTCCACATGGTCCTTTTAGACTGATTTACATTTTTGCTATTTCAATCTTCATTGCACAGCAGCTGCCTTGAAGTATTTGCTCTGGGCAACAGTGGTTTCCAAGTCAATATAGTGTCATAGGGAACATAGAGCTTGAGGCAGTATAATAGATGGGGCAATGTTGAAAAGGGCAAAAATATTTTCTTTCCAAATATTTAGCACCTTTGGGGAAATCTTATCTTATTTTACATTAACATATATTTATATTTGTATTTTTACAAATATGACTGCAAAGGGTTTTTTCTTGGTCTGAGATTCTTTGATGAAAGATGCTGTAGATGTGTGGAATACTTAGATAAAGTGTTGTGCTATTGATTTGCTCCTATTGGTATTTGGAACCAAGATCAAAACAGCATGTACAGCAAGGGAGTTACACACATGCATAACTTAAATGATGTGAATGTTGACTATCAAATATCAAAGACTGCTTATATGCCTTATATACAGTGTGTGTAGAGCCACCTATAGATCAGATCCCTAAGGGTAATTCTGAGTGCTATTTCCTTCATAGGCAAATCTACAAAATATATTTTTTAATAGCTGAAGTGCAAATAGAGAATATTAATGCTAGAAATGTAAGAGAAATGTGGTTTTTGAATACAGAGGAGTGTTTTCATGCTTGCATGTCATTGTAAGTATGTTGAAAAACATTCATTGCATTTAACTTCTTGTGTCCTGTGTAGTTTATATGTGCAAACCCCTTTGAGATTGTTTTACATGGTTTTGGTAGCTAAATTTCTTCTATGAATACTTGATACACAGAAGAAGTGTCTTGCTTGTGTGCTGTGCAAGTGCTAGAAAAAAATTGACACACATTGATATTGATGTTTAGCATACATTTTAAAGCTTCACCTTAAAATGTTGTATTTCCCCTGAAGTGTTTATCCATTCTCTATCTGATAATCGTCTAGGCCTCTGGGATGAGGAAGGTTATTTCAGGCACTGATTAGTATTTTGTGTACACAAAGTAAAAGAATTTAAAGATAAGAGAATTACCCTATAATATGTAATCCAATAATTCATGAGAATGTAATTCCCTGACTGCAGGAGAATTTGTGAAACTCAGAAATGTTAAACACTTGAAAAAAAGAATTGCTACTGCTTTGGGGGAGTGCTTTGGCAAGTAGGCAATGAGATGGAGGCCTCGTAATTTTTCATTAGAAATGTCTGATTAGTCTTCGACACTTGGCTCTGGAAAGGTCTTTGTAGATTGTAGGTGTGTTGGTCAGATGCTCAGTAATGCCAGGCTTGGGTAGGCCTCTCTCAGCTTTAACATCACTGTGTACTGTGCTGTGTACAAGAACTGTGGTTTAGGGTCTTTGGCTGTCAGAGGGCACTGGATAGTGACTGTAATGAACAGATGCAAGTTGAGAGATGGAAATTGCTATGGCTGTTTTCCTCTGTCACTGTGACATAAAAGCCACACCAGCCATTAGGATAGTGTCCTATCCTGTCAGTAAAAAGGGAAATGTTTATTTTTGACAGATGTCCACTCATGACTGAAGAAACAGTTGCCTCTGAGGAAATAGTAATGGTAGTTTCCTTTCCCCAAAATGATTCAAAGCAGAGACAGTCTATGAACTGGTTAAATAAGTGGTGTTGAGCCACAGATGTCAAGATGCCAGTGATATAGAATGATGTAATAAAACATTAGAAAACATATAAGAGTTGAAGTTAGATTTGGAATAAAGTTGGGATTTTCATGGCTCTGAATCTTTGTTTTAATTTTGATGTGTGTATATTATAATGCTGTGTTTTATTCTTCTGTGTTATTCTCATGGAATGTTTGTGAAGGACTATGAAAGATGCTGTAGATGTAGATTCATCAAACTTCAAGTGATGGAGACAATCAAATAACACAAATGAAAATTTGCAGATTTGGTATGTATAGGTATACAAGTTTTACTATTTATTGCTGCACTCAGAGCATTGTTTCTGCATCCTTTGTCATTTTAATAGTGGGCCTTACTTTAAGAATACCAGGAATGTTGGCCCTACATGTAAAAAATAGAGATGAAGTCAGTTTGGCAGAGTTCATATAGGAGGGATTCGTCCATATCAGTTTTTACTCAGTAAATGAAAACTGGTTCTAACTATTCCATTGGTGACTGAAATTGCAGCAGGCAAGACAAGGTATAATCCAACACAAAACTGGACATAGTCTTCATTGTGTATTTATATGGTATACATTAGACAAAACAATCATGTACAAATAGTTCTTTTCCTCCTCTTCTGAGTTTTCAGTGCTACTTTCTAACCCTTTTGGTAGGTTGTAAAGGGATGTGCCTTAATGTGGTAAGGTTTGTGAATCTTTTTTCTGTTTCCAAAGAGTTGCTTTATAGTGAGCAAAACATGCAGGATGATAGTCCTTAAAAACTGTAGTCTTGTCCTCATTCTTTGCCTTATCCTTTGCTGACTTTTGCAGTTCTAGCATGAAAATGTCAGACTGAAAAGGGTCAATCTTTTGATCCTGTTAATTTATTAGAAAGATCAAGGTTACAGATTTTTCCCAACTGCAGCAATGTGACTACCTGTCGTCCAACAATTCATACAGAAACTCAGCTTGTTTAGCATACACTGCTGAGCAACCATAAAAGGTTAACCATTTTCCAACATACCAATCTAGCTGGATGCAAACCAACTACTTGATGAAAAATGTTCTGTATCCTGCTACTGTTTCTCTGAGTATTGCAGTCCAACTCACTTCAAAAATTCTTCCTGGAACTTACCTGTGCCAATATGATGGTGTTTTTTCATATGTTGTTTTCTTCATACTGAATGCTTCAGAAAATGGATAAAGTAATGCATCTTTCTCTATGTGTGTGTGGGGGGGAGGTGTGTGTATGAAAAGGAATTGTGGGACAGGTAATGTCAATATCGTAAAGAAACGAGCCTGGTCATTGAAACACCATGGGAAAGAGGATTTGATTTTGCTAGAGCCAGAGGTTTCAAAGGGAAGGGCAGAAATGAACAGATTTTCAAGGGACTGCAGTATTTGAGTTAAGACTACCACAAAGTACTATGTTATTAAAATTCAGATAGTGGCTTGAATGGTGTGTCTAATGTGGGTTTTTATGGAAGACGTATGCCAGAAGTATTAAATTAAGCAAATAAAAATGGAAATCCTTAATATTTACTTTATTCTTGGCAAAAGATGTTGCAAATATTTTCTTCTGGGAGAGATGTCAAGATTCATAACTAATCACAAAAAGATCAAAAGAAAATATGGGGACAGTAGTTGTGTAACACCTCAAAGAGGTTTTATGTATAACTCACTACTGTATTCTTGATGGTCTTGTTTAAAAATCAGATTACTGTAATTTTATACATGTATATGATATTTGATATAGTTTATGTAGGTGGTAAGTAAGATTTTGAGCCAAATTTTTCAACAAGGAAGTCCAGGCACATGGCATACTGATAGCTTTCTAAGAAACCTGTGCATGAATCTTGTCAGCTTAGGTGATATTCATTCTCCTCAGAAATAGGAGGCTGTGGTCACTCACCAGAAGATATGAACAGTGCAGGGGAATATGCATTTCTGTGAAGATGGCAGATTCTAAAGTCTCCCTCACTTCCCTGGTTCAGTGTGGAATAGGACAGACACACTGTGCTGTGCATTCTTCCCTTTGCATGGGAAGTGAAGGCACAGAGACACTCAGAAATGGTTTTCTACCACATGTATTTAGACTTGACAGTCTACTACATTCCAGGGGTAGCAATGTTCATGGGCTCACGGGCTTTGCAATCTGAAGATGGAACAAGTCTTTTGAAGTCTCATGAAAGGTTGTGAGGATAGAAGAAAATGAAGAACACACAGCATATGCTGTCCTCCATGTGCCGTTTTGTTCCCTTGTTTTCATCCATCTTCTTTCTCCTCTTCTAGACATCCCCAGGTTCAGGCATTTCAGTATCTGAAAGCAAATGATGCAGTGCAGTAATACAACCAATTCCTAGGTACTATAAGCTGTGCTGGCTACTGTCCTAAAAATTTCAATAAAGATGCACAAAAGCAAAAGTTTCAGCAGGCTTTTTCAATGAAGACAAGAAAAATACACCAAAAGCAAGTGTTTCTTGCTAAAACCAAAATTTTTGCAGCTTTGCATTTTAGAAATATTCAGACCTCTGTTCTCCATCCCAACTTCATGGCCATAGGGAATTTAAAAAGGCTTTCTCCAACCCATCCCAAAGTAAATGAATAAATAAATAAGCAAATAAATAAAATAATAATCTAACAAGCCACAGATGCTTAAACTTGCTTCAGCTGCAATTCAAACAAAGTCTTTGTGCTGCAGAGTGTTTTAAAACTTTGCTTAGTCACTCCATTTCTTAGTGGATGTTCTTCTGGTAGGACCAGGCAAGTACTTTTCTCCTTAGGCCCTCTCTCTCAATTCTCCACTGTTTTATATAAAAGAACTTTAATGACTATGCCTGGACAGCTCTTCTTTATCCAACAAAACATCAGACTTCATAGAATAGTTTATGCTTTTATTAAGTTGCTTTACAGCTTTTTCACTAAGACTCTTCTCACTGGGGCTAACAAAACAAATTAAATGTGGAACTCCTAAGCCAAGTCAGAGCATTGCTTTTCCTCTCAGTAGTCAAAATTAAAAAATTATGTATCCAGACATTCTAAAAAGAGATTTTAAATATTTATGTATCAAAAAGCAAGTGTGCTGTAGTAATGTAATTCAAAACAGCTAAGGGTTTAAACAATGAGACAATTATACAGTATTGTACAACTACTAAAATAGACCAGGGGACAAGAAATAGACAAAATGTTCAAAACATTTTTTTTGTGATTTAGTATTTTTTACTTAAGCAGATGGTAGTAAAAATCACTGTTTGACAGGAGTTACTGTTGCAGTTTAGTAAACAACGATATTATCATTTCAGGGGATTTTGATTTCGGCCTCTTTTCTGATTACTGAGTTATTTTATTTTATTTTATTTTATTTTATTTTATTTTATTTTATTTTATATTTTTTATTATTTTTTATTATTTTATTTTATTTTATTTTATTTTATTTTATTTTATTTTTATTTTCCATTACATTCAAGAAGTACCATATTCCACAAACATCCCTATTAAAGAGTCTGTCCAGATTTTCATTTCTATTAAGACATCCTCTGTATTTCTTTGTGGTTGTAAAGAAGTATTAAGAAGGCCTGAACTTCAGGTAATGTAATATCACCTCTTTTCACTTCTCATATAAAACCAAACTAAGGTAAGAAAATGCAAATTCCAAAATGGACTTATAGTCCAGTATTTCTAAAGATTTCTCTCAGCAATTAGTAGAGACTATTTATTTTCATGGCATGTTGTTCAATAAGCCTTAATTAAAAAATTAAGAGTATTTTCTTGTCATGGAAGTACTAAGTGAGGTAGACGTTTGAATATTGACTCAGTGGTAGGCAATATCTCTTGTAAATCACACTTTTCTAGTGTGTCAGACACATAACTTACAGGAGTGAGCTAAAAGGCTGGATGTCTTTCAGAAAGATGCATGGGCAGGCTTTTTGTTGTGGGGGCGACGTTCAGGCAAAATTAGCAAATCCAGTGACAGAATGTCTGCTTAGCTCATAAATCTCTAGAGAATTTTCAGGTTTAGCCTGGAGGGATGTTTATATGTATGTCAATGAACTTAAAATCAAAGTCCCTTGCCTGGCCTCTGGGAAAGGAAATGCATCATGAGAATAGGATACCTTCCAACTCTAAGGATTCCATATAATTTTCAACTGAACACCTCCAGGTTAATACTGTAGCAACAAGACTCTCACAGTGGAATGTATTGAACAATCCTTTCTTGATTAATGTTGTACTTCTTCAGGAAGGATATAAAGGTCAAGGTTAGAAGGACTAGAGTGATTTACTAGCAGAAATCTGTTAGGTATTTTGAAGGCTGTTATTCAAATGTCTGCTTTATTTCCAAACAAATGACTGAGCTTGGATTGGGTGATTTTGATTCCAAGGCTGATGGAAAGGCAAGAGCAGCAGATTTGTTACTATTATTAAATAACTGAATAAATAAACTTGTTAAGGGCCTTTCTAGTCTAGATTGCAAATGTCAGGCCCTTATGACTTCCGCAGTTGATAAATGTCTTAATGACACATACTATCTACCACTGCCTCTAAGAAGTGTGCCTCTGAGTGCCTCCATGCTATCAAAACAATCAGCATATGGCTAAGTTTGTTTCTAGTAATGTCTAAGGAAAATTGATTTCCACTCATTATAAAACAATTTACCCCTTAGCTGAGAGCAGATTTCATCTAAAAAGTAGTGAAATAGTGGTGGCAGATTAACAGATTATTTCTAATGTATTCACTTTTAGTTTTCTAAAGAAGCAAGTATGAGAAATTATAAAATTATTAGGTTCTTTTTTAGATATTTGAAATGCTTTGTAAGAAAGCATTTGGAATTGTGATCTGTCTATATGATTTCATATCATTGAGAAAGTCAGCTTCTATATAATTTAGTGTAATAAATCTAGACTATTTATAGTCTAATGCATGAAAAAAAAATCTAATCTGGCCTCTACACTGTACTTTTTCAAAGCATTTACATACTTCTTTTATCTATTTGACTTAATACTTTAGGTGAAGTTTTTAACATGTTTGTATTTTCTTTTTAACTCGGAAGCAAACTTGAGATGTATGATGTCTAAAATTATTTCAGTTTAAACAATACTCTTTCACTGAGTTTTTGGCCACTGACCTCCACAAGAGCAATGGCCCATATCCTACCCACTGCAACTTTACATGTTAGAGATTCTCTTCAAGAAACTAATTAGATGTCAATTTAGTTAGATGTACTTGAGTAATGCCTTTTGTCTGGATCCTTGGATGCAGCCCTGTGAGTTCACATGTAACAGGATGAAACAGAAGACAGATTGTATAGGCTACACTGAAGCATTCTGAGCTACAAGTTGCATCACAGAGTAACATTATTCCTTCAGAAAATTCTACATTAACATATTTCTAGTGCTGCTTTCCTGAAGATCTCTCCCACAAAAGGCCAGTCATGGCCAAAGAAGCAAACTTAGCTAACTCAGGTGGCATGTCAAAGTTGCTGCTGATGGACACAGCTCCTGCTGGTTTCCCTCATGTTCCCTCAAATATACCAGACTTACAAATGGGCCCCATGGTCTTTCTTTAGCATGTCCAGCAAAATTTCACAAAGTCATTTTATCAGAAGTGTGTCAGATTATTCCTCTTTGGGTGGTTCTGCTTAAAAGGACAATCTTGAATATATTATCCCTATTTCTAAATGTAAACTGATATTAAACATGTATTTTTTTTTTCCTACAGTCCAGCTTCACTGATTGAAGAAGAGTTATGAGCAAGATGTGCAGTTTTTTCACCCTTCTTATTTCTAGAAGTTAAACACAGAACAGGTAGAGCAGCTTTACTGATTTTTAGTGACTGTTGGCATTGGAATTGGTTATATTTCAGTTCATTATCTCCATATTTTGTTTTATCATCTTGAACAAGTAGCTGGAGAGCAATTTAAAAATGTTTAGCATTTGGGAAAAAATCTTCTGTCATTAAATGATTGAACAAGACTGTAATGTCTGTTAAAATGAAGAAAAAGTCTCTAAGTCTGCTGAACTGATATGCCTAGCAGCAATGTCATTTCAGTTCTTTCCCTGCTAACTCCTTTATTCACCATCTCTTCTTTTATGCTTAAAAGAAGCACTTTTAAGATCGGAGAATTTAAGTATAAATGGTCTCTGGTCCATTAATTTGGATATTTTCAGTCACAAAACTGAATTTGAAACAACTAGTTCATTAATGCCATGGAGGCTTTTAACTGTACTACATAGTGTGGATCACTTAAAATTGAATAAAAAAAATTATCTCTCTTTTACATATAGCAAATTTTAAAGTGAATTCTTGAAAGTAACTTTGAGGAAAAAAATTACATTTTGTCAATAAAAATTAGGATTCAGTAAGTCAAGTCAGGCAGCAGCAGTGATTTTCAAACAGTTCTACATTAATGACCAAGATCTCTGCCAAGAACTTCTTGAAGAATCTTTTGGAATTAAAATGCAAAATAGGATAAGATAAAAAGAAGGTCAAAGAGAACTTGGGTGAGACCTTATCAGGTAAGATTTTTCATTACTCTCCTCTTGTGTAATTTTTACTTCAGGTGCAAATGGATTGTAAAAGTTAATGATTTAAGAACAGCACAATCCCATGATGAAATCTTGCCCATAGTGTTTAAATACATTTTGAAATATTAAGAACAGGTGATTCATGCACTATGTGTTGAAAAGTAGATTAATTACTAATTTTCTGATACATTCTATAAGAATCTATGAGAAAAAGTGCAGGATTCTATTGGTTCTATAGAAAAAATGAAACCATATGTAATTTATGCCATTATATTGATTTGATCATTACTAATGAAAAGAAAAAAAAATGGTAATGTCTCACTAGCTCTTAAAATTTCTCAAACACACACTTCTTCTGAATTGTAGAGGTTGAGAATTGTTAAATAAGGACCTGACTTGGACCATTAATAAGCACCATCTGTTAAATGGATATAAGATTTTTACATTGAGAAAGATTGTTTCTATGTTAAATTTTATGGATAGACTTCTTTAAAACAAATAATATTCTCCCTTTTTAAAGTTTAAGTGTTGTGACTGGTTGAAATGTGTGCATTTCCATATAGAGAGCCAGACAATACAGTTTTTTAGCAGTGTTTATTTTTGTAAAAAAAGAAAAAAGAGACCAATGAATTTGAAAGGAAGTCATATCTGTCTTTTGATTGCACATTTTTAAACAAAAATAATACAAGATGAAGAATGAAAAATACAGATTTATGTTGCTATGTCAAAATAACACCTAAGACTATGAATGTTCAAAATTAAAATATATATACCTAAATGCTAAAATGTCTATTTTACATTATCTACAAAATGTATGTTCTAATCCAGCCCCAAATCATAGGAAAATACTTTGATACATATGAAAAGCTATAAACATAAGGAAATTTTGGAGGGAAATACACATAAAAGCTCATTAAATAATTACAACAACAAATAAATAGTTTGTTCAGCTTTACTTTTTGATTGCTGCCATGCATATTTTAATTTTTGGTATACTGAGATAAGAGAAATGAGCATGCAAAGCACTTTTTTTTAGAATTAATCTGAAAGCAGATACAATGTGTTGCATTTTAAGCTGTTGTCAGAAGATCATAAAACATGATATAAAAGGCAATAGATGTGATAAATGTTCTCAGGAAAACACACAACAAAGCATCATTTTACAAAATTGACTTCAGTGAATACTCTTGGCAAATTTTCTTGGCTTCCATGGCTGGAGAAATTGTAAAAGTTTATAGTGTGGTTTTGGAAGGCTTGTATTATTCCCAATCTTGAGCATTTGGAAAATCACCCAAAAAGTCCATATGCTGAGAATGCCCCTTTCGATTTTGGTCAAAGCAATAAGCATGTAGTGTCAACTGAGAACACAGCAATGGCAGACTTGTCTTTAAGCAGTCAGAATGGTAAAGGAAATGGTTACAGGTGAGTTCAATTTTGGCACAAGGAGAGGGAGATGAGAGAGCAGAAAATAGTTGACTCCTAACTTGTACTATGCTTGCTGGATTTACTGGCTCTTTTCCTTTCTTTGTGGTGCTGGATGGGTTTTGCTTGAGAGGTTCCCTCAAAGTTGTGGCTGGACTCATTGTGCTGCCTGGTGTATCGCTTGCACTTGCAGGCCGTGACCACAGTTATTTTGTAGGTTCTTATACTTCCATCCTGGCACTGAAGCTGGATCCTCTGAGTGCGAGTTTTGTCGTTGACACATCTCCACTCCTGAGAGCTCCGCCTGCTCCAGTACTTGGTTCCGTAACCTCCTCCAATCCAGTTGGGCAGCAGTGGCAAAGGGAGGCATTCACCAGCACACACCAGTTCTTTCAGGGGGTTAATGCTGGTGCACTGGCCATCTGAGATGTACTTGGTGGATCTCAGTTCTCGACAGCCAACTTGAACACGATCTGCACAAGAAGCAAGAAGCGCTGAGATTCAGAATGGAGTGATTTCCTTAACCAGTCATTTTCACATTAACCAGGTATGTTTTAAAGAAGTTAAAGTAGGCTGTAATCTTTACAGGACATCTCTTTACTCTTGTGTCCCCCAACACAAGGGCCTCAAGTGCTGATGGTATCTCTGGATAATACCACAGCATAAAGAAATCCTAATGGCATGCACTTCAGCAGTTGTGGTAGAAGAGGCAATTTTATTATCTATACTTCTTCTCAGGGACATACCTTTTAGAAGAGAAAAAATGCCCCAAGGGAAGAAATGTTTCCTGCTCGTTCTCAGTCTAGGGAATCTGCTCTGTGATGTTTACAACAATTATGTTGGATCATTAGCAAGGGGGAAAACATTGCTTTGGAAACAGTTGAAATGCTTTTAAATTAATTTCAAACAGTGTGTTTCTTCTCATTCCATTGTTACAGTGGACTGAACTCTCCCATGAACTCTGTGGCTCTGAGCAGACACTGCAGAAGTGGTAACAGCTGAAGTTACCAACAATGGGGTTCTGCCCATGAAGTTTGAATGATTAGCAGTAACAATTTCAGAGGGGTCCTTTCACCCTCAAGGGAGCACCATCTGTGTAACAGTAGTCTGTAGTCTGTATATTATATGTAACATAGAGGATCCTGCAAATTCTCTCAGGCAGCTGACAGAATCAACATGCAGAGCTTCTCACACAGACATGTTTGTACCCGTCTCTATGTGTGGCTCTGCACCCTACAATAAACACAACTGTTTATTTCAGTAATTATACTTTGAAATAAACGCCCACAGTGTGCTTAATTTTAATAAGCAATCTTTACTGTCTGTGCTCTCCCTCTTTCCGAAGGACAATTACGGCACAGACAATGCAATTAACTAACGCTTTTAAAATAGAAGTAATTACTAGAAACATTTCAGAATGAATCATAAAAGGCTTTGAAGGTACATCTACATATCACAGCTACAGGCTGCTTCTGTTTCTACTTGGATTTTTGGAAGCAAGTTCTGAACTGGGCACTGCGTTAAGATTGCTTCACCTTGTCCTTTGTGTCTCAGGGTGGGCAGGCAGAGGGGACTGTAAATCTGCAGGCTGATCCCAGGGAATATTGACAGAGCTGCTCTACTGCCTGCTTTGCAGGAAAGATTCAAACTTGCCTTCCTGCAGCTGCACTCAGGAATGTACTTGGAAGCATCTGGTCACAGATCTAAGTTTGTCTTTCCTTCTGTTTTTCTGTCTTCCCCGGCTCAGCTTTTCACCAGTGACAGCTCAGTGACAATGAATACCTACTGAGCTGTCCCAGTAATCTCATAATGATGAGATGTTTCCTGTGCATTTAAACCCTTAGCATTCTTAGAAGCTGACACACCTGGCTTAGCTGAAAGGTATCAGTGTCACTTGTTGCCTTCACTTTCCAGGGATGACTATTTTTATCAAGTTGCTGTGGGTGGGTTGGTGTGTGTGTATGTTTCTCTATCTGGATTTCTTTCATTTTAAGGGGGTGTGCAAGGGAGGGAACAGATAAAGTCAGCAGGTTTCCAGATCCCCACGTATCTGACTTATATACATAAAACTCAGAAGGAAAAGACTGGATATAAAAAAAGGCAAGTTACAGCAGAGATCATAGGTAAATTACAAGCTGATTTGTTTACTTTTGCTGGAGGTGTTAAGCGGGTAAGTACTACGGCAGGAAGTAAAACTAAACAGCGGGAACAAAATTCAGAGTTTTTTATTGCACTTGAAAAGTAGCCCAGACACCTCCCCTACCCGCAGTGGGAGGTGAGTCAAAAAAGCGAGCGCTCTGGAAATGCCTCTCTCTCCTCTTTATCTCGCTTCCCTGCCGGGTAGATGCCATAAGAACTCGGCATTCCTGGATGAACCTCCCTCAGGAAGCAACCTGCCCGAGAGAGCCGGTCCTACAGGACTTCCCAGCACGGGGGTGGGAGGGCGGCTGGCTCGGAGGCCGCCCGGCGAGGCAGATCCCGGCCCGGAGCCAGCAGCATCTCCCCGGGGCCCGGCTTCCCCCAGGCGCCGGGTCCCTGGAGCGCCGCGCTCGGGCTGCGGGGCCGGGGCGCTGCCACGGGATGCGCGGCTCCGGCCGGGGCTCCGCTCCCGCTCCCGGGGCCGGGACAGGCGGGGCTGCCGCCCACGGCTGCGGTGGAAGTGCCGCCGGTGGGATACTCACTGTTACGGTCGGATCCAGTGCTGGTGTAGTGCCTGCCTCCGTTCCTAGCTTGATTCAACGTGCTGTTGCTACTTGGGCTCGCCGCAGCCGGTTTAACAACGTGAGAATAAAGTATCTCTGTGGCATCGTTCTTGAAAGCCAAGTAGCTTCTCGTGAAGATGCAAGCCAGGAGAAAGCCATAGAAGTGAATGGCAGGGAGAAGCATGGCTGGTTCAGGCTGTCTGACAAAGCTCGATGAAATCTTTTCCTTCTGCTTCTTCTGTGTAACTGAAATTGCTCTTGCAGGTTTCCTTTATATATTCAGAGGGGTTTGGCATTCATTCAGGTGTAAAGTTGTGGACAGCTTCAGAATGAAAACCCACAAAAGGGGTGGGGTCCCTACATGAGCTGCGAAGACCTTTCACCAATAGGAGAGAAGACTGCAATAAAGGAGGAGTTAGATGCACTAATTGCAGGATTCCTATTTGGGGCTTTTGAGGGTATCAGGAAACTCTTAGGAACCAGCACACAGCAGCATTCAGGCTGAGAGTTAGAGACTGTCGGCTCTGCCCTGCCATTCCCTATGGTCCTGCATGACTGACACTGTGGTGTGATGTGACTAACACAGTATCAGAATGAGTCTTTCCTGCCCAACTTATGCAAAGTTATGTACCCTCTTCTCAAACTGAGATGAGCTCTATAAGGATGCAAAATTTATAGAACTTGCAGAAGACTGCTAGTTACACAAATATTGTCTGCAATATACCAAAATTATTTTTAAAAAATATTATGAATAATTTAAAGCTGCTTCTAGATGCTTTAAATTATGCAGCTTTGATCAACAGGGAGTACTGCAAGGGAAATTACTTGGTTTAGGGGAATATTCTCTCCCTGGTGTGCAGAGTTATAAGTATGTATTTCTGTATCACCACACATAAAAAGTGTCTCCTCTAGGCTCCTTAGAACAAATGTATCCATATTCATAGCCTCTCACCGTGCTCATTCACCAAACTAGTCTTTTTTAGTTTTGTACATTGCCTAGAGCATTCTTATATTTTAATATATTATTTCATGTGATAAAGGAAACAATGAGAAAACATGCAAATCTTTTTTCAAAATTTTGGAAGAATAATCCTTATTTTGGCATACTTTTTTATTGTGGCATACACTTACTTGATTTTACATCAAATTGCATGGCCCAGATAAAAACACCAGTGTAAACTGAGATGTTGCCAGTAGTCCGATGCTTGCCTGCATCATGGGGAATGCTCTGTAGATTTTCAAAATAAATAAAACAACAGTGATCAACACTGAAAACTCTATTGTTCTAACTAGAAAGGAAGCCCTTTTATTGGGAAAAAGCACAGCCTTTCAGAAAGCCATATTTATGTAAAGGTTAGACTGTAATCTCACACTCTCTATAACTGAATTGGTATCTAAAGTCACACTGGATTTTATTGCTGTAATAAAATCAAAAGTGGAACACAGGTTAGTTACATCTATTGCCAGTATCAAAATCTGTCATTCAGAGAAGACAACTTTATTTCACCCTAGTCACAAGCAGATATTTGTCTATATCAGCAACACTTTCCTCTTGCATCACTAAGAAAGTTATCCTGGATTTCAGCAGGAGTGAGGACACATCCACAATGAGTGCCAAACTGATAGCTTTTGCTTAAAGGACACAAGAAAACAGGAGTGTTGCAAGGTGAAGTGAGTTTTACTGGCAGAGCTGTGTGTGGGGAAGTTGAGTTGATTGCCTGCATCTATTATGATTAGCCCAACCCAGTTCTGGAATAACAAGAATGTTGCTAGGCAGAGTGAGATCTTTCAGCAGGGTAATGTATGGAGGAGTGGGATCACTGCTAACCCCTTACAAAGTGCCAAGTTCCACTCTCATGGAGAATCTAATCTAACCCCAAAAGCAAAGATGTGCATTTTACCTTCCCTTAAAAAAATAAGTTTTCTTAAACAAATAAAAAATACATGTACATTACAGATCATTAATATCTGAGTATTGGTTTTTTTTCAACAACAGAGAACCTTGTTGATGTTGAAGTCCTACTTCGTTTTTTTTCATATTCGCAGATCATACAGATCTTTACACATCTCACCTACTCTTCAGGATAGTCTCTGTGCTGAACTGAGCCACTGTAATTAAAAGCATGGAACCAATTTTCCAGTTATCCACAGTACCTGTGTATACCAGTCAGGGGACCTCTTCCTAGTAAAGAGATTTTCCCACATTAGAAAAGTCTTAAAAATCAGAGGCTGCCTTGAGAGCTGTTTTCTTTGAAATAAGGCATATAATTTTCTCACAGGGAAAATGAATAGGACTTTGGAGTTGTTATAGAGCTGGGTCAACAAGGAGCTTTCTAGGCCTCAACCTTTTCAGCTTTCAATGAAAGCCAATGATCATCCTTTCAAATTTAGTCTAGATTAAGCCATTAGGTTTGCTACATACATCTCTTGGTCTTGTCACTTAGAGAAGGAAGACCTCACAAAAAGCTTCTTACAGCCTTTGGAAATGAAAAGTTTGGCCCTGAATTTGCCACAGGAAAGATAATATAGATTACCTCATTTTTCTGTGCACTAGACATAGAGTTTTAATTTTATTTATGTTTTCCACTTGTTACATATATTGTAAGAAAATATTGCGATTTCAGTTTCTTGGTCAGTAGTGTCAACCTCCCTGCTTTGAAAGGTAAGCAGGCTTCTGAAGAGTTTGTCAGTTAGTTTGATTTATACTTTCTTTATCAAACCTAAAGCTTGCAGTCTTTCACTTTTTCTGGGTCTTCCTGAGAGAGATTAGAAGTTGCTTGAAGGAATTCTGATCAGATAAATTTGGTTATTCTTCCTCAGTGAAGTTCAGGATAAAAAATGTTTCTTATTGCTTAACTTAGAATGAGTTTCCAGACTTAAAATATATTTTGCTATCATTAGTTAAATGTCGTGATAAGTTATTAAAGGTGAGGGCTCTAAGTTATCCTCATAGTCTCCAAAATAGACTTACACAGTGTGTAGTCTGTTCTCATTCTAGTCAGATTCAATGGCTTGTGTTGAACATTGCTCTGCTTAATCTGTAATATTGGCCATAAGGAATATATTACACAAGGCCTTTGAAGTCTGTACTGGCTTCCTTTTTGCCCCTGGGCATAACTCAGGATGTTCTTATTGATCTATAAAACTCTATGAGCTTTGAGTCCTAGGCAGTAAATTCTCTCTCCTTTATCTTCTATTATGATGCTGAAGATTAGCTGGGGCATACTGACTATACCTGAGTGTCTGGAGAGGTTGAGTGCTCAGTATGAAGGGTCCAGGAGTCTTGATTTCACTGCTGCCAAGGATACAAGAGAGCCTCGTTCTGCTGCCTGGCATAGTGCAAAGGTCTTTGTTTATTCAGATGCTTGAAAAGTGACTGTGGGGAAGACACAGGGCAGAAACCCATTAACCAGATTAATTTAAATGTTTGTACATGTAGCCAGGGATAAAGTGCTACATGTAACTTAACTGCTACTCCTATATTAACAGCCTTGCTTCTGAGTGAACCTAAACATAGTGGTAAAGTCATCCATCACTCTTTAGAGAGAGAATGGTATCCAGAGTTATCTGCACCTTAAATCTTGCTTTTTGCATTTTCTGTGATGGAAAAAACATGCTTTCTCAATGGATGTGGAATAATATAAGGAATACGTTCCATAATGATCCCAAAAGAGAATTCCCTTCTTCATGGTCATTTGTAAGTCTGTCAGGATCCCATTTTCCATGTTTCTTAGACACTCTAATGATGTCTAAAGGGCAAAGTTTTGTGCAGAGTGCACACACCTGTCTAGCAGCACAAAACAGCCACAGGGAATAGAAGAGTATGCACTGACAAGTAAAAATGACTGCCAGAGAGCCTTGCAAACCACATGATTGCTGAATGTGCACCAAAAAAAAGAAGGAATCCTCAATTTTTCATAAAACTTAGGCCTGCCCAGTTTTAATAATGACAGAAAATGTCCAAAATTGGAATGAAGGTGTCATGGAAAGAATGGTTCAAAATTTGTGTTTATATTTTTATTGTTAGTTCCAAGAAGAAGACCACTGCACTTCTGACTTGTTTCAAAGACAAATACTTTGAGAGTAAGCACAGGCTCAGATAAATGATTGGAAAAAATAAGCTGACATTTATTACTTTGCACCTTAACACAGAAAGGACTGTCAGGATATTTTCTGTTAAGCAATAAGTATATTAGTAATGTACTTCAAAGCTGCCTAAAATGTGATTTGGAGCTTGATAAGAGAACTTGTCTGAAAGTGAGGTAAAATTGTAATAAATACAACTGTTGAGAACTTGTAAGCTGTTGTGCAACAAGTGAGCATAGTTTTAAAGCTCATACAGAATACATGTTAGAGAACCAAGATACCCTCCCATGCTGCAAATTCTAAAACCAAAGATTTTTGAATATTGAGGGGTTTTTCTATACTGACACTTCTTAATTTCTCAGTAAATTACATTTGAGAGATTCAATGGAAAACATAACATATATTCTCATTAATAAGAATTACTAATTAGTTCTGATTTATGTCTTCTTCATCTCCCTAAATACCATATTACAATTTATTTTTTCTACATGCTTTTATACATAATGTAGACAAAATAATTTAGGTCAGGCTGTGGCTTCAAATGAGATAAATTATACTTTTATCAAAAAAGACATTAAACAGACTGAAAAGAGTTGGGTTTTTTTAATTCTAGGAAAATTTACAGCAGAGTGAAGAACCCTTCTTGAGTATTTGCAGTAAGATTTTAAGACAAGTATGAAGACAATGTGGTTTATCATCCAAAACATATTTTGGGATTTCTACATGTGTTGAAAAAGAAAGAGTACATTTTACAAATGAAAAGAAAAAAAAGAAAAAAAAAAAAGAATGAGAATAATGAGCCTGTCCATTGGTGATAATGTTTTTGGAAAGTCTTAAATGACACTGAAATGTAACATTTTTCTTTTAAGGAAATTAGGACAGGGAAAATGGATTTTTTTTTTTTTTTTTTACTACACATAGACACTGAAATGAACTGGACTTAGGTATCTACATATTTTTGTAAAGTGTTGCCCTAAGGAGTGAAAGTCCTATTGATTTTTCAGTGAGCCAGTCACTTAAATGCTTTTGAAAATTTTACCCTCCGGTTAAAATTCTGAAACTCCTACTCAATGTTAAACAGGCAAAGTCCCATCAGCATGCCCCAGTTGCAAATAAAACAGAAACTGAGTAAACGTTTTGAAGTCTGACTTGTTTCTTTATGTGTAATTAACTGAACTCTTAATATATCACTATGTTTCAGTAAACTGCTTTGTGTTTCTAATTATGTGGTCTGAAATGATTACAGTGTATTTTAAAAATGCACACTCTACTACAAACCAGCAAAGAAAATCTGGCACAGTGTCAGGATTTCCAAGGCAAACACTTGCCAAACCTGTTGTTAGATCCAAAGTCGTAATTTAAAAACAAGCCTACAAGGTATCTGGAAGAAGATCCCTCTTTCCTTCCTTCTGCTCCATCTCCCACTCCCTTTACAAGGAAATCATTTTACGTTATCAAAACAGAACACTTACTGACATTTGTCTCCTCGTAGGAAACTTGTCTCTGCTACGTTCAGATTTTAGTTTTAACTAGTGCACATTCTTGTTCAAGAAAAAAGTTATCTTCACTAAGAATGATAGTGTCCAAATTCTTCAATCAGATAAACATGCACAACTCCCTGCTGAAATTAAGGAAGTTCCTGAGGGCAAAACCTGGCCCCAAATTAGAATTTTAATAATTGCAATACTGTGTAATCTTTTCCCTGCCAAGAGACAAAAATGGCCCATCCTGCACAAAAAATTCACAGGTTTACCACACACTTGGTAACAGGGTTTCACCCATGAACCACAATACAGTTGATCAAAATCTACAGAGTTTATTTTATTAAAATTAATCCATCTGATATGATGGTGCATTCATACAGTACTAAGAATTTCTTATTTGCAGATGTGGGATCTGCTATAATCCAGCAAATGTTTTCACATTATCACCCCAGACACCATGTTTTAACCATTGGAAAGGAATCTTAATTAAAATGGAAATCTGTCTCTTTCTTAAAGGATCTATCTTGATGTATTGGTTTTTACTCTTGGCTACTGAGATTATTTCTTTCCTATCAGAAATTAATTTTACCTAATTTTTTTTTTTAGTTTCACCTATTTTTTTTAAATCCCAAACTTTCATGCAATAAATGAATGAATCAGTCTGAATGAAATTAGGACACAGGACCAAGAATGATCTGACTACACAGACACTACAGCCCATTCCAGACTTCTTTTCCAGCAATTTCATAACCTTGAATTCACATGTAAAAAGAAAACATAACAGGAAGAGCTGATTGAGATCTCAGTGGAATGCTCTAGAATCTCTTTTAAAATTATATTTACTGAACTAAAGCTTAGTAAAACTTAATTTGACTGCAAAACCTTAACGAATAGAGTGGAAAAATGCACAGTGAGAATTAAGTTTCCAAAATTCTAGGGCTAAGTGCCTAATAGTTATTAGGCATTTTTACAGTGAAAACATTTTGTTGTTGCAGTTGAGTCATGCCACTCACAAATATAACACATAGAAACACATGCTCAGTCTGTTTGGTGAAGAGTGTGAAAAATGTTATTGACATGAAGTTGAGAGGTGGGAATGAATATTCAGTACATTCCACCCATTCTCCAGGTTCTATGTAAAATTTAATATCACAACACTTCAGGGAAGAGCAAGAATGGCAATTCTTTGCAGCCATAAATGTCAAGATTTCAAAATCTTTTCTTCAGTCCAAGTCAGAAAAAAGTCGTTACATTCTGAGTCTCCTTATGGAGGAAAATTCAGAGAAAGAAGAAAATCTAGCCATATATTACTATTTTTATCTTTTCTTTGATTAATCATGACTTTTAATAGTGGCAGTTCACCAGCAATAGGATAATCCCTGCCTTAGGTTTTAAAGGATTATTTATCTCATCTTATCTAAGCTTAGAAGTCACTTAGTATGCCTTCATGGAAATAAATAATTATTAGCAGTACTTGCTTCACAGAGTTTTAAGCAAAACAATCCTCTAACCTGAAGTGCAGTGGGATTTTAGTTTTCATCTAATGCTCCATATAGCTATATGGTCACAACAGATCAGCACTTTGAATTAAAATTTAGTTAAAGTTATATGGTTACAAAACAACTTAACAATGAAGCCACTGTCAGCAGAGATAATCAGCAATGATTATTTTAATATTACTACTTCTTTGAAGATTAAACTTTGTCCACACTGCTCAAAACTGGCCATAACAGTAGCTCTTGTCACTGTTGCACTTCACATCACTGTCCAGGAACTAAACAGGCTCAACAACAAACACATGTTACACAATATTCAAAACCTTAACTATTTATGCCTGTAACCTTCAGGCAACTAAGACATTCTTTTTCCAATGCAAAGCATGGTTGTTGTGACCGACATTTATTGTGGGACTTCAGTCTTTAGTCTTTGCAATGACAAACTGGTTTAGATGACTAATAAACAGTATTCAAGAAAGGAAATGTCAGAACATTCTGTTTGTTCACTTGGCTTTTCTGCAATTCTTCATAGCTTTTTAAAGAGTTGCTTTTCTAAAATGTATCTTATCATGGAAATGTTAGAAAAATAAAGCTTCATAACTGTCAACATCTGACTTTGTTTTTCAGGAGGAATATCTCCAATAAATTTTCACTCTGAAAAGAAACAGAGTAGTATCCTTCCTTCTTGAAGTTTTCATCTAAAATGTAGCTCTCATCTCACATATTCATGCCTGCCTGATTAGAACAACAAAACACATTTTTTACTGCAAATGGAAAATTCTGCAGGTGAAAATACCTAGCCTGATTCTTCCCTAATAGTAACCAGACTGGCCTCCTGTAAGTCTTGGAGATGCCTATTTACTTTGTAGGGATGTATCAAGCTGCCTTGGTATAAATAGCCAGTAAGCCATAGTATTTTGTTTAATTTTTGGTTTTTCTCATTACATGCTACCTTTGCTACCTCTTAGGAGAGTAGGACTATGAAATCTTGTCTTCTAGCCTCCCTTCAGAGTTTTACCTCACAGATGCTCATTTCCATCCACCTCTTGCACAGCTGAATGGAATTAGTGCTCCATGCTGACTCCCTCCTTTTTCCATTGCAAACTCTGGCAAGCTGTTGGAGCAGGAGAGGTGTGATAACAACTGCCTGGCATTCCCGTGTCTGTCCACCTGGTTCCTCTGTGCAGGAAGCACATTTAGCAACCAAAAGACGAGACAGAGTATTGGGACTGTGTATCTCCAGAGATTTTTTTTTCACAATTGAATTTTCAAGGAAGGAAAAGAATTTGAAGCACATATAAAAGCTGCATACTTGCACAATGTTAGAAAAGAGCCATTAGATCAGGCAGGTCCAGGAGGCAATTTGGGGACATAATTAATAAATTTGGTATTCTGAGGAGATTCTCTTAACTAGTAGGTGGCAATGCATTTTGCATCCATTTATATAAAATCATTTGTGAAAGACAAATTTAGAAGTTTCTGTGATTCTATCAAAGTACCTGTTTACTGTAGAGTTCCTTACAACAGTGAAGAAGTATATCTATGATGGCTGTCTTATTTTATGCAAATCACATAAAGGAAAACTAGTTAAAAATTACTTCTATATAGCATAGTTTTTACATTTTGTAGGTGTAGAGGATGTTAGTGTCATAGCTCAAATGCTTACCTGAACTTTGAGGTTTTTCCCTCTCTAGCTAATATAAAGTTTCACATTAATATATTTACCACATTTATATATGTAGTCTGTTATAAATTACACATAAAATAGATGTCTTTTGCTCCTTTTAACAAATAATATAGAAAACTGCAAAGAGGATCTCTTACACAGAATAAACTTTTTTGTTCTGCTCAACCCAATTCATAATTCTTGTAGACATAGTATCAGTATATGGTCTGTTAAGAAAAGAACTAAAACTCAAGGGCTGGAGTGAATTTATTAATTAATGACTTTCTCTGTTGTAAAGCAAGGAAAGTTGTTATTTTATTACAATTAATTTGATCAAAAAGTATAAACAAGACCAAAATGATATAATGGTTACTAAGGGCAGAGGAATACATGGCCATGAAATGTGTTTTACTGTACAATCTAGAAAACACTTTAAAAAAAAAACTGTTTAAGTTACATAATTTGATTTCTAAACTGTCACAACGAAGAGCCATGCATGCTTTTTGCTTCAGCATTAGGGATCCAATCTGAACCTTGCTGAAGTCAATGGAAGTCCTTCAATCATCTCACAGGGAGTTGTGTTTAAAGCCTCTGTGCAGTAATACACTCACCAAGGGAGAAGCTGGCTAAGTTCTGATGATCTGTGTTCTGAGGTTCTGAGTATGCACTTTAAAATAACCCAAAACATCTTTCCAATAGGTGGCACATGAGATTTCACAGTCTAAAATGTGCATACAGCAATGGTATGTCATCATCAGCCCAGAAGGCTCTTAGGTAACAAGTTTGAACTTAAAGGTCAGTATAAAATTTAACTGTCTATATGCAGCAATCAGAATGGTCTTTTTACTAGCTTTGGCTCAATTAGCATTAGATTCACATTTCCATGTTAAAAAGAAACATTCATTATATTTATGAATAGCATGGTTATAAAAATTTTGATTTATCCAGCTTGTTTAAATAGTTTACATCTTTTCATTGTTTCCATTACTTTATGTTTATTACTACTGTCAGCACACTTGTGCTAATTATGTGATGGCAGTCCTTCCCAAGTACTCATTCCAAACATCTGAGGGAGAACTTTATTCATTCTTCCTTTTAGAAGTGCAGTCTGTTTTGAGGTCATTAGTGAATGTATCATATTCTTCCCCCCCAAATATGCATTGCTCCCTATGGGCATTCAACACTGAGGCTCCAATTTCAACCTCATGTCACATGCAGTAATGCCACTGCAAAAAAAAAAAAAAAAAGAAAAATCTGAGACTGTCCTTGAAACAGAAGTTTGGGAATCCTCCCATTCTCATTTGATCCTTTTTGTATCACTAAGAGTTCTTTATTTTGATACAATAGGTAATGTAGCATTGCCTTAATAACATGTCACCACATAAGACTTATCACATTTTGTGAAGCTACAATACCTGAAAGAACTTGAAAAAATCCTAATTATCCCACACAGAAAGATTAAAGGAAGGAAGGAAGAAAGTCTCAGGAATACAGAGGTTGCTAAATGTAATCATACTTCAGGATTACTGTTGGCTAGGGGTGTTGCAGAGGATTGAAATCAGTCACTGTTTGTCTTATTACCTTATTACCATGCAAGGAGCAGAAACACTGAGTGTGCTCTCCAAATCTAGCCTTCAGCTTTGTGGCACACATAATCTTTGCATGGTAAAAGTTCAGACTGTATCCTGAACCTTAATTGGTTTGGGCTCCAGCATCAAAAGATGGAAGTGTACTTGAAAATATCTCATTAATCTAATCTCATTATTTTGGGACCATTACAATGCATTTTATGTCTAGCATTTGCTTCTCTACTGTCAGGCATGTGTGGATCTCAGAATATTCTCAAGACCTAACTCCTCCATAATTCACACCACAAACCCTTAAACTGATACTGAGGTGTTATTTAGATGGGTGCCAGGAGGTGGAAAAACTCTCACTACTCTGAGAAACATTGATTATACTCAGTGGCTTTGTGTGGGCCAAGCTTTTGTTCAGGCAGCCTGCCTGGCCTGCACCCAGGCAAAATCAATCATAGTAATGGTTCATCAGCTAGTACTGGGAGGTTGGTTTTCTTTGTAACTGTGTAAATTATTTAAAACCAAGCTGTGAGTGGGCTATGTATGAAAGTAGAGATGGAAAAATTGTGGGACATGTGGCTTAGGGTGCCCATATGTGCAGTCAAACCCACTTTTCAGTTTGTAGTCTAGACATGGCCTTATGGCTTGGATTTGGCAATACTGAACCTCAAAGAGATGAAAGTCGGATATAATACCCTAAGGCAGATGGATTGGAATGTGGAGAAAACCTAATAATGCAGGTTACTTTAATGTCTGCAGTATGACTGTGGTCAATCCCTCTCTTTTAAATGGGGAGGGGGAATTTCATGTCATCAAAATTTGGCAGGTACAATTCAAGACAAATAGTTTGAATCTCTAGTGAGTGTGGTTTGGAAATGAAATTTAAGTTTCTAATAAATTACTGTAAATTTTCTTTGTGAAAGTTCAGCTAAACACAGCTTCTATCTTGGAGGCAGCTGTCATAATAAAATATTTTACATTTATGAAGTGCTTTTCATCCTGAAAAGTCCCAACAGACTTTGAAAACTTCATTCAGTTGAATTCACCTCAATATGAGTAAATTGCATAGGGAGCAACAACCTAACATGGAGGCACAACACATACCTTGGGCTACAGAAGTTTTGGCTATGAACACTAGACTAAAATTCTACAACTACTGAATGAATACTACAGGTTTTATTTATATTAAATGTCCAGGACCCTGGATTTTTCAAAATACTCAGTTGATTGTAAATTTTACTGGTCCACTAAGTACCTGGAAAGGTAGAAGCGGTGCAATTATTTGGTTGGGATTGGAACAATAAAATTCTGCATGTCTTAAAGCTAATGCTTAAAGTGTTAGACTTTCCTTGACAGATATATCTGGATACTAGCTCCTATGCTTTGCATGCAGATGAGACAGTCGTCAGGTACAAAGCCTTAGTGAGGCTGCAGATAAGCAAAAGTCCTTTCCTACAGGAGAGTGAACTGAATGTTACCAGCATTCATTTGCCTGATTGGTATTCTTTGCTAAAAATAAAAAATACTAAACACAGTAGTAACTTTGAAAGAAAATCAGTACTTCATGCAAGAAACTAATACAAGTAATAATATTGGGTGAATGTATGCATTAAAATCACAGGCTTTTTTGTGAAAGTGGAATTAAAATGGATGATATAGTGACTATTCTTTCTGTTTGCTTGCAGAACTCTCCTGTAGCATTGTATTTTGGCATCAAGTATGTTGGAAGATCCAAAAATGCTAGACACAAGTCAGGACTGAAATGTGTGCTTCTTTAGAAGCAGGAACTCTCACACAGTTCAACTGCAACTGTGCATAAGTAAGGCAGGATCTAGCTTGCTGAAGAGTAGCTTGAAATGCTGAAATATTGTTAGTTAAGACTGGAAAAGTAAAGGATTTACTACATGGCATTAGAAATGTTAAATCAAATTGAAATTGCACTTTTGTGTATTGAGGAAAGAGTCTCAAGAAATTAAAAATGTATTACACCCAATAAAACAGATTTTATGTACTCCATGCTAGCTTACTCCTGTCAAAGGGCCTGTCCTTATCCAAGCATTTTGTGTAAATTACCAGTAGAACACTTAGGGACAAAACACAACTCATATGGTACAGAAAATAAACATGTATATAAAACATTTTGAAATATACATTTTCTTCTTCCCTTTCAAAAAGTAAACTATAATCTACATACTTTCTTTTTTCTTTTCTTTTTTAACAAGTTTTTGGAAGAATTCTCTTAAAATTGGGCCAACTTAATTTTAAAATAAAGTAATTATTACAATTGATGTTGCTTGTTGAGCCCTATTATTCATGAAAACTTTTTGTTTGCTTTCCACACAAGGTCTATTGGCCAATTTTTGTATGTTGTTCTGTGTTACAAACTGTAAATTCTTTAACAGTATAGCTTTGTTTCAGGGATAAATGTTAAGAAAACCAGAAGAGAAGTACTCTTTTTGTAAATGTATGGAATGCAAATTTTTCTTGTTTCTGATTTTGTGTTTGCAGCAGAAACACAAAAAATAGAAAACTTATTTTGGATGAAGTCTTTAAAAGAGACTAAGAAAATCAGCTGTCCACTTTGGCTCATGAGGATGGTTTATTTTCTATCACCTGGACATTTATCTGAAAAACACAGTCATTAAAGCAAGGCACTATATTTCATTGTAGCCCAAGAATCTGAGACTATGAAACCACAAAAATATATGTAAATTATTAATTCTAAAGGCTACAGATATGGCAAAATACTTGGCCTACACGTGAAAAATGTTCAAATGTTATTTCTTAAATGGAAGAGTAAACAGAACATAGATCAAATTTTACTTCATTTCTCAAGTCTTCTTCAAGATTGGAGGGCAAGGGGATATTGCTAGGTGATTTTATACAATACATCCAGGTTCTTTTATACTGAACTTCATTACCTGTATTGACTAAAGTATGTGTTTCAGAAAGACACTGAAATGCAAAGGAAAACTTCTTCAGAGATGTGGAATCCATCCCTTCTGCTAATCTGGACCTTCTCCCTTGTTATCAAGAATATATATCTTATCTATAGCCTGAAGGTTTGGGATTTCATTTTTTGACCACAAAAACTTCTCAGATATAATACTACCTAGAACTTTCCCCTGTAAAGGTAGAGGCACACTGTCTCAGAGATCTCTAAGTCTTTTCTTTCTCTCATTTATCACTGTTCAGTCTCTCAGACAATGCCAAGCTACTCAGCTGAACACAAAGGAGTTATTTTTGTCTCTAAGAATATAGTATGAGGCATGCTATACAGAGAGTACAAAACATCAAGGCATTCATGACAAAAACCTAATATAAGAACAGTGCTGTCAAATTCTGAGCAGTGTCAGAGTGAAGAATACCTTAATAAAAATAGTTATATCTATATTGACCTTTTACGAGCTTTGCTTCATCATGCAGGTAGCTACTTCTAGAAAATGAGTTAGTTGAGGTTGACCCCCTCGCCTCAGTTTTTTTTGATTTTTTAAAAAATCATATAACAAGAACTGGGCCTGTTTCATGCTGGTTGCTAATTTTTCACTGGATGCTGGTAATTTGTACCTCTGCACAGTTCAATTTTGCATTCTCTCTAGAATCCTCTTGCAGTATAAATTACAGATTCATTAGACTGATCTCACTGAACTGTACTGGTTTATGAATAAGTTATATAGACATTGTCTTAGATTCTAAAACTGTGCACAAATTGGGAAGTTGGTGCTTTCGTGGACTTGAAACAAATGCCTCATGAAACAACTTGTGGGATGAAAGTTGGTGTCATTTGATGTGAACTGGGAGCAAGGTTACATGTTCAGGCAAGCACTGTGGTTTCAGACCAAAATTTCCATCCCCTGGAGGTATATTTCTGTATTTCATCAGGCAAACATGTGAATCTGAAGACGGCCTTAGCAATTATACTGATGCCCCACATACCAGCAGAGTATGAGAGCCCAGGAGCATACCAAGGAATAAAGGCAGTGTGTGCTGAATTTTAAACCACAGAAGGGTACCTGTAATTGCCCCTCATGTTTCATAAGTACTATAGAAAACACTGGGAAGTAAAAACCTCGGGAATTCTACTAATAAACAAGGATTTAACACAAAAACTGGAAACTAATTAGAAAATCCAATACAGAATATAGTGAATAAAAGGATGGAGCATACTATTAAATAGAGTGTCAAGTAGCTGCACACCATCACTAAGTATTTTATACCAAATTATGAGCTCTACCTCAACCATTTCATAGAAATCTTATGACTTAAAGCCCAAAGAACCTGGAGTTTTTAGGGTTCTCCATTTTTTCTTCCCCCTTGGTTTATTTTTTGTTTGTTTGTTTGTTTGTTTTCCTTTTTGTGTGACTATTATTTACTTGTCATTCTGGGCCAGTTCTCTACATAGGAGACCACT
The DNA here is from genome assembly GCF_050655825.1 of Lonchura striata. NCBI lineage: Eukaryota > Metazoa > Chordata > Aves > Passeriformes > Estrildidae > Lonchura > Lonchura striata. Next base: position 29,539,919 of record NC_140704.1, read on the forward strand.
CCCCACAAGTCATGGTGCTTGAGAAGTGGCTAAAAGATGGATGAGGACAAGGCATAGAGCTGTGCTGGGGGAATGTCTGTTGGGAGGACTGCACGGAGCAGGGGCAGAGGGAGGCCATGAAACAGTGAATCCACTCCTGAATGATGACAACTCCAGAACCAACCTCCTCATCCAAAGCAGATACTGGAGCATACACCAGGAAAAAACATGTTGATACCCTTCAAAGTTAACTAAACCAATCACTACCATGAGAGTGGTATCTACGTGGTATAGAGTCAACTTTTTTGCCCATGACTTAGGTATCTACTTGTCTGTTTTTATTTTCTATTTGATTTTTCCTGACTTACTGTTTTGTTAGCAGGGAATTTAAAGTGATATGGTATTCTTTCATACACACAACCAGATTACACTCAAATACATACCTACAGCTCCATTCAGTAAAAAACCTTAAATTCTCATCTTGTGGTTTTCTGTGAAATTTTTTCATTCTGTCACATTTCCTTTCTCTATTGTTACTACAGACTCCATGGGGTACCATAAGTGAAGATTCACGAGAATGCTCTATTGTAAGGTCTTCCTTTTGTGCTGCCTTTTGTCCTGGCAGGAGATAAACCATCTCCTTCACTCTGTCTGGGACACAGATGGGTATGGGCAACATTCTTCCACTATTGAGTCATTATTTAAAAGGATCTATTTTCCACTTTTTAGTGGCCTCCCTTTTTCAAAATTTTGTCACTGTTGACTATTTTTTAAGCTTGGGCTTTTCCTAAACCAGCTTGAATTGATTAATTTAATGTCAATATTCTCTAAAGCATGCAGAATTTCTTTAGTTCTAATAAAATATGGACACTTTGGATCTTCCTGACTCCATTGCTTGTTGAAAGATGAAAATGGGCAAAATGTAATGCAGCAATAAAGTGCACTGTTTAGAATAGGTTTTTTTTCCCAGATATGGCAATTTAATAAACTCTAAAATTTGTCCTTGAGCATTCAAATGTCAAAAAATGTTTGTGAATTTCAAGAATCTGTTGCTGGTATTTGTGAAATATGCACACGACTGTTCCTCATTCCTTCAGGTGGGTCCTAAGGGCTATGTTGGGGGCCATCCATAAGGTGAGTAAATGTACTTAAAACAAAGGTTTATATTTGCAATTACATATTTTTGTACTATAAAATTTGGTTTTGATCTTACAGTTTTGATATCTTACAGTTTTGCTCTTACAGCTTGATATCTTACAGTTTTGTAACCATATTCAGTCTCATGCTAATGGTAAGAAGCATTATTCTGATGAAAATCCTTCACAAACATGGCCTCTAAGTAACTCAGACTATCAGACCATTGTGTTTAAAGTATTGATTGAAACAAAGTTCAAATGTTGATGATACCCACGGCAACATTTAATCATTGACATTTTAGCTTGTGCTTCTGCAGTATTTATCATGCTTTTATTCACATGACAAAACAATCTCAAAGCATAGAAACCAGGTAGCTGCTAGATAAGATTGATCTAGAAGGTATGCTCCAAAAGCACACCTAATGTTCTCCAGCCACAGAACCAGGCTATCATCAATCTATCTATCTATCTATCTATCTATCTATCTATCTATCTATCTATCTATCTATCTATCTATCTATCTATCCATCTCAGAAATACCTTCCTGAAGTGTGTGATGTGGCTGTTAAGCTCTCAGCACTAACTCATGCCAGAAATGCTTTCCCATTAGCCTGCACTGCTCACTAAAGTAGACATCATTCATGTGGCTCACCTCAACCTACCTGCACAGCAGAGATTACCAAGAAGGGCTTTGCTAATCTGACTGGAAATTTCAGCCCATCCAGCCAAGTGAACAGCAAAATGGAAACACAACTGAGGCAGGGCATTCTATGCTCAAGGATTCATTGCATGTACCTAAGGTATGTAATGTAGCAGCTAGGTTAAAAGCCCTGGGTCAAAACTTTACTTTTTAGTCAGAGTCCAGAACAATTAACTTCTAGAATATGCTTTTTTTCCCCCTTGGTGTCATAGGATGAAAATTTTGAGAGATTTCCTTAGAAGAAGGGTATTCTAATGAATTTTCTATCAGCAAAAATAGAATTTTGAAGAATTTTGAAGACAGCATTATTAAAAATGTATGTTATACTTTTGCCTGAAAAATGCATTTTGTCTGCTGTTTATATTTCTCATGAAGCATGCAAAGAGAGAGATAGTGTCTTTTTTAAAACAAAAAAAATGGAGACAGAATTGCATCTGTGTATAATTATAGCTGATGTTCTGAAAATTTGCAGATCTATTGTGAGCTCATCCTCAGCAAAACCTCACACAATCACCCCTTTTTGTGCCAACAAATGTGTTAAATAGCCTGGATTTTTCCACATTGCCATAGTGTTGGGAAATATTATCAACACCAGTGTATTTCTAAAAAGGTATAACACATTTTTTTATGCTGGTTTCTAACTAAAATTTGCCTATAAATTTGTAAGCACATGCAACCATGTAGTACTTTCCCATTATATGATACAATAAAGAATCTCAAAATACACCAGCTGTATATGTAAAACAAAGTAACCACAAATTCTTACTATTCAGAAAGCAACAGTATTCCTGAGAAGGGGGAACATAATTTACTGAAATTATTTTTATTAGGCAAGCCCAGTTTTGACTTTAATGAGGCCAAGATAAGTTATATAATTTAAGATTATATAACTTAAGATTCTTAAGTTATTTTAACAACAAGCTGAACTATTCAAGTTTTACATTCACTTTTAGGATTAAGAATGCTTAACAGATTGATCCTTACATTTACCTAAAGCTCTTAACTTAAGTTTAAGAATGTAAGAAAGGTTTTACTGGGTCAGACCAATGGTCTATCCAGCCAATGATTTTGTCTTCAGCAGTGGCAATAGGAAAAGTTGTTCAGAGATTAACAAACCCAGCTGTTCTCAGAGGTCCTTTCCTCTTTCTCTTTCCAGGACACACCCCTGTTGGTCAGGGCTGTCAGAGGTACATCCTCACCCTATTGTGATATTGTCCATCCATTTGTCTAATTCCTTTTGGAACCTCTTGATGTCCTGAAATCACATGTCATAGCAAATGCCAGAAGTCCACTACTTTGTATTTAAATAAATGCTTTTAAAAATTTGTTTGATGTTGATATTCCAATATTTTCAAGATCTCATTTTATAAGGTAGAATGAACAGAAAATTTGCTTCTACCTTATCCAAAATTTTCATGACATTGTCACTTCTCTTCCCCACCTTCTCCTTTCACTACTGAAGACTCCCAATCCTTTTAGTCTCTCCACACAAGGTAGCTGATGAATTCATTATTATTTTTAAGTTCTCCTTAGAGCTACTATATTTTATACAGAATTCCAAGACATTTTTAATTATTTTGAGAGATTCTCATCAACTTTGTGATTCAACTGCTCTACTGGCAAAAAGAAAACTGAAGCTTTTCATATTATCAATCTGATAGTTGCTTTTCTTTTGTTTATGCATAGAGGTCCAAAAATTACTTCTGGAGAATACAGTTTGACTTTCCTCCTTACTAATTTCCAACAACTATTTTATATGTAATGCTATCAATTAACTTAAAATTTAATATTTAAGTAGTATCCAATTTTTGCTATGGGAGGCTAATATATTTAGCTGTGTTTCAGTAATACACTTTCCTCCAGTGTGCTGTTTGCTTATTCCTTTAGTGCATTTATCTATATCTACAGCTCTTTTAATTATGTTAGGCTCTCCTGGAATGTCTTTAAAGTGTTGCTCAAAAACTCTGAATCGTGTATCTTCGTTGCCTTCTCTGACACAGTATTTCTGCTGCTCTATCAACTCCATCTGAATACTTTTCACTTTCGTTTAAGGGGCGTTTTTCCCACCTCATCTGCTACAGTGTTAATTTTGCATTAGTAACAGGTATTATGTACAAGCACAGAAGCTTATGGCCACAGGTAGCTTTCTTCTTCCTCCCAGGAGAAAAATACAAGCATTGTGCTGACTCCTAGAGATTTATAGAACACAAAGGCTTCATTCATTCTCATTTCAGGGTCATCGCTGTGTGATCTTCTTTGAACAACTTGCAGATAAGCATCAAGAAGTCCTCATGAATAACAATGACTAAACTGTCATGGCAGTAATAGTGTGATTGAAGAGAGCATACTCTAAATGCAACACATAGTAAGGAATGCGGAGAAAACTTCCATGCCTTACAGTTGTGATAAAATAGCAAGTGCTATTTTTAATATAAGGTGAACTGGAATATTGATTGGAATCAAATCCTGAACAAATGGCTTATTTAACCAAGAAGAGAGGGGGGTTGTGTTTTGGATAAAGCGGAGTGATGTGCGGGAAGCTCGGAGAATACGGTATCTTTCTCTGGCTCTTTTATTCTGTGGGAGGCCACTTTATAGCATTAAGGAAATGCCTTAATGGTGCTGCTGAGCTTCATATGAGCACATTGACAGGATGCACAGTTTGTCACAATTGCCTATTTCTAATCTGAATTACAAATAGCAGTGGTGGCAAAGATCCAAACTGACCTATATTGGTGGAATAATCCAAGTCATTATTCAGGAAACTGTAATGCAAACACATTTAGTTGTTTATTTTCCTGTGGGGTTCAAAATGCTGCAAAAATCTCATGGTATGCTACACAACTGTGAGATGCATGCTGCATACAAAGTTTAGTAATATGGTGAGGTATTTAATGAGACTGAGACAAAAAGATATGTACGACAAGATTCTAAGGAGTAATAAACTGGGTTTCTTTAATTCCTGAATAAGTTTCATAGAAGTAGGACACGTGAAAATTGGATAGTAAAGATTCCCATGCCCAGATCAGCTAAGGATGCCATGTATACTAATTAAGCAAACAGAAACAAAAAATAACTTCTATGCATTTTTGAGGTGCATACAATTCACAATAAGACAGGTTTTCAGTGCCAGATAAGCCTAGTCAGAAAAGATAATTGATTGGTTTTATGCACCATTACACAGTGTCTAAAGGCATTCATAATCTATGGTTGATTGCATTTTGAATATTGCCAAAATGAATACAATCCCCTCACTGTTGGGCAAGATCACAATATTTATATTGACAATTGAGAACTTTGAATAATACATGGTTCCATCATCTTTTCTATAAAATTAAGACTCTTTTATGTCTGAAATCAAAACCAGTCCAAATAGTTAGGATTTTGACAGCATTTTTTAATTACAATTGCTTATTTGAGCAAGTTGTGCCTTTGTCATATAAATATGAAAATACATTCTCACAGTACGGACTTGAATTCAATTAAATTTCCAGTTTTTCTTAAATGTTCTTATAGTAAGCTGTCTGCTTACAAAATGAGATATAAAGGAAGTTCTTAGTTTGTGAAACGGAGAGAAAAAAACAATGTTCCCATTTAAAAATTCTGTCTCAAAAGTTTGTGTTAAATACAGAGACATCTTTCAAGAAGAGTGATCACATTCACTTTTCCATCGCACAAGCTGAGGGAAGAGTATGTCCTTTCTCTGAAAAATGTCCTGCTCCACAGTCAAAAGTTGGAATAAAAAGCTATTTAAACATTTCTGAGGGAACATGGGAAACATCACTATAACCTGTGAATGTCCTAGTCAAGCAAGAATGCAGAATCACTTATAACATACCAATTGTCAAGCACTTCAAAGACTTATTCTCAGGTTCAAAATTCACTGTGTGCATTCAAGTATTTTAAAAGTTTTTAAAACTATTTTATTAAAATATCTTTCAACCCATTTCCTTTTTTCTCCCTTCTAATTGCAGAGAGCTCTACTATTTGGGCATCAAGATGAGAATTAGTAGATCTTAATTTTGTTTCTATCATTACTATTTTGTGCTTCTAATTTCACATTGATAAAAATAAATTATTTATTAAGCTTCAGGATTTATTGATGGAAATACCTTTTTACAGAAACCAATGAGAATAATTGTGATTGATGGCTCCCAAGAAAATCTCTAAGTTATCTAGATATCCTAGAACAAATTTGAGGCCTAAAACCAAACCAAACCTGTAAGTGGAATAGGTTCATCATTGCAGTATATCCAGTGAAGAAGTAGTTAAATTTTGCTCATGGAAGCTTAGAACTGAAATTCCTGCCACAAATCTGACAGAGGAGCAATTTGGGGTCCTCTATATTCATTGAACTTGGGGCATAAATGATCTTCTCAGAGGAAAGTACACAGAGAAGAACCGGCATGTTGTGCTGATGCTGGAGAGCCTCTGAGACAAAGGGAATCCCATTCATTACTGATGCCACTCCCAAAAATTACCTCTGAGTGTTCTCATTCTGTACAGGTAGAGGAAGAGGGTGCTGGGGTGCTTTGGGCACCTAGCAGATGTTGGAGCTGCAAATTACATTTTCTGTTGGCTAGCTCAGTGTACAATCTGCACGGCATACTGATTTCAATTAATTCCCTTTTGGACAGCTAATTTTTCCAGCATGGCAAGTTTACTCAAAATTATGAATTACTGTAAGTGAGAGGGTTTTCATGAGTCAGGCACAGCAATACTAAATTTTATAACTCTTATGTTTCCCTTTTATAAAAGTCTTCTGCTTGTGTGTCTTGAATAAAATTTTCAGACAATTACATTTCATAATGGGATTATTAAGTCAGGGACACTTATTCCTGGTAGGTTTGCTCTTATATTTTATCTCTATTAAATTTTTTCTTTCTTCTTGTTTACTGTTTCTCCAATATCCTTGTGATACAAAATGACATGGGCTATACAACATAGCCCATGATAATCGATTGTTGATTAAAATGCATTGCTGAGAGTCAGGGTATAATGAAAAGCTGCACAATTAAGAACTTTAAAGCCCAACAATGAAGTTCTGAAGGCCATCAGAGCATTGAAGATAGAGGTGTCACACCATGATGTTATCAGGGAGGCTGCAAAGGTACTTCTTGTCCATGCTGGCTGTTCTGTGAGGGCCATGAGGTCAGACTGCCTGGATAAGGGGGATGAGGATGCTTTGAGGTTATGGAACACCCTTTTATTTTACCATGGGAAGTCTCAGGTGCCAGTTCCAAATATTAATTTGAATCACTTTTGAAATTCTGTGAGAATTCTGCAGAACTGCTTCCTGCCTTTGTTGACACTGTTTCCAAAATGTTAATTGGGACTCCTTTGGTTCTTTTAGGCAGTATGGGAAAACATTACAGAAAATTGTTCAGGATGTACTGTTTAATTTTAGCACACACATTGCATGCCAGAGTTGTTTATGTATGTGGTTAGCACAGCAATTGAGAGGGGTGAAAAAAAACCAAAAACCCCAACAAAATCCCCAAACCAAAAAGTCAGTTGCAGTGAATGGCAGTTCAGCTTGTTCTTATTTGTGGTGAACTTTTTTGCTGGTAGTTATTTTGGAAAAAACCCAGTCTTTAACTACAATCCCATTTACTCTGGAGTTAAGTATTCAGAACTGCTTACTAGTGACCTAACATTAGCACTACAAAGCATAAGTATTACTGGCAGTTAATAATGTTCAAATAGTATATGGTTTAGCCTGTTCTGAGAGTTAAGATGATATTGTGGAAAAAGCTTGCGGATATATATCCAACTCAAGCAAATTCCCAGCAATGCACTGACAGATACAGGAAATCTTGTAAAAAACAATCAGAGTACAGACTAGGCAGTATTTTATTCCTGCCCTTGTTGAACAAAGTATTTTAAACATGTGAAATGCTTTTTTTTCAAAGGAGTGTTTTTGAAATCTGAAAGTTCTACAATTACAACACTCCTTTCCATTCTGAAGTTGCATGCTTCCTGGATCTCTAAGACTTTCTAAAAAATTTAAGTTTTCACAAAAAATTATATTTGGGTAACATTTTTAAGGTAAAAATCATATCATCTTGAATGAGCTAAAATAACAAAAGCCATGCTGTGTGTGTGTGTGTGTGTGTGTGTGTGTGTGTGTGTGTGTGAGACTAGAATTCTTTTTATTGCATGAGACATATACTTTTTAATATAAAAATATTCCTATTCCTCAATCCAACTAAAACAAGGAGCTCCCTTGTATCAATAACTTTAATTAACAGCAAATCTTCTGTTCCCTCAAGGCAAACAATCAGGTAGCTCTGACACCTGCAGCTACTGTAAACATTCACCTGAGAAGGAATCAAACTAGTGGGAGCCTGGGGAAATATAAATGCAGTAAATGCATTAAAAATACTTCAGATGGTGCTTAGAGATTGTGAAATCATGAAGTACTACTTTTTTCCAATAAAGCAAATCCCTAGAACTCAGGGGTTTAAAAATTAGCCTGCTGTGGGGTTGGAGCAATTATCAGATACACTTAGGAAAGGAGGTGTAATATGCATTAAAGCCATGTTCATACACCAAAATATTTGAAGGTAGAACAAATGTCTAGGATGACAATTCCTTTTAAGATCTGCTGGCATCCTTTACGGAAGACATCTAGCACATTTAAAAAAAATATCATAGATTTTCCTGTAGAATTGGAAATGGGCTTTATCCATATGTGATTTTATAATTTGTGCTGGTCTTTTCCAAAAGAAATCGCAAATTCACTGACAGACAAAAAGTAAAATTCTCAAAGGTACCAGCATACTTAGAATTCCAATTGTCTAAATGTTCTTTATAATTGATGTTTTTCAGCAATTCCTCTACATTTAACAAATTTCCAAAGGATCGATATTGTATTCAAATTGTGTTCTGCTACACAGACTGTTACTTGCTCAAGTTCCCTTCCATTTTTACAGAAATAGTCTCAATATTTTTCTCCCTTGTGCAAGTTCACAAAACTTGAACATGTATCTTTGTAAGACATGGGCCAAAATAATGCCAATACATACCATACCCCTACATATCATTGCACAAAATCATTGTGAAAAATGAGAATATGGGCAAAAGAAAATTTTAATCTGAATTTATAAAACTATTCCTCTGTGACAGGGAAATCATCATGTCTACCAGCTGTAGAAAAACCTCCAAAGTTAGTAACAATTATGTAATTTGTAAAAACTACATAATTGATGTTCATGAAGCTGGTCTTGAAGCATCTCCTCCAGCTTTTCACCATTCAATGTTACCAGCTCCCTTCCTCTCCAACATGAATGTAAGAAAGAAGAAACAAAATCAGAAAGAGCTGTGAAATATAATTATTGTTTTTTCATTCTGCTGCTAATTGACAAAAATATGACAAATATATGAATGTGATTACATGAACTGGAGAAGAAACAGTGGACTTGATCTAGAAGTTCTGTTCCAAATCTAGATCCTATTTTCTGCGCAGGACAGTACTGCAATGGTGGCTTTTGCCATGTACAAAAATTCGAGAGACAACTGAGAATTAATCCATTACTTGCCTTTGATGCTCTGCTATGGTGCCCAGAAGTCATGTGACTCTAACTCTTTTATTAGGTTTAGCTACTTTTCCAAAGCTTTAGCTTAGGTACAGTACTGAGTATATGGCAAGAATTGTAGAATAAGAACAGTAGTAGTAACATAGTGTGTAAGTAATTCATTCACACAGTTCAGATCAGTAGAGCTTGATAGACTAAACAACTCTTACAGGATATCAAAATATCAAATCAGTGAGATAGACCAGTCAGAGTTTTTCCCAGGGCAGAACACATGAAGAACCAATTTCAGTGCCAGGCAGCCAAGAGACATAATGTATCCCACATTTAGATTAGGATATATGATCAGTATAATATAAAGAAAGATTTTTTTATAATTCAGATAATAATTGTAAGAGTCCAGGTATTAAGATTGCACTCCTTTTCCCTTGAATGAATGCACATGCAAGTTCTTACATGTGTAAATTCAAACACTTCTTCAGACTTTTATTTTATTTTGTATTGCTTATAATAATTTGTGTCTATTTAATATTACAGTATGAATTAAGCACAGGACATGTATTATCTTCATGGCATTAACTGACCAATTAAGTTATTATACTTGTTACTGGGAATACTTATGCTCTCTGAGCATTTCTCTAAACCCTCCTGGCTCTACAGAGTGTTTGGGGGTCAGCAATAGATAACGGACTCTCCAACACCCAAGGAAATTGATTCAGAACTGCTTTTGTGCATCTCTATGTGTTTCAGATAAGCACAGTCTCGTTGTCAACATATTAAAGACAGAATACTGGAAGTTTACATCTGCTAATTACATTGGTAGATATCACTATTAAATATTATTTGAAAAAGTTAAGGGCTTTTTTCAGTATCTACAGGTTACAAAACAGCTCACTGACAGAGAATTCTCTGAGTTAACAGAGCCACTGGAAGTAAGAACAGTATTGACTTCTACTTATAGAGAGCTCTGCAGATATTCTTCTAGAAAGCAGTTATTACTTAAAGGTTAAGGTAGTCAACTTTGTAAGCAACCAGTATTAAAAGTTTTAAACATGCATAATATATTTTTATTAAAAATACTATAAATATTAATATATCTATATTTATATATATCAGAATAGCTATAAACCATTGTGGAAGTGCACATACAACAGTTTGAAAGATTAGGATGCAAATTTCTGAGAGTAGAATAATAGGATCATTTGCCATAAGAATGTTGTTTGCAGAATGTTGTTTACATATCCATAAAAGAGCTCCAGCAGACAATAATTTCTTTCCTGATTGCTGATCAGACTTGGAAGCCAAACTGCAGGAACACTCCAGCTTGCAGAATGGCCAGGGAACAAAGTTAAGAGTTGGCTATATTGAAATGAAAGATATGTCCAAATTGTGCTGATAGCAAAGTAAGACAGAGTATTTATGAGCCTGTTGGATCTCCTTTCCAGCAGGCTTGTCACATTAGTGGTGGTGGTCTCTGTTCTCCAGGGCAGTATTCAGTCAAGTCAGAGTGAAGCTGGATTCAAACAAGGTCGTTCATCCATACGATGCAGTCTGTTGGGACAATTTTGCCATAGGTTGCATCTGGACTGTTTTAGTTTCTTCCATACACTCACCATTGTGCATAATATATTAATTTATATCACACATAATACTAGAAAAATTAATTAATGTTTCCCAGGCAGCAGCCTAACCATTCCAGTTAATCATTACCTTCAAACTAAAAATAGTCTGAACTGTTTAGATATAGGCTTGACTTTGTATTATTTATTGGAAAAAAACCCTCAAAAACTACCTTCTAAAATTCTGCTCCTGAACCTGATAGAGGGTCACTGGGATGTTATCAGTGCCATCAGCAAGATTAATAGCATGAGTGAGAGAAGTGATTCAAATTCCTGAATGCTTTAGACAGTGCTGAGTATTTGAAACATCTGCACAGGGCTTGCAGCTACTGGACCTATGAGAGAACTGCACTCTTCTGGAGCAATAGCTGGAATGCAGGTGGGATATCCTCCTGATCTTTCCTCAGGCTTCTGGCTTTCACCTGATAAACACTGATAACATATTTCCGGTTACAAGGAGAAAAAAAGGAAATACGCATTTATGTGCAATTTTTTTGCATTTCACTTTCCATGTGAAATATATTTAATAACCTCAAAAACAAGTTAATTGTACTAATTTTTATGTATTATTAGTATAACACAGGCAATTTTAAATTTGTCCCAGATAGTGCTTTTATTCTTTGATGGATGTTCTATAAGTAGCAGAACTGCACAAACATGTGAGATGGAAAGTAATTCTCTAGCTGAATGTACTTTCTTTGGGAGGTTGGACTAGATGACCTCCAGAAATCCCTTCCAATGTAAATTAAGTGAGTCTATAAAATGTAGATGCAGATTTTACAAAATACCCTTGTGGCAAAGTCATACAACACAGTACCTTTCCTAATATGCTAGGCAAAGAATAACTGAATTCTGAAGATTATTACATTTGGTAAATAAAAACATCACATATCAGGCATTGGTTTTTAGTATATTTCATCTACAACAACAGGTTAAGTTACAAAGAGCAATTGTGCTATTGTTTTTTCAGTATTGTCAAAATAATTGAGAAGTAAAAAAAAAAAAAGGCAGAATGATTTAGCACATCAAATCATAATTGTCCATGTGTCATTTGCTAGACTGTGATAAAACTCTTCCACAGAAGAGTTTTCCTCAGAGATGGTGAAGCATGTGGATGGAACAAGACAGTATCCAACAGAGACATGTCACATTTTAAATCAGATTTAATCTGAATTTCATTGTACCTAGCAAATCTCTGTTTCTATAATGTGGTTTTTGAAGCAATACAATGACAGTCTCCTATATCATTGGTATGTGGCTGAAGCACAGACATACCAGGAGGTCTCTGAAGTAGAGAAAAAAAGTTGTCACTTCCCAAAGCACCTGTAGCCTGATTATTTACAAAATCAGTAACCTCCAGTTCTGCCTGATCACCTTTGTCAGTAAAAGCAGATGTCTGTGCTTTCCCCTATTTCTATGTTCTGTTATTACATAAGGCCACGTTGTCTTGTTGCAACTACTAATCCACACATAAGCACATTTTTTTCTACATAAATATGAGAAGTTTTTTTGAAAAAATATGTATAAAAAATCAGTCATTATTCTGAGTAACCCACAGGAAAAAATTATTGTTTGTTCACTTATGGACAACGATTCAGGAATAGTAATAAATAGGTGTTAGACTATATATTTGGGGAAAAAAAAATCAATATCAAGCCAATGCAAAAATGCAAAATATGGTGACAGTCCAGTCTGAATTAAAAAAAAAAATCATTTTCTGCCCAAATTCCTTTAAACTCATTGGGAATTTTAAGATTTGTTTTGCAAATGCAGAAAGAAATAGATATTAACTCTACTGAATTTGAGGCAGTCTCTATTTAATCATCCAGATTAAGTCTGTAGCTACCAGTTGCTAATAGAGACAAGCACCTCAGAACCCCAAAACATATCAAAAAACCCCTTCACCTCATGTACATCACACCTCTGTGAGGGAATACAACAAAATAACTTCCAGAGGTTCCCTCTCTCTCTCTTTTCCCATATTTAATTACTGAATTTTATTTTCCTATCACATTAATTGGACTAGCTGATAAGTAATTTTTTATTATTCAACAGGACTTTACTAACTACCTTGCCTTTCACAATTCTAAACTGTTAGCTCTATCTTATTGATTGAAAACACTGAACTTGAATGTAGAATGAAAAAAATACAGAACTCTTATACCAGTTTCTTCTCCATTACAGTCCCTCTTTTCATGATTTTAAATACCCTAGAGATATTTTTAGATAAAATAAGGGATTAAAGCAATTCTTCTTGTCAGTTTTATACCTTTAATATGTCTAGTTTTCTTATTTGAGGTTTCTATTTGTTTAAAGCTACCTAGCTGAAATGGAAGCCACCCACAGAATTTTTTCCATGAAAATTAGATATTTGCAATATAATACTTGTACTGTAGTTCCATTCCTCCATCATACACACTACATCTAGCTTCAGTGGTCTGAACAAGCAAAGGCATGCACATAATTAATTCCATGAGGGACAGCTTATTCATATATTTGCACACAAAACTCTCGTTCTTTGTATATCAGTTACACATAATTTACAATGACTATTTCTGCTAACTTGAGTACTCGGTGTAAATTAAATTCTAAATAAAGCTCCAAGTTTTCAGACATACTTTTGTTGTAGCTTGATCAAACATTTTCTTTTGTCCTACTTGCACATGAGTGCGTGCACACACACACACTGGAAATGGCTTTTTCTATTCTTCAGCTTGTGCTATGCAGTAAAATAGTTACAAAAATAGCAACATGGCAACAGTTGCTTGCACATGTGGATGTCATAAACATTTTGTGTTCCTTTACAGCCAAACTCAATCCAAAGCACTGTCGCAGCAGTGGGCCCACTCCAGGAGCCAGCATGGGAGAGGGGCTCTCAGGCACCAAGGTGATTTGCAAGTTGCAAGGGAGTTATACATACGGTGTGAATTAGCTGTAAATTAAAGGCACAAGTGTTTTCTTTATAAGTGACATGTATTTTGGAGGAATTTCTTCACAGAAAGGGTGATTAGACATTGGAATGGATTGCCCAGGGAGGTGGTGGAGTCTCAGTCCCTGAAGGTTTTTAAAGAAAGACAAAATGTGGCACCTAGTGCTATGGTCTAGTGGGCATGGTGGGTTTTGGTCATAGGCTGGACTCAGTGATCTCAGAGGTCTCTTCCAACCTAATTAATTCTGTGATTCTGCAATATACATACATAGACATAGGATCTGTGCTTAAAAAATAAAGAAACCATAGGAATATAGTTTAAAAAAATTAAAGAAAGCAGGCACACTTTTTCTGGGTTGTGAGCAAATACGGTCCAGGAGACACCACAGAGGTATCAGAGGTCTCTTCCAGTTTCCCCTACCCACTGCCCAGCGGGGTCTCTCGCTGGCCCACCCAGGACCCCTCCCGAGTCCTGGCTCCCGGTCCCGACCCCTCGCTTGCCATCCAGCTCCTAACCTCGCACGAAGCCCTGTCCTGGTTCACGCCTGTGTCAGTGTTACACCATTTCTACTGCGTCCAGATCTGGGACCGTCAGTTCAGGAAGGACATTGAGGAGCACGTCCAGAGAAGGGCAGGTGAGGTGGGGGAGACTCTGGAGCATAGGTCTTATGAGAAGTGGCTGAGGGAGCTGGGGGTGTTCAGCCTGGAGGAAAGAAGGCCCAGGGGAGACCTTATCACTCTACAATTCCCTGAAAGGCGGCTGCAGCCAGGTGGGGTCGGTCTCTTCTCCCAGGCAACCACTGACAGGATCAGAGGACTGTGTCAAGCTGTGCCACAGGAAAACATAATTTCTTCACAAAAAGGGTCATTAGATCTCCCCACGCGGGGAGGTGGTGGAGTCACCGTCCCTGGAGATGTTTTGAGGAAACACTAGAAGTGGCACCCAGTGGCATGACCGAGTTGAGGCGATGGTGATGAGCCATAGGCTGTACTTGATGATCTCGGGGGTATTTTCTTAAAGCGATTCCGTGACTCTGGGGCCGTGCTGCGGCTCCCGGCCCCGCTCCAGCCGGGCCGGGCCGGGCTCAGCCCGCGCCTCGCGGCCCCGCCCCGCGGCCGCCCACAGCGCGGCCCCGGGATGGCGGCCGCGGCCGGCGGGCAGGTGAGCGGGCGCGGCCGTGCTCTCCCCCCGGCCCGGCCCGGCCCGGCCCGGCCCGATCCGGGGCACGGCGCGGCCCCGGCGGCCTGGGCTCGCCCTATCGCTCTGCTCGCCACCGCCCGCCGGGGCGAGGCGCGCTCCGGCCTTCCCCGCCGGCCCCGGGGCGGCCGCGGGCGGCCCGGAGCCTCCCGGAGAGCCGGTGCAGCCCTTCCTGGCCTTCCCAGGCAGCGGCTGAGCAGCCCCGGGCCCCCTGGGGCCGGCAGGGACGGGCTCGGCGTGGGGAGAGGATGGCATGTCGCATAACGGAGCACTGGAAATACCGATCTTTGGGGCCGCGGCCCCGGGTTGGTGCTCTGTGCCGCGGGCGTGCCTTCCCCATTGTCGCTGCGCACTCGGCATCGCGGGCCCGCACGGCGGGGCCTGACACCCCACTTGGGCTGTCTCACTGCTGCTTTTCTCAGAGATCGCTTGGTGTGCCATGGGCAGATTTTGCACGTATAGTAACAAAACTATGGCCATTTATTTCGAGACCTTTGTCCTTCCCGACACGTGCAGTTGACAGCTGGCCGTGCGGGGTTCTGGGCAAAAGGCAGACACCCCTGCGTGTGTGCCTGGCTGCCTCTAGCCGCAGTGCCACAGGTCCCACACATTCGCAAGTTCTTTTGTGTAGGCTTAGTACACCCAGAACACGTTGGAGTGGTTGTGCAGCCAAGGCAGGCCACTCTCAACATGCCTATCATTGTTTCCAAGCCATTTTGTTCTTGTGAATTTTGTACTTTAAACAGTAGTGGTCATAATGATGTTGCGCAAAATAGCTCATGTATTAACCCAGAAAAACTGGGTTAAAACTGGTTTGTATCAGAAAAAAATTCTGATATGCATTTTAGTTTTTATTAACCACTAGTAAAAGAGATCCATAATTCTTATGTTAATGGGTTTTGTTGCTTTTGCAAGTTACGACACATAAGTAATACACTCTGAAAATAAGAATTGTGTCTTCATTTTTCAATGTTAAATGTACAAGCAGAGTTTTCTAGATCCCTAGTTTTAAAAGGTCACATGCATAGTTTTAAAGTAAAGCTGCATAAAGTAAAGTTGCAACTGTAATGCAAAGTAAGCAGTTTCCTTGTTCATCACAAGTACTGGGTTAGCTGATCTGAGTGAGAAGCCAATTCTCCAGTTAACGTATGTTAGTTTCTCACTTCATGTCTACCAACTATGATTCTCCACAGGAAAAGAAAATTAGTGTAAATGTAGCTTAATTAACAGACTATTTTTATCAATTTAAAATAAGAGACTGGAAATTTAATACTTCTTTGTCTCTCTTAGACTACGTCACAGTTTGCTGTAATAAGGTGCTGTGATACATGTATTTTGGTCTACATGTTACTTTAAACGCTGAGTTCACATATGTTACAATGTAATGAATCCATAGTGATGCAGCATATTATACTGACAAATGTACTGTGTACTGTATACTGTCAGGCAATAGAAAAACAGTGGAAGATTTGTGGCTATAAGAGCAATGTGGATGTCGTAGCACTGTATCTGGCTAGACAGTAAGTAAAATATTCCTTGTTTTGACTTTTACTAAGAGTATGCAGTAAATGGAAGTCTTTCACATTGCTTTCTCTATCAGGAACTCTCTGAAAATAGTTTATATGTGAAATACCAGTAAATCATATTCTTACAAAGTCCATACATGTGAATAAAGACATGGTAAAGGTATACAGACACACAGCAGCACTGTGCTCACAGCTAACAGCCTCATCCCTAGATACACAATCTGTCTCCAGCAACCCAGAGTTGCTTGAGAGTCTGTGAGTTCACAGAGTTGTACATGAATTTCTGCCATGAGGAGCAGAGGAATAAGAGCCGGTGGGCTGATCTCTGCCTGTTCTAACAGGCTCATAAGGCTGGGTGGAAGGAGTATCAAGAAGGCAAATGAAATAACATGGATCTGCCCAGTCTAGGAACTGCCAAATTTCTGAAGAAATGTGTTACTGCAATGGCAAAATTCAGTGGTACCACCTTTGAAATTACCTGCATCTGTACTGCTAAGAACTGAAGGGAGGGCAGGGCAACATGAATACAAGCACAAGAATACATTTTGGACAAGCAGTACTGATGAGAGAGCTGATCTTTGAGAGCTTAATGAAACAGCTTGAGATGTAGGGCAGATGAAGAGAAGAAGATGTGCTAAGTTAAGGAAGGCAAACTTTCATGAACCTGTGGGTGATCTAGGTTGATAGAGGTGTATGTTGTATTATGAACATGCTGAGAGGCTGCCATAGAGGCATGGATACATGACAGGGCATACTTCAAAGTTTTGGGAAAGCGTGCTTTGAATTTCTGGCCAGGGCACAATTCCAAGGGTTGCATACCTGTCTGCAGCCTCACAATTGCATCCACTGCTCACATGGTTGGTAGCATATAGAAAAACTAATGTAGTTTAATCATTCAGGGACAAGGTTTTCAAGGTCTCTTGGTCCAGAGTGAAAAAAAAACCAAACCGTCTTAAGGGATTCCAGTGTTGTCTAGTTTGTTTTTAGTGGAAATTATATGATCTTGAAAATCTAAATGTGCTCACTTATATGTTTAAATTCTTTATCACATCTTGTGATTTACATCAAGCAAGTATTTGATGATTTGTGAGGTAAAACATACAGTTACTGTCAAATTTTTTTAAATGTGCATTTTAAAAAGAATAAAAAAGGGAAAATTTAAGGGAGAAGTTTCAATAATGAGAAAATTACAAGGTGCATATATACATACTTTCCAAACAATACAATTATTATACCACATATGTAAAGAATTAAGACTATGTATACAGTCTTAATTGTAGTATTTCTGTTTTTAAATGCTTAAATGTGTGCTCTCACTGGCTTTCAGGTATTTTTTTTGTTATAGAATATAAAGAAATGCTCACATGGCATAGTGTTCTGTCTTCCCATTAAAACATTTTGGTAAAGATCATAAAAGATGGATTCTTTCATGATTGGATAGAAGTGAACTCCTTTTATTCTGTATCAGTTTATATAAACTTGAGCCCCAGCCAAGCTCAGTATCAGATCATGCCTCCTTTAGTGTTGGCTTGGCATATTTTTCTGCTAGCTGAAATAAGAAAATAGAAAAAAATTAAAGTCAATCAAATAAGAGGGAACGAGTTTATATTTTTAAACCACTACTATTAAAGGGACATGAAGCAATGTATTTTGGACACTGAAAGCTGTCATCCCAGGAAAACTGATTAACTTAGCAGTAGGTAGAAAAAGAGTGCTGCAGGCCAAAAAGGATCAGTTTATAAAAGACATACAAAGTCTGGAAGGCATGTAGAAAAGGACAGGCTCTTTTAAAATGTTAGAGGAATTAAGCTCTACCTGGGGCAAATTAAATGCCTTAATATGAAAAAAAACCAACAAAAAACCCCCAAAAAAAACCTAAGCAAAAAACAAAGCAACAAACCAAAACCAAAAAACCAACAGCTTGAGGCTTGGAGATAATCAAAATGAGGCTGTTACTAGACAGGGAGTAAACCCAATTAAATGTAAAGCTGTAAACTAGTTAGAGAGTGGCAGTGACCAACAATATAAGAAATTTTGGCTTTGCTACCTGAAATGTAGTTCAGGGATGCACAGGAGAATTGGATAGGAGCTCTGTATGTCCTGTCAACAGCCATCTGCTTGTCCCTGCTACTTGCAGTAATGTCTTTTTCTGTTACTTGTGACTGTAGGTACATTAAGTATGTATTTGCAGGGTTAGTTTTTATGGCTTATCTGAGAAGCCAAAGAAACAGTTTAAAGTAGCATCATGAGAGGATAATCTGATTCTCAGTAATACAAGGGACTAAAAGTACAGTGCCTCAACTTTGTAGTGTTTGCTCTTGACAGACTTTTCATTTGCAAAAGTAAGATGAGAAAAGGCATCCACCCTCCCTTTGTCTGTACCTGGAGGGTGTGTTGGAAAAAAAACAACCCTACAAATAAAAAGACAACATGGAAAGATAGAGACCAGACTTCACAGTTGGAAAACAAACACTCCTTTAGCCTGATGATGTGAGCTTAGTTTTTATCAGTCCTGTTACTTTCTGAAACACTGGCCTTCATCTTGCAACACATTAAAATCCACAAGAAAATTTTTATTATGGCAATTAAAAATTGTCAGGTAAAAGTAATCTATAATTTTTCTAGTGGAAATTAAGAGCATTTATTTATAGCAATGAAAATAAAGAAGAGCAGTTAGTTAAAATTACTTGGCAGCTCACTAATATTTTCTGGTCAGCAGGTAATTTTTTATTTATGGTTCACTAGCAAGCTCAAAGTGCTAGATACACAATTAAACATAAAACCATACTAGCACATAATGGGAGATCGTTTCAGCCTCAGTGGATGTACTAAGTTTCTATGAGAATAGGGCAGGAGTGGAAAAAAGGCAAAAGTTCACAATATACACTATCATGAAAAATAATTTTAAAAAGCACATTGGCATGCTTGATGTCTGTCTTCTGCTGGCTACTCTGGCACTGTGCATGGACAATCCCCGCTGCATCTTCAAAGTAGTTTTGCTTTTAGCTTCATGTCCCCAGGGTGCCAAACTTCTCCTCCTGTGCTCTGAGCAGGATTTCTGCAAAGTGCAAAGTACATGTGACTCAGACTCATAACTCATGCTGTTATGGAAAGGCAATTGATGTATCACTTTTTTTGTTCTTGTTTCTTTACCACCTGCTGCCTTGTTATGTTTGCAGGTGTGCAGAGTGCTTACACTGTCTCTGCCACCTTCTCTTTTTGTCTTTCTCTTCCATAAATTCTAAGGAAGTGTGCCTTTCTAGTTCTTGTCTAATATTATTTATGGAAAATTAAAATATTTTTTCAAATTAGGAAGCACTATTAATGTTAAGAAATTTGTTACCCTTTTTTTTCTTCCACCAGAGGACTAAAAAGTATCCCAAGTCTATCACAGTTTCGCAGATTAAGGTATTTGTGGATTAACAACAATAAGGTAAAAAGATATTCCTTTAAAGAGCTGAACAATGCATCTGTACTCCATGATTATAAATTTGTGGTCTTTTCTAGCATAAAGTATTATATATATTGTCAAACTAAGAGATTATTTTTAATTTCTAGGCTAATTTAGCTGTCAAATATAACAGATATGATTTTTTTTTTTTACATTACAGAGTATAAGCTTATGTATTTTCCTTTAGAGTCACGTCAGATTTATAAATTTTGTTTGTTTAAGGAGCTGAGGTTTTGTGCTAATTCCTGAGCTCCCAGTGTGATAAGAGCAGGCAGTTCTTGGAACAGGCTGAGGGGTGGCATGGCTGTAGGACAGGAGTGGATTGCAGGAAATGCATGGCTCTTCTTGCAGACATGCATAGGTTATTTCCTGGTTGAGGTGACGCTCCTTTTTGATGTCATGCACACAAGAGTGGCATAAAGCTCTGTGAAATAAGCTTCTTCCTGTGTACAGGAAACAGCACTGCAGTTCTAGGGATTACAAGATATAACTATGTTACTGTACAGTGGTTTACATGACTTTCACAATGAGCCCAAATTTTTCCATCTCCAGAATTGCTTGCTCAGACAAATAAATAGATCTGTGAGCAGTAGAAAAAAATAAATTTTCATTCCATGTCCCTTCAGAGCACATGTATATCTGCTGCCCCAGGCAGTTATATGGCATCTTATGTCCAATTCTCTACTTTACTAACTATTTTTGAAAAAAGCAAATGTAGAGATATATTAAAATGTTAAACTAAAATCACAGGTATAATAGGGCTTTTCCTTGTATAGCTAAAGGACATTAAAAAGAAGTAATGACCTGATGACTAAGTTGATCTTGCTGATCAAAAAAGATAAATAAATTGGAGTTTTGCACAAATCTCACTTTCCTACCTAAGCAGTAACAATATTCTTTTGTTGTTCTATATAGCTTGTGTGGAGGAGTCACTCAGTGGCTTTTCACAGGAAAAGTCTTACTGAAATGCCTCAATAGGAGCAGCATATTTTTCTGCACTCAATAATTTTATCAGAGAAAGAAGCAAACTTCAGATTCTGAAAACAAAACTTGCCAAAAATAGGGAAAACCATTGTACAAGGGAGTGGGGAAATTCTGTCTTATGCTCTTGCTTCCACCTTTCAGGTACTGTTAATATACAGAGCAAAACACATTTATTTTGGAGTCAGTGGCAAAATTCAAGGACTGAAATAATTCCTTTCTAACAAATTACTTTTTGTCACAGAATTTACAGAGTCAGGAATTAAATTCTGTTTGTTGTTCTTGCATTTAAACTGTAGGATAAAAACTTTATCATCATTAGTACTCCCAGTTGTCAATTATGAAGGACAGCTTGCTATCCCACTGCAGATGCTTAACCTTGCACTGGATCCAAAAGTGTATTGGATTTGACTTCTGCAAACAAGAAAGTAGGATTCCATAGGGACTAAAGATAACTCCTTATTGGGAATACACCCATACCTATACTGTTTTTGGTTTTTTTTCCTATAACTCCAATTGATTCTCTAAATATGATTAGATGACATTTCTGGTAAATAAGAACAAATCTGTGCTCTTTGAACATGCTGGTGAAAAAACAATTTCAAAACAAGATGCTGAGTTTATTCAAACAATACATTTCAGGAATATTCTTAAGTCAACATAGAATTATTACGCTCTACAAGGGTCTTCTAACAATAAAAAATATTTCAAATATGAATAGAAGGAAGAGAAAATGTGGAGACCAGTTAGTCAAAGAAATCTGTTTTCAAAAACAAATGTTAAATGTGTAGTTCAAAAAATTAGGTAAGGTTCTACTGCTTGTATTTTATTTGTACTTAGTACTTCTAATGAAGGTTCAGTTGTCAAGAGAATCCTTAAACCAAGAGTCTTAAACAGAAATATAAGAAACTACCTGTGGTTAAACAGTTTTCAAGGGGCCACGTTTATAATTCTCCAACACCACATTCAGAGTGACATATAACAGTTTGCCTAACTCTAATTTCAGATCAAAGATTTAACCTTCTTGATCAAAAACTATTACTTGACTGAACTCTATCTCAACAATAATGAGCTGACAGATATATCAGGTACCAGTTTTCCCTTTTTAAGTTGTTGAGCAGAGGCCTGTACTTTCTTTTTTCTGTATTGGCATTCAAATTTATAAAACTGCATTACAGCAAGTGACTTATTGGTTGAAAGATCCTATGTATGTATAATTAAAACATGTTAATTATTAGATATTTAATTTTTCCAACATACCTGAGTGACAATAAGATGATGTATTTATTCTGGTTTAAGGGATGAGAGGTCATTAGCTTTATTTATTTTGGGAAATATTATATATTTCACAAAACTATGTGAAATATTTTTGATCTCACATGATCATATTTAATAGTGAGAATTTATAACCAGAAGTATTTTCCAAAGTTACTGCCAAACTTGGTTTATTTTAAAAATGCATCTGTCTTATACTTCTATTTTGGTTTTGCTTGTCCTTGTAGATTAAAATGGCTTTACCAGACTTGTAAATTTGTGAATGAACAGGCCAAAGCTCAATACATTTCTAAATATTTTAGACATTTTAAATGTTAATATTTTTTTTCTGTTCCTATAAAATGCTGGATGAGAAATGATGTTGATTGGTTTCTGTGAGATCTCAAGGAAACTTTATCTTTGAAAGACATAAACAGGGACACAAGAGACAATAAAAATGATAAAATACAGATCAACAGAAGGTTATCATTAGTAGATAAATGTGGATAAAATACTGTATATAATTTGGAAAATGACATTTCTAATCTTGTTGTATAAGGATGTGGACACTTGATGTGAGTGGGTCAAAACTTGAGGATGTGGGTCAAAACAGTATTTTGTAATAGCTTTTTAATACATCAATAATTAATTGAAACAGAACTATTTTCTAAGGAATGCACTATTTACTACTTGTGAGACAAAGGTAGTATTAGGATATACTATTGTTTGTGAGGCAAAGGTAACATTAGGTCAAGGTAAAAAGAAGTGAATTAACCAAAGATTACAAGGATATAGGAGGAATGAAGGGAGGTAGAAGAGAGTTTGCAATTGAGACTGATTTGTTGATGCAAGGGTGATATGGACAAATGGAAAAAAATGGAATGAGAAAAAGATAGGCATGTGCTTAAAGGATGTGACTAGAAAGGTGAAAAGGATACTGAAATATCTTTAATTTATTTTTTAATTAACATATCATACAAAGTGTTAGCAAAGGGCAGGCATACATAGATAACTAAAAAACAAATTCAGTGTACATAATAATAAAATAATGTTCTAATAAAGGCAACTAGGGTGAGAATGATTAATTATTTTTCATTTTTTTCAGGTGCTCTGAAACACTTATGTTCATTACAGATTCTGTTTCTTCACAACAACGAGTTAAAAAAACTTGGCAAAACAGTGAAGGAGTTGAAAGGAATGATAAGCTTGCAGACTCTAAGTAATGCCTTATTTTTATTCTGCAGAACAGCAAGTAGTAGCTTTTTAGTTTCTTATCAGGATGTTTCTTGTCTATTTCCACATCATTTGCCAATAGCTTTTGAAGATAATTAGCAATTTCAGCCAAATTTGACAGAAGAAAGAGATCTCCAAGACATGAAAATTCCACAAAGAGTACCTCAACTGAGGAAAATCTGCTAAGAGAGTTCAGAAGTTAACTTTTTGGCTTCTGGCTGCCAGTAGCTTGGATGAATAGGTTGGAGGGCGTCTAAGCAGTTTACAGCTGCCTCTTTGTAATGGAACACAGGAGTAGGGTGAGATTAACATAGAGGTGAAAGGAGTTGGAAAATGTGTGTTACTGCTGTTGAGACGGTGAGTGATAGGTTATAGAGCCCGAATTCCTGCCTCATTAATTCTCTTTCTTATAGAACTTCCTTTCTGCATCTTTTTTGGCCGACTGGATTTCTATAGTCTAAGAATAAATGTACTTTAGGTATTATTCATAACAATGTCTGTTAAGGAGCATGCTTTCTGATACACTGGCTGAAAATGAAAATTGCACCATCTCTGAAATTTCAAATGAAGTTGTACAAGACAATGTTGGTGCCACTAAGTTACAACATTAGAAGTATCCTCCAGAAAAGGTAGGATTATATGCTATTAAGATATTGAAAGTGAAAATATAAGCAGTCTTTTTCCATAATTCCTAAAGGAATGTCAACACAGATCATCATAGATCATGCCAAATGCTTAGTACTTAGAGAATATGACAGTAAACAAGTTTTGTGCCTTTGTAACATGGTTAAAGAGGTGAATGTCAGAATGTCACCAGCCCGTAACACTTCCTTAAGCATTCAGAAAACTGAATGTGTGATTGTGGGAAAGGAAAATATGAATGAAAAATTAAACTTTTAATTGTTTTAATTGAACCAAAACTAAGAAAAACAAATCAAGTATTTAGGAAAACAACAGGCCAGCCAAACTATTGCAATTCTTGTCATTATATGCAAGATAGAAAAAGGTGTCCATTTAAGAATGCAGTTGTTTGAAGTGATTAGTCAGTGTCTGGAGAGACATCCTATGAATGAATGGTGCAGTCACTTGAATTTAATGTTAGCTATACAAATTAATAAGGAGCTTCAACAAGCACAGGAAGTTTGTTGTACTGGTTGCAACCATGTGTGGCAAGGACATAGCAGATAGTTAAAGTGCTGCTGAGTTATTATAAATGGCAGTTACAAAGGCATGGTGAAAATTGCATGCAAATTGGACCAGCCACCACCATAGAAAAGGAAGTCTTTGAAAGAACAATCAAACAATATATATAATATACTGATCTACCCTAATTAAAAAAAATTGTTGTTTAGTTCAAAGATTTGTACAAAAGTAAACAGTAATCAATGGAAGAAGCTTAACAACCTTAATAACCATAACTTTAAATCATTCCTTCTTGACCTTAGGAGTCATGAAAAAAACTGTCAATGTTTTTGCTTCAAGGGGATTTTGTAATAATGAATTCTCAAATTAACAGGTCTCTATTGGTTTAATAAAATGTCCTGTCACATTTGAAGTAAATTAAATCAGTAAATGAACAAAATAAAATTTAAAAGTCATAACCTATATATTGTGTTACTATATAATATATCTGCCTTCTTGCAATATTAATAAATATTAAATGGGTGCAGAATTTGCACTGTGTAGCTTTGCAAAGGGCTGTGCACATAACTCATTTTTATAAAACAAAACCAGTGAGACTTCTCACTGTTATGAGGTCTTTTTTATTGCCAATCTGATTAAAAAAAAAAATAAAGTCACTTGCTAGCCTTCAGTGGAGCTCCTGGATGCTTAAAAACATTTTTTTATTTTGTAGCTCTTGGGGACAATAGAACTATTAAAACACACTATTATTGTTTGCTTCAGGAGTAGCATCCAGCTGCCAAAATGTTGCATTTCTCTTCCTGAAGTCTCTCTTGTGATTTTAGCCACTGCCCTGCACTGGATATGTAACATAACAACCATCTTTCATCAGGTGTCTAGGGAAGACACTCAGCCTCAAAAGATTTACTGCTCATGCTGCCTACAACTGCAGCCTTTTGGGAGATCCAGAGTGTTTCTTTATGGGCTCACCTTGTGCTCACATCTCCCTTTTGGAATCAAGATTTTTGTTACATACTCTGTAAATTGCCTCAATTGATTTATTGTCCACAGCTGATAACATCCTGCTGCTAGACCTCAGAAAACTCTCTTGTTCACTAAGTTTCTGCCCCATGTGGCAGAGGCACACTGTTTTCCTACACTCTAAATAGAGAAAACAGACAAAACTGTGGAGGAGGAAAGCATTATCCTAATTTGTACAACTAAAATTGCATGACCTTGACAAGAAAGTAGATAGTTCAGCCAAAAATTGATCCCAGATGTTTTGTAACACAAAACCATCTTGATCTGTACAATGGTTGAATTTATAGTAAAAATGAGTAGTAGAAAAATGCACATTCTCTAAAACAAACCTACAAATCAGTGTTGTTGAGCAGGGACATGGTCCAAGCAGCATCCAGATTCACAAGTGTTTAATATGAGACCTGGTTTGTGCCTTGGAAAAATCTCTCTTGAATCTTTATTCTATTCCTCTACCAAACAGTCCTGCTTTTCGAGATCTTTCTAAATAATTTTTCTCTTTGGAGTGCTGTAATATATTTTCTTGACTCAAGAACAGACTTATCAGATACATACATAATATTCTTTCTTATTAACACTTTCTAGGGAAAAAGTAATTCAGTTAAAATCAAACTTTCTTTTGCTGCCACCTTGTGGGTATATTACTAATTTTAAGTACAGCAATTTTAAAAATTCGTTAATTAAAATAAAAAGCTCTCCTCTGAATACATTAACAGGTGTTTTCTGTGTAGGAGAGGACAAAGGCTCATTCCAGCCTTCTTGCATCTTCAAAATACTTGCTAAATCCCATCAAGCACTGAGCCCTCTCAGCAGTCCTGAAGACCATGAAATTGCATCTTGTAGTTTACCAATCTGTGTGGAATATTTTCCAACTTTTTTCTTCTACTATTTCTTACTTGCTTCTGTAACACCATCTTCCTCTCCCTAACTGCTAAAATGACATACGTTTTTTACCCTAGAGCAAGTATTAGCCACAGCCTCTCCTCAGAAAAACAGATGACTGTAGACTGTAGCAGTAGTTACAAAAACGATTAATTTAGTATTTTTCCCTTGCTCATCTCAAGGTGACAGCCTCCTGATTATTTTTACTGTCTTAGAAGAACACCATTTATATCAGGAGATAAAAAGCTTTATTAGGTTTTTTATTTAGAAAATAGGTTCCACCCCACAACAGTTTATTAGCTCATCTGTGAATGAGCAAATTTCTATTTTAATCAGCTTCAGATATCACTGTCACTTAAAAAAACTGATTTGGCACGTGAGCTAGGCTCATGTTCCACACCTGGAAAAGCAGCAGCACAGTTGATCACTGTCTCTGTGTTGCAAGGGTTTGGTTATACAGGTTAATGAGCTTTTGGAGCTTGGTATCTCCAGTCTTGAGGAAAGCAACTGGGACCCAGGTTCTTAGGAATTTAGACCCTCTGAAACATTTTTCTTTTACCTTTCTTTACTTTTCAAACTCATTACCTGTCAAAATATTAGAAGGCTCTGTATTTGCATTTTATATTGTATCTGTGGGATAGAGCCTTATATCAGCTCTGATAAAGTCTTAGGTGTCCTAAAGCTCATCTGATATTAATACCTCCATCCTGCTACAAATTTTATGTCTTATCTTTAAGCTGTCACACCTAAAAGACCATTGCTATTTAAAATAAGCATTACCTGACATTACGTAAGAAAATCAAAGGCAAACACTTCAGTGTTTTTTTCTGTACAGGTTTGGAGTGCATGATGACACCTTTACTCAGTTCTTGCCTGTGGTATTTTGCATACTCTGCAGTAAGTCAGTTCCTGCAGTCCATGTTTAGATGAGTAATTTCACATGTGTAAAGTGTTTATCCAGCCAAAGAACAATTTGAATTTAATATTTTCTACAAAATCTTTGGTTCCTAATGACCTTTATTTTTCCTGCCTTGCAAAGTTGTTGTTTTGCTGGGTTTGCTTTTTTGTGACACTGGGGTTTTTTGTCTGTGTTTGTTTTGCAGACCTATTCCAAAACCCTCTGGCATATGATCCAGACTACCGGCTTTATGTGATATACTTCCTTCCTTCAGTTCAGCTCCTTGACAGGAAGTGTAAGGATATTTTTCCTCTCTCTCTAAGCATTGACAGTTTCTTTTGATTCTAAGCAGTTTGGAAACACAGGTGAAATTATCCTATCTGTTCTGTATCTTGTTGATAGAGAACTAATGAACAAGATACCTGTTTTTTGTAAGATTTATCAAGCAAAAAGAATTTGCATGGCATAAACACTTTGTCAAATGTTTTTGATTTTTTTTTTCTTTTGAAATTGTGTTGGTTTTCCCTGTATCTTGTTTATTTGGGTAAAGGTAAAAACTTGTGCTTAGAAACATGTACCTCCTCTGTGCAGTCAGACTGGTGTATTCACATGGGTGAGTGTGCTTGCTTAGGTTTGTACATGTTCCTGTGCAGTTTAAGTACATATATGCACATTTCTTGATAAGGTAAATGCAGACCAAGCTTTCAAAGCTTTCAAATATAATAAATATTCACAAATTATCAAGAGATCTTTCACAGCTTGTCTACTGTAAATTCTACAGGAAAAAAATTGTCTTAAGAATAGCCAGAATTTAAATCAGTGAATCCATAAACATGTCACAATGTACCCATAAAATCGCCTTTGGTGATTTTTTTTTTTGGGAACTGTGTGACTGACAGGACTGAAAATTACTGGAGAACACTGAGAAAATAGCTGATTCCTACCTCAGCTCTGTAAGAAAGTAGCAAGGACAACCAGCACCTTCCTGAAAGGGGCCTGAGCAAGGCAGATGCAGGACATCTGCAGGTGCTGGGAAGCTGTGCAGCTGTCATGAAGTAAAGCTGGTGGATGGGCCCCAGCAGGTGCCAGGGCTGATGAGGAGTTGCTGGATCTCACCAGATGCCCATTTGCTCACACAGTCATTTTGCACAGGTACCCCCTACCCCCCTCGTCCTGAGCACTTGCTCTTGTGTTACACTTGTGCTTAACTCATCTGTCAGGCTGTTACTAAAATACCACATTTTGACTGGGGAGTGATGACTGAAGCTAAATGCGCTGAAAAATACATGTTGCATTTATATGTCTAGAAACACTTCCATAAAACTTCCTGGACTTCATCTCCTAAATACAGTTCTACTGTAATCAGTCCTGGATTAAGATTTGAGGCAGTAATTTGTATCAAGCTGTATCCTGGACTTTCCATTTAGTGAAATATTTCTCTAGAACATTACAAAGCTTCTTCACCATCTGTAGAACATTAGCAACATAGTCCTGGCTGTCTCCTTCACACAAGACATGTGCTCATGTTCTGCTACCTTCAGGCATGAGTACTGCAGTTCCTTCCTAATTGGTCCCCTAGACACCATGACTCCAAAACTTCCCTGAACTGAAAATGATTCTGCCAGTTACTTGTTCTAAAAGTTCAGCTGACTTCTCTTCCATAGCTGAAGTACTAGATTAGTACAAGGTTCATAAAATTGAAGCTATCATCCCAAATTTAACAGCCTTAAACTATTTGTTTAAAAATTAAAGTTGTTTTTCTTAAAGTGCAAAACAGGAAAAATTTAAACTTTTATTTTGATTGCACTCCAAGGGTTTTCCCTGTACTTGACCAATGGGAATTGAACTGGTGTTAAATCAAGACTTGTTGCTATTCATAAAGACACTTTAAATCTTTACTGACTTCTGCAGGAAATCTCATTTAAGCAGCACAAAAAGTCATGCTTTCTAGCATCTTCATTTAAAACTTCTGATCCTATTGCTCTCAGAAGAAAATACTTTACTGTACAGGGCTTCACCCTAAAGCCATGTTCCCATTTTGAATTGCCATGAAATTGTGTCATTAACATTATTATTGTTAAAAAACTGCACAGAAAATATATTAATCACCTTTTATATGCTGCCTTTTAAACTGATAGAAATAAAATTAAATTTTTTATATCCCTTTTAACAGTAGTTACACAAAGAGAAAGGGAGTCAGCACTTCATCTCTATAACCCCAAAATGGCTTGGGTCATGCAGTCAATAGCTTTTGGGAAGAGAGTAGACACATCCCTGGGGACTACGGTGGGATCTAGATGCACTCAACCAGCCAGAAGACCGATAATGCCCCCAGGTATTTATAATGCTCCAAGGAAGCCATAAATTTTTAAGTAATTTGAATTAGAAACGTTTTTGGTTTTTTTTCATTCATCTGATAAAACATTATTGGTTTTAGTAATAAAATATAAATGCATCAATAACTCAGCTGGTTTGCTTCATAAAGTAAGTAATCGTAGCAGCAGCAGGCAACACATGAACCCTTCTACTGCGAGTATTGTGGCAGATAAATTCTAGTCATACCCTGTAGTTACAGAGTTGTCTTTAAAGATAACTGAATTTTTTTTTTGTCAGTATGTCTCGTGTTTAGTTTTACTTATATTTAAAACATCTCAGTAGACTTCTCTCAGTGCTCAGCATCATAGAGTTTTGATGCCCTCTAGTGCTTTTACAAGATAATCTCTTGAAGAAAGTATTTTCTTCTAGTGTTCTAAATTTTATGTATCTTGCCTGGTTATGTAAGCAGATTCCTCTTTATGCTTTCCAAGCTGAGAATATTTTAATGATGTCTTATAATAGCATATGAAGCAATTTTTAGAGTTCTTAAAACATTCAGATCTGGAAGAGAGTATGATCCTGCCACAAGACAGCAGGCGAATCCACCTGGAACATAAGACTTGTATCACAATCCAGAACCAACTCTGAAATCCCCCACAACCTTGTCAGCTTTTTTGATGTTTTAAAGATTAAAAAAACCCCACCATTGTGCACAGAGAGTAACTGAAATTGAAATAGTGTAGTTGCACTACACTAATAGTAGCACTTTAAATAATGTAGATTAAAGTTTAGGAAGTAATCAAATACTTGCAAGTTTTTTTTAAATGTATGTATCACAATAGTAAAACTGAAAGCACTGTATTTAACAATGATTTTGAAAAGGTTGGGAAAAGCATAGTTAATAATTTGTTTTTCTGATGATTATCAAAGCGGACAGTTGTCTTTGTCCTGCAATCATACACATCTAGAGTGGCATCATTTTCTGTGAAAGAAAAAGTCTGGTTGTGTATGTCTTTAGGAAGTAGAATACAAAAAACTTAAAAACTACGTACACTTAAAACCCAGCAAATACTTGCTTCCACAGAAATTTAATAAAATATTATCTTAAACATTACAAATCGTGTGCTAGTTTTCAATTATTTTGAACAGTTTAGAATCAGGATAGCAATCAATTCTCAGCTACTCAAATTGCTGTACAGCCATTAACACCGTAATTTGAACTTTCTCCTATAGGTCATGAATTTGGAAATAACACAAATAAGTAAGTAATGTTTTCAGTGTCTTCTTATTTTTGCATCTCTGAAGCATTTAAGCTCCTCTTCCTATACCTAAAAAATATCCCAACTAGAGAAAACGTACAGTAAAAATGAGCTTTTGAAACAGTTTCAAGCCTTTGTATTCAATAAAGCTGCAACTCTACACTAGGTTTGTTGTCTAAAACTTAGTATTGGAAGGTATTCCACATTTGGAAATGGGTACATAACAATGCCATTTATTTGTAAGATCAAACACTGATCACTAGAAAAAACATGCTCAAAGTATTAGAGCATCAGAATAGCTGTTCTGTATTATGTCCCAGAAAATGTTCTCCTGACTGGCTGTTCAAAAATACACTCTCTGGAAAGCATTATGACTTGTAGAATGAAACATTTTTAGTTGGTACATGATATTATTTTTATTCTGTTCAGTTTCAAAATGTAAATGTAAATAAATGTAAATAAATTAGATAAATGTAAAACTAATCTATGTGTCTGGATTGAGACAGGAGAAAGGTTGCATTTTAATGTGATGACATTTTAGATGCAAACTTTGTAAGAATAGATTTACAAACTTTAGGTATCAGGCTTGGCTATGCTTTCTAGCTTTACAAATGAGAAGATCTGAAATGCTTTGAAGGAAATAGTAAGAGCCTACCTATAATATCCTTTAACAGTAGTCTGAGCATAGCTCTTTAAAAATCAGGTTGTTTCTGTTGAAAAATTAAAAGTCTTACCTGCCTTCAGTGCAGTTAGCTGTCGTCATTGATAGAATGGATGTACAGCTGCCTTGAGTCTTATTTATGGAAATGCTGAGGCTTTGCAAGGTGTCTTTTTGTGAAAAAATACATGATACTCAGTGGAGATAGTCCTGTGGCTTATATGAGTTGTGTTACTACAGGGACATTTTTAAGAAACAAGTTCTTGTAAGATAGTTTTAATATTGTATGTGAGTTGGAGGGTTTTGTTGCTTGTCAGTGGAT
The DNA here is from genome assembly GCF_050655825.1 of Lonchura striata. Taxonomy (NCBI): domain Eukaryota; kingdom Metazoa; phylum Chordata; class Aves; order Passeriformes; family Estrildidae; genus Lonchura; species Lonchura striata. Next base: position 29,571,955 of record NC_140704.1, read on the forward strand.
GTTGCCAATCTGCTGCTTTTCTCTTCCAGACTGCAGCTGTGGCAGGATACATGAACACAAGCTCACAGTGATCTGGATTCAGAGCTTGGAGAATGGATATTTGCCTGTGGGCTAGTTAAGATATCCACAGTGAAATCAGTGTGCATTTCCATTAATGGGTGCCAAATCACTTGAATCGTGTCCATTGAAGCAGCATTAAAAGTATACAATTACAACTTTTGTGAGGGAAAAATCTGAAAACAAAGAAACATTTTTAAGTCTACTAAAAATGTTTTCTAAATAATTTATAGCATGATCTTTTTTCAAATAGAATCCCATGATTCTGACCTTTTTTCATTTTGTTCTGCTTTCTTAAATTTGGTAGAAGAAAATCTTCTGAAAATTTAAAATTTTTAAATCCTCCCTCTTCAGTGTCACATGACCACTACTTTCATTTTCCAGAGAGTGTGTGTTGTGAATTAGTTCTGAAGTGGTTTGGAAATGTTCAGGTAATGGACTTGCTTTGTTCTTTTTGCAGAGTACCATTTGAGGACCCCGAAGATGCAATTTTGGTACGGGCAATGACAAGATCTCTAATGGAATTTTCCTCTGTGGACTGGAACAAAGTAGCCACTTGTCAAGAAAGATGGCTTAAAAACAAAGCAGAAGAGCCCCTTGAGAAGCTGACAGTCCAGTTTAGATGAGAAAAAACCAATTTCCCTCTCTAATGTTAACCCTATAAGTAGGTTAACAGCTCAATAAACCAAGTACACAACAACACCTATCTAGTTAAGTGAATTTCCAAAAAACAATATTAGTGTAACATTTCTTTTATCATATGCTGTATAGAGAATGAAAAAATTAAGATAACAAATGGTAAATAGTTGCAATGTTATAATAAAAGTTGCTTGAAATGCAATTCTTACCATAATTTTGTTACCTGAAAGTACTGAACTGCACACTAACTTTTAGGAAACTAAAGATAAATACTTTTATTTCTTATCATACACTTCCTCACATATTTCTCCTTTCAGTCTGTCAAGGCCTAAAGTCAATGATGCTTTCAATATATTTCAAAGCCCTTCTTTCAGGTTGTAGCTTGTCTTCTGAGTTCCCTCCTTCTCTCCTAAGTCAGCACAGAGCCACAGGACAGTCTGTGTTGGCAGGGATCTCTGGAGCTTATCTAAGTCCAAACTTCCTGTTGGAAGCAGGATGGAGATGAGGTTGTCTGGTGGCCTGTTGGAGAATCAAAGATTTCCAATGAGCAAGGCACCACTACTGAGAGAATGAAAGCAGGATTGGTGCTGGGGATTTTAGCACGCTTCCAAAACTCTGACTCTTTTTCCCTGAAGGGATGACATTTTCAGAGAATCCGTGAAGAGCAACACATGCCTGTGAGCCCCAAATGCTGTGAGTGGAACAGGGAGGCAGCAGCACTTCTGTATTCCCAGACCTCAGAGTGGAGGGTGACTACAGCATGACTGCAGATCTGAGTTCCAGGTAGGCATTTCTTGCCTGCAAATTGTCATGAAGTTGAACTTGTATAGTCAAGCTACAGGAGTCCCCTGCATGTCACATGAGAATGTCACCGTGTTACAGACGCAGGAAACAGAATTGCCACTTAGCCCCTTTCTTTAAAAAAAAAATCCCTTTATTCTTCACAATCTACTAATCCTCGAAATTAAAACACAGGTACATCTGCACAGATGGATTTATGTATCCTCACTCTTACAGTTTTGAGAATATTAAACAAAAACTTTCAACATATTAAATAGTAAAAAAATTAATAGTGTTTCCTCTGTTTTGAGGCTGATCCTTACTCCTCTAATTAGAAGAATACTACTATATTTAAAACACCAGTGATTCAGCTGACAATAAGACAGTCTCCAATTTTGCCATCCTTATGCAGCAAGTGATATTTTCAGTTGTGGCATTCCCATTGATTTAATGAGACACAGAAATAAATCTGAGTGAAAAACAAAGTTGACAGAAGATGTTTTCTAGATCTGGCATTTAGCTGAAAGCTAAAGTGAAATCCCAGTTCTATCAATGCACACATGAATTTTCTCATTCAGTTAAGCATGAAAAGTACTAAGCATTTTTTGTTTATGAAATAATTCATAAGCAACATCCCACTGTTCTCTAAGGCATCTTTAACTAAAAAAAATATTAAGAATGCATTATTCTTGTCAGTCAAAATATTTTGAGTCATTCTGGTCTTCCCTTCATTAGACTTTGGAATATTTCCGACCAAACCAATAGTGAAATACACATTTCACCATCAGCTTGAGACACCTGAAACAGCAGTTTCATTTACTACAGTTGCCCTAAGATAGACATTATTTTTTGTGCTCTCACTAGTCAAAAATATTTACAGTAATGTAATGAAAAACTCAAGAGTTCAGATGAGTATATTCAAAAACTTAATTGCTACTGAATTCCTTCAGATAAAGCTTCATAAAGTGCTGAAAAAAACCTCAATTTAACAGTTTGCCTTCCAGTGCTTTTTAACTACAGGTCTAGATAATTGCAGAAAAAAAAAATAAATTAGAATTAAAGTAAGTTTTAAGTTTGGAAAACATGAATAATACAAATAAAATGCTGTTCATTTTTCACTATGTGGTTCATTAACCACAGAAACTCAGTTTCACTACACTTACTGTTGGTATACATAGAGATGGATCTATGCCACTAATTTTTAGCAGATAATAAACAGCTATCTTGACAATTTACAACAAAACCTGGAGTATTTATAGACAAAGTAGCCAGTATTCTATCTCTTGATGAACAGAGACATTCTGTCTTTTAAAAGAAGTCTTGCATAAGCCATGCTCCAAGAACTCAGACATGGTCAGCATAAAAAATTCTTTAGTACCATTGAGAACTCTCAGTCCCTTCTTATCCTCTTCTTACTCCTCAGAATCTTGAATTTTTTGAAGATCAATGTCATCTAAGGCAGTTTCATTCTCCAGGGGACTTTCAGGTTGCAGGGCTAGTGCCTCCATCTCTTTGGTAAATTCAGGTTCTTCTGTTCCATCAGTAGGATGATTTGGATCCACATTTTTTGTAGGATCTGGACCAGGATCTGACTGCTGTTCACTTGTAGAACTACCCTCTACTAGTTGCATTTCATCTAAGCAAAAGAGAAATTACACAATTAATAAACACTGAACTTCTTTGCAAGCAAACATTTTTATTGTTGCAAACCAGTAGCACTAGGATACTTTGCATCAATTACAGAAATGCTTGATTTAGAAAAGCTTGATTCAAAAAAACCAAAAGCACTAAAGCTTTGCTTAAGTTGGTATAAGGTTACTCTGGAACTAACCCTATATAAAGCTCTTATTAATTTATCTTCCATTTTTTGCCAGACTAATTTTTTTTTTTTTTTTTTTTTTTTTTTTTTTACAGAGAGGAGCAGAGTAGGACACTATAGTTATTCTAACTTTCAATTCAAACATGCTTTATTGACACTGTTCTTATCACCAGCTTTTCAATGGCTGCAAGCCAGTTAAACACCAAGTACGGGTAAGGTTTGTTTTCAATCAAAAAGGCATGGACACAACTACACAGGAAGCATTTCTACATAAAACAGACTGAAGAAATTATGTCCTTAAAAACAATAATCTTTGGTTGAAATGAGTCATCCTAAAATTTGTAACTTGACTGCATTGAACAGAATAAGCTATTGCACCTTTACTCTTCAAGCAATGTTTTCTGAGAAAAAAAGTTGTTAAATAATTTTTTTTCCCCTGATTCTACTAAGTAGGGCTTGCACGCTAGGATTTCTAAAAAGAAAGAGAGAAAGGCCTAATTGGGAGAAGTAGTTCTATCTTGGTTTATTGTTCTGTTGTGATTGATAGCCAGCCAAAAATAGTCACAGGTAGCAAGCCATAACCCTGTCAAAGCCCTGCTAAGGTCTTACATGGTAGGGGGCTAAAAGCCTTCAGCACAGGCTGACACATAGACTTTCTTGACACTCACCCTGTATAGCAGAAACACTCAAACTATTGAGTTTGCTTGTAGTTGCAGCTGTTGCATTTGGTTTGTTAATTATTTCTTTCCTGATGTACAGGATTAGTAGTGGGTATTGCCAGCTTTCTGAAATAAAACTGCTGTTGATATGAAACGCTCTGATACAACACCGTTCACAAGGTGACCTGAAGCTCAGATGACTTCAGTGTCTTACTAACAGTGCATAATTGGATAAGGTCTGTAGTGTGCTGGCTGTCTACCTGAATCAGTTAGTGAAGATTAACATGTAGATACTACAGTAGAAACGTTAACAGAGTATGTTAGCTTCCCTTTTTAGGCAGGAAAGGAGAAGAGCTATCCACCAAGATCCTGCCTCTCCCTCTGAAAAGGACAGCACATGAGGCATCACCACTCACAGCTCATTATGTTTTGTTGTACTGGGATTTCTAATATCCTTGCCTCCAACTTCCACAGTCATCCTGAGTCCGTGCAACAGTGCAACAGCAGCTCTTGTAACAGGATCAACAGAGGAAACTGTTGAAGACTTCAATTATTACTGATTCTGTACTCATTTATATCCTGCTATTTTGAGTACAGCTGAACATTACCATTGTAAGGCAACCATGACTTGTGCAGCACACTTCTACACTGCTTAAAACAAAAGGGAAATCCAGTAAGTTGTAAAAGAGAAAAAGTGGTTTCATCCCCTACTTTCCTATTATTTCACTTGGAGAAACATGGGAAGGGGCAATACAGTGTTTGTTAGGTTATTGTGTTTTAATTACTTGTTTCCTGAAGGGAGAAAACCACCATGAGCAGTTTAAAGACTACTGCTGGCTTTCCTTGCATTCAAAGCACACAACACAATTAAGTTGATACTGTGATTATGAAGAGAAGTATTATGGGAGATTTAACACCTACATTAACCTTTGCAACTGGAAGGAGCAGGCTACTTGCTTATTATCCAACTTGTCTTAACACCTCCAACAAAACACAGAGCAGCATTAAAGTTCTGCACTAGCTTGATTAAAGATCTGGACTTTGAAACAGTGCAGTGTAGGTCCAAATGCTTCCACTGTAGAAATCTGTCTAACTGCATCATTAAAAAACACATTTGGAAGTATGCAGCATTTGTAAATTTAAAGGCCAGAGTCCAAACAAACTCAGCTTTGTTGTTATGTTTCATCAAAGATTTTTCTCCCAACCTCAGCTGTTGGGAGTTTTAAGACCTGTTAAATTGCTCTTTGTGATGCAGTTAACACAGCATTAACTTCAACAAGCAAACAACAGATCCTAACCTTTTTTTTGCTTCTTTTCTTGTTTCCTTTTCTCTTTGGCAGCTTCTAGTTCTTGTTTCTCATGAAGTTCCTTCAGGATCTTGCAGACTTTTTTGTGGGTAAACCAGTGTATTTTCTGGCAGTTCTGGTCACAGTACATCACCTGAAAGTTACCAGAGTTATCAATTCATTTTCATGTACTAAAGAATTTCCTTGCATTTCTTAGTGCAGCAAGTTAAATGTCAATGTGTAGCACTTAATGGAATTTTTAAGCAATTTTTAAGGTCATATGGAGTGATTCTAACCTATATAAGAATCTATAAAGGGCAGTTTTTTATTAGCTCCAAACATACATAATTTTTGCTGTTTCTTCATTCTTAAGCATACACACTTGGAAATCCAATTACTCCTTCCTACTTGTGCATTTCAGACATCTTTCTCAGAAGAACATCTTCAGTGTAGGCATGCATGCCATTCCTCCAAAGTCTACACAGTGAATAGGGAAGCATTCAAAATCCTCACCACCTCAGTGCAACTATTTTCTTTTTATTCTTACCATTTTACAGACTGAGCATCTTTTGTCTGCTCCCTTTCCCCCACAAGTTGTACAGAATTCAGCATCCACAAAACCCACTTGGCCAGTAATCGCTTGTGTAAGCACAGAAAAAGCTGTGGGGTCAGAGCCCTGAAAGAGAAGAGGTGGTAATGAGATTAAAAACCAGCACTGTTGCAGAGAGGGATGTGCAAGGGAAGACCAGAAACTATGAACACAAGCATTGGTCTCACTGAAGCTGCTGCAGCAGTAAAAACATAAAACCAAACCACAGAACTTCAACTAACATGCACAACTTAAGATTTATCTTTAGATAAACTGTTGTATATGAAGTTAACTTGAGCCCTGAGCTTCTGTAGTATTTCCTCTGTAAGTTAATAAACTCCACATTCTTTACATCTGTAGATCCTATGCAGCAGATTTTTGCATCTTGGTCTCTCTGCCGGCACACAAAAAAATGTTTCATTTGTCACTGCTGTGCTCAGTGCACACAGGTGCTACAGACCAAATGGTCAGAACTTGAAATTTTAAATTATTTGCATATTATTATTTAGATGTTATTTGCAGCATCCTTCTTATGGAATGCAAGCAGTAAGGTTTAGGTAACCATACATTAAAACTATTCCTTTGGGCAATGATGTAAATATTCCAAGAAAAAACGCCAAGTAGTTCTGGCTCTAAATAATTCCTTAAACTTCCAGACTACCATGAAATATGTACAATCATAACTACAACCACAACACTGTGATGCCCAGACTGAATTTAAGTAATTGTGCAATGAAAAAGGTCAAAGGCTTCCACAAAAATAAGAATTATAGTATCTCTTCTTTCCAGTTCTGCATAATTGACAGAAATCCAATGGAATAAACTGTCTTTGTTTAAAGGCATAAAAGACTGCAGGCTCTCCTAAGGAAAAAGCAACAGGAAGGAAAATGTTTACTCTAAAGCAAGTTGTAATGCATCACAATGGCTTATGTTTTCACACTGTGTTTATCTTCATGGCTTAGGGAAACAGCAGAGATTGCACTAAGCTTCAGGACATTTTAGCAGACCTGGAGCCACTTAAGATGCAGGCTATTTTTAATTGGCTCTGAATAATCCAAACATGTCACAAGATTGTTCCAATTCCCCAGTGTTTGTGCATACAACATCTCTCGCTCAGAGATCAGAGAGAACATGCTTAAAAAAGAACAGCCACACTTGTGTAAAATTTATTATGAAACAATAAATAGTCCTAAAATGAAGAGTGTGCTAGCAAAGACCTACAAGGACAACTGAAGCTAGATTTTTAACTTGTTATTTTGATTTCCTAATTTAGATATAAATTTTGCTGCACATTGCATCATCTCAACTCTCCCTCTCTGTGATAAAAGGAACCCCACCATCATTTTCTACTATTATATATTACCAAGTTCTTATGCACAATAGAACAAATGAATGCATTAAATCTAGGAAATTATTCAATATTAAACTGAATTTAGACATTGTGAAAACAAGAGTGCAAATTAAGCTTCATTTTTATCTGAATTTACCATTTCAATAATTGAACTGCCATAGAAAAACTGAACAGACATCCCAGAGGAGGAAAAGAAAGCTCAGAGACAAGAAAAAATTGCATCAGTTTTCTTTAAAAGCTGAGGTGTTTAAGCATCTTTTTATGGGCACATGAAAAAAATACTAGTTGAAGTACTTTAGAGCATTTTCCTGCAATATGTAAAATCCAGCTCTAGAGAGTTTAGGGACATCAAAACCCTTTGCTTAATATAATATGTTGCAGAAGCTGAGGACAGAAAGATGTCTCAACCTGGATTTACTATGCAAGTTACTGAAAAAGGATTTTCTTGACAAGAAAAACTTACAATTTCAACAGGAGCAATACTTCTCACAAGCTGCTGGAGCAATGTGGCTTCACAGTAAGGAAACTTCCGGATACTTTCTCGAATTAACTTCTCTTGATACACAGGGAAACCATCTTTATCTCTCCCTTTCAAGAGGCTAATTTTTTTAAAATGCATGTAAAATAAGAAATCACACAGTAAATATATTCAAGAACGAACACATACAGCATGCTATACTCTCCCCCCTTTCAGATTATAGAGAAGAATTCACAATAATTTGGCAACTTCCTATGTTAATATGTTAAAACGCAAATGAAAGTGTTTTTATTCTAATGCACAATCATTATGAAATACACAATATATAAACGTATGCTCTGAAACCAAGACTTACTAATTCAGTCACAGAGAAAAATAATAATCTATAGGTATACTATCTACATCTGACTAAAATACCAAAACGCTTTGAGCTGTTTAAAAATTACCATTGTAATGATAAACACTGATAAATGAACAATAGCTCAAAACACAAATTCCAGTTTATTATGTTTAATAACATGTTATTAGGCCTCTTTGGCTATTGTTTTTTTATATGGATCACTGATGCACTATTCTATTTCGTTATGCAAAAACTGACTTCATAATTTATTTTCAGTCTCACGGAGGATTTCAGTAAAAATCCACAGTGGTGTATGGGGAACGTGATCCTTCTAAAAGTCAGGTCACTTACTTTGATATGCAAGATCAGGTAGCTGGTTTGTAACTCAGTAGATTTTGAAGATCTAAGTTATTTAAGAGGGTAAGTCTCATCCAGAATCTGTGGGACTTGCAGTTCTCATTTGCTTAAATGTTTTTGAAAAAAAATCTCAACCTGTATGACCGCTGGAAAGCAAAATGGCCCAAGAAATGTTCCAAGATGAACCCTATTGGACACTGAGAAATTCTTTTTTCAAACCTATCTCTCCCCTTTTTTTCAATCACACATTGCTGTCTGCTGCTTCATGGTATATATGTAAATGCCAAGTTCTAACCAGTTCCAGTAGAGCTGGAATTCTAGGAATGTTTCCTTTGCACCCAGGAAAGGACAGTGTCACTTCAGACACAGAAAAAAGGGAGACAGTGCCACCCTGGAGTAAATGCAGCTAGGATTATTTAACAAGTTACTTGACAGAGCCTTGTCCAAAATCTGTTCCTTCAGTTGTCTTTTTCCTGGTATCTCTAATGCCAGGACATACATGTGCTTTCAGACCTCTCTGTAGAAATACTCACCTTTTGATAAACCCATCTAGTTTATCCTCTCTCTCTTTTAAAAATGTAATACATTTCTGGAAGATGCAACTGATATAGTGCATTTTCATAGCAAGAACTTCATTCATATCTTTCTGCTTCATGCATTTCTCACAAATGAGATCCAGAACCCTGTAACATTTCTGCAGTGCTTCTTCTTCAGCCAACAGAGGGTTCTCTTTCACCAGCAACACGATCTAGAAGATTGAAGAAAATGTAATCCAGTTAAGACTTGTGCATTGGCATTAAAGCTTATACAGCTCACTGTGACTAAACTTCAGTGGAGTTGCTAATATTCTTCTACTTCCTTCTTATACAGTCTTCCCTTTCTTTTTCCAGTCATTATTTACCATTCTTATTCAATATACTGTAATTCACAGTTCCCATACAAGAAAACATTTACTTAGAAAACTAAAGCTGGTATTAAAAATAATAAGTTTGGTGGTTTTATTTTTGTTGTTTTTTGTTTTTAGAATAAGAACCTTAAAGTCAAAAATACTTCTAAAGAAAGTTATAGAAACTAACTATACTATCCTAAAATCTCTTTCCTTTTGAAGACTACAGTCTTGTATGGTTTAAGGACTTGTATGATTTAAGCAGTTTCACAGAACACATCAACCTCACATAATCGTGGAATACTTCCTGTAGCCTAGTAAAGCACTGAAAAAAAATATTCTAGAGGAAACTGTATGCTCTACTCACTCAGTCCTACTGGTGCACTACTGTCTCTGTGTATTGCAGATACCTGGCTGGAAACTGTTAAAAATTCTGGACTTTGACTGGGAAGCCCAAGGAATTTGTATTTGAATTTAGGTATATCCCTTTCTCTGAACTACACTGGGGGAGCAAACCATAAAGACTTTATTGTCAGCAATATCCTGGGAAGTAAAATAAACATTATCTTGCACATACTTTCAGAAACAGCAGCAGTGGTAGATGTTACTATGGAGAACCAGTGATGTAGGTAGGAAGATACATGCTGAGAAGAGCATTGAGAGAACAATGAGATTTTGTTAAGATAGGAATTTTTTTTATGTTTCCACTTCAAGTGAGGCTGAGAAATAAAGCCAAGAAAGACAGCTATTTATGGTTACTGATAGAAGAAATAAAAATCACTCCACTTAAAGGTGTTAGTTCAAGATTCTGGTTTATACAAACACTGAAATAATTTTTTAATCACATATAAATGTTGAGCCTGATTCTTCCTCATTTTCAGAAGTAGCTGAATTAGCAGATAATGCTTTTCATCTCAGCTGAACTTGCAGAAGATCAGAATGCTTTCTAACACTGCTCCCACACCAACAAACACATACAATTTACACATTATTTCACCTTAACAGGATGCATGTTGGTAGTAGTAATAATTTTATGCAGAGGCCCAGCTAATTTTACTGGCAGTTTTGGTTCTTTGTCTAAGCCTTGTGGTTTAGTATAGTAGTCCAGCCTTTCACGTGGAAAGAAGTTGTTGATGACAGTCACACAGTCATGTTGACCTAAAAGCACACAAGAAAAAAAAATCACCAGTGAAATAATAACAAAAAAAACCCCACCCTAAACCCAAATCTACTATAAGCAATACAAGTGAGAATTACCCACATCCAAAGGAGCTTTGCATTATATATCCTGCACTACAAAGAGGCAACTCTTGTCATTCTCTTGCATGTAGCTTTAATCTTCAGCAAGTGTTATTAACTTAGTGACTCCCAGCAGGGAATGCCCTCATGAAAATTCATTTTGAATATCCTGTCCCCTTCCTATATTCTCTTTCCCTGATAAGCCACAACCAAGAGAACAGTTATTTCTCCCCCAAATTATGCTATACCAGTAGTCTCACAGTGCTGCTGTAATTTTTCAAGATAAGATTTTTCCACTTTGTACTTTTGAAATTAATGACATTTGCATTGAGACTCATACATTTTCAGACCTATGGTGGGAGAAGTTGTAAGAACAGAACATGCTTAAAGTTTACCAAAAATAAAAGGACTGTAATGAAAGTAACAAGATGAGAAAAGTTACACCCTCTTCTTGTTTTCTATATGACAATACAATGGATTATTTGACTAAAGGGAAAGTAAAACTTATCTTTTCTAGTTCAGGACCACATTCTTTAAATTGATTGATTTGTCTTGGCACTAATCCTATAATCGGTAGAAGACACAGCCAACCAAATTCCAGCATTTAAAATCCTCCACTGTTTTAGAAGAGACAGTTCTGAGCTAACAGAGTACAGTGTAAGACAAATGACAGGGGAAGAAGTATCCTCACTTCCCACACACAGGCAGATGAATTAACGTTGATTGGACAAAGAATAAAAAAGGAACAGGAATAGATTCCAATGTGCAGATTTTTAGAGAGCAGTGTATCTCAGTGTGCCTGAAAATATTTATGCTACCTTGGTGATGTGATGAGATTTTAAACAAGAATTCTCAAAAATTATGCTGGAGTTAATATTCACCATTTACTCCATACACCATCATATTGGAAAAGGCTCTCCAAATCCAAAGAATAATTACTAGGAATAGACTTCTCTGATACTTAAATGAATAGTTAAGGTTTTGCTGCTCAAACCTCAAGTAAGCAACATCAGCCTTTTCTTCTTTAAATCAGCAGAATAAGGTAAAATGGAAACTGAAACTTAGCACTAAATCACTATTCAAGGAAGTAATTCTAAATGGCAAGGTAGGCTTGAATTCAGAACACCCAAAGGAATTGAAAGGGAATTCTCAGGCACTTAAATACCTAAGAAGGTTGTGTCTGAAAGAAAATACATGTCCTTGTTTTTGGGAAGCAACAGCTGTGCCATTGGAAATGACTCCACTTAACCTCATAATATTTTATCAATTCTCCTTGCTAGAGAAGTAGTGGGACATTAAACCAGGAACTTAGTATTGTCAAGGAAAGTAACAAATTTAAAAAGGGCTTAAAGAAACAAACAAAAAAAGACCAATAACAGAACTACAGCAGTAAAAAAGCTTGTTGCATGTTTTGCCAGGGATAATTTTGCATGCTGGAATGACAAATCTTTATCTTTTTCTAGTGAAGTTCAGGTAAGTAAGTAGTGACTACCTCAGAAGGGGTTCCAAGACTTCTCCCTTTCCCAGAAGTCTGGGAGAAGGGCAGGGGGTGCCTTGCTGCCAGCACACAGCTGCAAAGCTCAGCTGAGTTCCTGACTCCTGGCACTATGGCCATCCTTTCCCACAAGGAATCTCCAATTAGCACTTGGTTCTGCACTTCAGACCCCTCCAATTCAACCAGCTTCCTCTTACTATTTCCAAAGCAGTAACATTGCAAAAACTTAACACACTGGTGTAGCACCTGTTCTCACACATAAGATCATCTGTGTTTTTAGGAAATCAAGCATGGGAATAGGACACAAATTGACTCTTACATGATGAGATGTGGAAAACAAACCTCAACAATGTGTCAGTTCAGAACAAGTCATTGAATAATGCTTCTCCAAGAAAAAGCATCAGACTCCAACACTTTACTTCTTTAGGAGTTTAGAAAGTGATGATAATTTTCATCTTACCAACAAAAGCAGCCATCTGAGCTGCTGTCCTTCCCACAGAGTTGACAACATCAGTTTCTGCTCCAGCCTCTAACATCATCCAGGTGATTTCCTTGTTTCCTGACATGGGGAATGAGCAAGGATAAATCAGAATTTATAATCCTCTATGCTTCAGAAAAAGAGGTACTGAATTTCTTAAAGACCAGGAACAACACTGAGGAAAATGACTGTTCTTCATGTCATTATTTTAAGCATGGATTAAGAGAAAAGCATGTGCTTATTTAGAGTTCCAGCAGGTGTAACTCTCTCTGTAATGCACACTCAACTTCCCGTGGAGCTTATGGGAGTCATACTCATGTATGTAGCTACACTAGAGGTTGGTCCCTCTGGACAGCAGTATAGAAAGAAATTCTACTAATCTAGTTTAACAGTTCAACTACATTTGCTATTCTAAGAAAAAAAAAACATTCAGGACTGTGATGTAGCAGGAACACAGTGAACAGAACAAATTGTTCCTTTCTCCACAGTGAGAACTGGGTATTCAGACTGGGCTAAATACCAAGTAAAATGAAGCTAAAATTTGATGGGAAGATTAGATGACTTAATTGGTGCCCTTCAGAGACTAAAAAAGGACACTTGTCACCACCCCTCTGGTTCTGCTTTCAAAGGTATTCTTACTTTATCAGTTTTTGTGCACATGCAAAGTACAGAAAAGTTAATACAAAAAGGGGATGGTGGATGAAAATGAATGTTTAAAAACAAAGTCACTGCATCAGTAGTGCTCATGTACTTTTTGTGCTCACAGATAACAAACTGTAAAGTCAACATTTCAGAAGCTTTCACACCCAGGATGACAGACTTAAAGCTCATCTGTGAGAAAATGGTATAAATCCAGCATTTTCCATACAGTTGCAGTCATTTAATAGCCTCTATGAGTTTGTTCTCATCTATCTGCTGCAGCTGTGATATTGTTCAATACCACAGAACACTGGAATTTCACAGATCTTTTTGCTGAAGTTGTAGCTGAAAAACAATCTAGCAATCTAGTTGAGGTTCATATACACAAATAAGCCTTTTTTTTAATACTTATGATGAATGAAGGCAGTTTAAACTCTACCTGCTAAGAAACCTGACTCCTCTAGAATCTCATTTTTGGGAAGTCATAAGTGGCTGATTAAAGAAGATACTTAAAATAACCTAATATTTCCAAATCAAATATTTTCTCCAGAAGGAACAATGTTTTAATGTAGTGTCTTTTTCTCACTCTAGGAAATTACTGTTTCAGCCATCAGGGAGAAGGAATAGCAAGAGGAAAGCTGCAAACCACCACTTGAGACAGGAGAAGATACACACAGCTATAAGCATTCTCAAGAAAAAAAAATATGAGAGTGATAATTATTCTGGGAAAACAGGGTTTTAAAACTTACTAAATATATTTTTAAAAGATCATAGGATAGTTGGAAAAATAATGTAGGAGAAAGACAAAATTTGAAAAATACTGGATTGAGAAGTCTCAAATATTATCAAAAGCTACTGGTGCAGCATTGCTTTCAGTGTAACACAGTCTAAGTTAACAGAATGTATCCCACTGCACAAGAAAACTGTGCCAGGGAAGTCAATGTTGAGATCCCAAACAAACAGGACAAAGTAGGTACAGGACAAGTAGACTGTATGCCTCAAAATGCTGAACAAAATAAATTTTTATATGAGCCTGAACAGAGGCTCTCCTTTTGCATTGCCCACAGGATTTTACCGACCATGACATAGTTGCATGGTTCACATAAATAACAGCAAATCCAAATAAAAAAAGCATGTCAACGCTTACTTTTAAATTAGCTAATGGCAAATTGTACCCATTGATGTCTTAAAAATCAGTGATCTGAGTCTAGTAAGAAGTTACCTGAAAGTCCAGCAAACATCAAGGCAGTGTATCCGTGCTCATGTTCATTGCAGTTTACATCAGCTCCGTGTCTCAACAGCAACCTGCACATGTCCACCTTCCCTTTGTAGGCTGCGTGCATCAGAGGGGTCATGCCATGCTGGCAAAAGAAAGGAGAAGCAAGTAGCCCACAAAAAAGAACGTTAGTTCTCTTGATCTTCATACCACTGATCATTTTTACTTGACCATACATATTTAATATAACTACCAAAGCCTCACATATTATTTTATTAACAAAAACCTCACAAAACCTTCATGAAAAGATACAGTTACTAACATGCAGCAGATTTCCATGTCAGTTTTCTGATAATGCTGTGCTGTAGATTTGCAAACAGAGCAGTGTTGAACAAATGAAAATAATTTACAGTCAATTTATCATTGTCCTTTTATGTAAAACATTAGTGTTGAAGACAACTAAGGTTTCTGCTAGTTGGAAAAGCTTGGTTTAGAAAACTTGTTAGCTTCCTATGTTAGTCTTTTCTCCCCTGCTGTGGCTTATATGATAAGCATCAAGAAAATTAGAAAGAGGCTGTTGTTGTTTTAAACATTACCAAGATTTTCAGTCTCTGAAACCCATCTTGCTCATTTTTAATCATGATTGCTGGTAATTTTGCCATCTGCCTCTCTCCATCTTCTCCACCCTTTTGGCACTGTGTCCATGATCAGCCAGAGCTCTGAAAGCCCTCATAAAGACACACAGCTCTTGTCAGAATTTAACAAACATGGCTGGTTTGATCAACTGCCTAATGCAAAAAGGAGTCGCTTCAGCATGGG
Organism: Lonchura striata; assembly: GCF_050655825.1. Lineage (NCBI taxonomy): Eukaryota > Metazoa > Chordata > Aves > Passeriformes > Estrildidae > Lonchura > Lonchura striata. The sequence goes on from NC_140704.1 coordinate 29,587,082, forward strand.
AGGACTGTGGTGTGATATAAGGGTAAAGCTGGGGAAACCCCAGAGGAAATTTTCAGAACTAGGGTGAACTGTTAGTGCATGCTCTCTCCCTCTTCAAGGGCAGGCAGAAGCATGCTGCTGTTTGACAAAATTGCATGGCACTCTATTTTCAGCATACAGTATGCTTTTTCCAATATTCTGTTTATTTCCACTTAACATCAGGTCAGAATTCACTTTATCAGCCAAGACACTTTAACTGTCCAAGAACACCCTCCAACACTGCATACCAGGGAGAGCGCTTTAGTTTGTCCCTGAAAAGAAATCAAAATGGCATTCTCTTCCTTTTTTTGCCAGTCAAAGCTGTGTGCTTGAATACATTCACGTACAACATTACTGCAGCTCTGTAAATGCCTGCTAATGAGATACTCTGAAGTAATGTAATTGTCAGTTTGAGCCTTAATGTATTTCTTGTTTCAATTTATAACTGAGTGAAACCCAAGTAACTTTAATTTACCAGCATAATTTTCAAAACATTTCTAAAGGGGACAGAAATTGGAAAAGTTAAAAGTATAATAATTTTAAGGTATTACAGTTTCATTACTCTCCATCCTAACTGAAAATAATAGAAAGTGCTTACTTGATGCATTATGTTTTAGTAACCCACATATTTTAGTAAACTGCAATATAAACTGCCATTGAAGAAACAAAATACCTAAAGAGATCCCTTAATGAATATGAAACAGACAGCTTTTGTTAGATTTCATTTGGGGTGTCTCAAATGTTGAATAAAGACTTTCTGTCCTACTATATAAAATACATTTTATTACATTACATTTCATAGTGTTACACCAAAAGCAACTTTACAGGCCTATCCCAGTCTGGAGTCACAGTAGGGATTTGTATCCTTTAGCAGCACAGAAAGGTACTGCAGTAAGGGAATATAAACACAGCACAGTTTTTGATGGGAGAAAGAATTTTCAGAAAACAATGACTTTTAAGTTTGGTTATATCTTGAAAGCCAGTTGTTCTAATTAAGACCTGAAGATTATATGACAAAGTAAAGAACTGGGTTTGTTTTATCCTCTCCTCCCAAAAAACTGTTTTTTAAAATCCTTTGATTTAATTTTGGAAGTGTCAGGCTGTGGTGTGGATCAAAAAAGCATATCAGGCAAAAAATATGTGGATGATCGCTATAAAATTGGATTTAAAGTCACATTAATATCAGTTTTTCACATTCACAGCAAACAAAAGAGGGTCAGACTAGACACAAATTTATCTGGAAATGCTTGATACCCTGTATTATGTCCCTACACAGAAACTGGATTGACTGCAAATACTTTTCTCACCCTGAATGTCAAAGACAGGTCCAGCAACAGTCTGTTTTCTCACAGATAACATTTGGATTGTAAATACAACGTACTTAAAAGACAAAACTTGCAGATGATTTTTTAAGCATAAAGATGAAACAAATTTTTGTTCCACAATGAAACATCAGATGAAGGATCCTTTTTCTAGCTGTTACCATGCAACATTCTTCTGACCAAAAAAATCAAACTTTTTAATTTTATTCCCCAGGACAAAAGTGGATGTTCCCAGCTTTTTTTTTTTTTTTTTTTTTTTTTTTTTTTTTTTTTAGGTATGTTACATAATAATATCTTTTCTCTTCTGCAGGGCTCTAAGTATTTACATTATGTCTCACCATTCAAGATGAATAGAGTTTGCAGTGCCTCTAAAAATTAGCTGGCACTTCTCTTGACTGGGTTCTCCACCTCATCAACCAACAAGGCCTCCCTGGCACAACAGGGCTCTTGGCACAGCCTGCCCAGACATTACAGACCATCCTTCCCAGCTCCTCATGTTGAAAAGAACCCAAAAGCACACTAAAGAATGAGATTCTAAGAACTGCTGCCACGGTGGGGAAGTCAATTGATGAAAAAATCCCCAAACAACAAACTATGGGATCAGTGGAGGGGCAGGGAGATGAGTACCAGAACCGGGGAGGGGTTGGACTCCACCACCAGCACAGAGGAAGAAGAAAGCAGATCAATCTCTCGTCAGCATCCAACTGAGGTGTGCTTTAACAGGATGAATAAAAACTAATTTATGAAGATAATAAAATGGAAAGCAACCTTCTGCCTCCTAGGAACTACAAAGGAAGTTTCCAGCAAAATTTGCACTCAACCTTCATCAACCAGAGGAATGGGGAAACACATGACAGCTAGGGAACAAGAAGTGGGACAAACAAACAATACATAATATCTCCCACTCAAGTGACATGTGCATATTTGGCACAAAACCCTCCATTTTGTGAACATTTAAACACTCATGCTGACTGTGTAAGAGCACAGACATCACATGTGTATTGTTTTGTGGCCAACAGGATGACAATTCACTGCTGAAGTAGCCACTTAAACCTGTGTTACTCGAGTGAAAAGTGCACTCCAAGTGCTCCCAACATTCCCATGCTCAATTCACCCTTCTTCTCAACCACAGAACCTTGTTAAGATGTGGCATACAGGCTGGATTACACTGGAGCAGTCTCTCAGCAGCTACTGAGGTACACTAAGGCACTGCACATGTGAGTACCAGCTATTTAAATAGCGCAGGGGAAAAAAAAAAAAAAAAAGAATGGGACAGGGCTGTCGAAAAACTGGTGTAGACACCTGTATGCCAGCAATATTAAAGCATTCATCTCTCCCTTCCCCAGCTCATTTTCTAATGAAGAATGCAGCCCCACATGAACACAGAAAGAGTGTCTCATTTTACCCTTCAGGTTCATGAAACAATTCAAGTCAGAAAATTATAAACAAAACACATAACTCTAGGTTTGGCTTTTACTTGAGACAGTACTTGGGACATTACTAAAAATTATGTAAAAAGAACAGGTGCTAAAAGGCAGAAATACTTGTTGATGTATCTCTTCATCTCTCTTGTACTGAATGCTGTTAGTCTAGAAATACAACTTGACTCTTCACAGGATGAAAGCCTCTAGAAATTTCACTCTTCAAGCTTTTGAATAAGATTGCCCTTAGACATCTTAAATTTCCTAAAAGCAGGATTTTAGGAACAGTTACATACACAAATAATTTTAGCTGTAGCTAAGTATGGACTAATTAGAATATGAAATATTGTTCAGTAAGTGTCGATCACAGCTATAGTTCTCCTTTATAGTCATCCTGTTCAGCTGTTGGTTTCACATATGCGACACATTAGATTCCTCTGATGATCATTCAGTTCATCTGCAGTGACGAAAAGTTAAAGCCTACATCAATCAGCAACCTGAACTGAAACCAGACAATTCTTACTAGCAGAGGAATTTTCTTTGGTTTGTGTATTTTGAAGTACTATGTAAAGAACATCACAAGACAAAACTCTTCCAAGCAGTTAGAATATACAGTCAAACCAAAAATGAAAGGAACAGATTATGTGTGGGTTCTTTTTGTTTTCATCTGCTTCTGATCCTGTGCATTCTTCAGCCTGAAATTATTAAATTGTGATTGCATGCTTGCTGTACCACAGCTAGAAGACAGAATTACATTAAACCTGTGCTCATTCTGTGGATTTTCAGGTACAAAATTCTTCAAGGATGGAAATGATTTTCTAACTGAATTGAGCACCCACTTAATACCTAAGCATTCCATCTTCAAGGCTTCCTTACTTCTTAACATTAACAAAATAAGTAACAGTAGTAGTAATATAAATGTGAATTTCAAGATAAGCAACTAAGGCAACAGAGAAAAAAAATAAGATCTGATGCACTGAGAGCAGTCTCCAGTTGTGGCAACAATGAAAAACAGACTAAGCTGATGTTTAACTGGAATTTCACACACTCTCAATTTTGTATAGATCTTAGAATAGCACATTGAAGCAAAAATGGGTTATAAAAGAAAAATTGTAACACTCACATAGCTGATGGATTTAAGAAACGTAAACAAACCTGAACCCTCTCCTGTTTAACATGCATGATTACACACCATTCTTGGGAGTAAAAAAGCCTGCAAGAAGTCCACTGCATAAAGTTTTATGGGCCTTATGCATATTTAGTCAGATGTGAGACTTAGGTAAATACTGTTAATACTATTTCTTCTACAACAATAGCCTGAGCATAACTCAGATATGGTTTCTTTGAATAAGTCATATCCTCTCAACACTAATCCTGGATGTTTCACTAATACTGCAGCAATGCTGCCGTCATTCAGCACGACTTCAGCAATTACACTTAAGGAAAACCTTTTCATGTCCATACAATAAAGCACACTTGCAAGCACATTTTATTGTGTCTTGAGCTCCTAAAGTTCACTGTAAAACTTAGTTTGACTAGTTTTACAGAAACATGTTGAGATCCATGCAGTAGAAATTCAGGTTAAGTATTTAACTTAAGAACAATCAGAAAACGGATCTGTTGGCAGAAGAAAAGGCTAATGATATCCCATGAAGATACCTGGTAGAAGAAGTGCAATTTTTCTCCATTCAGCATTCATGAGACTACATCCACAATATACCCTGTCCCATTTTGAGCCAGTGCAATAAAGATATGGATAAACTGCAACAAAATCAATGGAGTACTACCACTACACAGCAGGAACCTGAGCACTTGCACAGTGAAGAGAGGCTGCAGGAGCTGGGCTTGCACGGCCTGGAGAGATGGCTTTTGTGGGACCCAACAGCAGCCTGCCAGAGCTGACAGGGAGATCATTGAGAAGACAAACTCTTCACTTACGGTGGTTGAAGGACAAGGGACACTGAGCCTGAGCTGAGGTTCAGACATAACTGAAACTCTTTTTTCACCAAAATCACAGTAAGAGAGTAGAACAAGTTTCTCAGAAATATTGTACAGTCTCCATCCTTAGAGATTTACAAGGCCAGACATGTCAAAAAACACAGCAATCTCATCTGACCATGGAGCTGAAGCTGCACTGAGCCAGAGGCTGAACTAGTCACATTCTCAGAATTTCCCAGTGATCCTGTGAAATTATAAAGCTGTGAAAATAACCACAGATTAACATTTAAATCGATAAATTACACATGAATTTATCATGCATGATGGGGAATTAAATTTGTTTGCATGTTATATTTCATATTAATGTTGCATGCTTTAGAAAAACATTGTAAAAAGAAAAAGAGGAGGAAATAAGAACATCATATAAGGTTCCTTTCTCCACAAACCTATTCCCACCTTCAGGTAGCACTTGAGGATTTATCTTCTACACGTTTACCACACCCACTTGTATGAAAGGCTGTGGTTCCATTTCTGATCGAGCTACTCACCCTCCAAGTATGTTTATGAGACCCAAGCATGGAATGGGGACAGGTGCCATGTCTGCCACAGAGGGACTAAGCAGAGGAATTACTGTTTGTGAAGGTGACAAGAAGTCAGGGAGCACCCCCACGTGTTTTGCTGCAGCATTTATCCCACCTTACAGACAAAGCTCAGGCTGGAACGTGAGACAAAATACAGTGTTGTACTTTAAATAACATTAATCTTTAAACTTGCTTTAAAAAACAGTAAGAACTCTTCAAATGTTCATTACTCAGCTGCAGGCTGGAAATATCTTGAGATTAACTCTGACTTTCAGGGCTACAGCAACTGCTGTTAGAGAAATGCTATTTAACATTATGAAGGCCTTCAGACCTAGCATTTTCCTTATTAAACTCAGCATAATGCTTGCACAGTTTTGCAGTACCTCATCCAAGCAATTGACACGGACATTCTTGCTCCCCAGCAGCCTTCCAGCCTCCTCGGTGTTTCCTTTAAATATAAGGACAAAGAGAGAAAAAGGGTTGAGAATCTAGAGGAAAATGGTCATTTCCATTTCTCATTAGAATCAAACTCTTTGCATGTAAACTGATTGGGATGTAGATTAACCACCACTAAAGTAGCACTTAGTTGACACTTGGTGAAGAAGCTTAGGAACGAGCAGTATTATGTTCTAGAAGCTAAAAGCTGAAAGAACTCACAACATCAAGGAGCAGTTGGAAAGCATGAACTATAAGTAAACATCAATTTTTTGTGAAGTAACTGACCTACACACACAAGAAAAGGAAACTAACATAAAGAGCACATGAACAGCTCCAAATGAGTGTCGTAATACTGAGCATTGTAATACATTTTGTACTTTCATCTCTTTTGGAGCATCTTTTGTCTAAAAGAGCTGTTTACATTCTCAAAAAAGGAAATTACCTCACTTCAAAGACTTTTTGGTTTGAATGAAACATGATTTATCATTTACTCACATAATTTTTCCTGTTTCAATTTGAAATTTGCAATGTTTCACATTTACAGGAGTGGAATGAATTTGCTCTTGGTAATAGAGAGCAGAGATAGAAAGGACAAGGACCCAGGTAGCTTGATCACTAACATCTGTAAAAATTGCCAAATGCATAAGTAGACTGAAGACTGAAAGAAAATGTGCCAGGAAAAACAGGTTACACCTGTTTTCCAATTCTACTGTCCTGGCATTTTTCAATTCCTTACCAAAATCCTTTTGGCTAAGCCACAGGTCTAAGAATCTGATTTAAAGCCCACTGGAGGACTATTCAGATATTGCCAATGCAGCTTCTACAGGCACAAAGAAATAAATGACATACCAAGAGTCTGAGTTTGGAGAATATTTATTGCAAATTAACAGAAACTTATAATTACTGATTCAATCATAAGCAAAACTCTTTCAGCAGTGATGTGCTTAATAAAAATAAGCACTGCATCACTTATTTTAATGATTTTCATGTTCATCTTCACTCTTTCAGAAGGTGGTGGTCATCTGTTGCCCTGATTTTTAAAAGTGTTTTCTTTTATAGTTCTTTTGAAAGTTTTAAAGTTCTTCTAAAAGTTTCCTATGCCTTCTGATATTTACATATTTCTACTGGCATTCTCATGCACTGTTCATATAAATAACGATTGTTTTACATTCTTCTTTGTGAGAGGAGAGAATTGATGGACTGTTGGTTTGACCAGCGTGGTTGGAGAGGTGGCAATTCCATCCTCCAATCCACTGTCACTTTTGGAATTCTATATATTGCAAGGTCAGAAATAAAATTTGCTCTTTTTCTCCTTTGAACTTACCAAGTCTCTGTGTACTCATTTTGTGTCCAATAGTGACAGTCATCCAGCAATTTTTCAGCAGAACAGCTCTTGCAACTTCAGTTTTGGCTAAAAATCCCATTGAAATACTAGAAATAATTTATTTTCACAAGGCTTTTTGGTGTGATTTAACTACACTACAGGGGCTTTTACCACTTTTCTTTTAATTCATTAATTTCATTAAAAAAAGACAATTGTCTGAGTCATTTTACACACTTAATAAAGACCCCTGACAGTCATGGAACCATCAACCAACTTATTCCCCCAGACATACCTATATTCTAAACACGTTAGAAACTTCTTAAGAACTAGATCAGTTTACAGAGGAATATCCCAGCTAAAGAACCAACATCAGTAAGAGAAAGTCTTCAAGGGGTGATCTTCAAGTAAATTTTAATACAACCTAAGCAAAGCAAAGTTGCATTTACAAATACAGAGTTCTATATGACAAAACGTTGAAAGATTTCCAACAAGGCACTAAACTGATGGAAGTCAGACTTCTAGAACTGGCCAGAGCTAAAAGTTGGAGCCAGGCCCCTCACAGTGGTGGCATGGTAGGAAGCCAAGAGGTTAACAGGCAGAAGCTGAAATAAAAGGAAGCTTCAGACTGGATACAAGGAAAACATTTTCACAATGAACCCAGTAAGGCAAGGAGATTGCCCAGAGACACTGTGCAGCCATCCTCCTTGGAAGTTATCAATACCTGATGGGATAAAGCCCTAAGTGATCACATTTGACCTCACAGCTGATGTGTTTTGAGCAGGAGGTTGGCCTAGAGACCTCTTGAGGCCTCTTCCAACCTGAATTATCCCATTACCCTAATCAGAAGCATCAAGTAAGTTAGACAGAGGTGTCTGCAAGATCAAGGTCTGAAACACTTATTAAAGTGAGTCAATCAAACTGGTTCTGGTCCACAACAAATTCACTGCTGACTGTCTTATGCTTGTGTCTCTGACATGGAGAAACAGTTAAATACAACTGAGAGTGAAGCATCAAAACTGTAGCAAAACTTTCATGCGTTCAAATTGCCTGGTAACTACATACAGAAATGCATAGAACACATGAATTTTTCGTTTGCTTCCAACTAATGAATGTTGTTCATGATTTTCAAAATACCAGCTGGAGGGGAACTATTTATTCAGAGTTATGAAATTCACATTGCTGGAACCCAAATGACAGAAAATTCCCCTGGCAACCAGTATGTGTGACAGACAGTGCAATGAAAGTGTGACACTCACATGAAATGCAAAACCACAGAAGGGGTCAGGTTAGAAGGGACCACAGCAGTCTGGTTATCTGGTCCAACCTCCCTGCTCAAGCAGGCCCATCCTAGAGCACATGGCACAGAATTGCATCCAGACAGTTCTTGAGTATCTCCAGTGAGGGAGACTCCACAACTTCTCTGGTTAATCAGTTCTAGTGCACGGTCAACTCCACTCTTACTCAAGAGGAATTTTCTGTGCATCTGTTTCTGCCCACTGCCTCACATCCTGTTGTTCGGCACCACCGGGAAGCACCTGGTTCTATCATCTTGATACCATTCCTTCATATAGACATTGATCCCCTTTCCTCTCTCTAACAGAGCAATATAAGATAGTATAAGGAGCAGTAAAATAGAACATTATAAGGGATAAGAGGTGCGCAACGCCCCAAACAAGCTCAAGTGCTGGCAATGTAAGAATAACGTGTCTGCAAAGACGCCCTGGTCTGACAACATGACACGGGAAAAACCTTACAGCACGCTGGAAAACTGGATTATCCCCAAGAAAACTTTTTTTTTTTTTTTTTTTTTTTTTGGCAGCGGACATCATAATTCGGCAAACGTCAACAGACATTGCCAATAAGATGCAAGCAAGCTTTCCTCGGCAGCGCCAGACCGGCCCAGCTGAGCTTCCCCAGCCCCGCTGCAGCGCAGCGCGCCCCCCGCACTCCCCGGGTGCCGCCTGCCCGAGGGAGGTGAACCCGCGGCGGGGAGAAGGGTGGCGGCCGACGGCGGGGGGGAGGCAGGCGGCCCTCAGCGCCGTGACCCGAGGAGCGCGGCCGGGGCGAGGGGAGCCCGCGGCGAGCGGCCGTAACGGCGCCTCACCGGCCGCCCGCAGCGAGCGGGGCCACGCAATCCTCCGGGCACGGCCAGCGCGGCCCGTGGGAGCTGCGGCCCGCGGCCGCGAGCGGCGAGGGCCGGCAGGGCTCACCTGTGGAGATCACTGCCAGCAGCTCTTTCTCCTCCGCGCTCAGGTCGCCTTTCCTGGGGGGAGCCATCGCGGCCCCCGCGCACGGTAAGGCGGGATCGGCCCGGGACGGCTCCCGCAGCGCCCCCTCCCGCGGCACCGCCCCGCCCCGCTCCTCCGGAGCCTTCCGCCCGCAGCCCCGCCCTGCCGGGGCCGACGGCGGGGCGAACCATTCCTGCCCAGGGATGGGGGTCGCTGCGTGCCAGCCTCTCGCCCTCCGCCAGCTTCCCACCCGCTGTTGTCGGAGAGAAGGAGCCTGTCCCCTCTTGTTCCTTGTTTTCAAGTTGAGAAATGCGTTACGCTTTTCTTTTGTCTCCCCTTTTTGGCTTCTCCGGGGCTCCTCCGTTTCTCCCCCCCGGGGAGGTGCCGGAAGTGGTGCGGGCGGGCGGAGGCGCCGGTGTGTCAATGTGTCCGTCCTTCACTCCTCCATTGTCTCCCGCCGTCGCCGCTGCTGTCGCGCTCGCTCGCCCTCCCCGCCCCGGACCGCGCAACCACCCGACAGGTGCGGCCGGGATGGGGAGAGCGCCAGGCGGGAGCCGCGCCGGAGCCCCGCCGGAGCCCCGCGGCCGCGCTGCCCAGGCGACGGCGGCTGCTGTGGGGCAGCTCCGGGCGGGCGGGCGGGCGCGGCGGCCATGGCGGAGCAGGGCGGGCGGCGGCGTCACGGCCCGGTGCGGGTGCTGCAGCCCGGTTCGGAAGTGCCGCCGTTCGTGGGTTTTGTGGAGCGCCGGCGGCGCCGGGTCCGCTGCGGGAGGGCGGCGGTGCGGGCTCCTGGCACGCCGGCTCTTCCTTCCGTGCTCCCGCTTTCCTGCCTTTTTATGGCATCGGTTGGTTGGGTAGTTGGCTTTTTGTTGTTTTATTTTTTCCAGGCAGGAAGAGCGTTTTGTTCGGCTAAAGCGGCCGAATGGAGCCGTGGTCGCGCCGCGGCATCGTGTCTCCGGGAGGAAGCGGGCGCTGATGGATCGGGAGGGGAAGGAACGCGCTCAGGGTGTTCAGAGCGGTGCCTGTTGTTGGTGCCTTTCTAAAATTAAACTGTTGCTGGAAAAATAATCTTTGTTACAGATCCAACTTTCCACTATTCCAGCGGAAGCTCGGTAGGCACAGGGACGATCCTGTCGATTCCCTCCAAGGGACAGAGACTGAGGTTTAACATCTTTGATTTTTGCCTGTGTTTATACCAGAGAAAAGAGCAGGACCCTGGTACTTGATGCTGACTTTTACCCTCTTTTGCTCTACTCTTAAATGTATATTTTCTGTATTCTTCCTTTTAAGGAACTAATTTTTTTACCTGTAACGAAGTTTTGAAGGCATGGCTTTATCAGTAAGCCGAATTTTTCCATTTCTTATTACTTGCAGGTCACCTCATATTGAAATATTTCAATATATTTTGGAATTTCTTTTTCTAATACTAAGCTTGTTCTCTATTTTGATACCTGTTGATGACTTGTTGACTGACTTTCAGAAATAATGAAGTCTCTCATAGAAGAGCATGCTCGCTGAATATAGCCTATCTTCATAACTATTTGGGTAAAAAAACCAAAATGTGATACAATTTTGTTTTAACTAAATAGCCAATTTCTATATGTTTACATGATTTTAAAACTCATAGAAATAAAAGGGTGTACCACCTAGTTTTACTTGCGTCAACCAGTGTATATAAAAGAGATTGGTTTGGTCTTCAGATTATAAGAGATTCCCTTGACCTTTTTTTTGTGGGAAACCAAAAATGTTGTGAAGGAAATGCCATTGAATTACAAGTGCTTTTAATATTCTGATCCAGAAACGATCCCTATGTGGCACTAACAGAAGTATGTCACTGGCTCAATCATGAAGGCTGAAATTAGGATTTAAGTGGTCTTTTGTTGGTTCACTGCAGGGTGTGAATTTTACCTGCTGTGAACAAATCTTGTGATACTACAGTGCCCTGATAATCTCTGTGGCACTGTTAAATAATAGACTTCAAGCTTCCTTTTGCATTTTAAAAAAATCCCAAAAACTGTTGTGTTTTCTGCACAGAAAAATGTGCATATGACATTCCTTTTATTTAATATGAGAATGTCATTATTGCCATCCTGCCCTTGTTCACAGAGTGAACAGACAGTTTTTCCTTGGCAGCCTTAACTGGATCTCACTTGGTGACTAAGGCTACAGGAGTGTTCCATCTGCAAGGGTAATAAAATACTTTAAGTGCTAGTTAAAACATGTTTCTCACTCTTACCTGGCTTCTGTGTGACCTTCAATCCTGTAACATGCAGATATTTCACAATCTTAAGATCACCCTTGTGAGAGTGTGAGGAAGTGGCATTGCCTCCATTTTATGACCATAATTTGAAGTGTGGAGGCAACAAGTAATTTTTTTTCAAGGCAATGTAGAGAGTCAGTGTCTCGGCAGGGAACTGGAACATGCAAATGTAGGTTCTGTGCCTTTGTGTCTTTCCCTTTAATGCATTTTCTTTTATCTGTTTGTTTCACATATTTAAGACATGTGCATTACTGCTTGGTAATTAATAGTTTATATTTTGAGTATTACAGAGGGAGAAGGAAATGTTAACCTCACTGTGATTCAGAATATTTTCTAGATTTTAAATTGTATGTTTACATATTAAAAATTCCCTATTTCCTCATTAGGTGATGTGTCTGGTACTTGTGATTTGTGAAGCAGGAACTAGTGGTGAAATTTTTCCACAGTGGTTTGCTGGTTTTACTGCATGGAGGTGTGCTCATGGGGATTCGTGATAGCTATTGTTAACCAATGTGTAGGTGATCCTAAGTGCCTATGTGCAATTGTCAGGGATAAGAGGCATGCAAGAAGATAACAAGGATTTCTTTAATCAAGTAACATTCATTTTGGGAGAATGTACAGAATAATAACCTTTTTCTTGGGTTATCTTGGGGAGAAGAGACTGGCTGCCCTATGCCTTGGAGAGTGCACCATGAAACTCTCAGTCTTTGGACATGGAAGAGAGAGAAGGGAAATGCTGAACTGGTGTCACTGTTTTCTCTCAAGTGACCTACCTTTATTTCTGTCTTGGAGAGTTGCCTGAATTCTGGGCACGTACTCTGCAGAGGTCAAAGATCCCCATAGTTGCTTTCAGTGCCTGGGCCTGGCAGGGTCAGAAACCTGTCTGACCCACTCCATTTTGCCTAGGGGAAAACAAAATAATAGGTCAAACAAGTACACCTAGTTGTATGACTTATTTCCTAGCTCCCATCTCACTGGTTCAGCTAGGGATTTCCTCAGCAAGAAGTGTGTCTTTGTGTTTACCTTTATATTTGAGAGCCTAAAGCAGGCTGGCAGGCTTTTTAAATTTAGGTAAATTGTGTGTTTCCAGCATCCCATGATTATAACTTTCATGACTGCTTGAAAGAGGATCACTTCTTTCCTGTTTTAGAACCTGCTACTTCATGGCTTTGTTCAGCCCCCAGTTCCTGTTTTGGAGCCGATGAAGAATTGTTTCCTGTTCAGCCTTGGCATGCCATCAGGCCTTGACAGACCTGTGGTCTCCCCTGCCATTGTCTTTTTGCTGAGCTGAAGTCTTAGGTGTATGTAAAATCCATTACATATTGTTGCCAAGTGTGTTTTTGTGAATTAGGTCTGTCTTCCTGCATGCCCTGGGCAATAGGAAATCTCCTGCAAGAGGAGTTGAACCTTGCAGACAGACCCCCACTGGGTTTTGGTCCTTCTGTCTCCAATCCTTATAATTATATCCTGGCCAAAGTTAAGAGGGTCTAATAGGATTATTCATTTAGATCAATTCAAGTTCATGCAAGTTCAAGGGGTTTTTATTGCTAGAAACATCCTCTGTTTTTTCCTTGCAGATCTCACGAATAGTAATCTATGGATAGGTTACTTCCATGCCCTCCCCCAGTCCAGTTGATTGGTATTGTATAACTGTTAAACTTCTTTAAGTGTTTTTGTTTTATTGTAAGGCAAGTTGTTTCAACTTTCATCTGTTTCTGAGTCTTAGGGCAGCCACTTGGTCTCTGTTATGATCTGTGACTGTTGCTAAGGCCTGTTTTATACCTGGGAATAGATTATAAAACCACAGAAAAATAACTGAAACTGACGAGCACTGATATGTGTATTTGAACACAACTGATGTATTATCCACAATAGCTACACACAAGGTTTTCCTGTAGCTAAAATATTAATTTCAGACCTTGATAGAGATCTCCACCTGCTACCAGTTCCCTGTGAGACCTTGCACAAAGTTAGGCTTTCTCTACACTTGGGTCTTTAGAAGCAAATCCCAGGAACTTGACTCTAGCTGTATCCAAAGTCTGGCTAGATGAAGCTTATGTTTCTTTCATCTGCTCTTGAATCCTGACTTGAAGGATTCTTACATAAATGGGACAGAAGGACACCAAAGTATTTTTCGAAAGATTGTCTGATGCAGACTATAGGAGGAGTACAGGTGAAGTGAGCAATGTTCTCTGGCAGGAAATACAGGTCAGAGCAGTGTGAAAATACAGTTTGGGGCTTGGATATCTGTATAATGGTAAGGAACTCCTGTGTGGGCTTAGTAGTCTGATTTAACTTAAGTCCTGGTTTGCTCCAAGACTTGACCTGATTGAACAGAGCCAGCTTTAGTGGTTTTGCACCTAAAATATATTCAGAATAGCAGTCACCTGTAGAATTTTCTTGAAAGAAAACTGTTCACAAGTTTATTTGTATATGTTTTGAAGCACATTTTCTAGCATATGCTTTTATTTTTGTGTGTCTTTAACTGCTAACCATGCCAGGGCAACCAGAATCTTCCCGCAGGGAGTGAGGATTAACAGAGCAAAGAAGAAATTTTGAGGTGCTCAGCTATTGTGATGATGATCATGGGCAATCTAAGTGCCTTAGATGAATGTGCATTTGTACTACCTGGTTAAAAGCTTTCTTTGAAAAAGTCAGCATTGCTTTCACAACCAAATCAGATATGTGTATCTTTTTATTCTTTTATATTCTCAGCATTAGAAAAAAATAAATTGTTTTTTTGCAGGATGAGTTCACATTCTCTTAATTGTTTGTTCCAGGTAGTTCTAGTATGAGTGGCTTGCTCAGACAATACATGCTTTGTGCTTTTCATTTGTAGCTCAAAGTCAGTGTGGTTTTATTGAATTAAAGGAAATGTAAGCTTTAAACAAATTGTTTCATGCCTATGAATTTCATGTAGTTAGGTACTTGCATTTTTTGGAAGAGATGGCATGCAAGCAACTTTTTGCTGTTAAAGACTTGAGATGTGTTTAGTGACAGCAAAGCAGTATGTGTCAGAGTATGCCTGAGCACCTTTGCAAGACGAAGTTCTTTCCCTCTTAAGCTTTGCAGGTGGTAGCAATAACCCAGTAAAGCATTAGCACAGCTTCTGTAAGAGTTGGTTCTCAATTGCTTTTCAGATGGCTGTTCCTAAAATAAATTCAAAATTTCAGAGATACAAAGCAAATAACGTTACATAGAGGTGCAAGGGACATATATCTGTGTGTAGGAGGAGATTGAAAAATTACAGCACATTTAGAATTTGTACTGGTTTTAGGGATTCATGAGTGCAATACTGAGGAAAACAGTGTTAGCAGCATTTAGTCAGTGACAATCAAACCTTTATTTGGTGAAGAATGGTGGAGGCACTTGGTTAAACATGTAATTAGGTCTAATTAGTGAGTAATTTTTTTAACCTCCAGACAGGATTATTTAAACTCTGCTTACACTCATGTGCAGATATATGTACCTCTTTGTAGGCTTAAGGTTATTGTTTAGGACAGAGGAATTAGATCATGCTTTGAATGGATGTGTGCTGTTAAATTCAGATTGCTTTAAGAGGCATCATCTTTTATTCCTCATTTTCTGTCCTTATTGCTCCTGTGCAAATTCAGGAATTTCTACATCTGTGTTCCTCATAAGGCAATATGCTGTCAACCACATCTATCTCACTCCCTGAGCTTCCAGGTGAAGTAATTCCATTTTTATATTTTATGAGCAGTAAATTGCCTGTTAACTGCCATGGTTGCCCATTAAACTGTATATTTGATTTCTGAATTTTTTTTTTTTAATGTGATCCAGTGTTGATTAAAAATGACTCCTCAATGGCAACAGTACTTACATATTAAAGTAGTAACTGTCTGTTGAAAGATAAATAAAATACTCAAGGATCACTCAGGGGTAATTCTGGTGTGTGAGAGGAAAATTGACAAATGGAAATTTTTTTTTTTTTTTCCCTAGGGAAAAGTCTGTGGAATGCAATAATCCTCTGCCATGCCTGAAAACCCTTTTGAACTTACTGGACCATAGTTCTTAAATGTAGCTGTAGATCTTGTAAGAGACTGCAAAAGTCAAAATATAAAGCCAAGCAGAGTCCAGTACCCGCATGCAGTGATGTGGTGGCCATTTTACTGCATTGAAGTGCTCTTTACCATTCTTGCATGCTGTACAGCTGAGAGCAGAATGAAACACTTGAGTTTCAGGGTTTAACAGCTTTGATCTTCTGTGAAGTGTGGTTGTATAGTCCAAGCACAATACAGGGAACTTATATTTTTCTAACAATTTGCTGGTAAAACTTCCAGCTTGGACCGCTGTTTGTCATAAGGATGGTTAAGTCCAAGTGTGGCAGCTTATGTAGATCAGATTGTAGGACTGTTCTTACTCCATCTTTAGATACATTTTTGTTGGCTAAGCTGGTTTTAATAAAGAAAAACGTCTTCCTCACATGTGCTGTATAAAACAAATAATCGCTGGTTTATTTAATGCTTCCAGGAAGTAAATCAGTAGTAATTCCTACTTATTCTTTGAGAGGTTTTAGTTGCTATGTGTCTTAAGAGTTTTTGAAATCAGAAATGAGTTTTTTTTCTACTACAGAAATTACAGAATTACTTTTAAAATTCACTGAGTCCTTCATACATACGTATGTTTTGTCATTCTGTATAAGGATTTGCTCTGCAAAATCTGAGCTATTCTTAGGCTGGATGGCGAAGTTTTGTGTAGAGATCACTTACAGTTTTTGCAGGCTCAAAGTGGCAGACAAAGATTACTGCTTTTATTCAGCCTGTAAAACAATGGATTACCTCTAGTGAGAATTAGGATTGAGGACAGACAGATCAGGCAAAGGAAATGCTAGACAGTCTGGAACAGAGGTTGGCCAGGGAGATAGGAAGGAAACATCTTTTGTGATCTCTTGAATCTCAATGAGTTACACCCTTCTACAATTCCTTCAGCTACTGCCAGCAGAACAATTAAATATGACTTTGGGGTTGTACTTGCTTGTAATAACTACTGTCTCGTGTTTTTCTTAGATGTGTTTTCATGCAGAAAAGAAGTCTAAGCAGTTCAATGGTTTGTAATTTGCAAGCTAAACTGATCCTTTCATTTTAGGTTTTGTTTCCATAAATAAAATCCTCTAGTTCTCTAGAAATGTTTTTAAGAGAGAAGATACATTCAATGCATTAGTAATTTTCTTCTGATAAGATACAGGGGTGAAATCTTAGGAAGATGCTACTGAGCATTAGATATTGGCCTTGTCATTTATTTTCACTACCATTCCATGCCTTGAGCAACAGAAAATTGGAAAAACAAAGTATGTTACTACTTTTAAATGCTTGAGGAGAAGTCAGCCCTTTAGAATAGGGGCTGATGAGTTTCTTTTCAATTTACAACCTTCTTTGTATGCACCAGTATTGATGTGAGTTTGGTTTGAGTCTAGTTGCTGTTTTTTTCTATGTCTCTGCACCTTTCTAAAGCCTGTGTTAAGTGCTTTTTGTCTTAGGTCTGTTTTGGCTGTTTTTTTAGTGTGTGGTTTCTTGTGACCGTGACCTGTAGATCCCAAAATCATCAGCCAGTGCTATGGAAACCCAATCTTGTGCTGTTGAATATCATATTCTGCCAAGATGTCTATGGATTTCTTCCTCTACATTTTGTATGAAAAGAGGCCCCAGTCAGTGTGCCCCCTGGGCCATGTGAATCCTTGGCTCTGCTCTTCAAATTTATCATCCTCCCATTGATCTCAGCTGCCTTCCCAGCATGAAGAAGCATCTTCTTCCATGCTCAAGCACATGCATGAGGTCTTTTGCCAGGTTTTGACCTTGGCTATCTTGTTTTGTGGGGCCTTGTTAAAAGGTATCTTGAATTAGAAGAAGGAAAGGATGCACATAATTCTCTAGATGAGACAAGGGAAGGGCTTTACTTTGTATGTTTATTCCTGTTAAATTGTTTATTGGTTTATGCACTTTTCAGTGCCTTTTCCCCAATGTACTCTGCCATCACTATATCACCTTGCATTGCTGTTGTGCCTGTGCAATTCATGATGACAGTGGACTGGTTGGCTGGTGATTCACACTGCTAAATTGTCAGGGCATCAGACTCTCGGGTCTCTCCTGTGAGGAGATAGTGCCATTCTTGAACTTTTATCTGTGAGCAGTGGTTCCCAGCTCCCTGAAGCCAAATGTGTCAAGCCAAAGCACTTCATGGGTAGCCTGCTGGATGCTAGGATTAGTTTAGTATCTTAGTGCCCTCCCTAAGCTTTATTTTGTTGAGGTATAGGAAGGCCTCATTCTTTCCCATTTTCCTTTGTCCTGTCAGTTTAAATAATTGTTGACCTTTTTAGTAGGTATCGGCACTGCAAAAGCAGTGTTGTAGTATGAAGAGATAACATAAAGTCTTTTGAAACTGAGGGAGAGCAAAATCTCGGTGATAAGGACAAGAACTACAGGCCGTGTTCCCCATTTATTGTTTTCAACATACTTGTTACATTTTTTTTGTAATCCCAAGATAAATTACTTAATTTATGGTGAAAAATAGGCTACTAAATTACTGAGTAAAGTACTTTAATTCATGTTCCTAACACATGATTAGTAAAGGTCCATATCGACATATTTTTATCTGAAATATCAACTCTATTTCTGAAGCATTGTCAAGAATAGCAAAAAAAATACCAGTTATTGCAAAGCCTCCAATTCAGAGTCATGTTGAGTATCTACTCTCTTAGAATTGAGAAAAAATTAATTTAGGTTATCACTTCTATCTTTGCATTTTTATCCTCCCTTAGCAAAGAACATACACTACTAACTTTACTAGTCATTCAGCTCTACAGAGTGTATCAAACTATGCAGAGCAACGTTTGAGGTGGGATACAAATGTGTTGGTTTGCATGGCTTTCAGCAGTCAGTCCACTGACTTGGAGAGTTTGTATCCAATGACTGAACAGCTCTACATTCTAGGATTTAGCTAGGTTAACTGCCATGTCTTTCTGAAGCCTCAGAGGGGCCAGCCAAGCCTTTCTTTGTGGTGTCTCAATCCAGCAAAAAAAAACCCTTTAGCTGTCTCATTAGTAAACCTTTTAAATGATTCATAATTTGTATCTTCATAGGAAGTGAGTTGTAGAAATCTAATGTAGTTTTTACTGGTGTTTTTGCTCTCTTGTACAAGTGTATGTATGCATACACCTACAGATAACCTAATAAGGGCTCCATGGAATGGGTATATACAGAAGTAGATTGCTGATATTGGTCTTTCCAGTGCATGAACAGTGATGTTGTAAACAAGAAAATAGATTTCCCTATTAATAGTGTCAAATATAATTGTGCCAATCTGACGTTGACATAGGCCAACCAACCACAAAGTGGATGCATGCTTTCTCTGAAGGAAGCAAGGCTATCTGGAATAGAGATACTTTATGCCCTTTAAAAAGATACTAAACATATTCTAGTTAGAAATCCATAACTCCTGCAGTAATGCTTGGCTTCAGAAACTGGGTTGGGAGTGGGTGGATGGCTGTGGTCTGATACTGAGGCTATGCTCTCATCTTTTTTGTGGTACACTGGATTTCGAAACTTCTCAGACAACAATGAAAATTCTGTGAATTATTTCAGAAAGATAAACAAGCAGGTCTACTGAATTAACTAAAGAACTGAATAGTATATAAATAGTAATTGCCTTGTTGTTAATTTTGGGTGGGTAACTAAATTCCTAACTCCGCCTGAGATGTTTATAGGTATCACTGAGCTGTAGACTTTCACACAGATGGCCAATCTGCAGGTGCGAATTTTGATCTGATTCAGATACCTAAAAAGTACCTTAAATCTGAAGCTGTGAAGCTGTTCACCCATCTCACTCTAAGATGGGCAAGCAAAATATTTTAGATAAGGTATTTTCTGGAAATCTTTATGTTTCTCCTTATGGTGAAAACGGGCAAGAATTGCTGGGTCAGACTAGGTGTCATAATCCATTTTTTCAAGGCAAGTCAAATGCAGCTCGTATTTGGGTTCCGACAGTTGGCTGTTTAGTCAAGAAAAGTCAATAGGGGTTTTGGCTTATGTGATTGCCTTCTAGAATGATCAACTGTAAAACAGGGAGTGGTCCTCGCAACCAGCAGCATCAATTAAATTCCTGGGTTTGGCATTTGAACTGGGCTGACTGACATCTCTCTGTGCTTCCCTTACCAGTGTGTGGACACAAAGAACTGCAGTGTATTCAGCACTGCCTGCTGCCTCTGTGGTGGAGTGGGGTAAAATATTACATACCTGCTCTGATCTGCATTTGGGTGAAACAGATGTCTCAGTTACTTCTACTAGCTTATTGTAATGTGATTAAGCTCTTAGGAGATGACGCTAATACTGGAAAACAGATACAAATTAGTGACACAACAGGCTTGTTGCTCTATTTTTTTTCTACCTCGAGTGATTTATAGTGTTGTGATTTATATTTGACTTCCTTTTGTGACACTGGGTTTCTTAGTTCTGAGATTTTGGCCACCTGTGTATATAAATGTGTTTTTGAGAACCAAGTTTTCATCTGATTACAATTATCATCAAAATTGCATATAATTACCACTTTTTGAGAAGCAAAACTTAAGAAGCATTCATAATAGCCATTGCTTGCAGTGCTGTGTTTATAGACTGTGAATTCTTTGAGTCCAGTTTGATGTATTTCAAAGTCATCTGAATATAGATTACCATCAAAGACCATATTCTAGGTTTTATGCTTTTATATTTGCAGATAAGTCTTGAATTTTGTCAGTTACGTTTAGACACAGGATGGAAGAAGATTTTTCTTAATCTAAGTAAAGTTAAACTGTGAAAATTGAGAGAAGATGCAGTACTTTGAGAATTTTCAAGACTGTGTCTGTGTATGATATTCCAAAATAGGGAAAACTTTGCCATACATGATTGCTTGGTATTTGAGCTTTGGGTTACCAAACCAAAATTGCTCTCATATTTCTGATATGTGAATAGTGTTGGAGTCCAATACTCTATGATCAGCATTTTTTAGATATTCCACATATGGAGGGTATGATGTTTAATATCTAATTTCCCCACCTGAAGATAGCTGAGATTATGTGGGATTTCTGATTTAGCAAAGTGACACAAATTATACTGAGAATGTCATACAAATGTAAATTACACATAACAAAGTAAAGCAGTTGCAATCACACAATTCAATCACAATACCAATGTGATTCCCATTACCAGTTTTTGGAAAGAAATACGTGGCTTGGATCACAATTATGTCTCAAAGATTTTTGCTCTCTGAAGAAAACTGGTTTGAATGTTTTCCCTTATCTTACAAAAGCAACTAAAGTCCTTCTGCAAAATTAGCAATACAACAAGCTGACCCAGGATAGTCCTCTTGGGATTTCTGTTTACTTCTCCTCCTAACCTGACCTTACTCAGGTGCCACCCAGCTCTCAGTGCTGTTGTCCTAATACTCTTGGGTGGAATATGCTGCCATGGATGAGTAATATAAGTAATGTCTTGTGTGTTTGTGAATTTAAGAGACAGCCTTCTAATACCAAAGCTTGGGTCTATAGTCTCATCTCTGGAAGTGGCCTGTAGTGTTGGTAGGTGAGAAAAGAAAGACAAAGAGAACAAAACAAACAAAAAAACCACACAAAACCCAAAACCAGTATAGGTAGAAGGGACTGCTACATTTCTGTTTCATGTCCTGCCAAACTCAGCCATTTTCAAGCTTAGAAGGTTGTATCATACGTGTGCTTAATAGTCCTTGATAAACTATTCTTCCATTAATTAATCTAGGAGCTTTCAGGTTTCCACATAGAGGTGAAGAAATGCTATTCTGAAGTAAGGCTGAGAGTGCTGGTATGGGAGCTGCCAAGCAGTGGTTAGGATAGCAAGTGTCTGCTCAGTCTGTAATAGTTGTTTTTCTGACTCACCTAGCATAACAGTTGATTGTGTAGGCACTCCATGTGTGGCCTTTATTTCTTTTTTTCACCCCAACACATAACTTGGATGTGAATCAGTATCTATTGCCATGGGATTATTTTACCTTGATCTGAGAGGAGTTGTACCCAACACTGCAGAAATAACTGAAGGTTGAAGCTGTCCAAGCACTGATTGCTTCTATTCCCCACTCCAGGAATTTATTTACCAAAACTAGTGTGTTCTGTCAAAATGTTCACATGCTCTGAAGAGGAAGAAGCCACCTCAGGGAATATGGGACTGCTTTTGGGATGCAGAGTGACACAAGTCAGTTACAGACTCCATTTTTTGTCCAAGTGAATACTGCTAACAGCATAATCAATGTTAGCTGGTATGTTTGGAATACTAGATATGGTGAAAAAGATTGTATGTTTTCACTGCTGGACCTTTGTGCCAGAAAGATCAGAATTTAGATATCTGGCAGCTGATTAACTTTCCCGTAGGTAAAAAAAAAACAACAAACCACCATGCATTATCTTGGTGAACTCCTTGCACATGCTTTGAAGAAATAATTAGGGAGTTCTGAATTGAAACTTGCTTTAATGCTTAAAGCAGCTGTTCTATTAAAATCAAGGTCTTCACCAGTTGCAGGTGTGTAGGAGGTGCTGGCTATTAATACATCCCTCCTCCCATTACTGTATTTAGTTCATGAAATAATGAACTGCTAGCATCTGGGGGGCATTGCTTTCTGGAGAATGCACAGATTGTATTTATTTTAAACCTTATCCCCTTAGTTTATCAGTTTTCAAGTGCTGCAGCACTGTATCCTGGAGCCACTAGTGATATCCAGTGCTTTTGCTACTTCTCAGAGCTTAGAGGTAGCAAGAAGAATGGAAGAACATCTTCTGATTTTATTGTTGATACTGAAATTGCATGAGTAGGGTCAACATTATAAAAACTTCCAGTGGATTGATACATTTAAAAAAACAGAAGCAGGATCGACTTGAACAGAGGCATGGTACTCTATATGAAAAAGCTGATGTTTCTGCCTTAATTATAGAGCTGTTATTGTATTTTCTTGTATCTTAACAAGCTTTGCTTCTGGGAATGAAGCCTCTCTGGTACTTTTTTAAACTCGTTTTCTTCCAAATAACCTGTATTTATTGGTTTATTAGAGAGCTTGTTACTATAAAGTAACTCCATTAATGATTTCTTTCAAAGGTACTGTGAAAGGTGCCTACTGTAGTTGTCCCCCAAACATTAATGAAGGATTGAACTAAATTGCTGCAGTACCTTTACAGTTGTGCTATTGCGGAATTTCAACTACACCATTTTTCCCATAACAAAATCATCTCTATGGCAATTGCTAAGACAATTGTATTTTTCAGGATGATCCGGACATCTAATGTCTCCAAATTTGAGAACCCTGTTTTAGCATTTGCACAATCCATTGAAAGTGGTGATTTGTGTGAGGAGAAAACTTTGTTAGCTTTGGAAGAGTTCTGTCTTTCTTCCACTTGTTTTCTCAGTTCACCTGACCCGATCTCTGCCTGATGCTGTTTATCCCCTTCTTTTTTAAGAGGTTTTCCTATTGGCAAGGTATGCAAGCTTGGAGTTGGCATTTTATCTTCAAATGAATGTTAATTGGCTATGAATTGATCTGTAGCAATGTACCATCTATATTATTGCAGCCTATTCCAGTTAAGAGTATAGCACCTAAGAGAGCTCTCAACAGTGAGAATACCTTGTTCTTAAAGAATTACATCTAATTCCTCCTCTTTAGTTGCTGGAAGAAACCTTGTTACTGAAGGACAACATTTTTGGTGTGTCAACCTGAGTGCATGATTTAGTTTTCTTAACTTGTACTTCTACCTGCCAATTCTTAGGAATTTTTTACTCTTTTTTTTTTTTCTTTTCTTTCACTGACTGTGCCATGACTAATGCATTTTTATATGATTCCTGATGACATGACAGAGAAGTCCATTGTCTCAGTGCTCACTTTACAGTTCTCTTGACACCATGAAGTGCATTTGAAAGTGCTTCAGTAGTGTTACTCATCTGAGCCACTTCTGTAGAAATTCCTGGTTAGTGACCTAAGAAGTATCTGCTGCCCTGAAATCAGTGTAGTGAGGTGAATCTCTAATAAAGTGTCTGATTATACATTTATTTGTGGCAGTAGGAACTGGAGGTTTTCTGGCTGTTTTTCAAGAAATATCTTTCTGTATGTTGTTGCAGTTTAGCTGTTAGGTGATGTGATTTGTGGTGCAGACTTCAGTGAGTCCATCTTCTTAGTTTTTCTGGGTTTATCATGTTCTTAAGTGCCATCTGCATGTCTACCAAGTCCATCTACATGTGTTTTAAATAATTCCAGTGACAGTGGCTCTACCACTTCCCTGAGCAGCCTATTCTAGTGCTTCACAATGCTTTCAGTGAAGAAAATTCTCCTACAATCCAATTTAAACCTCTCGTGAGGTAACATGAGGCCATCTCGTCTTGCTGCTCATTACTTGGAGGAGACCAGCTCTCCCTGGCTCTGGCCTCCTTTCAGATGGATACAAAGAGCAGTAAGGCATTCCTCTTCCTTCTCCAGGATAGCTCTTCACAAGCTGCATGCCCAGTTCGTTTTTGGAGAACCTTGCATGAGCACAGGTTTTTATTTATTATTTAGTGTGTGGAAGTTTCATTCTCTTCAGGTATTCATTTCTATTTGCTGCAGAATTAAATCAATTCCTTCTGTTTCATTTCCTTGTTTTCTCTCTCCCACTAAGCATGCTAATAATGGACAAATATTTTTATTGAAGTAGATACACTTTTTACTGTGGACTAGTACTGTTCTGTGATTAAAAAATAAACATTTTTAAAATATTTAAGTGCAAGAGCTTCTGGAAGACTCTTTAGGGAAAGACAGGGCATGTGGTTCAGCAATATTCATATTTCATGTAAATTTTAAAACCCCATGTTGATTGTATTTACCCTGCAGATTCATATGTTACTGTTTTGTCCCTGCATGTTGCTGTTGAGGCTATAAAATCAGGGAAGGGATTTTAATGTGGCAAGAGCCTGGCTCTGTCTTTATTGTTCCTGATGAACAGCAGCTTTGTGTTAAAGGTTTCGTAAACGTGGCAGCTGTGCTGGTGCCTCTGTGGCAAGTCTGCAAGATAAACCTGGTTGCTGGTGCTGCACTTCCTGGTGATTTGTGCCATGGTTGAATTTACAGCTTATTAGTCACTTCTTAAAAGCATCCCAATATTTTAGGCACAAAAGGCTCAGTGTCCTAATGGAAAGTGGAAAGCATGATGAGGATTTGTTGAGAACCTGTCTGCATCACATCTGCTGTGTCTTGTCCCCTTACATTGCTCTGTTCCTCTCTGCTGGTAATGATTTATATGTTTTCCACCTACAGATTTTGTTAGCTCATGATCTAGCTGTCTGCTGCTTTTCAGTGAGCAGAGGCAGCTGCTGGCTGCATGCTGACATGTTTCCTCTCTGGCAAAAGTGCAAGGGCAGCTTTTCCTCTATGCTGCTCAAGTTCAGTGATTTTATTTGATGTAATTTCTTGGCTTGCTGCTGAAAGGGGTGGAAAACTCTCTTTACCCCAAGCCTGGAACTGTAACTGTGAGACAATGAAAACACCCAATAACATTACTGGATAAAAAAGACGCAGTATGACTTTTTAATGTCCTGGATGTTCTTTGGTGGGAAAGAAAAGATTTCCTTTGATATGTGGGTTGGGATGTTTCTTTCATAGCAACTCTACCCATCTATGCTTCTATTTTACTTGCCTTTGTGATGAGTGCCCCCGTCTTACATGATAAGGGAAGGAGATGGAAATAACTCCTGCCAAGCATCTGTTCCTGTGAAAGCTGGTGGTGCTGTGTTGGTGGTGTTCTGGCAGCTCTCTCCATCGCCCTGTCAGTCAAACGCCATCGGCGCCAGTCCCCACAGCAGCAGCAGCATCCTGTGGAGCAGTGCTGCCTGACCCTCCCTCCCCAAGCCCCCCCAATCCAGTGAGCTGCCCAGAGGGTCACTGCCTGCCCTGAGGGCTGTGTTTTGTGCCATGCACACAAAGAGCCATAAAATCCTGGTAGTTTTTATTAAAATGTTGTTCTTTTTCTTCTGTTGTCTGGAGCTGATTCCCTTCTCTCTGTAACTAGGGCAGTGAAGTTTCACTGCTGTGAAGCAACTGTTCCCAGATTCATCTGAGCATGTTAATGTTTGAAGACTCTCAGATGATTTTGATATTTTGGTCCAAAGAAGTGCAAAATGATGCTTAGAAAAATAATGTTGCTTTGAATAAAGGTTTTCAGTGTTTTTTTTTTCAATTTGAGCAAAATGTTTCAAAGAACAAATGGTAGAAACTTCAGCCTTACCAAGGCTTTAAATAATTTAGGAGTTAATCATCATAAGAATTTCCCTGTGGTGTGGATAAAAAACTTAGTAAGTTTTCTAACTTACTAAGCGAGTTCATACTTGCTGAAGTGGTGAAAAAACTTCTACTTCATCTGCTGCAAGGTTTATAAATTAATTTTATTAATTAATGCTGGATTTATTAATTAAATTTTTTACAATTTTTATTAATTATGTGAGATCACTTGGTTAGAATAACTCCTATATAATATGTGTCTGCATATCTACAACTATTTATGTCCCTCAGTTTTATTTTAACTGTTTAGGGTCATTAGCATGAAAATGAGGAGCAACTGTAGAGAAAGCTTAGTTCCTGAACTTCGAGGTGTCTCATGAGAATGTGCCATCTCACCAATTTATGAATTTTTAAAGTATGAGTCTGTTTTATACAAGCCTGTTAACAAGAGTGAGAATGGAGTTTGGTGAAGTCATACTTTTTTTTATTTTTTCTGATGAATTTTGTCGCTGCAGATTAGTAATTAGCAGGCTTAGATGTTTTGTGGTTTGTATAGATAATGAACCCATTGTGGAGCATAGTGCCAAGCTCTGTAGTGCTCTGACATCTGCTTGAGTATTGAGCAGTAAATCGAGAGTAAAGCTTCTGTTGCTGAGCCTCTCCCATCTTCTTCTGAAGAGTGGAGTCTGCAAAAGGAGTGAGCTGTCTTTTCCATATCTCTTGCTTGCTTTCCTGCTGGCAATTAATGTGAATCATGGAGGATGTTGGGCTACAAGATACAAGTTTGGATGGTGGTTTGAGTTTTCTTTTGGAGGCTATTCCCTTCCTACCCATACGTATCCTTAAGATCCTAGCTCCACTGAAACCATTATGAGTTGTCTAGCTGCCATTTCAAAACTGGCATTGGCTTTGAGCCACCCAGGTGCTGTACCTTTCAAAATGGAGAATATATGTAATAGTTCAAGGTCTTAAGTGATTTCAAGGTTTTACAGCTATCTGACACCATGGAGGCAGGCTGCACTCTCTGATGCAATCAAATGTGCTGTGCAAGTTTATATGCTGCCACCCTGAATTTACAGCCTTCAGCCACCACTTCTGTGCTGTTGTTAGCTTCTTTAAAAAGTTTTTGCATTGCATTTACTTTCGTAAATTTTAAACTATTATGCAGGCATCTGTTGTGGTAGTAGCAGCACTTTAAATCTCATTTTCAGGAGCCGATGCCATTCTTGATTGTTGTATAGATCACTGGGTTGGTTTTGCTCAGTCTCAAGATGCTGTTTCTTAATGAAGGATCCTGAGCCATTGCTTGAGGCAGTGCTTTATAAAGCCAGACTCTCACTCGAGCAGATTAAAGCACAGTACATTTAAAGCTAAATATAGAAGAAGGCATATCCTGTGTTCCTAGTAATTAGCTATTCAAGAGTCTCTTCTGTTGAGCTGAACCTCTAGTCATTAAATCTGCCACAAGTTGGGAGTCCTGCTTTAACTGTTTGTGGTTCTTTTAATCTTTTTCCCAGCTGTTTTAAAGGACACATTTTATGTTCACAGGCAGCAGTTAAAATCCACAGTCAAGCTTCAGGTACATGCAAGTGTTTTTGTAGCTTAAAAATACACTGCATCCAAGGAAAGAAGTCTGCTGTTAGAAATTTAGTGTATGCATTTATTTCTTTTATAGAAACAGTGAAACTGTACCAGTATGCTGGGTTGAAGGCTTTTGTGTGTTCCTTAAGGAAGTACGCACTGTGACCCCAGCCTGACAGCACGTTTGTGCTCTGGAAGAGCTGTGA
Source organism: Lonchura striata (assembly GCF_050655825.1). Taxonomy (NCBI): domain Eukaryota; kingdom Metazoa; phylum Chordata; class Aves; order Passeriformes; family Estrildidae; genus Lonchura; species Lonchura striata. The sequence continues at coordinate 29,614,643 of NC_140704.1, forward strand.
AAAGTGGATTCTTACAGTTCTTACCTGCTGTGTGGCTTGCTTGACAGTTCTTTGTAAACCTCTTGGACTCCTCTTGCCATCTCTTGAAATCAATGGTTTTAGAATAAGGTGTAAGGTGTCCAGGCAAAACATAAAAACAAGTCAAAAATAACTAGGCGAATGTTATAGATCATTCTCTTTACAAATAACTGAAGCTCAGAAAGACCAAGCAGATAAATATGTCAAATCTAGACAGTCACTGGCTAGAGGCTGGATTGTTGCTTATCCCTGTAGACTGCTAAATTATCTGCCCAATTAACTTATAAAGCACGTCCTGTTCCTCTGACACTGAGCTGTCTCATCAGGGGAAAGAGCCTTTTGAGCTCTGCTGTGAAGGCAGTCCTGGATCCTACAGCACTTTGAAAGATCCCATCATATCCTGGTTTACCATCTGTAACTCTTTGTAAATGAGCAGAACGTTTTTCCAGAAGGCTGTTAAGTGTTGCAGTTGTTTTGAAATGCTCCTTGGTCTGTAAGAACTGCAGCTGTAAATCTCAGCGATGAGTATGAATCTCAGTTGAACTGCTTGTTGTGTATTTGTGGTTTTGTGATTTACAGGAAGCAAACCTAGTCTTGATTCTGAATTGTATGGGCTATTTCCAGCTAATGTGCCTGTGTGCAGAGTTTTTGACTGTGGATAAGTGGTAAACCTAGACTAGAACGAAGGTATTTCCCAAGTAAAATATTTGAAATGCTGAAAAGTCACCAGCTAGGAATGCTGCCACTAGAAGTCTGGTGAATGGAAATGCATTGTATAGCTGGAGCATTGTTAAGAGAGTTAAATGAACTTTCAAGGGCAGAGAAAACACTACTTGGATAGTTAACATGTGATTGATGGCTTCTTTCTCAGCCATGGAGCTTGAGTTTCTTTTCATTTGTGGTAAGGAGGCATGTTGGCGAATCTGTGTACTTCTAAACTAGACCTATAGAGTCCACAATGAAGAAATACAAATGATACAGATTTATGTAAAACTATTGTTGTTAGAAGAAGACACTGAAAGTCTTGAATGAGAAGGCTTAATTTTGGACAAGCAACTCATGTGTAACAGTGATCTAATGGCCTGCAGGGTGTGGAGTAGGTGGCCTCTTAAGTCTCAGGGCTGGCAGGTGCTGTGGGCAGGGCAGGGTGATGACCTGTGGTAATTCCTAGTGCTGCAAAGCTTCCTTTTAATTGCTGCTGTTTGCATGCAGCTCTTGGTTTAGCTGCTCTTTGTGTAAAATGTGTTTGTTATGTGCGATGAAACTGATTATATCCAAAGCTTAAAAATAGTTGTTTTCTTTAGATAAAATGACATTAATATATTACCACTTCCCAATTTTTTTACATTATGTGTTGATATTTGCTATAAAGGTCTGAAGTAATACAAGCCCAGTATTTTGTACTGTTGTATGATGTGCCATGTGTCCTTAACTCTGTATTTATGCTCAAAGTTGATGGGGCGAGGGATTTGTTTATCTTCTGTTATTTTTACAACACCCACATGCTTTTCAGAACTGAAAGTTGCTAAGATACAGTGATGCTTGTAAGAAATGTTTGATTAGAATTTGATGGTTAAAGCACTATCTTTACGGTTACACCACAAAATCTTGTCTTGAGGTGGACAATGCGCAGCCCTGGGCATCCGTCTGCCTGGTGACCGTGCTGGAGGGTGAGACCTGTGCCATGCTGAGCCTCACCAGGATGGTTCCCAGTCCTCTGCTTTAGTCACTTCTGTGCCCCCTGTGTCCCCATGAGCTGCATGGGCAGTGATGCTGTACCCCTGCCCTAGGAGTAAGGGCAATGATTCCATCACCTTCCTGGCCAGTTTTGAATCTTCTTGGTTTTTTACAGAGATGCCAACAGCCAGGTTTTAAAAGAAACACATCTCATTGACATTATCCTTGGATTGTAGTGGTCTTCATCTTAAAGATAATGTGAATTACTCTTGGAATATGCATTCAGAATTTTCTTTACCTTTCATATGTTGGGATTTTGCTACACTAAGTTTTTATTTTGCCTTTAGATTAAACTGTTGCTGTAAATGCTAGAGTATAAATATTTTTCCCTTTTTTTCTTTCTCCAGAAATTTTATGAATAAGAATCAGAAGCCAGTGCTAACAGGCCAGCGGTTCAAAACTAGGAAGAGGGGTAGGTTGCATTATGTTTTTTTGCTTTATTCTTTGTTAAAATGGCTAGAAACAGAGCAGGTGGAATGGTTGAATGAAAGTTCAGCTAAAGGATTTTTCTCCCCTTTTCAGCTGTGTCAAGAATGAAGATATTACTTTTAACGAAGCTCTATGAATTCTATTATTTTCACTATATATCCTAGGACTTTATTTAAAATTTTAGTTTATTAGCTATGAAGTCATGTGGAACTTCAGTTAAAGATTAGATGCTAAATGAATGTATAGTATATTTACATATGATAAAGAAAAGTTTTTAAATGTTCAGTTTGGATGTTTCTTAAAATGTCCTTTTCAACTAAGAAAGCAAATTATGAGCTTTTATTTAAAGGTTGTGTAAAGAAAATTACCTGGGCTTTTTTGGTTTGATTTTCATTTTTACTTCTTTGACTCAAATCAATGCCATGTCTGTAAGTGAAGCTTTCATATCTAAAAAAGAATTTTCTCACCTTCCTTCTCCATGAAATGGTCAGATTATCTCACTGGCCTGGCTTTCAGATCAGAAGGAGGTCAGGAATTTCCTCTTTCACAAATATTTATTTCTGCTGTGTTAGTGTAGTTTTTTTTTTTTTTAATTTGTTAAAATAAAACAATTATGTGAGTCCCAATTTGCTCATTGTTATACTGATTTTCTGTAAATATGACCAATGCTTTGTTTCATTAAGTACAATAGAAGATCAATTTTTGAAGAAAGCTGAGTGATGCTGATTGTACTGACCACCCACCCCGGTCTTCTGGCACAGCAGGTGTTATCCTAACATGCTCTCTCATACCATACTCAGAATTCATTCGTTACAGTTTAGGTTGCTGGGATGAATGCCTAACAGTCTGAGGCAGAAATACAAAATACACGTAATTAATTCTTTTATTCCGTTGCTGCTCCCCCACCAAAAAACAAAACCCTAAGTATGGGCTAACATGTCTTAAAAGCTTATCTAAATGTCTTGTGACCGAAAATGTAAATATGAGCATTTTCTTAGTGTGGATGAGAGAAACAAAAAGAGTTGGTAACCTTTCTCAGAAAATTTCAAATTTTATCACAAGTCTGAAGAGCTGAATGATGAGTGTCTAGAGATCTAGGATGATGACGAAGCTTAGGTAGGAATACAAAATAGTTTGGTTTCAGTCATGTTAAAAAGCAGTGCCAGCTTTTTCTCAGCTTTCCTCCCTTGTACCTAGCACTTCTTCAATTTGTTTCACTCGTACAGTCTCTTAAATGCAAAGTGTCTTTTCTATGGTGTACATACAACGTTTGTAAGGATAAATAATTAAAAAAGAGACCAGTATTGTTTGTAATTAAGTATCATGGTGCTCCAGTAATTAGTTGGATTAACGTTCTATCAGCACAGTCAAGAGCATTATGCAGTGGGAGCTATACACTGCATTAACTCACAACCTTAGAGGTGTAGCCAGAGGAGTGGAATTAGCAATCCCTAAAGAAATCTGTCTGTCAGATCAGCCAGTAATAGCACTCAGAAATGCACACTGCTGGATTGATCTCATGTATTTTTCAATCTAGTCAGTCAGTTGTGGTAAATACATTATTTGATAAACTTGTCTTAGAAAATATTCTCTCTTTCACAGAGACTTTCACCTTACGTTTTCAACTAAGTTTGTCATAATCTTTCATAATAGAGATTTGGTCTTTGACTGCTATTTAATTAGCAATAATTAGAATAAATAAAGATACTTGATTTGCAGTTCTGTGCCTATCCCTTGGATTTCTGTTTACAGTGATTGGAAGTAGCCCTAGGTAACTCGCTGATTACATGGAAGAAGGAAAAGACATGGGTGGTCTGAAAGATTAACTGTGATTTTTCCTTTGAGAGAGGTTACTTAAATGGGATTGTGGATATTAAGTGACTTTAATATAGAAATTTTAACATGCAAACACTTCTTTTACTCAAAACATAAGATCTCTTTTTCAAAAGTGGTGTCATCCTGATTGCCTTAATATTTTAATAGCCTGCTTAGAAATTTATAGCTACTTGGTTCTTTCTAGAGGCAAAGTGTTTTAGAAGAGAAATTATTTCCAAGTATGTTTATTCCCTTAGTTTTCCATATACTTCTGTATCACAGCAGTGCCATAGGTTGTTACATCTTTGACATAAGACTAAAGGATACTCTGAGTTTTTTTTTTTTTATGCTGAGTTTCAGTATAAGAGGCATGAGTACCGAAATGCCATCCAGATAGGACAGAATGCATTGGCTGTGGTTTGACCATGACATTATGGTTTTTTGAGACTGTACTGTGGTGTGCAATAGGCAGGCAGATAGAGGGTCTGAAACATGCACTTGCTGGGGACAGTGAGCTGCTTGTTTTTACCCATTTGTGTCCCATGATACTCCTTTTTCCCTTCTGCAGATCCCTGCAGCACTGCTATCTCAGCAAGGTGTGACACTGCAGTCAGGCATCTAATAAAACCAACTGCACATGTGAACTCTTACCACTGGTCAGCTAGCTGCAACTAATCTCAGGTTGTGAGCAACTTCTGAGCTGTCAGAGCAAGAAAGAATAAAACAATGTTTTTCAATTTAAAGTTTGAAAGTATGCTTAGTGTGTAAAATATCTTTGAGAGAGAAGAGGAGGAGCTTGTAAATCTCTTTCTAGTTACATTGGTTAACCAAATGAAAGAAATAAGCCTTGCATGCAACATATGTAGTGGCAGACATTCAAATCACTTTAAAAAGGTTTTAAGAAAAAAATGATACTGTTAAGGGAAAAACTTTCCAAGGGAAGGAGGCATCTCACAGTTCCTATAAATCTAGGCAAATAAAATAGTTTGGTCAGTTCTTGGTATAATCTCTGTACCTGTTGAATATTCCTTTTGCAGTGAGGGTCAGCAGTAGTTGGTGTCTGGCCAGTATTTCTGTTTATGGAGCTATAGTTATGGAGATAAGAAAATTATCTAATAAAAACTCAATATTAGCACCTTTATGTTACCTTGTTTGGCCCTTCTTCTTACTTCATGTTATCTTTTTCCTTCCATAGAATTACAGTTGTGGGCCTTCTGTTGTAGTGATAAAATTAAGGCAGGACTATGAACATACTTTGTGATTTTCTTAGAAGCAAAAGATAGGAAATAAGGATCTAGGAACATTCTGAAAATAAAAAGCTGTGTATAGCACTGCTGCAGTGGATATTGTGTGCATCACATCTGCAAGCTACACCTGCGTCTGCTAGCCCATGATTGGAGCTGTGCTTGTTTAGTAATTGTGCACTTGACAACTCAACAGACTGTCATCCCTTGTTGGTGATGGCTTCTTACTCACCCCCTGGTAATATTTCAGCATTTTCCTCTTCAATACATTAGCTTACTAGGAAAATGTTTCAATAAAATCGTTTTTCATGCAATGAATTCACCTCCTGTTCCTATGTGAATTTTTAGATTGTGATAGACAAGACAGTAATAGAGTACTACAGATGAGAGGAAGACTTCTGGGGCAGGGGAAGAATCTATTTTAAATAGCTAAGAAATATTAATCATGGTATTTGTGTTTGTACTGAGCACTGTGTACCCATGATACCAAGCATATAATACCTTGTAGTTTAGATGAGAAAACTTAAATTTTTAGATAAAATACATTTGAAAAAGTAAAACAGGATTTTTTTTCAGCTCTTAAAACAAAAGTCTATCTCCTTGTTGGTTGATGTATCATCAAGCATTTTGAATTTTTTTTGTGCTCTTCCAGTAATTCATACTTATTTAGTAATCCAAAAGAGAATAATTACACTCAGATGCTTGTTTATGGGTGGAACTGTTTCTTCTGCACAAGTAAAATAGCCTGAAGTACACACTGAAGTACTTATTTCAGTAAAAGACTGGTTTGTTTCTTGGTTGGCTGCTTTGTTCTTTGTTTTGGGTTGGTTTTTGTACTTCAAGTTGGAGGAGAGCTGCAACAGTTTTTGGTAGCAAGTCTGGTGGCTTGGATGGGATTCCAGTAGTATGCTTCTCTGTGGGTATTTCCCTGGAGCAAAGGCACCTACTTCAATTCCCCTCTCAACCTCCTTGTTTGTCCCTGATGCCCGTGCCCTGCAGATAGGAGAGGCGGTTCCTCAGAATACAGACTCCAGGTTTTCATGCCAGCCAAAGTCAAGAGAACGTGGCTGAGAGTCTGAAAATCTCCCAAGGTCTGGTGTGAAGTAAAAGCCTGGGAAGAAATCATTTGCAGTCCAGAGGGGGGACATTATTGAGTAGTGTATTGGGTGGTGAGAGCATGGTGGTGGAGAATTTAGGTTTGCCATATGTATGTGTGCATCACTTCAGGGTGAGCCAGAGTTGGGGGCAGATGGTTGCTTGAACATATGTATGGGTGTCCATGGAGTTATCTGTTTTGGTCTGAGGAGGTCAGACTTGGGGGATGGGGAAGCAGTCCATGTGGAGATGCGTAGTAGACTCAATAAGTCACAAAAAGTTCAGTGTAGCAGGGGCTTTCTGGAATAAAAGGGGATGCTGCAGTTTTCCAGTGCTTAGTGCTTGAACTGCAGCTGACTGTGTGCTGCCAGGCTCCTTGAAAGGACAAGTGGACTAATCCCCTGAGCTTCCCAGTGACCTGGGACACTGAGTGGAAGTGACTGCTTTATGCCTTCCAGGTGCAATTGCTATGGAAGAAGGGGATGTTTTGGAAGTGGAGGAGAATGTGCAAGTGAGGTACTGAAGGTGCTAGAATGAGTGCTTCTCAGGTACATGCAGCAGAGGAGAGAGAACTTTTCTGTATTCTCACACAGAAAAGCTATCAAGAGTAGAAATTGTCTGTAAAATAGTTATTCAATTGCCATGAAAGTACGTGGAACGAAGGAAGAGATCAGGGAAGAGAGGCTGTTAAAAAGCAAGGTCTCTTGTTTAAGATCTGGGATGAAAAGCTGCATTATGAGTAGCAAGGAACGGAAGCTACTCATGCAGCCAGAGGATGCATAAAGTCCAGAACTTTTCACAGAAAGTCTGCAAGAGTTACAGCTGGCATGTTTCAGACTGCATTAGCAGATGTTTGGACAGAAATGTAACCAATACTCAATTCAGTAAGTAAAAGTCTCTGGACTGATCCTCTGGATATTTACTGATACAAGAACTTGTATCAGTATTTGTGTCAGCAGGTGATAACAACCCTGTGTATGAGTGCACAGAACAGCTTGCAATTTTGTTTCTGAAGTTTGAAGTTATTTTAACAGTAACAGGCATTTTATTTGTGCCCTTTTATAAAAGTGAGTTTTTTTAAGAAGCTTCAAGTGGCCACAGTAAGCTGTTAACTGCATGGGCAAAAAGGCAGCAGGAGGTATGGCTAAATCTACATAAGAGTTATCTGGAGGTTGCAGTTGTTTCTGTTGTGACTAATGACCTTGAAACAGGGACATTGGGGGTCAGGCTGTGCCTTAATTGAATTCAACAAGGGACTGCTGTGGAAAATGCTATGTGCGTGCTGTGTTCCTAGTGCTGCTTAGGTCTGTGAATATAAGATATAAATTCTTGGTTGCATTGTGTTGCCTTAAATGTTTATTCAAAAAACTATTTTTATTAATAACTCAATCACCTATTTTTCCTGAAGACTCTTTTTGAAAACATATTAGTTATGTGTATAGATAGTTATTAAAAGAAAAACAGCAAGAGATGAACAGTGAAATGTTCATATAGTGAGATTATGTATTTATAGTTTAGCATTTCCTTTATTCTGCTCTCAGAGCAAGAGAAGAGTAGGAAGTTTGAAAACAATAGTTGCTTTTCCTCAGTTTATTTATTCCATATGTTTATGTGTGTTTTGCTGTTGGGAGATGATGAGGAGAGGGGAAGCAAGGGTAAACACTGCAGAATTTCCTGAAATTATACAAGCTTAAACAAATTTATGGTATGTTGAGCAGAATGAGAGGAGTATTTTAGGTGCCGTGGTCCTTTCAATTGCTGACTGATACAGGATTTTAACAATTTTTAAAACTGACACTCACTCTCTCTCCTTCTTCTTTCTCTCTGTTTCAGATGAAAAAGAGAAATTTGAACCCACAGTCTTCAGGGATACAATTGTCCAAGGCCTCAATGAAGCTGGGAATGACCTGGAGGCTATAGCCAAGTTTCTGGATGCAGCAGGCTCACGGCTTGATTATCGCCGCTATGCTGACACACTCTTTGATATTTTGGTAGCTGGCAGCATGTTAGGTAACCTGCAGAATATCTGACAGAGAATTTTGATGATTAGCCTCACTTGCTTGTTTGAAGATGCTGTCTTCCTCTACAGTGGAAATTATAGCCTGTATTACAATTTCACTGCTTGCATCTCATATCATAGCACTGTTTGTTGTTTGTCATACAGTAACACCTCAGTACTTTCTGGATACTGCTCTGAGAACCCTTAAGTCTGAGCTAAACCAGCATATGCTTGCAACAGCAAAGAGAATGAGAGGTGCTAACTAGGGGAAACTGAAGGATTTATTAGCATAAAAAGTTGCACTCCAGATTAAAAGCTGCTGCAAATCTTGCTTTGTAGATGTTGCAATAAAAGGTAGCTCAGAGAAGTGAAGGATAATGAGGTGTGCTTTGTGCATGTTCATGGGACTTTTCTGTCAGGTATCAGTGGCAGCTTCTGGCAAAAACATGCTTTTCACTTTCCTCTTAATTTTGAGTAAGTTATCGCCTTTTACTGGTCACATTGCTTCGACTGCTGCTTCCTGCTCTTTGGTATGTAAGACGAAAAGATGTTTTTGTAAGATCTGAGGTAATGCAGGAAACAGCAGCTAGTGGAAGTACCTAGGAAAAAAACTCTCAACAAAATAAGCCAGTGTTTTGCATGTTTACATGAGCTTGGTAAGCATTAGAGGGGTTAGCAGGATGTTCCAAGTACTCAGATTACTAACACAGTGCTAATACTTTTCTCTTTGGGAAGGATTTACATTATTATGGTGTTTAAAGTAAGAATTAAAATAATGTGTAAGGGTTGTGCTCCAACCCATACTTGTTTGATCACTCTCGGTGCTCTCAGGACCAGCTGAGATTCCTTAGGAATTCCTTAGGGTGAGCTGAATCACTCAGTCCTATGAGGACTGTGTGATCTACAGTGCAGCATATCAGCCAGGTGTTCCTTCTGTCAGGTGCCACCATATCTTAGCAAAGTTTGGTCTGTCTCTGTTTTCTCCCTCTCCCCAGCTGTTACTGTGGCCTTTTGCCTCTGTGATATTAATGCAAGACTTACTGGACTTACTTATTAAATCTTACATTCTTTAAAGTAAGAAATAATTCCTTGCCTTTTTTTTTCTCCTTTCTTACAGCTCCTGGAGGCACACGCATAGATGACAATGACAAGACCAAGATGACCAACCACTGTGTATTTTTTGCAGATGAAGATCATGATGCCATCCGAAATTATGCTCAGGTCAGTAAAGGCGCAGCTGATTACTGTTTTCCATTTACGTGTCAAAAGGGATTATAATGGAACATCTGCAGTCTGTCTAGGCTGCACTAGACTAGCTACAGACCAATTGAAAATCCTGTTAATCATTAATCTGCCCTAACATGCACATTTTAGGTAAGAAAATAGGATGTCTGGGATAATCTGATCACAGGTGTCAATGCTTTCTTTACAAAAAGCAGTCTTGCTTATCACAGTCCACCATTGGTTGAGTCTGTTTCTAGAAACCACCCTTACTAGTTTTGTTGACTTTTTTTTGTGTGCAGACTGAAATATTTATATGACCATATTTTAAGAAACACATGCACTGTATCAGAAATTCAGCTTTTATAAGCAGTGGTGTAGCCAGCAGTACTAGGGCAGTGTACATCCCCCTGTACTCAGCACTGGTGAGGCCACACCTCAAACCCTGTGTTCATTTTTGGGGCCTCACCACAAGAAAGACATTGAGGTGCTGGAGAGTGTTGAGAGAAGGGCAGTGGCCTGGGGAAGGTCTGGAGCACAAGCCTTGTGAAGAGCAGTGGATGGAGCTGGGAGTGCTTAGCCTGGAGAAAAGGAGGCTCAGGGGAAACTTTGTCACTCTCTACAATTCCCTGAAAGGAGGCTGTAGCCAGGTGGGGGTCAGTCTCTTCTCACACATAACAAGTGACAGGATGAGAGGAGATGGCCTCAAGGTGTGCCAGGTGAGGTTTAGATGGATATTAGGAAAAATTTATTCACTGAAAGAATTGTCAAACGTTGTAGTAGGCTGCCGAGGGAAATGGTGGAGTCACCAGTCTTGGAGATATTAAGAGATCTGTAGACATGGTAGCCTAGGGCCATGGTTTAGTGGCACTTGGGACTGCTGGGTTAACAGTTGGACTCCATGGTCTTAAAGGTTTTTTCCAACCTAAACAATTCTATGAAGTATATGAATGACAAAAAATATAAAGCTCACGCCTCCAAACTTTAGTTGCATAACTAGTTAGGAGTTGGGCATATATTCCAAGAGCTTTCATTTCTCCTACATGTGTGATGTATAATTTCTTCTTGCAGGAATAAGGCTTGCATAAGCATGCCTATGTGAAATTAATACAAAAAGCCAGTGAACCCTAAAACGTTCTTGAAAATAAACTAACTTTGCATAACCCCATAATGGAAGGTAGTAATTATATGAGAAATTACAGTATGAATTCTATGGAAAGTTCAAAGCCACCATGCATTTCTGCTTACCAGTAGGATTGTATAAAAATGCAATACCCTTGCAACTCCCATATGTCAAAACTGTATTGCTAATTAAGTATGTATTTATCTTTTTAAATTGCTGGGTATTATTGGAATGCTGGAGACAGCAACTAAAAGCATAAAAGCTGGTGTTCCTGCTAAGGTGTTTAGGGTGATAAGCTCCTGGAGAGGTCCATAGCTGATTCAAAGACTGCTGGGACAAAAATCTACATTGGTAAAATATATTTGCTTCATAGCAGAAAGCTTCTTTAAAAAACACCTTTAAAAATCTAGATTAGTTAAATTACTTATTTTTGGAAAGGAAGTCAGTATTTCTCATGTGTCAGCTTTATCATCTCTTGAAAACAGGGTATTTGGCTTCAGGGAAATCTCTGTTATCAGTAAAGGCATTGATTCTGTCTTCTTGAATTCTAATATTTTAATGATCTTTTGAACAAAAATTATCAGTTCTAGTCCTCCAAGGAGAAATTTGAAGTAAAAGATTTCATATTGAAAAATTGAAAGTAAGGCTTTGTTTCAGGATTTGCAGGAGTGGAATTTTCAATGGATTTGCTGCACTTCAAACCAAAAGCCACCAAAATAATTCAACATTTTGTAATTATTGCCTGAAGAGATGTCTTTTTATTGACCTTGCAATTTTTTCATTTATAATGAAAAATAGAGCTCTTACTGTATTATGAAAATGTGAAGTTAGTCTAAAATAGTATTTAGATTTTTTTATCTAGAAAATGCCTATAAGGTAATTTATTACTCTGTCTCCCAGGTAGTGTGGCTGGTTTTTTTGTGGATTTAGTTATGGAAACAATTAAAAGTGAAAATTCTTCAAGTCAAAAGACTTAAATTAATATTGATATTTTAGTGGATTATTTGCATATGTCATGATTCTGTCATTTACAGAGACTTAAAAATATGCAGAATTTTATTTGGGAATATTAACAAGAATCTTACATTATCATCTTCTATCTTATTTTATTAGGATTCTGTGTGTTCTCTAATTTTGAGTATGGCCACACTTGATTTTCTACTTTTTCCGAGCCAAAATACTACAAGTTAGCATGTTTGGATGTATTTTATATTACGGAAAGTGAATTGAAGCTTTCTAAACCAAATTTTCTTTCCTCCCCCATCCAGTGTGGCAATAATGTCATTTGTTCCCCACATAAAGCTTTTTACCTGTGACAGTGAGTCATAGGCTTTGTGCCTTTTTACAGCAGTGCGAGTGATGATTTGTTTAATTTAATTTCTTACCTCTTCCTTCTTCACCTTGAATGAACTCTGCACCTGTGCTGCTTCTAGTTTCATAATCTGTGGTCACATGATGGGAAACAAATGGTCAAAACTAGAGAACAAGTGATACAAATAATATAATTCTTTTAGAAGCTTTGGCAAATGTTCTTTCTCTGACAGTAGTGTGTTTTGTTGTAAACATTTATGTAGTTGAATTGCCAAGATATTGCATCTATTGAAGATGCCCAGCATCCTTACTCCATCAGCCTACAGCTGGGAGCTTCCTCCTGGGAGCTACAGCTGGGCTGCATTACTGTGGGAAGGGTGCAGTTACCCTGTTTCTCCTCCTCTCCCTTGCTTTTATCTATGGATAGGGTGAAAAGCGGAGAAGGGAAAAAAATTGAAAAATATTAAAATATTCAAACTGCAGTAAATTCTGCCATTCAGTCATTGCTCTATGAAGCAAGAATCACAAAATTGAGAGAAGGATGTTTTGTGTTCTCCATGGGGCAGACAACACTAGAGAAATATCCTGAAAGCTGCTTATTTTCCTTTACTTTTTTTTGTAAAGAAAGATGGCTGTGATTGTTACACTTTTTAAGTTAATCTGTGTTTGTCTTTAGGTCTTCAATAAGCTTATCAGGAGATACAAATATCTGGAGAAAGCATTTGAAGATGAAATCAAGAAGGTAATGTTGATGGCAGTCTTTACTGGAATGATAATGTTTTTACTATATTTCTAATATAATTGTATATGTACAAATGTGATGCTGCTAGGTGTTTTATTTAGCTCTACTGGAAAAGAGGATGGAATCTGCAGGAGGCAGCTTTACTCTGCAAATTCAGCTCTGTGGGAGTACTGCAGGAAGCACTTGATGTAGCGTGTTTATGAATTGATGATTCCTTTGGTTGCTCTAACCAAACTCACTTTCTTATTCCAGACTTCATTGTGCAAAATTTTGATACAGTTTGGGGTATTCCTCTTAATGAGAAGTGGTATTACTGTCCTGCAAATAGAGCATCTCTCTGGTTTTTTCCCAAAAAATAAATGCAAATCTGCTGTGCAGAATGTCTCTTGGTGTAAGAGCATTAAACCACTCCTGCACTGTTGGAATGAATCCTTACCACAAGTTTTTTGTATTTGGGGCCACATATATGTGTAAGAGACAGTCCTCACCAGTGGCAGAGTGCTCAGGATTTGCCTCTTAGACTGTAGTGGCTATTTGTGAATGCTGTTTTGTTTTGTGATACTGAATTCTAAGGAGACGGGAAAAGCCAGGGTAGAAATGTTTGAAAAACAACATATAGATTTATTTTGTCTATTTTGAGTCCCTAGTAACAGATCTAAATATCTTTTTCTAATGGCCTGAATAAGTAATAATCACTGTACTGTCCTGTAACTTAACAAGCATGCTGGTAGTGGCAAAACCTGTCCCATGACTAAAATATCATGTTTGTTAAACATAAAAATGTGTTTCCATATTATATAAACATTAGAAAGGTTGCTACAAGGGTCAAATGAGGGCACATTTGGAGCTTGGTACCTCACCAGCACTTCTTGTGCCTGAATTAATTTGGCTTTGATTTATACGTTCTTGCACATACAGGAAATTATTTTTACACTCGTGGCCAGCATGCCTATCAACTGATGCTGATTACTCAGTACATCATTCTAAAGACCTAAATTTACCTCTATCCCCACATAAATCTAATGTTCCTGCTGTTAATTACTGTAATCACTGACATGAGAAGCGCTGACTCACAGCATTCAAGTTTCAGAGAGTGCTCAGCATATTAAGCAAATGCCATGTCAATTGAAGCTGCCTCCGCTCATTTCTGTAACTTGCTTGGCTTTGCATCCTCTTAAGCTTCCAAAAATTCACTTTGCACTCTTAGTGACAAGATGAGACTATGGCACCTCCACTGCCATTGCCCTTAAAACCCTTAAGGACTACTTGTAGGTGCCTTTTGCTTACCTTCTCCCTCCCTTTGCTTGTGTGAATCCATAAAGTGGCTGTTTTCTCACTTACGAGGCTGCAGGGTTTTTAACCACTTCATCCTTTAATCCCTGCATGGTGTTATTTATACAGGAGTAGCTGCCCATGGAGGTCCAGAAGATAGATACATTTGTATTTCCAGAAGTCGTGGCTGCAAGTTAGTTGGTGGTTAGATATTGTAAAAGAGTGACTTGCTGACATTTTTTTGTGGGTCATTGTCCCAGCAATGAAAGTGATGTTTCTGGCAGACTCATTAGGCAGATAGAGCACTTGGGGGGAAATTAGCTCTTCTCATAGAAAAAGGCATGCCAAAAAAATCAAGGCAATACCAGCAGTTTCACGCTAAAGAAGCCAATGCTGTCAGTGGGACTTTTCTTTCAAGAGAGCTTATCTTAGATAGCAGTATTTGCACAAGTAGTTGCTTTATGTTTTCTAGATCACGACTTTCTCATTAGGACATTATTTTCTACCATCTTTCCTCTCTTTGTCTGCTTATAGCTTTCAGTTGTTTTATTTCTTACCTCTCCTTAAAATTGCCAGTTACTCATTTGTCTAATGGCATAAGCAAACTATATATCTAAAGTTTTACATATAAGTTAGTTTGTGCAAGCAATTTTAACAATGTTTAGATGCATTGCTCACTTGCTGTGTTTTCATGTAGGCACTTTTAAATTCATATGTGCATGTCCCAATGTACTGGCATAGGCCCATGACATTTTGCAACCATTTCAGTAAAATTCTAAGTTCCAAACTTGTGTTCTTCTTTCTCTACATATGTATTTTCTTGGATGAAGAATGCAGTTATTGTCTGTCTGTCTAGTATGTTTGCATGTTTAGGTAATTTTCTATATAAACTTTTTAATATTACAGTTGGGATAAAGTACAGATAATTTTTTTTGTCTTAACAGTGGTAAATATTACTGAGTCATAAGAGGATGTCAAGTGCCGGCAGATGTTGTGACGTCCACTATTTGCGTTCCTATTTTCCTAATGAAAGAACTGTAAATTAAGCTAGGTATTAGGAAATAAGAGGAGAATAACATGCTGCAATTGAATAGAGAGTGAGCAGAAATGCTTTAAGTCAGCTGAAAGAAAGGCAGGACTCAGTCAGCAGATATCTGTTGCTATATTAGCTGCCTTTTCCATTGCTGACAATTCAGCTCTCTGCAGATGTGACAAACTGTCAGCAACAGACCAGGTAATGAAGACATAAAAAGACACTATGCTCCCTGTGTGGGTAAAGTTCCGTAATTTTCACCATTTAAAATTTCTGGTTCACAAGAGGTGATCAGAGGCACTTGTTTTTCTTGTGTGCATTTTAATGTTCTGTGAATATGTTTATTTGTGCACATCTTCTATGCCCAGAAATTATACTTAAAAGACTTTTTCTTTAATGACAAGAACAACATGGAACATCACATGAGGCCTGGTCTTAATGCTTATTAGGTATTCTGAATTTCTGCTTATATAGTTGGGAGTTCTTATAGATATCATAGAAATACAAATTAATGAGCCAGAGCTGCCCTTTTTATGCCTGGAATCAGTTTGTGTCTAATGAAAGCAGTAATGTCTGTGCTTGGCTAACAGCAGGGAAGCATTAGTTTGGAGAATGTTCTGTGGGTGGTTGGGAACTATTCTGAAGCGTCCTGGACATTTTGTGACTTCCCTACTGAGGTTTGTAATTGTGATGGTAAAAGAAGAGTGTTTAAATTAATTGGTAGTAAAAATCTGAAGTAACAACTTTGAACTGAAGTTTAAGTTCTGTTTCATGGTTTTTAAAATGGATTTATGAAAGATTTGAGTTTTCCTATCACTTAGTCTCCCCCTGAACTATGTTTCACAACTGCTGGAAACTATAGAATAGTATTCTTAGGCAGCAGAAATGGGTAAGTCTAGGTTTGAGCTGCTTTTGAAAAATATTGGCAAAACAAAAATTAGGCAAGTAGCACCAACAATACTTTAAGTAGCAAGGGATGTGTAGAAGATAAAGGTTCTGTTTGAAACAGAATTTGACATGAATGGGTGTAACTGTTCATGATCTACACATTACTGATGTAATGGATGGAGGTTGGAGGTTGGAACTCAGAAGTATATCAAAACCTGTTATGTTAAAGTGGTCAGGGTGACCACTTTCTAATCAAAATCCTAATCTATTGGTTATTTAGAAGCAAAAGAAAAAAAAATTAAGTGGGGTACACAAATCTGAAGCTGTTTTCTCTTTGTTAACAGTCTCCATACTTCCAGGAAACAGGTCTAATTCTGATTTTTTTTTCTTGTGTAGGTCTCATTTTAGTACAGTATTATTGACAAAGCTTATATAAAGAAAGCTTTAAATCCACAGGCTTCCAGTTTACACTAGGATTATATTGAAATTCTGTAAGAATGTTCTGTTTTCCATTAAATGTGGCCCTGGAGTTCCTTTGCCTGCACCATTATACACACCAGTTAGTTGCTGCATTTGGAAATACAGCACACCACTTGTTTCTCAGTCATGTATTTAGAAATAGTAACTCCATTCTTCTGCATCCCGAATTTTCATGCATTTTGTGGTTGAGTCACAGTTTGCTGAAATAAAATTACACCTTGAGATGTGGTAGTTTCATAATTGTTCTTTTAAGCTAAAAGTGTATGTTGCAGTCATTTGGCTGAAGCCCACTGAAAAAAATTCCAAGTGATTTGTCTGTGGCTGAGTCATTCAGTCCTGTGTAAGCTGTAATTTAAAGCTGATGTTTTTTTGTAAGTACTACCGTATGAATGAGGATTTTTTTCAGTTCTGTTCACTGATGCAGAGAAGAACTATTCATAAAACACTGCATGAGATTTAATAACTTTGTTGGTTACCTGGATTTTTAAAACATCACTGCATTCAAAAGTTTTACATTTGTTGATAAACTGCTTGGATATCTCCGAAAAAGATCTCTCACTGTCCATGGTAACAAACAAGGACAGGGACATGTGTCATATTCTGTCCCTTTGTATGGGTAGAATCTGATAATTAAGAAATATCCTAATGGTGGAAACCTGGTGAGAATTTTCTATCAAAACAAACTGTTTTGCTTTAACTGCATTTGTTGCTCTTGTAGAAAATAAAAAAGGGTGTCCTGACAGCAGAAGATCAGGACATCCTTTTGGAGAGGTGCCATTTGTTCTTCCTTATGAAGAAAAAAAAATGAGTATTCTTTTTAACTGCAGAAAATTGTATCTGCAGTAATCTCTTTTTTTTTTCCTTTCTTCTGTGGCAATGGTAAATTTGTAAGCTAGCATTTGATGGAATCAGCAGCTTTTTTGAATGAAGCTGTCCTTTAATGACTCATCTCTTTTTTTTTCCCCATCACCCATATTGTGATCACTAACAATACGTTAAGAAAACATTATTGTTAACAGTAATGCCATTGACAAAACCTGATTCTGCATGGCTTTTTTTTTTTCTGATATAAAAGAAAAAGGGCATAATGTACTTCCTCAATATGCTCTCAAGTCAATAATTTTAACATATGAAATTAAGATTTTAAAAATACTTAATTGCCAGTTTTAGATTTAAAAGGTGTATATGTAGTTCAGATCTTCCAAGCTGATGAGATTTGTAATTTTTTCTCAAGTTGTTTTCTCTTGTAATTAGTACTAGGAATGGTAAGGTCTTAAATGGGCCTGTGTTCCTGTCTGTACTGTGTTGGCTTTATCAATAGTGTCTGATCTTGAAATATAATTATTATTTTAGCCAGTAGAAGAATCTGTTGTAATTGTGCTGTGTCCCCTTCCCTAAAAGAAAACCAGGAAATTTTCCCATCCTTTTTATTGTTTGCATCAGCAATAGTTTTTAAAAGCTAGAAAACAAATTGCAACTCTGTGTGGCTTAGCTGGAAGTCTGAAGATGTGAATAGGCAGGCTCCTGTCTGTGATCCTGTAATTTCTGTGTGTCTCAAGCCTGTGCCAAGTACTTTTATCTTTAGACATGCATATATATATTTGGAGAAGACAGGTCTTTTATTCCAGACTAAAGCCATATTCCCTGCAGAATCATAGAATGGCTTAGGCTGGACCTTAAAGCATCATGGAATGGCTTTGGACCTTAAAGACCATCTAGCTCCAACCCCCCTTCTATGGGCAGGGATGCATTTTACTAGACCAGGTTGCTCAGCTCCATCCAACATGGTCTTGAACACTGCCAGGGGTGGGGCATCTACATCTTCTCTGGCAGCCTATCCCAAAGCCTTGCCACCCTCACAGTAAAAATTTCTTTCTAATTTAAATAAGCTTTGTTTCAGTTGGAAGCCATTCCCCCTTTTGCTGTCAGTACCTGCTCTTGTAAATAGTCTCTCTACATCTTTTTTGCAGACTCCCTTCAGGTACTTGTCTTGTGTTCTTAGAGAAAGTGAAATTACAAGAGATCAGTGAAATGTCACTGTCATGCTTCTGGGTAGATTTTGATGTGATTGCTGTAATTTGTATTGAGATTTCTCAAGAAATAAGAAATAAAACCGTTAATATTACTTTCTGCCTGTTGTCCACCTGTGCCTCAAATAAATACTTTTTCTTTTCTTGTCTGGCCCACAGCTCCTGTTGTTTCTTAAAGCCTTTACTGAGACGGAGCAGACAAAACTGGCAATGCTTTCTGGCATCCTCTTAGCCAATGGGACTCTTCCTGCTACAATTTTAACAAGTCTCTTCACTGACAATATAGTCAAAGAAGGTAATTTTCCATATCTTTTTTCTTATCTTAAATTTTTTATGGGAGATGTATTTTATTGCAATGCATTATATACGTTGCAATAAAATGGAAGTTGGAAACTTGTGAATGTACAACAGAATCAGTATTTTAAAGCAGAAGCATAAACAGACAGCAGTGGCCAGTATACTTTGTGAAATCTTATAAGAGGCCAATCAGACAGAAAAAAAAGCCACAAAACAAAAACAAACCCTAAAGGATTTATGGTTTTTTGGAAGTCATACTTGTGTATGCAAAACTGTAGAATTTTTGTATTATTGTGGTACTGTAAAAGTGTGAAGTACAATATCTCTTCCTGAGATAAGTCTGGCATTTCTTCAAGTGTTGTTAATATCTTGTGAGTGAGAAATGAGGCAGATCACATGTAGGCCAAAGGGATAGTGCAGATCAAAAATCAGTCCCTCATTTTGCCTTCATACTAGTAGTGATCAGTGACTGATAAACTTTTTCACGATTTTGTGTTTATTATGAGTAAACGAGTTCTTTCAGTCTTAAGGTGCCTTTTTGAAATTACTTTATTTAAGGAGTTTTGTTATATATTTATAGCCATGTACCTTGGAGTCCTGATTTTACAACTGCTTCCTCAACAATTTCTTTCTCTGACAGTTCTGACTACCTGGCATGATTGTAAATGTAGTGGTAGAGTGAACAGTTTTCATGACCTTTTTTTGGTTTTGTTAAAGAGTTATATATTAGCTAAAAAGCTAAAATGTATTCTAATTTTCATTTTTAAAAAATGATTCTAACTTCATGTTCTCATTTGCAGCATGCTAACCATTGCATTTGTTTTCTAAATGCTGCAGAAAGAAAAGGCACAGCTGCAGCTTTGCTCTATCATCACTCATGGCTTTTGAAATCATAATTAAACTAGGAAAAATCTCAAACAAAAGCACTAATCCATGTTTTTAGGATGATTGTCTGCAATGCGTTTAAATGAAAGTCTTCATAGTTATGGGAAGACAAAAGGCATTGGAAAACCCAAATTATTTAAAAATAATGGAAATTGTTATATTTTAAATTTAGCATTTTAAGAATACGATTCTTACTTGCTTTATGAACTTACATTTCTAGGAGCCCTAAACTTTTATCAGAGCTTACATATACTTTTAGTTCTTGGTTTATATTTATTAAAAATGCATCTATGACAGCATTTGAGGAAAGATTTTTCAGTCAGTATCTTGGGGTAGGTATTTTATGCAAGAATAATTGAAGATGCAAAGATAGTTTAAAAATGGGGATCAAAGAAAGGCAAAACAAGTAGATCATACATTAATAAATTCAAAGATTCCTTTGATTTACAAAAAAACAATGCTGTAGGCAGGTGAGGTTAAAATATGTGAGGAAACAGGTGAGCTGAGGGACTTGTTGATCAGCATGGAACTTGTAACATTGGCTAAGAAATGGCTGAAAGTGAGATAAGTGTAGATTCTGTGGACAGGAGATTAGTCAAGTTTGAGTGCAAATAGCTAATTTATTTTTAGATTACCTCATTTCAGTGTTGTTGCTACGTTTACTGTTTTATATAGTTGGAAAACAAAATATTCTTTCGTGGATTGCTGACATACTTGGAGTAGAGACAGAGAAAGGTCTAGGTGGTGGTGGAATCTTGCCAGGGTTAAGTGTACCCTTCTTGTCCCCTGTGCTGGCAAAGTAATTCAAATGCAAAGAGCAGCTAATGGGGTTAGTCAGTAAAATAAATGACTGAAATTACTTTCTGCAAATAAGGGGGGGAAAGAATGAAGCAAGCAAAAAGAGAAGAGCTGTTTAAAGGAAAAGAATGAAAGCACGTGTACAGAGTATAGGAACAGGCTAATGATAAATTTGGACTGTAAATGAGAAGTAAGTTTGAAAATATGTGGGTAGTGAAGCCCTACAACAACCTCCCCCTGTCATGGTGTAATCCCATCCAGTAGTCAAGCCCCACACACAGCTGCTCACTCACTCCCACACCAGCAGGATCAAGGAGAGAATGGGAGGGGTAAAATCTGGAGAACTCATGGGTTGAGATAAAGACTGTTTAATGGGAAAAGCAAAAGTTGCACACACACAGAAAGCAAAACAAGGAATTAGTTAATTGCCTCCCACAGACAGGTGTTCAGTCACCTCCAGGAGAGCAGGGTGCCATCACATGTAACAGGTACTTAGGAAGACTCTTAAAATGTTCCTCCCTTCTTGCTTCTTCTCCCCACTTCATATACTTAGCATGATGTCATATGGTCTGAAATATCCCTGTGGTCAGTTGGGGTCATCTGTCCCAGCTGTGTCTCCTCCCAACTTCCTTGCCAGCATGGCAGTTGGAAAAACAGAATAGGTCTTGGCTCTTTGGAAGCCCTGGTCAGCAATAATAAAAACATATCTGTATTATCAAACCAGTGTTCAGCATAAATCCAAAATAAAGCCCCATACAGCCACTGTGAAAAAATTAACTCTACCCCAGCTGAAAACAGCACACTCTCTAATCCTGATACTGGCATAAAACTTATTTTGTTTTGTTTTAAGCTAAAACTAGAGAAAATGGGTACGATGTGATAATGATTGGTGACGGAGGCCATTACATTCAATTTTGGTGTTGAGCACATAAGCACATGGATATGCTGAAGTGTGTTTGCAGTGGAAGTTATGCTTAAGTCACCTACTGGTTGACCAGGCTTTGTTAATCTTAGCTTGCAGCACTGAGGATTGCTGCATCATGTCCAACATGTAAAAGAAGCCCAAAGAAATATTTGCAGGCCTCTCTTGGCCTGGCATGGTGTATCCCTGATTCTGTACAGTATTTCTCTAAGGATCACATCTTATGACTAAGCTCCTGAAATAAGCTTGCCAAAACTGCCATAAGTCAAGACGTGTAAAGTCTGTCAGTGAGCTTTACAGTGGTCTGGGAGCAGTCTCTTCTGTTCTTGTTTGGTGACTCATTTAGTCAAAGTGTCCTAGAAATAAAAATAATTAATATCTATCTATAAAGTGGCTAAGAGTGATGAAGTTCCTTCTCACCAATAGGTCCCATGTAGCTCTAAGAGCTTCTGGGCTATCGGGAGGTGAGACAGAAAACTACAGTACCCAGCTGTAGGATTGTGCTTTTCCTTATGCATTACCATTGTCACTGCCTTCAGTAGCCCTGATGCTGGTATGAGTGTAGTATGGAGAAGCATAACTGACCTACAGGCAACCTTCCTCAAGGATGAGCTCCATCTCCGAGACCTTTTCAGCTTCCTTCAGCTCCCTGCACTTGCAGTGGAGAATCTGGAGCAGTCATGGTGGTGGTGCAGCTCTAGGAAATAGGAGGTGTGGGCTTAAACTAGTGCTTGTGCCTGGTACAACTGGCTACTAAATACCTCCTAGGAAGAAATAGTACAATCAGTGACCTTGAAGTTGCAAAGTTATTTAACCTTATTCCAGGATTTGCTAAAAAAACATTTGAATACATGTTTTTTTAGTTCTTGTTCCTGGTTATCTTTTATTGCTTTGTGCCTTTGTTTCCTATCCATTTAACGCATAGTTTTTCCTCTTGCATTGTACTCAGTCTGTGAATTGGGAATGTAGGAAAAATAATTGCAAAGAAAATCTTTGAACAACTGAATGGAGATGGGCAATATCAAATGAAAAGATTTTCAAATAATCTAACATAATTCAGAAAACTGATTTTGCATTAGAGGAAAATAGGCATTTCAGCTCTGTGTGTTTGTTTCTATTGTCATAAATGTATTTTCATTCCAGTCTTGTAACTTTTTTGTAACCTTGTACTTCCTATTGTTTGCTCTAATTTATGTTGAAAATTACTGAAACATGTGTTGTGCTTTTCTCTAATAGGGATTGCAGCCTCTTTCGCTGTGAAGCTTTTTAAAGCATGGATGGCAGAGAAAGATGCCAATTCTGTTACCTCTGCTTTAAGAAAAGCCAACCTCGATAAGAGATTGCTAGTAAGTACAATATATTTTCAATAATCTTTATCTCTCCCAGGGAAAAGGAAGGAAAGGAAATGCAGATGGTAGTTTGCTGTAAGCATGTTAACTCCCCCTCAGACTCTGTTAGCGTTTCTAAAATGTTTTGAAACACAGCAATATTGTTATGGCTGTAGCACTGATACAGGTTCAGGAATATTAAGTATCACATGTTTTTACATTCTGTCTCTATTTTTCCTGTAGTCAGATGCCTTCTGAAAGACTATATATATGGGGCTTGTGAATTAAATAAATGGGGCTTTTTCCTAACCACTGCTAACAAAACATACCAGCAAATGGGCATGAGCAGCTCTATTTCTTTAAATTTCTTTAAATATTTCTTTTGCAAATGGTATATAACGTATAAGGAGTTAGATTTGAATGTAAGATTCTGAAGCAGCAGTGTTTAAATAGTATAGTAAACAAATAGTAAGCTAATGTTCTGCAGCAGTAGTCATCTAGGTAGCAAAAGTGGTCCTGCAGGGGTGGCAGCAGACCTAGTAGGTATAGTGCAGAAGGCTTTCAGCCTTAGGACTCAAAACCTGTAGCAAGATACAGGTTATGGGTTTGTAGCAAGATATTCAGAGAATATATGAATATGTGCCAATTTCATTTTTTTCCACTGTCTTTCTGAAGATCGTTTGGGGTTTTTTAATCCTTCAGAAAGGTGGCTGCTGTGATAATGCACTCAAATACACATCCTGTGTAGCAATGCCTGGAGACTCAGCAGTTATTTCCTGTTTCTACCTCAATAATATATAACTAAGCAAGTATCTTTCAGAAGTAAGGGTCTTCCCATGCCCCTCCAGCTCTTCAATTTGCACTTGATTTTAATTTTACTAGTCATAAATAATCTGCCATTAACTGGGAAAGGGGCTAATTACACTGTTTATTGTGCAGGGAGGGCAGGGGAGAAAACTGCATCTTATTTCTATTTCAGGCTTGACTGGCTTAAACTTTCAGCTGTTGGCTCTCATTACTTTGCTCTGTTAAACAACTGTAAAGTATCAGATGATATTGCCTACATAGATGCCTTCATGAAAGTTTCTTAATTTCATTAGTCAGTAAGTAAATAGATGGAAAGTCTCCAGCTTCTTTTTTTAAAAAAAGTGTTATCCATCCCACAGATCATTAAGACACTGAGAATGGATGGTAAGCAAATGCCATTGAATGCTTTCCAAGATGGGGCATTTGCTATAGTGATTTTTAAGAATAATTTTAACTTTTCTAAGTAGCTGGACTTCCATAAATTGACAGTGCCTTTTAATTAGAAATGCTTGCAGGAGTTAATGTTAACAGTACATAGTAAATTTTGTGATTTTTGTTAAATGATTAGTGGTAGGTCAGGGTGGCTGGGCCACTTATGTTTTGTTGAATGTATTTTTCTTAAGAGATAAATGTGTGGATGCACTGAGAGGGCATGATAAATATGCTTTGCTTATAATGAATGGCTTTGCCATCTATTCCTTTGTACTTTCTCTACAAGACACTAGGAAACTGGAAAAAGTATGGTTACTCTTAGGACTGCTTTGAGCAACATGTTTGGCTCATGGCTATTCCTAAGTACATGCACGTCACATGGAGTGAGTGTTAGCTTATTTGTGTAACTGGACATAATTTTTTTCCCTCCACTACAGTGAAACACCGCAATATGAATGAAGTGTTGACTTTTCAAGTGTGGATACAAGCAGTGTTTTAAGTGAAGTAATAGGTTATTCCCACAGTTCATTCTTAAAAAATGTTCTTTCAATTCTGTCAAGAGTCATAGTTGGTTATTTAACAGAGAGCATTCCTGTCTTTTTAGGAACTATTTCCAGCCAACCGGCAAAATGTGGACCATTTTGCCAAGTATTTTACTGAAGCAGGTCTGAAAGAACTCTCAGATTTCCTTAGAGTTCAGCAGTCACTGGGGACTCGTAAAGAACTTCAAAAAGAACTACAAGAACGTCTCTCTCAGGAATGCCCAATTAAGGAGGTAAACGTGGTTTTTTTACAACCTTCTGTTTATATAATCATAATCAAAGACTTAAATCAACATTAGGTAGAGAAGATCAGATTTCCTCTGTTTTTCTTTAAACTATTTTAATTTATTCATGTGTTCACTCTGTGCTTAAAACTAAAGCAACCAAATATTCTCTATATTTCCAGGTGTAGTTTTCTTCATTTTCCTTCATTTATCCTTGAGAATGTATTTCCTTTAACTTCATTAACTGTTAGGTTGGAGGGGTGGGTCAAAATCTTGTTCTAATTTTGTTTCTTAATACTTCTACACCATGATGTTGTAAATGAGTACAAGTGTTTGGAAAGTCGGCATAATTTCTGGTTCATTAGAAATGTCCCTTATTTCCTTCTTCAGGTAGTGCTTTATGTAAAAGAGGAAATGAAAAGAAATGAGCTGCCAGAGCCAGCAGTGATTGGTCTCCTTTGGACCTGTGTCATGAATGCTGTGGAATGGAACAAGAAAGAGGAGCTGGTTGCAGAGCAGGCACTCAAACATCTAAAGGTGCGTGCATGGGTGAAGAGGAGAAGAAAGCTGTGAATTCACAGAATACATTCTTTGCCTGTCAAGTTTTTACCTGTTTAAATCCAGGAGATTTAGATTTTTGAAGGCTGATGCTGAGCATACCAAGCATTGTGTATAGTCTGACTTCTGTCAAATGGATGCAAAAGTGAGGTAGTTCAGATCACTGAGTGCCCTGAGTCCCGAAGTGCCAGGGCAAGCCAAGGTGGTCACAGCCTGAGCATCTCTTTTTGTGCTTTCCCAGGATGCCAGGTTCCTGAGAGGCTTCTTGCACTGGGGCAGGGCTAAGGGACTGCTGGGACTCAGCCTGCTCAGACCTGACTAGTAAACCTGACTAGTAAGCCTGCAAGAACTGCCTTTGCAATGTCTTTGCTAGAAGCAAAGACATTTTGGGAGCATGGTGAATGCAGCACCTGTGCTGGCTGTGCAGAAGGTTGGATGGATCCCGGCAGGAATGCCAAGGCCAGATTCTGTGAATTGGTTGTTGCCAATGTTGGCTGTGGTAGCTGGATACTCAGTGACTTGCCAAGTGATAAGCCAGGAGCTGGCTTGGGACTGTGTGTGTGTACAGTGTTGTTACTCTCTGATCCAGCTACTGTCCTTGAGGATGAGGGAACAGAATACATAGAAAGACAGGCTGCAATATTGCAGTACCACCACTGCATGTTGGTACAAAAACTCTAAGGACCTGGGATAGAAAAGAAACACCAAACCAATGCAGAAGCATCAATCACTGCCATCATTGGTATTCTTCATCTAAGTCTGAAGTAATTGTGTAGTGCAAGACACTGGATCTGAGAGCAGAAACTTTTCTGCAGGCTTAGTCTGCTAAGCAGGTAATCTATGACCAGGAGAATACTCCCCTATAGCCAGGGCTTTCAGAAGTTTGCCTTGGAACAGAAGCAATCTGGGATTTATTCTTTATGGTAAAATAGATCTTTATTCATATTGGATGTCTCTCCATACTTGGGTGTTCCCATGTTGGTTTAGCTACTACTGCTGCTGTCCTTTTGTCTGAATTGGTTTCCCAGTCAGTAATCCTAGAAATGCAGTTGCTTGGGATATTGTGTAGTCTTTGATGGTAAGAATGAATGCCTTCAAGTTTTCTCAAGTGGCTCAAATAGCAGGAGAAAGACAAGATAGTTTCCAGAAGGAGGAGAGACATTGTTTTTCTTGTTCTTCTGATGTAAAATTTGATTATCTCTCTTTGAGTTGTAGCAAAATAGCCATTGAGATTTATTGTCTAGTACTGCAGGGCAAATTAACAAACACTTTCTGGAATATTTGAACTCTGGGAAAAGAGAAACATAGCTGGCTTTATACAAATCCTGTTGGCTGGATGTTTAGTCCTATGCATCACCCCAACAAATTAGGTAAGGCATCTTGCCTATATAAGATAGACATCTTTCTAGGTACATGCACTTTGTAAAAACAGGGGAAAATTTGTATGGAGTATTTACTATTTGTAGTCACGGGTAAGATTTTAATAGAAGCAATAGAAATAGAAACTGAGACTTTGATAGCTGCTTCTTTACAGTTCAGTCTTCGAAAATGAAACAGCATTTTTACATCCTTCCTTTTAGGATAGGTGGAGACAGATCTTGGATCCTTCTCTTAGGGCTCTCAGCTACCTCAATGTATGAACCAGCTCCAGAAGGTGAATTAAGAGTATTAGGGATGATACAGAGCTCAGCTCTGTTCCCTCCTGTGTGTCAATGTCCCAGAAAACAGGGAGTTGCTTTGACCTGGTGCTGTGATCGGAATGTGTATAAGCACATACCTGATGTGTAACATGTCAGATGGTGGGATTTATTCTTTTCTGGTTCTATTGTTACATGACAGGTAACTTTCACAAAGCACCTGACTTTGACATCTGTCTCTAACTAGTCTCTAATTTAACCAGATTCTGTCAGTTGTACACAAGACACCCCTGAAAAGATGGGTCAGAACACAGAGTATTGACCTGGTTCACAGACCTTAAAAAGCCTTGCTGGATGGGTGGCTACCTAATAGCAGGGTTGAGGTGGCCAGCCATGAACCAGCATACTTGGGCAGTGTAGTTAAGTCATGTGTGCAATCCATATGTCAGGACCAGCAGGAGCTGACCTCAGGAGGAGACAGGGCATGGATCTCACAGAATAAGCTCCTCATTGTCCCAGTAACGTCACTGTGACACCGGGGCTTAGTGCCTAGGCCTCCTCCAGTGCAGAGATGATCTCCATGGGTGAGGAGAATCTTCCACACAATTTTCACTGGAGGCAAGCTTCTGGTGAGCTTCACAGCAGTGTGGGTACTGACCCCCTGCTCCCTAACATGATGCAAATGGAAAATAATGCCACTTGCTCAGCCAGCAGTGAGGTTCCTTAGTCATTTGTGAGACTCGTAACTGTGAGCCTTTACCAGCTGAGAAGTGAGGGAGGAATGTGAAGGGGATAAAGTCAGATGTGGCAAAATGAAGACAATTAACTTCCAAACTAAAAACATAGGATTTTTATTAGAAGTTATTAATGTTTGTAGAAAACAGCACTTCACAAACATGTAAATGGGGGTGAGTTCTGCTGCGGGTATTAAATAAACCAACTACACTGTATATTGCCCTGCCTTCCTACAATTTGCCTAAATACCAGCTGAATGCTACAAGGGCTAAAAGAGGGAAAAGAGCTACTCACAGCCTAAACAAGTTTTTCAGAGCTCTTACCAAGCACTGATGCTATTTCTAAAGATGTGGCTATACCTGCCCAGAGTGGAAAAATTTGGCCTCTGGTGTTACCTATATCTAGCCATTTTAAGGGGGTTTCTTCCAAAAGTACTAAATACTGCTGGCCTGCTGAGCTGCTTATTGCCATTGTGATTTCATGCTGTCTTAAATAGCTGATAATTATTGCAAAACACATTTTGGAACAGCCTTTTAAATTTCAGTTGATTCTCATGTGTTTTAATAATTACTTCCATTGACCATATTGGGTAAAACCCTCAGGATTTGCTCTTTGTGGAGAGGTGCTGGAGTGTACTTTTAAACGTGCCCATCAGTGCTGTGGGTGATGGGTGGTTTGTCACCTGAATAAGACCAGCAGTAGCCCTGGTCACTCAGAGCACAACTCTGTGATATCAGGCCATTGCCAATCCAGCTGGAGAATGCTGAACTGGGGTTACTGAAAATTCGGAAGAAAAGCTGAGCTGATAATGCAAGAGCAGATGAAATAGTAATATGCAATGTATATTTGGCTAGGGTCTCTGAAGATCAAAGGTAATTTAACTTCATCTCTTAAAAATACTCTTAATATTATCTTAATTTTTAGATTGTCATCCTAGCTGAATTCATCAGAGGCTAAGGTGACAGAAAATTGGAGAGATATGGATTTAAACACTAGCTTTTAAGGAAAAATATGGTCCTTCAGTGTAATTTTTAGTTTTAAGATCTGAAATAAGAGAGGTAAATTGCATAACAAATATGTTTTTGCTCTTTTTTTATATTAATAAATGCCACAAAAAGACGGTGAAATGTACCACTACTGTCTTGTCAGAGTGACATTAGCAATTAATACTGTGCTTGGAAAATGTTGCTGTTTACCAAAGGCTGTCATGGTATTCTTGATTGTGATAATGAGAAAAAATAAGGACAGTTGATCACAGTTAATTTGGAATAATTTACTTTTTTTAAGTTTCCTGGGACTTCTGAAACCCCTGTGAAACTAGAGACTTTTTTTCATGTATTTCATCCTGAGATGTCTTATGTTATGAACATCTGTAAAGCATTACTTCTGAATGAACAGAATGCTGCATTGTGAAATTTAAGAAATAAAGCCAGATTGTAGACTTTATAAATTGATTTTACAGAATTCAGTAACTAAGTGGTACTGAATTTTAGCTTTAAGTATGCAGGACATGCTACAAAAAATCATGGACATTTGTGTCTATGCATTGTATAGACGCAAATAAATACATTGTCTTTTAGAAGATGCAGTGTGCAAGTAAATCTAAGGTTTCAGTGAAACATTTTCAGGGATGAAATTCATTATATTTATTCTAAAAAAGTTTATCTTTTAAGTATACTGACATGCATTTTATTTTTTACCCTCTCTTCCTTTCAGCAATATGCCCCTCTACTTGCTGTGTTCAGCACTCAAGGCCAGTCAGAGTTGATCCTACTCCAGAAGGTGCAGGAGTACTGTTATGACAACATCCACTTCATGAAAGCCTTTCAGAAGATAGTCGTACTCTTTTATAAAGGTAAAAGTGTATAATCCACTGTTGTATTCTGTGCTTGGATTCTCAGTGTCAGCCACTCTCCTATAATGTTTAACCAAGTAGTGCATATGAGAAGGCTGTGTGGTTGAACTCTGGAATATTTTGTGCTTTGAGAGTTCAAAGGAATGTGTGGCAGCCGGAAAAGCCAAAACAAGGCCTTGTCTCCCAAACCTCACTGGTTTCATCCCATTCAAGAAGTGTGAGCAGGATCAAGCACTGTCCAGTCATTTCAAGTGCAGTTTAGCCCTTGTATAAAATCAGTTCTAGGAAGACATTTTTATAAATTTCTGGCAGATTTCAACAGTAGATCAGAGCTTGGTTTTAAGAAACCATGAGAGTGAAAATCCTTTTAGCAGGAGGATTTTTCAGGGGTTTGGAGTTGGAGGTTTTTTTACTCACTCCCTACCAGAAGGAGCTTTTCTTATTCTTCTTTTCCTGCCAGTTTTTTTGCAGGTGCTATAGTTTTGATGGATTTCATTTTTATTGTGAAATGGACTTCTTCACAAGTTTATTCTGATCAGGTTGTCATAGAGACTAATGGTCTTGCACGGCGTGTGATGGGTGGGTGCCAAACAGTTTGTTCTGACGTTCTTGCTATAAATAGTTGGAGGAGAAAAGCCAGCAGGAGTAGAAACCTAATATTGATCTTTGTTCCCCCACTCTTGAGTCCAGGTACATGTTCAAGGCAAATGAGTTCCAACTGTTACAATAATTTCATGGTTTCAGAAGGCAGAAGGAAGTGAGTCATGTGGATTTATTTCTATCCTTTCAATATAGTGTGGCCTCAATGATAAATGAAAAAGCAGTTTTTCATTCACCTTGTCCTTCTGCCCTAAAATTCTACAATTTGAAATACTATTAATGACCATAGAACAACTTGAACCTGCAAGCTGCAGCAATCACTTTATTCACTTTTTTTTGGAAAAGAACATTTGCTTCGGACATGGTGAATGAGAAGCATAATTGCTGTGCACTCAGAGCATAACTAATGGTCAAGCCAGAAATAGTCTTGTGTAGGATTGCTTTCAGAATTTTTGTAGATTCATTACTATGTTAACCTGCAAGAGCAGTCCTAAAATTCCAAAGCATTCTAAAATCAAAAAGATAATAAATTACTGAATTGCATATTAAACTTAATATACTTGAAGAACCTAGTTCCCTTCTATTCTGCTCACCCTACATGTTCTTTTTCTGACTCAGGAGATTACTTGGGCAGGCTTGTTTGGAGAGCTGAGAAGACTTCAGCCTCAGCACTACAGGTCCCATAATACTGTTTAGTATTCACATATTGTCTAGAGGAGTGTTTGAAGCTACCGTATGGTCTGTCCAACATGTGCTGCTCCTGTATTCCTGCATGGAATATCTGGGGCAGGCGTGCTGCAGCTCCAGCCTCTGCCATCTGATGCAGTCATGCAGCAGCACAGCTGCCA
The DNA here is from genome assembly GCF_050655825.1 of Lonchura striata. Classification (NCBI taxonomy): domain Eukaryota; kingdom Metazoa; phylum Chordata; class Aves; order Passeriformes; family Estrildidae; genus Lonchura; species Lonchura striata. The sequence continues at coordinate 29,645,548 of NC_140704.1, forward strand.
GCCCTTCCTGGCCCTGTTTAGGCTGAAGCTGGAGCTGCCCTGTTTGACAGACCTGCTGCCTGCTGGCAACTGTTTGCCTGACCTTGCAGCCACTGCCATAGGGCCCTTGTAGGTGCTGGATGCAGGGAGCATCTGGTTTTGGCAGCTGTGGAGTTAAACAGTGTCCATTAGGTCCACATGCTACTTTGTCGACCAGGGAAGATTCTGGGAACACTAGGCCTTCAATTCCTGTTTCTTCTACATGACTTTTACTAAACTTTAGTGGCTCATGGTGTGGTTTGTGCAGTGCCATGCTTCCTGCCTTATCTTTGTTTCACTGCTGGTAGATTTCACCCTCTCCTTCTCCCCACTTCATTCATATCTATCCACTAAAAACAAGCCATCAAGTCTTTTTAGAGACATACACTTTATTTAGGTAACTTCCCAATGACAGTTTATCTTCTGTTTCCTAATTGCCGAGGAAGAAAGCCTTCTAAAGCTGTTACTGTGTCAGTGGTGAGGGAGCAGCAGACACCCCTATTCCCCTTTCTGTTGTTCTTAAGGCACTTAACATGCACAACTTCTTGAGAGGTTTCAGGGTCCCTCATGAACTTCAGCTAGCGACAAATAAAAGTATCTGAGTATCTGTGAATGGGCAGATAAAAATCCAGCTTTGTACCAGCATGAATGTGGACAGTTTGTTGCTTGTTACTCATTATGAGGGAGTGCTTCCTGGGCATAAAAATAGTCAGCAGGTGATGATAGGCACCTAATGCCAGTCAGGCTTTGACTAATTTAGTTCTATGACTACTCTTATCAGGATGTCCAACATCTTGCTTCTCAATGCTTTCCATTTCCACCATGAAATAGCCTGTGGATTACTTTCCTGTGAATTACCTAAACATGTTGACAGCTGGGACTCATTAGCACCTAGGAGATCTTGAAAGTCTGTGGTGTTGATTTTTTTATTATTCCATCTCTAAACAAGAAGGGGCATCCATTTTTTCCCCAGCGTAAGCTCAAGCCCTATTTTCCTTTAAGTAGCACAGCTTCTTACTGGCTTGTAGGTATAATTTGCGAAAACAGTTCTGTAATTGGTTAAAGCTTGTTAACATTATTGTTTTTACTACTCTACCCTTGTGTTTCTGAGACAGTATAGAGAAAAATAAGCTGTCCAGTTCTATACTGATCCCCACCTATGATGTTGCTTCTCTGGCTTTCACCTTAAGCCAGTACAATTGTTTATCAGACAGCTGCATTTTGACTAAGATCTAAAAGCCAATTGCAGAATAGGAATTGTTGAATTCTGAGTGGCACTCAGCTTCCTTGCTTGCATTGTAAAATGTATGTTGTTTGCTAGTTCCTTCTGTGTTGCAGTGTGTCCCTTAACTGTTGGTAAAATGAGCGCTGTTGTTGGAATGCATGCTATATATCACATTCACCTGTTGATCCCTTTCTTTTATTTTGTGTATATCCTTGAAATTTCAAATGTGAAATCTTGACACTGTTGAAATTAATGACCGTTCCTTTCATGAGGATCAGAATTTCACCCTTTGAATGGCAAACACAAAGCATCTGTGTACTTTGTCATTAGAATTCAAGACAACATTTACAAAATACAAGAATAACTGATTGCAAGTACGTGTGAAGTAGGACTCTGGTTTGAGGCATAATTAAGCCTCAGAAATATTCTTTTGCAGTACAAAGATACAGCAACCAAATTATGCAGACTGAGAGATTCTCAGACTCTGCAGGGAACACTTAGAAGAAAGGAATCTTCAAGTTTCACTTCATACAGAGGTTTTGTTTTGTGATGGATCACAATTATCTTTAAATATCTTCATTATTCAAGTATTTTTTTGTGGTACTTGATGCAAAATTTTCCTGGGAAAAACCCAAAACAAACCAGAAAGGCCTTAACTGTAGTGTGGGTGACATTCCTTGCATTGAAAGAACCCTTGAAGGCTCTGTTCTCCCAGTTGAGTTAGCTGCAATGGAGTTGAATTTTGCAGATTGACTGTGTTGGCAGCTGCCAGGGTGTGCTTTTCCCTTCATTGCTCATGGCTATGTGGTTTGAGTTAAAAGCAGAAATTCATTTGAACTGGGTGATTGAGTGCAAAGCTGAGACCTGAACTTCAAGTAACTTTCCAGTTAACCTGAAGAAAAGAGACTGGGCTGTTCAGTCTCTCTGCTCTGCAGCTTCTCCCTTTCATGAGGGACATCCCTGGAGGCTCTGGTTGGGGGTGGTTTGAGTGGCAGCTGGCTGCACCTGCAGGAAAAGCAGCTCTCTGGGGCTGGCATCACCTGGGACTGCAGTGAAAATTATGTGCACACGCCCACAAACCACAGTGCTCAGCTTCAGCCATTAAATATATCTATAATCAACTCTGATGAGGAACAACTATATATATACAAAATGAGTCATTCCCTTCCTCCTCCTTCCATTTTCCCTTCCCACTGCTTCAAACCAATTTAGAGGTATGATTAACTACACCCTGTCCTGCATGATTGTTGAATTGAGCATCTTTGTGCGGGTGGGAGAATTCCATCCCTTATGAGCACTGGAGGCATGAATGTATTACACATAATATTTCTTAGAAATTAAAGGAGCATTGCAGTTGTCCTTTTTGTAGTTCAGGGCATGTTCTTCTCTGTTAGGGTAGGAGGTTGCCGTGGAATTAAATACAGGCAAATTTTCCATCTTCCACACTTGTGAATGTTTTAATCTTTGAGACACACAGTGAGATTACATGTTGCTTTTATCACATTGGGGTTTGGGGAACGGAGGGAAAAATTGCAGTTTCCCCTTTGACAATAAAACCATTGAGCTTATGGGCTTCAAATTTAAAAAAAAACAAAACAAAACCAGACCTGAATCCTATTACTTTTGAACTGAGCTATGTGCCTACCTGAAGGTGCTTCCTTGTACAGTTATCATGATGTGACTTGTCATGCAGCAATGGGCTTCAGCACTTCTATACAGCAGCTTCATACTTGTGAATGCCCACAGTGCCCCAGAGCTTGAGCTCGGGACAAGGTTGCTCTACTTGGGTTTTTTCAGTTGTTGTTTTTGTTTTCTGAAATCTCTCCTGATTTTCTTTGGCTGTCCTGTGTCATACCCTGAGTAATTTTGCAGATGTAGTTGTGTGAACTTCAGGACTCTGAGGTAAATGTAATGTTTCCACATACAGTTTAATGTAAAAGTGCAGGTTCATGAGTCTATGTGAAATATTTTCAGCTTTGCTAAATTAAAATCCAGATTAATTAAATACTGTAATGCCTTTGAGCTGCTACTAAGGACTACCAGAAGTATTTAATGCAACATGTTCAAAACCTCTTTCTTTCTCCAGTGTTTCTGTAACATTGGAGAAGAAGTTAATTGTGGCAGGTTGTGATTTCAGGAGGATGGTGGAATTTTTTTGTCCCTCCTGTAGATTCACTAAGCACAATCTATATGTATGCAAAAAAGCATAGAGCTGGCTCAGTCCCTGTTTTCCCTGCATTTTCTCAGCATTACTGTCAGCTGCAGTAAACTGCAGAATGGATTTTATTTTGGAAACGTGCCTGAGAGGCAAGGTAATTTCCAGTCACACACACTTACTAAATTCCTAATTTTCAAGGAGATTTCATATTCAGTTACTGTTGAATGTTGTGAAATAGTTTTGATTAAGTTCAAACGTATCCCTGGTTGCTTCCATCTGTTTATTATTCAACAGCATATGTGAAATGTGTCTCCTCTGTCTCGTTTGATCAGATGCTTTGGGGTTTTAGTGTCATTTATTTCAGTTTGTCTTCTTCCCTTCCCTGCCACATCTGTTTTAACTTTAGGCTGAAGCAGAAGGTGATGGTCAGGGTCGGTGCCTTGGCAAGCAAACACCCAGTGGGACAGCACCAAGAAGCTCAGGGAAGCAGTGAAGTACAAAAATGTGTTGATTTTGAGCAGGGAGGGGAGTTTGTTCAAAGACAAAAAGAATGGAAATTTTAATGAGGTGTAGAAAGCTGTCTTTAGTCTTTTTATAGAACAAATACAGTTTGATTTTTTTGTTGTTGATGTTGTTGTTTGTTCTTGCCTCTTGTATTACGTAACTGCCAAAATGCCATTGTGGATCCCAGATTTTGAGTCTACAGCCATCAATTTCTGAGATACATGGCTTGGCTGGATCACAGGAGCTTTGTCCTGGGGCTGGAGGTCTGTTGCTAGACCTAAATTTGCATATGTTGGTAACAATAAGTGTCCTTGCTATTTATTAGTATTTTTTTATTCTGAATTGTACTCTGCCTCACACGTCCTCACTGACAGCTGTTTTGTTCTTGATGCTTGACATAAAAATGTCAGCTGTGCTGTCCCTCCAAGCCAGTCTCTTAAAATGGGTGGTCTGAATAGTGACCTTAAAACTTATTAGCTAAAAACAATATAAGACCTTTAGGGGAAAATGATTACAAAAAATTAATGCTGGCTGTCTCTTAAGTGTTCAGTCAGGAGGTATCTGCTACTTCAGATTTCTAGAACCATGCACAGTTCTGTGATAAAACAGCAAGAAAAAGCATGGTAATTCTTACTGTGGTAATTTCCAAGGTGTGCAGGCTGACTATTATATTTTTTTCTATCCAGCAATCTTATGTAGTATATTTAAAACAGATGAAAAAGAACTCTTCTTGACAGAAGCACAATATTTGATACTTTAATTTTAAGCCTGATACGTTACACATTTTATTACATCTGGAACCCATTATATGCATCAAATATTCTGTATTTGTAGCCTAATATAGATCATCCAAAGCTTATTCCACTGCAATCATATTAGCTGTATGCTGCCTTTAAAAAAAAATCTTTCTCCTCTCATGTTTGAAATCTGCTAATCTCTAAAAAATACTTTTTTTTTACAAACACTGATCTGTATTTCAGCTGATGTTCTGAGTGAAGAAGCTATTCTCAAGTGGTATAAAGAAGCACATGTTGCTAAAGGCAAAAGTGTTTTTCTTGACCAGATGAAGAAATTTGTGGAGTGGCTGCAAAATGCTGAAGAAGGTATGGGTTTGTTTGAAGAACTATGGTAGTCTCTTTGCAAAACAATTTTTTTTTCACATTTTAGTTGTACCAGCATATGAAGTATTCTGGACTCAAAATACAAAACAGCAGGCATGATCATCTCAGTTGTTTCCAGGCATACCTAAGCCTAACACTTGCTGCTTTTTTAGTGATTATGATGTCCCTATAAAGTGAAGTCCTTTATTCACTGGGTACCACTTGCCTATAGATAAACTCTTTTAGCTTCTGCAGGGAGGAACTCTGCAGTGATGACAGTATCAAGCACCTTGGTGCTAACACCTGCAGCCAAACAGTTTTCTGTCTCAGTGCCTTTCTTGCTGTTGTCATGTTTAATGGCACAGAGCATGAGCTTGCCTGCACCCTGGCTCTTGAAACTGGCTTTAGCTGAATGGTCAGGTTAACGTTATGTGATCTGTATTTGCTGCTTTAAAGTGGTTATTTAGAAGAGGAACTAGTTTCTTTAGTCCCTAGCTTGGTTTTCCTCAGGTTCTTGATAGGAAAATACGTCTACTAAATAAGTTACCTTTTTTTGCATGGAAAAAGAATTCCCCATCAGTTGGGAAGATAAATCCATGTGTAATAGATATGGATAGAATTATTAGGGTTCACTTGCATTCCATTTAATGTAATTAATTTTATAAACTTGGAGGGAATATGTACTAGAAACAGATAAAACTCAGCAGCAATTCACATGTTTAGGTAGCAGTATAAAAATGGCAGCTGCTTTCACACTTAGATTTTGGATGGGCAAGCTTGGTCTAATTAAGCTTTTTTAAAAAATTTTCTGCTTGTATGCCTTGGCTGCTCTTTATTTTTATCCTTTCCTGCATGTCCCCTCTGCCAGATGTCCTTAATTACAAAGTCCAGTACAAACGGAGACAAAATGTTTCTGTAAGAACATGCAGACCATGTTTGCCCTCAGAAATCTGATCTATGGTGTAATATTTGTTGGCAGTGAGCCCTTTCCTGTCAGGTGAGCACAGAAATACAAGATGATGAAAAGTAACTTTAGATTACAAAACCAGCATGTGTATTCCTTTTTCTAGGTTACTTCTACTTCTTCTGCTTCTATTACTAAATTAACTTTATCTTATGCTATAAAAATAATTTAAAATTTGGTTTGTACATGTTTCATACTTATGTAGGGTAACAGCACTTAGCCTTTCTAGATAGGCTGGGCAGTGATGCTGACTGATATTTGCAAAGCAAATAGTTTTAAGGATGCTTCCTGGATGAGAGTGCTACAGTCTACTCGTAGAGATTAGAAGAGTGAGCAAATAATGCTGATCCTTTATTAAACTCAGCTCCAGTATATATTGTGGCTCTGTAAATGAGGACCAGAATCATTCATAGCAATATGGTGAAAATTTTAGTGACAGATCTGCAAATGAAAAGCTCCACCAAAGAGGAGCAAACCTTCATCTCCTGAAGCTGTGCGTTTCTTTCTCGTTAACTCTGTTTGATCTGCCAACCTTTCCTAGGAAGTACTAGGTGTGGTGAAAATTTTCATTTTTGTTTTGGAAGGATATCTTGCTATTTTTATATATTTACTCACATCAGTGTCTTTGTGCAGCCTTCATGAAGTGTTTCACTCTCTTCTCTTGCAGAGTCGGAGTCCGAAGGGGAGGAGAACTGAGGTGGTTCCACAAAGCACAGTCTCAATCTAGGTTAATGCCAAAAGCGCTTGGGAATGCAGTACTGTTCAAGCAAAGAGGCTTTACTTCAGTGTCATACAGAAAACTATAGACTAGACTTTCCTTTTGTTTAGAAGAATAAAGTTTTTTAATGGAGCCCTGAGGCATTAGATGCTTTACTTGGGACTCTACCTCTGGCTCAGTGTACACTAACTTAGGCAAAGACATTCAGCAAGGAGCCATATAGAAAAAATGAAACTAAATACTTATGGACTCCTTTTTATTAACGGTCTTTTTCAGGTACTATGGTATATGAACACTCCAATTTCTGTTTATAGAACTGTTTGGTCTGTGTTTGTAGCTCAGTATTGGCTTGTGTATGTGATTTGACACCACCACATTTTTTTGAATAAATGGCTTTTGTATCTTATTTTTGTGGTATTAGTGTGTTCTGGCTTGCCAAAGTTTTTATGATTCTTCAAGTAAAAATTACACAAGAATGCCAACAGACCATTTGCATACTTCTTCCCCAAAAAACTCAGCAGCTGTAGTTAACTGGTGGAGGGATCACTGCCAAATCTTTATTCCCATCCTTACATACAACTTTGGACAGATTAACTGTATTCCATAGCAAATATGGATTCATTCTGTTCCTTAATTCAAAGAAGATGTACAGGAACAAATCTGTGGAGTCCCAGTTTTGCAGGTACAGTTTATGCAAATGATATATAGAATAATATGTTTTGCTCAGTTCAAACTAGACTCAGTTATTGGTGATTGCTGAATTTAGAAAGAGAAGTTGACTCATTTTAGAAGAATTAGTTTCAAAACATGCGTGGCTAAAAGTCATTACATGTGAAATCTAAAATTTATTTACATCAGGTTTAGAAAAGCCAAGCTTGTATTCTTACAGGGGGAAAGCATGACAGGGCATAATCAATTAATGAAGTGTATTTTGTCATTAGAAACCAGTAAGTTAGCAGATAGTACAGATTTTTCTGAGGGAAAGTCAACACTTTATATAAACCACAGATGATTCTCAATATGTATCTAGTTTTACTGTAAACAGAAGTTATCAGGTGGAAATCCAGTGCTGTTGAGTGCCAGCTTTTCATCTAGTACAGCATTTATTTTCCTAACAGGTATCAATCTTTGGAAGGGAAAATATGTCATGGTGATGTTTCCAGTAAGTTTGAGAAGACCAGAGCCAGTCATATTAAAAAGCAGAACCTGATGCATTAGCTGCATATTTTAAATTTTGGTTCTTGTTACTACAGAAAATAAATTTGCTGGGCATGAAAACATCCACAAAACTGCAGCTGTGACGTAGTAATACTGAGTCATCAATATGCAGCCACTATTGCTAAAAACATCTTAAATTCAAAATTGCTGTTTCCTGAGGTATTAATGAATATTTAGTTTGGTGTACGTAAAACCACTTTTCTGTATGATTTTGAACTTAGGCTGATTTCAGAGGTACCAGTCTCGAGTAGTGAGCGGAGATCACAATCCTGTTTCCCTGCACTGACTGCCAGGGAGAGGCAGGCACGGCTCGCTGCGGGCTGGCTGGGCCATCTGCTGGAGGCAGAAATCCTCGGCTGCAGGAAGCACTTTGAGACCAAAGGCAGCAGGTCTGGGGTGCCTGCTGCAACCGTGCCCCAGCACACTGCAGGTGCAAGCAGAGCTGAGTGGATCCAGGCACCCGAGTTGCACCCTATGCTTTTCAGGTCCCTGCCAAGTTGAGATATTCTGTGATTGCTGACACAGTTGTCCTAGCTCCATTTATAGACATTGTGTTGGAGAGAAATGGATGTTTTTAGCACAGGGCTGCTGGCCAAGTTGAGACTTGTGATTTGGAGCAGGGTGAGGAGTTGCACTCAGGGCTGACAGGAGTTGTTCACTTTTCAGTCACACAATGCCCAAAGCCCTACATCTTCGTGTTCATACCATGCCTAATATGTAGCTCCTGGGAGCCCCTCTCAGCTTGTCCTCCCCCAGGAAAATTATTAGGCACTAACAGTTTCTCAATCTAGTTTTCAACAGTTTTTCCACTTAATCTCTTGAATTCAGATGGGAATTTAAAGGTGTATTTTTTCATCCAGAATTTCACATGTATGCTGGTAAGTGAAGTAGGTAGGGGTACAAATACAAATAGATCTGGTTTGCATCAGACCGAATATGAGTACAAAAGTGTGTAATGGTAAGGTTTTTCATTAAATCTTAGTAGATTAGAAGCTGGGCAGAGCTTTTGATGCGACTCCCTTCAAGCAAAGTGCCTCTCCCTTAAAGCCTTCAGAGAGTCTGCATTTTGGTTAAAAATGTTCCCAACCCAAGTCATTTCTTCAACACAGCTCTTGAATTAGTGTTTCTCTGCTAGAGAAATCAAAGCTGCAGTCATCACCAAATACATGTTTTAAATATGGAATCAGTTGTCTTGTAAAAATAAAAAGTTACTTCATAGAAAATGTGCTTCACAAAATATATTGCTTTCAATTTTGAAGCTGCAATCTTAATGTCAGAACTGTACATCTTTTACTTTACAATAAATTGCAATAGGGTGCACTTTAAAATGGGGATTGCTGAATTTGAAGGTGATTCTTCTATTCTGGCCTCTCCCTGAGGTTTTAACTAAGAAAGCCAATTACATTGCTTTAAAACATTCCTCTGGTGTACAAATGCTTTCCAGGAGAGAGACCACATCATCCTTGGGATGACACAACAGTGAAGATGGTTAAAGCACTGGTCATGAATCTGACAAAGTTCCTATTTCTTGCTGCTTCAACTACCTTATTGCATCGCAGGCTTGTCTGTGTCAAGCTCTGTGGAAAGGGGGGTTTCCAGCCCACTGCAGTCAGTAATCCCACAGATCACACACCATCACTGAGCTGACACTCCCTGCACTGTTTTCAACAGCAATCCTGCTTCACCCTTACTATGCTTTGGCTGATAGAGATTTACCACCAAGAAAGTGATGACCTGCTGTGCCAACATCCCCCTTTTCTGTTTGGCCAGCACATCCCAAACCTAGGAGCCAGACCCGTGCCAAAAGGAGTGATAGAAAACTTCCCAACCTCATCCCTATGGGAGCTGTGGGCTGGCTGAGCAAGGAAGGCATTTAACATCCAGGGGAACCAGTATCTGCCAGGTGAGAACCCCCATGAGATCCCAGGGTCCACTCCATGACCACACTTGAGAAAGGGAAGGTGGTCTTGTGTGTGTACAGTTAATATTTTTCCACAAAAATGGCTCTTCAAGCAATGTAGAGCTATTTTCTCAAGCCTTTAAAAGTCTTCCCCCTCCCCAATCCATTTAGTGACAAGGTGGTATTAAACAATTCCTCATAAATGGGTGGGTGTGGTGTTGGAGGAGAGACTTTACCACCACACGAGACCCCTGACCAAGCCCGGGGTTCTCACAGTGTGGGAGTTGTTTTCCTCCAATGCTGCCATATTCCACAGTTTAGAGGCAGAGCTCTGATCAGAACAAGCATCCGTGCACTGAGCAAGCAGCACTGCTGGACTGGGCAGTGTTGGAGGCCCTTCCTCCTCACTCCAGGTAACACTTGGGCTGAGGGTGGCTGGTGCAGCTCTTTGTGGGGCTCCTGCTCCCAGCACAGCTCCCCAGGGCTGGTGCCTGGGTCAGGGCACTGACAAGCAGCTTTGGTATTCCATTAGCAGCAAGAAACAATCTGCTTCATGTCTGTATTAGAGCAGCACAGCTTTATTTCAGGGCAGCTTGTGCCCTTCAGCAATGACAGGCCAGCACTTCAAGGCAAGCAAGGGGCAAGAAAAGGTGGCCCAATCCTTTCTATTCACTAATGTAACGGTGTAGGGTTGCTGAACTCTGATTTCTGCTTTGAACCCCTTCCTCAAAATGTGACCTACCAGAACCAGTGGGTTCAGCCTGACTGGTTGCAAATGGGGGCATGTGGTGAATCAGTCGTGCCAGGTTTGCCTGAACAGCATTTGGAGCATAAAACCTGTTGCTCCCAAGCATGCCCTCAGCTGAGGCACTGGTAAGCTGCCTCAGGCTTTTAAGCTCTTGTCATGTTCATGGACAAGAATAACTACCTTTAAAATCACATTTGCACTTAAAAATGGTGATTATCTAAAATAAGTCTTGTGGGCTGGGACAAACGAGTCCTTTCTCAAAAAGAGCCACAAATAACATGACATGGTTTAATTGCAGCAACCATTCAGCTCTCACTGAGTTATGCTGGTTAAGAACCAAAATTAGGAGAAATTACATAAGTATATATTTTTTTTTAAAAAAGCTGCATCTTTTAATTTTGAAAGGGAAAAAAACCCCAAGAGTTGACTTCCACTTTTCCACCAAGCTTTTGATTTTGTTTTTGCTATGATATTTTAAGTAAAAGTTAGTTCTTGCTCCTTACATGGGCTTTTATAACTTCATGTAAATGAAAACAAGACCCAGGAGGGGAAGTTATGCCAATACCTGCAGAAGACGCAGTTCAGGCAGGCGAGCACTCCTGGGCTGTGCATGTAATCTATATTTGGTCTGTGTCACAGAGCCACTGCTCTGGTGTCCTGGATGACTAAAATAGCGCACATGCTATTTTTTCCTGGCAGGAATCTGATTAACGCCACGGTGACAGCCTCAGTTTCCTCCCACAGTGGCCTGGTAGCTCATACCACACCACACTAGCAGGGGGTTCAGGTGCTCCTTTCCAGTTTACCAATATTATTCCCTGATGAGAAAGAAGTCGCTTACAAAACCTCAGGAACTTCAGTAGGAGCTGTGCAGATTGGAGTCTCATGTCAGCACTGCTGCCCTGGGGCCCGAGAGGCCATGCTGGGAGAGCAGTGTCCTTAGTGCTCATCGAGGAGATCTGGATCAGGAGAGTCCAGGGGACGTGCTTGTTTTCCCGCTGCCTGTCCCGCACGGGTGCAGGAGAGAATTGCACTTAGTTTCAGTCGCCAGCAAGCAGCACCCATGCATGGCTCTGTTCTGCAGACATACAGGACATGTCCCCCACCCATGGGACAGGCACTGCTGGACAGAGGGAAGAGGCCGGGGCTGGAGCTGCTAATGACACAGCTGCAGACTGACAGGTAAAGTTTTGGTACCTGGATCTGTCCCTCCCATGGCTGCCAGAAACTCAATAGCCTCAGTCCAAGTGCCTCATATAAAAGCTCAAGATTAACAACTGCTTGCTGTGTCCTACACTCAGCACAGCTCTTCTACTGATGGTTTTAAAGATTTGAGTGCTATTCAGCACCCTTCACTCCACAGGACTGTAAGAAAACTGCAAACTGCTCTGGAACATCACCAGCAAGGAGAAACACACCCTGAACACCAAATTTCACTGATTTAGGAGCACACAAGAATAAAAAAAATCGATTCAATCCACAGTGAACAAAAAACTGTATCATGGCAACTTCACAACAAGAAGATACATTTGTGTTGCAGTGTTTCAAAGTGCATCAATTGCCTGAGATTTTTCTGTTTATTTTTCCCTGATGAAATGGGCTAACATAGCACTCTCCAAACCATTACTACTTATTCCTGGGATAATTGCATAGCACTGACAGCCATAAATTATGCTAGAAGAAATAACAAAGCAGTATTGTTGATGTATTTAAGGATATGATCAAAATAAGGTTTTTAGCCAGACCTAGGTTATTAAGCCCACTAGTATAGCTGGGAAAAGCCAATAAGATTTCAACTATATTTCCTTCCCCAGGTCCAAAATAGAAGCAGCAGCCTTAAAAAAACAAACTGCAAAAAACTGATCTAAAATTTAGTTAGATTTGTATCAGTAAGACCACTTGAGAGAAAATAGATGGTATCTGTAACACTGAAGGAGATTCTAAAAGGAAATGAGAAGGCAGATAATTTACAATTTGCAGAATAAGTAGGACAGTCATTAAAAGAAAAGGTAAAAATTTGTCATAGAATCTCTCTCTTACTGATGACATAGATAGAGAAGGTGAACTTATCATGAAGCTTGCTGCCCATCCCTACATCAATTCTGTTTCTTTCAGTCCCTATGATCCAGGCCCTTGGGATAACAGCTATGCAAAGACATCTTCTAAAAGAGCCTGGAGATGACACTCTACTTCTAAAACCAGAATTTTTTTCTGGTGTCAAGAAATGGAAGAAGTGGAAGATCTGGAAGATTATACTTCTCCCACATTTTGAAAACAAACCCCAGTTTTCTGTGATTTTATCAAGTCAATGGTATTCTGGGATTAATAGAAACAACCTTTTTATTTCCCTTCTTTTTATCACAGATTTTGTATCTTCTGCAATTTGCTTTGAATTTAAGAAATTAGTGAATCCAGAAAATTGAACCTGTTTGAGAAGAGCCCATTAATTCCGATTTCTAATCAAAGTGTATCTCATCCTGGTTCCAGCTGAGAAAGTCCTGATTTCTCTCTCTCATCACAAACCCCATATAATTCAATAAATCCAACATGGAAATGTCTTCTGCTCCCAGACAGATCACCTCTCACTTATTGTGGTTTCTTACCTTCCCTCAACCTCACAGGTTGGCCCAGATTTCCAGAAAGACTGGGAAAGCATTTTGTCACACTCAGCTGAACTTCTGGACCTGCAATCAGAGCTGTCTACTCTCCCATGCTGCTGAAGAGCCTGCGCAGACATCCTGCAGCCCCTCACTTGGAGGGAGGAAAGGGGATCCCCCCCTTTCCAGGGGCTGAGGCAGGCACCCAAGCCATTGCTTCAGCCCCTCTTGGTGTCCCTCCCGCTGGCACACAGCCTCCCCGCCGGGCCCAGGGGAAGCAGAGCACATGAACCACATCTGGCACAGTTCCGCTGCTCCGCAGGGAGATGTGTGACGAGTACTGAAATAATCACAGCAGCCAGATTTGTAGGGATGCAGTCCCTAGAGATCCCAAACAGGCCAGTAGTTTGTCAGGGAAATGCCAGCAAATACTCCAAAGACAGAGAGAGAGAAAGAGAGGGGGAGAAGTAGCAATCCCAAGAGAAGTATAGGACACAAAAAACAGGACAGAAAGATAATTCAGAATACCTGCATCATTCAAGGTCATGGGTTGTCCATTCTTGCATTAAACAGCACTTACATAACATTCCCATGTGTTCCCCCTCTTACAGTCACACCAGATCCCTGTTACTGATGAACTGAGACTGCTTTATTTCTATTCTTTTTTCTATTTCAGCTTTTAACAGCATTTTATGCATAATCACATCCACAGTTCTCTTTACTTTTTTTTTTTGTTTTGTGAGGGTGATTTTTAGTATTTCTTATAAGAACTGGCTATAATTTAGGGATTTTTGTAGCATTTATGTCATACTTATGTTAAAGTTTAGTCACTTACAGCAACTAATTTCTTTTTTAAGAAACTTTATTGAAACAGCAGCTCATGGTAATCCCTTAAACTGAAGGATTCTTCACGCAAAATGCAGCTCAGATGATGCAGGCACACATCTGGATGATTTATTTAAACTGAATAAAACTATCCTCCCTTCAAATACTAAAAAAACTTGCTTATGCTCTGCCTGTGTACAACTTCACCTTTATGCATTACTAAACTTGACTAGGATGGATGAGATGCAAGAATCAGATATAGGCATGAAGAATTAGCATGGATAAATCAAAGACATGGTTATATTTACTAAAGAACTAAAGCAACTGGTTCTCATGACCCCAAACTCCAAATGGCTTCAACAGGGTGTGGGAGAGGTCTGAAAGCTGTATGGGCAACTGACTGAAGAGAAACACATGGTGGTGCTGATGCTGCAAAGCTACCCTGGAGTTTTAAATTAAAAAAGCACAGAGGAAAAGTGTGGTTTTCTTGGGAACACTAATCCTTAGAGAGGAAGCAAAAGGACAGCATCTTCCCATATCAAAGGAAGAATCCACTAGGGACAATTTTAATAGTATAGATAGAAACCTAAATGTGAACTAGAGGAAAAGCACAAAAGCATGGCCTTCTACAAACATAACAGACAGCAGAGCAACAACCTGTCAGTCCTGCAACAGTGGGAGGTCTGAATCATGACATTTAAGCTGAAATTTTGTTTCCATACTGAAATTCATGTTAACTTTTCCCACCAGAAGTCACTTAAAATATCAGGAACCCAGAGATATTCTGAATTCCCAAGGGGTTTTAGTCCAGCACATAAAATGGAAGAATCCAGATAACCCCCCCAAAATGAACAAGATTCTCTCATCATAGCCAGAGACATCTTCCTGTCTGGAGAAGGTGTTTGGAGGCAGTATCATCATATTACTCAGCCACTTCTCACCAATCACTTTTTACTGCTGTGCTAGTCTGTAATGGACAGAAATGTATTCTTCAGAGGCAAAAAAAACCAAGAAATCATCCACCCCAGGAAAATAATATTAGACAGATAAAGTGATAAAGCACTGTGAAAAAAAACTTAACTGCTGAATAAAAATATCAAGTGTGCTCTACTCCCCAAATACAGAGATGCCTTGGTTAGTGCAGTGTTTGGTTAGTGAAGGGCACATGCCTTTGACACAAGAGTGTCAAATAAAATAATGAAATTAAGAACTGTCTCAGTAATTAAGGATTTTCCCAGCATTTGGAGTAAATCTTTTAAGGGATGTTCTTTGTTCTGTCAGACCTGTGACCTTACTGTCCTTTGACTCAGAAATGGAGATGACACTTAAGGAAGACATTAAGATGCCTGTAAATGCTGAATGAGTTCTGACATCAGTCTTAGCATGGTGAAGTGGTGCTGTCTCAGCCCCAACACAGGTACAGCAATGAGAAGCAGGTAAGAGACCTGAGCTCCATTCCTTTCTTTGTCAAAGAAAAGCTTCTTTGTACCCATAGCCAGAATTGAGACTAGAAACAAACCCTGGCCTGCTACTGCTGAGAAGAGGGTCATAAAGTCTGTCCCACTTCTATCAGCATGTTTCTATTACCACCTGTATTTCCCAATAGCAATCCTTTATCCCTCATGCCAGCAATCCCACTGAACAGGTGCAAGGCAGCACTACAGTGCACCCAGAGGTGCTAGCACTCCAGATCTCTGCACTCCTAACACGACTGACTGCTTGCTCTCCCTAAATCATGGGAAGAAATATTTCCTGGGAAAAAGCAGCCTTCAAGATCACTTTATTCAGAGTATGTATTAATTTAAGGCTGGGTCCTCTAGAAGTATTGGTTCATATTTCAAATGGTTTCCTACTGCTGCAGCAGCTTTGTCTGCACCCCAGTTATTGCTTTGTCAGCTGCTGTGTCTGTCTTGGTGGCATCAACAAGGAAGCAGCACCAAGCGTACTGCCACCTGCCATGACTTGGGCTGCTCTAGAGAAACTCTGCCATCAAGATTCAATACACCTCTAGGAGAAAAGCCACTCCTGTGGCAACAGGCTGGCAGCTTCCTGAGCTGCCATCTCTCACTCACACATAGAAGGTGGAAATAAAATACAAGATGGTGTCAAAAACACTTTCCAGCTGATACTAGGAAGTAAACTAATTATTTTAAACTTGAAAATCCACCATCATTTAAAATTGTCTGCAGAATTAAGTATAGATTTGCTTAGATTTTTGTGTACATTCTGTAAAGGACAGTAACTGTAAATACTCTATTTTAAGATTCTTCAATTACTTTCTTAAAAAAAATAGAACAGTATAAACCACTTTATTCTTCCTTGATTCCTAACTGTTTGCTTCTCCTACCCTCTTGCAGAAGGGTTTTTGACCTATGTGGAAACTGTATTAGCACATCAGCAGAACACTTCTGTTCGTCTGTGTAAACTGTATAGTAAAAAACAACTGCATAGAAAAAAGAACAAACCAAAGCTAATACCCGGCCAATTAATATAAAACCATTTTCAACTGATGGCTGTCTTGATCAGCACCAACAGAAACCCACAGTTTCAAAAGGGCAAACCCTAAACTGGGAAGCCAGATGGTAAAAAGAGACAAATCTTGTGACGCCAAGAAGAAACTTTGGTGAAAGATAAGCCTTGACCTATCAGCTTTATTTTAGAGAAATTGTACCAAGACAATTCAACTGACAGAAAATTCCTGTATGCTTAAGGGATTAATTACTTATTGCAGATACCAGTATCTGACTGTCAGCTTGTGTAATGTCCCTAAAGCAGATGTTTGGGCACTGATAGCAAAAAGCACTGGCAGTAGACTCCATAAGCAGCTAACTTGTGAGATAAAATAGGAAGCTAAGTTTAAATGTGTAAGCCTATATACTGCTTAGCTTACATAAAGCCAGAAATGCACTCCACACCAATACAAATGGGCTGATTTTCACAGTGATATGTCTGTCACTATACTGGAGCTGGATTTATATAGCTCAAGAGAAAGCAGAGAATTCAGAATAAGCATGAGAATCCAGGGTTTCACTGTCAAACCCTGGGTTACCATCTGACACTCCAAGTAACAAACAAGGTCTGTTTCTTCTATTTCCATGTTACTAGATACCCATTCTGCTGTTAGTGCCATCTGCTTGCAAGAAGACTACTGGAAAATGAAGAGCTGTTCTTATAGATGAACATACTCCTGAGGACTCTTGTAGCTTTAAATTTTTATGTGAGGACCTGGTATGCTTTTAGTGCCGTCAAAGGAAAAGAAAGACCAGATGATGAAATTGCTTCCCAGCTTGCGCACAGATGATGGTGGTGATGCAGCAGAGCTGGCTGGCAGCAGCAGGTCGTTTTCCTACAGCTCTTTTCCTAAAGGGCTGTAGCTTTTTCTGCACGCTCCTCATGCAGCTCAGAAGTGCTGAACTCACATTACTGGCAGCTTACAGCTACAGGTCTTCTGTTTGCAATAAAAGAAGCTAGGCTATTCTAATGAGATATTTTAGAGAAGGATGACTTGCTAGAGGCATATAGCATTATCACTGGACCAACTGCTTCAAAATGCATGTTAGGTGTCTAAAGTACTTATGACACTGGTTTAAGATTTGATATTAGGAAAGAAATTGGGTTCTTTAAATTTAACTTCTGAATTTTGAGCCATTTACTGTTCATGATTTCAAGGTTTCGCTTATAACCAAATAATCTATTTCTGTAAAGTTCTTACCAAAGGAGCACAGCCGCTAACTTTACTACAGCTAAGCCATGATAATAGAGAAGGGTGAGAACATTGATTGTGTTTTACAGAAACCACAGAAAGAAGTAACAGATACACCAAAATTTGGCATTCTGTCTTTCTCTTTGCCCTGTGAATTTGAATTTGAGGGGGATTGCTGATTTGGATGAAATGTCTCTTCTGTCCTTTAGCAGGCTATCAAAGGAAAGTACCAGATATGGTACCATGGGGAAAAAAAATTACTGTTCTGGCTCCTAGACAAATGATGTAGGAATGTCAATGGAACTGTGTTTATTTAGTCTACATAGAAGAAGGGTGGGAATAGATTTTACTGTATTCTTCCACCCCAGAAGAGGAAGACTCTTCTAACTCCAGAAAGGAGATAGAATGAAGACAGAGCGAAGCTTCTCATTTGACACAGCAAAAGAGCAAGACAATGGCCACAAGCTGCAACAAGGTTAATTCTGATAATGGAAAGGTTTGCACAGTGAGAATACTCAACCACTGGAACAAGCTGGCGTTGCCCTTCATCCTTAGAGCCATTCAAAATACTTCTGAATGTCTCTCTGGGAAAACTGCTTTGGCTTTCAAGCTGAATGTTGGATTAGATGACCCTCAGGAATCCTCTCCATCCCGTGCTCTCCATAGTTCTGTGACAGGCACAACACAGCTCCTCACACAGCTCACATGCAAAAGAGGAATAATGACACAGCCAAGACATACACCTGGTGATGATCACTCAGCAAATCAACCTACATCAGAACCTTGGTTCTCAAATTTCCTTTATGATACCTAGCTTTTCTCCCCATCCTTCCACCATACAAGGTCCTGGTCAAACCATCCTCTTCTGTTCTGCTATGTACTTATAAAGAGTTAGGATTTCTGCCTCTCAGAATTTCTTGGAATTCTCCCAGGGAATCACCTGAAAGGGCATTCAGCAGATGGGGTATCCATTTTCCCTTGATGACATGATGGTTTCCACCTGAATGTGATAAATAGGAACCCTTTGGGATGCAATGGTAATGAGAACCCACAGCAGACATGACATAAACCAAATAAAACCTGCAATTAATCTGAAAGCTATTTAGTCTCCCACAGTTTACATCCCAGTGTTAGTCCACAAACATTAACAAGTCCTATTAATCACAGAGTTGTTAACTGATATTTGCTGTTGAAGTTTGCTGGGTTTATTTCAGACCTGAAGAACAGATGTGGCAGTGAGTCAGATACCAGCACGTTGCCATGATCCCCTTCCCATGGAAATAAAGTATGATACACACAGTCTCCCAGAGGCTACTTTCCTGCTATTATCCACTTCTCCAGAGAGACACACATGTGCCTTATACATAACAGGCCAAGTAAATTTGGATTTGTCTAAAGGAAGCCCTGGACCACTTCACTTCCAGGATGTAGAATTCTGCCTTTTTCTCTTCCAGGCTTAACTAAAAGCAGCCCAATTTCAGAACATTTCTGAATCCTGGTCCTGAATAAAAGGACTGGACTTTCGGTCAAGTATTTTATGCACTACTATTCAAAATACCATTATACTGCCATTTTCAGCTTCCAGTTTTTTCTTTAATGCATTAGATGTAACAAACTTTTCTTATCCTAATCCTCTATCAGTTTAATTCAGAATGTATATTTTTTAAATGTGATGAAAGGTGATTCTTACAGTTAAGATCTTTAGAAATCCCAAGACATAGCTTCTGAACTTATAAGTATTTGCCTCTTTTACTATTTTTAGCAGGCTGGCCTCTGAAATACACTTTCCCTTTAAAGTCTGTGTCCTGGGGCTATTCTAGTTCTTTGTTTTGTAGTTTTGCTTTTTTTCCCCCCTCACCTATCCACAAACTTTTGAGGGACAAACTTCACCAAGCCTATTTTCTCCAGCAAGCACTATTCATGAGAAAATTCAAAAGAAATGAGCATCAACTGAGTTAACAAGGAGACATGCTATTGTTACATTCCAATGTTATTGTCCACCACTGCACAGTATATCTGGTGGGAATCATAAAGAATGGCTCAAAAAGCAAAGCTGGACATACAGCCACTCCATCCAGGACAACAGTTTTGCACTTGCCTGTAACTGCTTGTGCTTGAGAAAGTCTCCCTTCTAGATAGTTTCCTAATAGCAATTTAACTTCCCGGGCTAGATCCAAGAGCTTTATGCCATTTGGATTCTGGTCAGAAAGTTTGTCAAAGAATACACTCATTATCTGTCTCTCCAAGAGCAAAGATGAACAAACCATTATGTCCTTTGTAACCACTTGTTAGATTTATTAAACTGAACAGGAGCTATGTCTCTGTGCTTTTGGAGGAGCTAATTTCTGACCTAGTTGTGGGTTTCTCTAGCCACACTACTTAAATGGCCTATTTTCCTGTCCTAATTTCCCTTTCTCAATCTACAATGCTCCACTTCAATAAAGAAATAAATAAAAATGCCAAACAGTTTTGTACATTTTTCTTCTCCACAGAGAAGATTCTCCAATCCAAAGAACATAGACAAATTTATTCTGCATGCCAGGCTTGCCTCTCCACCGTGTCTGGCTCGTAATGATCATTGACAAGAAACCAGCACTGCAACACCTTGTGTGTCAACCTGTAAGACAGCAAAGATCCACGTAACAGCTACGCCTACTCATGCTATTCCTCACTGCCTAGTGCCAGAAAGGGCTTCTTTAAGGCTGGCAATGGGATGGCACAAGTGCAATAGCACTGCTGGGAATTGGTTTTGTTCCAGGAAGCAGGGGGAATTTCATGACTGCAAGCAAACAGCAAGGCACGGCCAATTCATTACTAACACCTCAGGAAATAACTGGGGTATGTCCACAGGACATTTGTGCTGAATTTGAGAAAAAAAGAATTTTCATTGTTACAGCAGATAATATTTTAAGTGTATGTTTAATTGATGCCATATGTTCAGTCATAGGTTACTGACAACTAAGGTGACCAAATGACATGACTCAATAATTGAGGCAGTTCAGGTGACTGAGATGACTCAGATTTTCCTGCCCAGTGACACAAGAAATGACACTGGAAACTCTATAGCCATGGAGAAAAACGATTGATGATAAGCAGCATTTTACTTCACAGCATTTGGTGACAGATTCTGTGGTCATCACCAAACTTCAGGCATACTTAACTGGCACGAAAACATGCTTTAATGGTCAACTGCCAAGGAAGGATAAGCACTTTATTTATTCCAAGTAAAGCCAGCTGGAACCCTGTCTTGTGTGTATACACTATTCACCTCAAACCAACATCTAAATATGTCAACTGTACACAATAAATAGGACTCCTGGAAACACCTGGCTTTCTTAAACTCTACTTTCCTCCTCCCTGATTTTGATGTGCATGAGAGACTTCATACAAATGAGAGGAAGAAAAATGACTTTACAAGACAAAGAGTGAAATTAAATATCTAAAGTGCTGTCAATGACTTATTGTAAACCTGGGAAAAATAAAGCGATAAAAATTAATTTCAACAAACAATGCTTCACTCACAGCATTTCAGACACTCCATAATAGTAGAGCAACAAAAACTGTCTTAGTTTTAAGACAATAGTATACATTTTAGGAGAACTTTGTACATACTTGAGCCTTCACTTTTCAAATTTGTGCCTTGGAAGTGACACAGACATTTAGGATTCAGGCACATAATAAGTAACAGAAACCAGCAGTACCCACATGAGGCCACAGCCTAAAGACACAGAACAGTTTTGTCTATAAGCTGAATTTTCTCTTAGTGTGTTACGGTAAAAGTCTTCATGCAGCAATCCTCCAGAAAACAATCTAGCTGATGCAAGTTTACTGGGAAATTAAGAGTAAACCACCCAAACAGCTTCATTTTAATCTTTTTGGACTAGTAAGAAGTGTACCAGCACTGAGCCCCAGTAACTCTGTGTTTCCACTCCCCTCTCCCTTTGCAGAAATATTTACTTTTTGTACTGTCTTGTAAGTGCACGTCAGCAGCATTACAAGTGCCCAGTGTAATTACACTGCAGTGGGGGGAGAACTTGTAGTGCTCCCCCCACTGCAGTTTCCCATGAAAGAAAAACTAATCCACACTATTTGTAGCTCCTCCTGCTGCCAGCACTGGCATTGAAACACACCATAGAAGGGCAGGAGAACAAAGACTGTGCAAGGAAGCAGAGAGTAAGCACCAGAAAGACAAAAAGTGAGGAAAGAAAAGGAAAAGGCGTATTCTGCTCTTGGTTATGTCAGGCAGCTCAAGATTTGTGTAACAGATGGGAGTGCAGAATTTACCCCCTATAAAGACAAGGGCTGAGAAGACAAATACCTAGGATCCTCACTTGGACCAGGTACTTAAACAATCTTAAAAAATATCAAAGTACTGCTATCTATATTTTCCCTACAAAGAATGACAGATTTCCCTCCAAGTGCAGAAGAGTCTTTTCACAACTAGCAGGCCATAATTAGCCATTTAAAAGAATTGAGCCAATTTAGTTCTAGCAAAAATATAAGCTGAGTGCTGAAGCCTGATGTGAAATGGGAGCACAGACACACTCCTGACCATCATCAGAAATTACGGATATCATCACAGCTGACTGCTGTATCACTAAAAGTGTTATTTTAAATCCAAACCGCTTTATTCCAAGTTTGTACTATAGCTTGTGAACAAAATTGGAAGGGGGGTAGAGGAAGGAACCCTGCTACACTTGTCAAAGATCTGTTTACTTAATTGGAGCCTTTGAGTGCTTACATCAGCTGAACTATGCCCCAGAGTTTATGGTCAGAGGTGGGTATGAACTATATTGCATCACACATGGTTAGATGCCCACCTGAACATGAAGCAGTGAACATGTAAAAGGTACTTTCCACCCACGACAGGCTGCAGGAGCTGGGTCCTTTAATAAGGAACACCAGCATTAATTAAGAAAGCAGAGCTTTTAATAATTAACAGTGAAAGAGATCTTCTGAAAAGAAGGCCAGTGAATGATCGTATTGAATAATTCAGTACTATAACCAAAGCAACAATGGCACGGTAACTTTAGATGTTAGCATTTGCAACAAAATCCAACAAAAACATTTGATATGCTGACGGCTCCTTGTGTTCAGGAAAGGGCATACATCCAAAATACACTTTTTTATCAAGTGGACAATTACTGAAACCAGTCTTTACTGGTTAGTAAAGCTGCTAGTAAAATTACACTGAAACAAGTGACTTTTATACTTGGTTTATGCTCTGACAGAGTTGGGCCCAAAGGATCAGAAGCATGGCCCAGTAATGCAGTAGCTCCAGTCAGTAAATCTGCATTCCCAATAGGCCAAATTAGCTACAACATTAAGTCAGTTTAATGATCAGAGAAAAAAAAAATCTAAACAGATTTTTAACGCTTCCTGTCACTTCACAAAGCTTCAGCAGCAGGGATGTCAAGTTTAGAACCAAAGAAACATAAAACTTCAGCAGCATTCAGATTTAATTTGTGGTCACAAATATTGCAGAATTTGATGTCTGTCTAGCAGCTAGAAAGGTATACATAAATAGAAGAGCAACAAGTCTTTGCTATTGTATGAGAAAAAAAAATGTGTTGTGTTTAATTCTAGAAGTCTAGCAAAATACCAAAGAGCATGGAAAAAAGATGTTTAAAACGAAAAAGAAAAGTTTGAGTGACAGACTAGGAAAGACAAAGTGTGCTTCTGTTCAACGTCTCATTGCTGGCAACGATTGTTCGCCTGCTGGGGCTTCCTTAGCAGATGAAGGCCAGCTAAATTACATAAAAAAACCCCCACTTTTGGAATTTCCTCCCTGAACTGTTTTGATTACAAGTTCCTATTAAGAATTGACGTGAATTCATCAGAAAGTAGACACAGCTTCCTTTGCTTACTATGAACTGAAGTTCTCTGAAACCAAAACCTGATACAGTAAAACTAATGTGTCATGTACCCTTATGGACATCCCGAGGGTGGAACAAGCATGTCCTTGTCTCTTTGTGAAGCCCAGCAAAAAAGACAAGAAACTATCTTGGACACGAATCCCACAACACATATCCATACGGGAATACCTGGCAGATATTAGATCTGTTATATTTATTATAAAGCATCACTCAGCAGGCTGCAGCCCACGGAGTCTGTGAAGATAGGATTTTGGATGGTTGGAGTGAACCAGGACACCATTCAAGTCAAAAAGGAACACTTAATAAAAACTAGGTACTGAATAACAGGAAATATCTATATAGGTGGAAGGTTTTGTAAAGCAGAATAATTGTAATTGAAAATATTTAACCCTCAAACTAAGGAAATATACAAATATGTAAGGAGGTTCAGTAGAAAGATGATTTAGTAAAAAAAAAGAAATAGATAAATAAAATATGTTAAGAATAGAAATAAGATGACAGCAGCAGTGCTGGGTTGACAGTTGGACTTGATGGTGCCTTGCCGGGCTGGTAGAAGTACCAGCACTCCGAATACTCTCACGGCCGTACACGTAAATCGCTGGATGTTTTCCTTGGGATTACACAGGCCACGGATGACAGGGGTGCGCCGTCACCGGCGAGGCGCCGCCGCTCCTGAGGGGAACGGAACGGCGCCGCGGGGCGGGCGCGAGGCCCGGGATGGCGCACTCACGGCAGCGGGGACCGGGCAGCGGGGACCGGGCAGCGGGGACCGGGCAGCGGGGAACGGGCAGCGGGGAACGGGCAGCGGGCTCGTGTCGTCACAGCAACGGGAACCGGGGCTCGTGATGTCACAGCAACGGGGAACCGGGAACCGGGACCGGGGCTGGTGTCGTCACAGCAACGGGGACCGCGCCCGCGCAGCGCGAGCCGCCGGATAGCGGGTGACTGCGCCGACGTCATAGCCCTCATTTGCATACATTTACCTTTGCGCCCCGCGGCGGCCAATCAGCGGGCGCCGCTCACCTGCTGCGGCCGCACCCGCGCGCGCCGGGGGCGGGGCCGCGGCCTCCTGGCGGAGCGGCTGCCGCGCGGGGCGGCGGCGCAGCGGCCATGGCGTGCGGGGGCTTCGCCTGCTCCAAGAACTGCCTGTGCGCCCTCAACCTGCTCTACACGGTGCGTGCCCGGCCCGCCCGCCGCCGCGGGCTCTGCCTCGTCCCGCCGCTCTCGCCGCTGCCTGGCCTGGGCTGGGCTGGGCTGGGGAGGTGGCGCGGCGGGATGTGCCGCGGGGGTCGCGGCTCCGGCTGGGGAGGCCGGGCTGGGAGGGGTGCGGGGGTGACAGCGCTTAGGCCGGGCTTTGTCGCCGCGCGGACGTGGCTGCTCGGGATCAAAATCCAGGGAGGCCCGGGAGCGCTGCCCGCCCGGGGCGGCGGCTGGCTCGCCTCCCGCAGGGAGCGGCCCCGGGGCCGGCCCGCCGGTGCCCTTCTTCTCCGTCTGGAAAGGGCGCTGCACCAATTCGGGCGTGAAGCAGGGAGGCGTTGGTTTTGTCATCGCTCAGCCAGGCATCAGCGCCCACATAAGTGCAGGCCGGTCAGTGACGAAGCCCCCAGCACCCCCGGTGTTCCCTGGGGTGCACCAGGGAGTTACTGAGTGCCTGGGGTGGTGGGAAGATACGGAGCCGGGGGGGGGGGGGGAAGTAAGATGTTAAACTGAAATAAATTACTTTGCTGGGGAGGTCCAGACAGGTGCCTTATTCTGTTCCAGCATGTTGGAGGGCTTGTTTTCAGCAGAGAAGGAAAAAATCTCCAATTGTAGTGTAGCTACAGGAATTTTTTTCCTCGCTATCTATTTTTAAGAGCTCAGAAATAACAAGAAATGGGAGTAAGTGTAATGACTTCCTCTCACAGGACATCTGGAGAGGTAGGATGTCCTCTAATATTTCAAGTTTAACAACTGTGCTTGGGAGTGACTTTCAGCAGACTGGAATTGGGGTCAGCCAGTGCTTGTGGGCAGTTGTAACTGTGCTTTTCCAAAAGCACTGCCCCATCTGGGCTGACAACAAGACTGGAGAACAAGCAGGTCTAATGCTGTTCATCAGAACAAAGAGTAGCTGGTAGTCACTGGACCTGATGGCACTCACCAGTATGGAGCACAAAAGGACGTGGAAGCACCTATGCTGAAACCAGAATTGGTGGATGTTCTTGGGTGTACAAGGTGACTCAACCCCTCCTTTCCTCAGAAAAGACTAGAAGAGAAACCTTTTTGTAGGAGAGGCTGCACTATTACTTCATCTCCATCCTTGGAGGAGCTTGAGGAGTAAAATATGTCCCTGAAAAAGTCTGGAGCATGCTTAGGCAGCCCAGCCTACCCACTGTGAAAGTCAGCCTGGATCCCTGTGATGTGTCATGTTGTTGGGCTGTACCCAGCCAGAACGGGGAGAGGAGCAGATAGGTGTTTGGTATCTGTAGCTGAAGGTAAGTTTAATGGATGTAGAGTGTCATGATGGAGCCAATCATAAAATAGCTGAGCTTGAAAGGGATCCCAGAAGATCATTGTGGTCAACTTTTAATGAGATTTTCCTGTGCCACAAGATGGGTTATGGGTGTGTTATAGATAGATTTTGCTTTTCAGTTAATGCAAGACTTCTTTTGTCATTATTGCTATTATTCCTTGAGTGATGGAAGAGTGAGAGAAATCTGGATCATTCTCAGATGGATGCACAAATAATACTGTAATGTCATGTGGACAGCAGGCTTTTTTTTTCTAATGACTCCATCATTAATTTTACAGTCATATAGCCATATATTAACCAGGTGTAATGAGTCTGGTAGGTCTTTTGGGCATATTTGGCCTTAGCAAGGGTGGGTTGAACTTTTGGACTTCTGTAGTTTTGTCTTTGGTATGTGTACAGTGTATTTACAACTTTAATCTCTGCTCTGATGTCTGCTTGAGTAGACTTTACTTTGTGGGTGTCACTTTGTCTTCTGTCACTTGACCTATGCAAAACATACCTTTTTGCTAAAGGGAAGGAATGACTTCTTTAAATGATAGTTACAAGAATATCCAGTTGTTATTGTTAGTATTGTTTATTAATTATAGACAAGTTACAAGACTTAATGCTTTTAAATTCATAGTTGGAGAAATAACACTTAAAAGTGCTTAGTTGGCCTGGTAGATTTGATTAGTAAAGTGTGTGAGGCTTTTCTGTTCCTTGGTTAGACAGAAACCTGAAATAAAGTATTGAAGCAGCACAGTGAATGATGGACTTATTTTCTCCCAGCTGGAAAAATAATACAGAAGACAATCAGAGCAATAATTTAATGATTGTCTCTTTAAAATAGTGTTGATTCACTAATAAATGGTTAGAAGCGAGTAGTGGTGGTAAGAAGGGATAGGTGACACTTCTTGGATGTTTTTGTAGCCAGCACTGATGTGTCTATATGACATGAATTAACTCCTGAAAACTGTATATTGGAGGTTTCAATTTACATTCTGCCTTTCATTAAAACACTCTGAGATAAAATATTATATTTTAGGTGAATTAAAAAAAAATTTAGTACTGCCTTTTTTGATTTTTTGTAATAGTACACCAAGAAAAATATCAGTAATAAATCAGTTACTGGTTTAAGACAAAAAGCCAGAAACCTACTAACCCAATTGCTCACTTAATGTTCTTTTCAGATTTTACTTTGCTGGTGAGTTTTGGGTTTTCTCCCAACTACGCTAGTGTCCTTAGGCCCTGATCCTATTTTCCAGTCTATTTTATATGAGTAATTTTGGCATCTATGCTGAGTCTTGCTGACTTCAGTGTGGTTCATATGGGTAGAGGAAGAGTAGAAAAAAATAATTGAGACTATTTATTGACTCTGAGTGCATGATGATGTGTATTGTCAGAATAAAGCCTTACATGGAGGAACTGAATACAAGAACCTTTAAAATACTAATTTTGTGTATGTGGCCTATTTAGTTTTTATTTAGTCAGTCATATTTATATTTCCCATCAAATGACAAATCTATACAAACTGTTTAAAGTGCCTGTCCACAGAATTAATCCAAATTCAGTGGTGTGTTTGTAGCTTAAAACTTAAGCTTCCAAGGAAATATTCAGTGTCTTTGCTCATATCTGATTTTTGGAGAGGAAGTTCCTAACTAATGGTGAAAGGTTGAAGTGGTAGGTGAGCCATGAGATTAAATGTTCAAATAAAACAAAGAGTACTGATTGTTCATTTGGGTGTTGTGGTTGGTTTTGTCACCCAAGCAGCTACTTAATTATTGCTGCAGCAAAAATGTTTGTTGGCAGCATGTAAACATCTCATATTTTGATGAGCAGGCTTTATGTTTTCTTACACCTAGAGCAGCTATTTGATTTCAGTTAAAACATACAGTACCTTTTCCATTAGAAGTGTGTATTTTTTTAGTAGCACAAAGCTTATTCGATAAAAGCCTCCACATTGACTTGTAAGACTAGAAAGTACTGTACCAAAATAGTTCACTTTTTATATTATGTCGTTCTCTGAACCTCTTTTTTTTGACTGATTATTGAATGGTTTTTGCATCCATTTTCAAAGCATTGTGTTTGAAAAGAGTTTTTTGGGCTTGTTTGTTTTGCTTTTCCTATCACTTTCTCTTGTTCTCTGGGTGCTGTAATTATTGAAGTTGCATTTGGGCTTTCTGCCCTCTTTATCAAACTTTCTTTCCCTGTATTATGGAAATATGCAAAGATAAGTATAGAACTTCTCAGATTTGGACAGTGTGTGCTTGGTATCATAGGATAATTTAGGTTGAAGGGACCTTCAAAATCGTGATAGTCCAACCCCCTCTACCATGTAAAGGGACACCTACCACTAGACCGGGTTGTTCAAAGCCTCATCCAACCTGGCCTTGAAGATGTTAAGAGGATTTTCAATTACTAATGTATTTTATAATAATGTTTGTCTTACTTTCAGAGTTCCTGATGCAGAGGAATGTTGCATCTTCCACGCAAGTCTGTCTGCTTAATCTTTTTGTTGCATAGGGGAAACTTGGTGTTAGAGGCAGGGCGAACATCAGGGTTTCCCTCTGGAAAGGGAATGTGTCTTCGTGTTCTCTGATATTTCCTGACTGGCGTAGTGGCTGCACAGAGCCAGGTACAAGCAGAGAGAAGTTAGACAAGTACAGATCTTGCCTGAAGTGGCAATTTCTTTTACATTGATGAGTGAGCCTGCAGTCTCTGAGTGCAGCTCCATTTTGGTTTGTCCTAAGTTTGTTTTCAACTGTAAGATAAAGAAGATAAAATACTCACTGCTTGCCCTGTCTAACAGGCTCTGGTCTGCATTTAGGTGTGCAGCATCAAGAGTTTGCCCAGCACCAGCCTGTTCCGTGCTGGGCTCCCTCATTGTCATGACTGGATGCTCAGCAAATGGGACAGGCTGCCTTAGAGCCATTTCTGTTGTTCTCAAGAACATTTTGAAGATGGCAGTATAAGCTGGACTCTCTAGTCTTGACATGTAAATAAAATTGGTACAGAAGCTCCCAGGTATTGGTCAAGGAAGCTGGTGTTGGTCTTGTCAGTCTTGTGGCCTTTTTATTTTCATAGGTGTTTTGGGAAGGTTTCTGCGCTCACGCTTAAGACTACAGCAAAAGTGCAGATAGATATTTTAAGGTTTTTTTTTTTCCAGGGCTTGGAAAGGCCCTCGGCTATACTGTTTGTCAGTTTATAGCCAAAGTGCCAGCAGTTTGTGGTGGTGGGTCAGAATCAGGACATGTTCTGGGTCCTAAGCCAGCTGGGAGAGGGTTTTGGCTTTTCACTGTCCTGTGCAGAGTGCTCATTGGCATGTAGAGCTAAGAAGGCAGCCTGTCCTTAGGGAAAGAGGAGAATGACAGGGCACAGAGGAGGAGGGTATATGGAACATGGTGTGCTTTGATACTGCTGGTCTTTTTCAGCCATCCTGGTGGTACAGGTAGGCACTTCAAAACCAGAACGATTATTGAGAACTCCTATAAATGCCCTGTAGAAGCCTTGTAGCTAACATCATTAGTTGTGGGGCTTTGTACTCTTGTTTTTGTTGAAGCAGATATGATGTGTGGAAGAAGGATCTGTGGGCTCGCCAGGCTTTGTGAAAACAATTTGTAACCAATGAATAAACACGCAAATAAAAAAACATTTTAGAACATAATTGCTCCTGCTGCACAGCAGAAAGCTTCCATTTCCAAAGACCAGAGAGTATTAAGCAGGGGTTAAATCTGACATTTTAGTGTGTAAATAGTTTGTTACATGGCCAATAAAGTGAATAACTCTTTACAAGGCCTGAAACTGAAAGAACAGGCTTTTGTGATAGGATTCAGGAATGCTGCCTTTCACATAAATTGCTTGTTCCACACTATGTGTCTCAAGGCTGTTCAGTAATCAGACTACTGATCCCTCATTGAAGTAAGTCACGTAAAGGTGGAAGATTTTGCTTTCTGTTAGAAATCCTTTGGAGGTACCCAGAGCTTTCCTTTGCTCTCAGTAAAGCTGAAGTAGTACTGTAAGGAAATAAAGTTGCTTAAGTTGAGTAGCTTACAGCTGTGATAGAATCCAATTTAGCTTAATTTTAGCTTGCTAAAGGTTTTGGTTACGCCACTATGTACTGCCTGTTGTTTTAACGTGTTTTTAATTTAAGTGCCAGGAATCAGAATTGTCTTTCTAGATTCCCTACGGCTGTGCAGAAATGGTTGCCCAAGTGGAATGGGAGAGTAGTGGAAACCTCTACCTTCAGTATACACGCCATTTGACATTTAAATTTTAAACTACCCTTAAAAGTAGTAGAATATGAACTTGCATGCAGGCAGAGATGTTAGGGAGGATGTATTTCATAATTTGTGTAATCTCTGGTTTCAGTTCCTGTTCCAAATTCACTTTGACAGCTATTCTCTAAATATTTCCCTTGCTGATACAAGAATAAATGCTGTATAATCTCTTTACCTAGGAATGGTGAGTCAGTAGTTAGTGAAATTTAAATTGTGATGTGTAGTTTTTATACACTCCTGTTTGTACTGAGGTGGTAAGGAAGCAGTGGGAATACCATCTTCTGCATATGACTTCCTTCCTGGCCAGCAGTCCAAGCTAGTTGAAATACCAAAAAGTTGCCACTTAGTCAAGACAGCAGATTTGCTGGTGGCTTACTGTTGTAGGAAGGAGGAAGTGGTTTTAGCATTTGAATTGTTTCTCATGGTATTGTACAGGGAAATAGTTTGAAATCTTTGTTTCTTTTTTCTAGTGTAGACTATAAACTTGCACATAAGTACAGAAGGGACACTTGTGGAAAGAAATACCTTTTTTCCAGTACAGGAAGGAGGGAAATGAACAGCTATGTGCACAGGATAACTTGGATTTAAATAAGAGAGCAAATTTGGAGATTTATTAGGGAAACTGTTATATTTGGAACAGCTCTGAAGTTCAAATATATGTATGTGTATTAAAAAAGGGAAGTTGCCTAAACTGGTGTCTGATCTCTTCCACTGATCTTGAACTTAAATCTTCCCTAAAATTTTCCCTATACAGGTACTGACATTGGAGTAATGTTTTGTCTACTGACAATAGCTTGAATTTTTTTTTCAATTTGTTTTATTCCAAAGTAGAAATACTCTTATCTCATAGGAAAAACCTCTCATCTTCACCTCGAATTTGTGCTACCTAAAGGTTTGTTCTAGTAAAGCATTTTCTTAATTTAAAAATTGCTAATTTATATTTTTAATTATGCTAAGTCTAGATTTATGTGTATGCCCTTAAGGTAGCTAGGGTTTGAATTGGTGGAGAAGATAGTCCTTGATAAGTGCTAAATCCACATCTTATCTACCTGTTAAAACTTTGATTTTGGTGTGGAGAGAGTGCCATGATCAAAGTGCTGGCTGTGGTATGTGGGAGTGTTGGTTGGAAGGCATTTTTGGGGCTTATCAGTCCAGGTGCCTGCTCCTGAGTAGGCATGAGTAGGATTATGAGTAGGATTATGAGTAACAGTAGCTTGCTGTCTGTGGCTTAGCCTGCAGAGTCTTGGACACCCCTGAGAACAAAGATCATCACCAAACCACCTTGCAGGTGTGTTTTCTAATGTCCAGTCTGAAGCTCCCAAGCTGTTACTTATGATATTCAGAAGAATTTGCTTCCATGTTTATGTAATGTGCCTTCAAGCTTTAGTTATTATGTGTTTACACCCAGGCAGCCTCTTTGTCATACTAAAGAAACCCAGCTCCATCACCTCTTCTCAAACCTTTCATTATCAAGGCTCTATGCTATTTTACTGACTCCTGCCAGGTTCTCAAATTCCTTTTCCGCCTGGGAGACTTGAAATGGAACACAGTATTTGAGCTTCAGTCTCACCAGCATTGTGTTTCCTTTGATTGCACTCTTGGTTTCCCTGTTTGCAGTGGAACTGACTCCTGGCTTGTGTTCAACCTGACAAACAATTTGATCTCCCTATCTGTCTCATTAAGGCTGCTGTTCAACTGGTTTGATCCCAGGTTCCACTGAAGCACCCAGGAGCACAATTTTGCAAGGTTACTAAGGTTGGCTTATTCCTCAAGTTTTTCAAGGTATATCTGAGTTAAATCTCTTTTTGGAGAGTCAGCCACTCCTCCTTGTTCAGTATCATCCACATATTTTCTGAGAATTCATTTTGTGTTATATTCAGGTTGTTGAAGAAGATACTGTGTGATATTGGCTCCAGCCTTTTTGGTGGTGCTTACCTGCTACCAGCTGGATGCTGAGCCATCAATTACTGCTCTTCAAGTTCAGCAGTGTGGCCTGTGGCCATTCAGTCATGCAGCCAGCATCAGTGCAGGAACAGCCTTTATTAAAGCAAAATAACCTACAAAAATATAGATACAGCCTGTGCCCCAGGCCTGATCTGGCCAAGGAGGAACAAGGCTCCTGCCCAGGGCAAGGACTAGCTCTAACAGGCCATTTCTCCTGTGGGAAATTGGATTAGCCCTAATCAATAAAAACTGGCCTGTGATTTCAGATATTTCTGCTAGATATGTCAAGCAAACATTTTTAAGTGTTACAAACTAAAGCTAGCTTTGTCTAAGTAAATTCAAATAGGTAAAACGAAATTTCACAGATAATTCAGTCTTCCAAGGATGACATTGTTTACTTTGGGAGGCTTCTGCTGCCGTGAAATGTGGTCTCAGTTAAATAAAATGTGACATTCAGAAGCTCTGTAGAGAGTCCTTTTTCCTTCATTTAACAGAAATACTTGACCTTTTTGCATGTAGGTAAAGCTTGTACGTTTATAATGTACATGTTACTAATTTGAAGTG
This sequence comes from Lonchura striata, assembly GCF_050655825.1. Lineage (NCBI taxonomy): Eukaryota > Metazoa > Chordata > Aves > Passeriformes > Estrildidae > Lonchura > Lonchura striata. The sequence goes on from NC_140704.1 coordinate 29,678,375, forward strand.
GGTGAGGGTCACTAATTTTGTTTCAAGTACATTATACTGTAAAGCCATAGCAGCTTCAATTTTAGATATATTGCATTTAAATAATTTCATCTCAAAACATTGGAATAAACACTGTTGAGTAGTCATTTCCAGTGGCTAAACACTACATAGCACTATGAGCCTTCTATTGTTTTACAGACTTGAAAAAACTCTTCTTGAAACAGCTTGTTATTTTTCCTTTTTGTAGTAGTGTGCATTTGCTTTACTTTTTTATGCATTATGACACTAAAAAACTGTATAGAGATAGTCTATGCCAAACCTGAATATGAAGGAATAACCATAATTTCATCTTTCAGTAAACATGTGGAGGAGACATAAACTTAATACTAAATCACTTTCTGGAGTGATTAATAAATCTGAAAAACCATTTCAGTTTTGAACCAGTCAATTTTCCACAATTTCAGGTGGCAAGAAAGGAATGACCAGTAATGATTTTGATCCAAATCGTGGATCTGCCTGACTAGATACACAATTTTCATATAATATGTCAGCCAGAGCCACTGTGATCACACTGAATTTCCAGATGTTTTAAGGAATTGGACAATGGACAATTTTGTCAAATGGAAGAAAACAACAGAACCTTGGTATTTCAGAGGTAACACTTGAAAATGAGATTGATAGCTCTAAACTTGAATGGTTCGGTAATGGGTTTAGAATCAAAGAGGCTTATTTTCCCCACTTGATTGAAAACCAGACCTTTTCTAGATTGCAAATGTGGGTGTTTCTACCAGAAAAGCTTTTTGTGCTGGGATGTCAGGACACTTTTGGTGTCATGCAGATAATTTTATGCCTGTATCATCAGATTAATGTAAGATGAGATCAGTAATGGCACCAAGAAGCAACTGGTATGCTGCACCTCACAGACTGTGTTTATCCAGGAGGTCTTAGAGGCACGGATTTTGTCTCTTGTTTAGATTTCAGTCTTTAAAGAACAAACTAATTTCATCTAATGCTTTTGAACAAAGAGCTGAACAAACAGGTATTTCGGTATCCTGGAGGCAGATTGGTGAAAGATTTGCCCTCAGACAGAAAAGTATTGGTGAAAACTATTAGGAACAAAGTTTCATCTGTTCTTTGTGAAATAAATTGAGCTTTGTCATTGCTTGTGAGATTTTCTTCTTTTAAAGACCTATGGAAGTGTGAGTTCAGTATTTAGAAGATGATGCAGAGCATGGGATGTCAAACAGCACTCCTTGATTGGAAATTGGGCTATGGGGTTTCTTTAGTTACTTGCTTCTGGTACTTACATGGAAAAATAAATCCAGTGGAATGAGACAGTGAAATAAAGTGAGTGGGCATAGATCAAAAAAGGTAGGTCTTGCAATAAGCTGTCTGATTAGCCAGGCTAATTATTAATGTACTGGTATTGGGAAGTTTATAGATTTGTGCAGCATGGATTCAGAAAATTTATGTAAGAGCCAAGTTGTTTTATTTTTTTTCTTCGGTTTTCTCTGTAATTTTGATTCCTGACACCTTGTCCTGTTGTTTTGGTTTTAAATGAATGTGGAAATTTAGGCTTTTTGTTTAAGAGAAACAAGGACAAATGTGAAAGCATCCTAAACTCTGCTGGTACTGAAAAATTCCTTTGAATTTTATATTGTTTTTTGTATCTTTAGGTGTTAAAAGAGAAGTGTAGGTATGACAAATATCCTGCTTTTATTCTTGCAGGGTCTTGAATTTCTTGTGTGGATTACTGGCTTTTGGTAAAAAGTTTTTTGAGATGTATTCCTGTGTGAACACAAAAAAAAAATCTACCTGCTGTGTTTAGATCTTGATGAGCATCTCTAGTTATTTTACTAGCTTTCTTGATGTTATCTTAGATTTCCATGTTTCAAAAGCTGCATTGCATAGGTAGTCCTCTAAAATGTATTTAAACGAAAAGAATATATAGATGTATTTGGCATTAATACCAACAAGATTTCCCAGCTGTAGGGTAAGTATACTAAAGTTTTAAGTTGGAAATTACCTTTTTTTTTTTCTTTTTTAATTCTTCCTGCCTCTGGGTAAACAGTAAAATGTGCTTCATGAAATTGTGCCTTGTTTGAATAGACATGGTGAGCAAGTGTAAGTGCTTGCTCTATACCTGTTGTTAAACAAAGCCAAGTAGTTGAACTAGATTAAGTGCCTACTGTTTTATATTGTTGGTTTGGATTCTTTAAAAATAGCTATAAAGCAGAGTGTTTTTTGGTGAGAACTTTTGGAAAGTTAAAACTTATATTGAATTGGTGTAATTTAACAGAGAATGTAATGAGTAATGTTACACATAGGTCTGTTTCAAACTAGAGAGTCTTGGGCATCTTGTGCCTTGGACATCTGGATTGGCTTTGCTGCTTCCCTCCTGCTGGACTTCATTACAGATTTCTCTGCAGCTTTTCATGTTGGAATTTCTTTTTTCTTGGGGTTGTGTTTTTTTGGTGTGGAAACAGGAAAGGCTGGAGCTTCCTGCCCATATAAACAATAAATCTGTGAAATAACTGGGACAGATTCCTGCCTGCCTTCCCTAAATACCATGTTTAAAAGGAAGGAAACAGCATAAGCATTTTGGGTATTGAAATAGGATTCACTTAATAGTAGAGCTATTTTCTTGAAGCAATATGTGGAGGAGACAGGATGCCTTTATTGTTTGACTGCCTAAAGTCCTTGAAATTCAGATCTGAAATATATTTTTGTGTGACCATGTTAACTGTTGTGTTACATTATTAAGTATGTAGAAACTTCTTTAATGAGTTAATACAGTTGATTACAGTAAGTTTTGGTGAAGTGCCCTTTTTTACACATTCAGAGCTGTGCAGCTGTATATTCTGTTTTCTTTAAATATACTGCCACAGTCTAACAAAAGATCTGAAATTTTGGTTCTTACTTCATTCTGAATTAAAGCTGATGATTATTATCTTATTTGTCAGCTATGTTATGATCTACAGTTTAGTGTCTACTCAGTCACTGATAGTACAACATGGCTTGCTTGACTTATAGGTAGTTTGAGTTGTAACAGTTCCACATTGACAGTGTGGAAGAATATGTATGCCTTAAAACATCTGGAACTGAAATTACTTACACAATGATGTGGAGGATTGGTTTGTTTAGGGTTGTGCTACTTCTCTTTGCACCAGAAAGAAAAATTGTACCTTTTTAAAAACAACTTTAATGTAAAAAAATTACCTGTGTGTGGGAGCCTGTTTTAATATGCAGTCTAACTTTGTGTTTTCTCTTCCCTCCAGCTGGTGAGCCTGCTGCTGATTGGAATTGCAGCATGGGGAATTGGCTTCGGCCTCATCTCTAGTTTCAGAGTTGTTGGAGTGGTAATTGCAGTGGGAGTCTTCCTCTTCTTTATTGCCTTAGTTGGATTGATTGGTGCAGTGAAACATCATCAAGTATTGCTATTCTTTGTATCCTTCTGATGCATTGCATTGATTGCAGTGTGGTTTGAACCATGTAAACAACCTCCTATGTCAGCTGAGACTGCTGGAGGAGGTGCTTCAGAAATGGAACAGAAATTCACAGTCTTACTTTGGTCAGTGCAGTCTAAATTAGACTTCCTTCCCATTTAACTTTATTTCAGTTTCCTTTTTTCCCTCCATTGTTTGTGCTGTGAAGATAGAAGTATTCACATCTCTTTTTAAGAGTATTTTAATTCTTTGAGATCTTTTTATGGTAGCTGACTGTGTCACAGGTGCCTCATACTGTGTGTTCAGCCCTATACGGGGCTAAAGTAGGTGAACTATTAATGTTTAACTTCTGTGGTCTGTGAATAAAAGCTGACCTCCACTTTACAAACAGCTAAACTGTGTGAAATATCTGCCTCTGAACATAGCAGCCAAATTTTGAAAATACTCCTCAACTTTCAAAACACAATATTTAGTATCATAGTTTATTCTTTTTGTTTTATACCATCTTCAGATGCAGTAGTACAAAAGTGTGTGAGGTTGTGTTCCAAGAGTAACTCTTACCTTTTTTTTTTTAAATCTCCATTAAAGTTATCTTTTGTAATTAATTACAGGACTCTGTAATTGAAAAAATGTAATCTGAATATGGAATACCCAGAAAAATATTTTCTCTACTACTTTATTTAAGTGAAGTATATTGAAATTACATGAGTCCCTAAAGCTGGAGAAAATGGCTGGAGATATTGCTCTCAAAGCTCTTTTTATTGACTTCCCTGCTCATGTTTTCTTGCTAGGCAAGAAATACCTAACAAGGAAGTATCATCTATGTATAGTAGTAGCCAAAAAGAGGTAATACATGGTGAGTGGGTTTTGGGAACATTATTTAGGTCATCTTTTCCATATCTATTTGAAAATTGCTTCCATAGTTGTTTTGTTTTAAAGAACTTACTGTTACCCAGTGAAATAAGTAATACCATTAGGTGTATATGTTATAAAAGCAAAACTAATTTGAGAGTACATCCTTAACTATTGATTGTTTCCAGTACATGATTATTCTTCTGCTAGTCTTTATTGTCCAGTTTTCTGTCTCCTGTGCCTGTTTGGCACTAAATGAGGAACAGCAGGTAAGAAAAGTTAATCTATAGCATAACACTATAAATATGTATGTACACAGGCACATGTATTTGTATATAGTCCTCCATAAAATGGGGAGAGCATGTTTTAAGAAAATCAGCATCGTCCCATTTATTTAAAGACGAGATAGACCTTGGTCAATGCTTGGCTCTGGTAGCTAGAAAGGAGTACATTTGGGTCCTAAAATTACTCTTTTTTTTTTTTTTAATTGATTTGTTTTTAAGTTTCCTTTCTAGTTTATGGTCACAGGTCTAGCAGCATGATATTATGAATATATCTCATGTTCAGCAATTTCAGATAAGCTGATGAAATACACAGTAATCATGGTGTCAGTTAAAGTCATTGAAATGTTCTTGTGGAACTGGAAAGGTCATAACTACATTAGGCAGTTGTGTGAAAGTAGAACAGTCTTCCCTGTGTTATGGAGACCAGTTCTCACTGCATAAGAAGTGGGTGAGGGTGCTGTGACTAAATAAGTTTTGCATGCGAGGGTGCTTTTTGTGTATAGCATGGGCAGTCCCAGCTAGATTAGTTACATGTCCCTTTACTAAAGATCTTGTCTGGTTTAGCAAAAACGAAGGAAAGAAATTATACCCATGAATGTTGCTGTGAGCTGCTGTTCTTTCATTAGCTACGCAGCCTCTTTGGGCACTCCAGTCATTCTTTAATATATTTATATTCTCCTGTTAAGCATCAAGATCTGAAGGCTTTAGTTAGGGCATTATCAACTAGATTTTGTATATTGGCTTGTAGTGTAAAACAGTTCAATTAATGTAATATACGTATTTGCTTATGCCTTCTAGAGTGAACTTCTAGAGGTGGGATGGAGTAACACCAACAGTGCAAGAACAGATATTGAGAGAAATCTGAATTGTTGTGGATTCAGAGTATTTTACCCGAATGAAACCTGTGCCGCTGTAAGTTCTTCAAGTGTGAAAACCCATAACTTTTTCACATTGCATTTGTTCAAAAATGTTTCCATAGTTACAGCAAGCAGAATTTAACAGATGTGTAATGTAGTTGTTAGAGTGATACTAAGCTCTTAACTTACTGGAAAGACAATTACAGGGCACCCTGCAAAGTTTGTACTCTATTGTCATGTTGCTTCTCTTTCGACCGCCACTTTGCTCTCGGGGGTTACTCGCCGCTGTCCCCCGTCCCTCCCCGGCCCCCCGGGACCCTCCGGCTAGCTGTCCCCTCCAGGGGCCGGGGTTTTCCGCGGTCCCGCTGCCCTGGGTTCACCAGGCAGCGTCTGGGTTAGCACGGTCCGAGCTGCGGCGCTGCCTCAGTCGCCGCAAGGGTTCGAGATAAAGAGACCAAGAGAGACCAATGGTATGCTTGTCCAGAGAGATTGTATTGCCTGAAGCATTGCAGTGACCAAAGGCCCTGGGCTATTGCCCAGATACAGTTTTATACAGCAAAATTAAGAGATAAGGTCTTAAACAATAGAGACAGTGTTCAGCTAAGGCACATCAGAACCACCCCAGGGGCCAGGTCCAATGGGAACTGCTCAGGGGTGGGGAGAAGGGGGTCTACAGAGGAATGCTGAAGCGGGACTTTCCCGAAACAGTGGAGCATACATAAATGTATCTTTTCCCTCAGTTTCTCATTCCCAAAGCCTTTCTAAAACAATGGGGCATACATGAATGTATCCTTTCCCTCAGTTTACCATTCCCAAGGCCTTTCTAAAATCTTCCTCCACGCTACCATGCCAGCATGACTGCAACAATTCCCCGCTTTTCAATTACTAAGATGAACGATACCTTGGGAGAAGGTAAACTGTGGCTCTTAAACTGCAGTGTCTTTCTGCTTGTCGTCTTCCCACCAATCGCTTTCCGTGGCGGCAGCAGCGATGAAAACCGGCGCAGAAGCCTTCGGCTTCGAGGTGATGACCTTGGAGACGATCCGCTTCAGAATTCCAAATGCTAACAGAACTAAAAACAATGCAACTAGAAAGTAAAAGATGTCTTTTAAAAGAGACACTGCCCACCCAGAAAGGTCCCAGTCTTTGAACAGATTTTTAAACCAATCCTCATTTTCTTGCTTCACATTCCCAATGAGGCTTCTCATTTCCTGAATGGACGAGTGGACACTCTGTCCTTTAGATGACAGATCAAAACAACACAACCCATCAAATTCTTTACATCCATGACCATGTGCCAACAGCAGGAAATCAATAGCTGCCCTATTTTGGAGGGTAGCCTTTCTGGTTATTTCCTCGTCTTCTAGGAGGTCACTCAGGGCTGCTGATGTTAAATTTGCCTGCTTGGTCACCCAGCATTCTAGATTGCCTAATTCACTCAATGCTTTGGCTGCTGCAACCCATGGTAAAAACACAGAGACAGCAACTCTTTTGGATTTTGCCCAATGATAAATTTCTGCATCACAATGTTCATCAAATTGGCTTGCACTCCGCTTAGTAATTTTTTTCCCACTTTTTGCTTGCCCAATTGGAATTTGGGTCATGTTGGGGGAAGCAAGGGTCAGATGCCCAAAAGTACATGGACCTCCAATAAGACGAGATGGGATTCCTGGGTACGCTCTGTCCCCACAGATAAGAAACATTCCCTTGTCCAGCTTGTGTGGACGGAAATCAGTGGTGAATGTAAATTTCAGCTTGTAGACAGCTGTGCACCATTGACCTGCTCTGAATTCTACCTTGTACTGTTTGACATGCTCATATAATTTTACTTCTTTGGTTGGGGAAAAATCAAATTGAATGCAAAATTCAGCTTTTGCAGAGCCTAGGAGTTCTAATTCCTGGGGCTCCCCCTCAGCAGTGGGCAAATGTGAAACCCACCCTTGCCACAAAATGAGGGGATTTCGCACTTGTGCTTCAACTTGTCCTGCACCTTTAGGTATTTTATTTTCGTTCACCTGCTTTTGCAAACGGACCAGATCAATTGGAAACTCATCCCCCTTACTTGGAACCCCTATTAAACATGTGGACATCGGATTTTCTGCTGAGGCAGTGGACAAACACATATGATCCTGTTGCAAGGCTTGGGCTAGCGTGACCCACACATTTTTCTTGGGCTGTGGAACAATCCATGCATCCACCGTGGAAGGGTAGATGACCATTCCCTGGAACCAAACGATGAGCAGGAATGTGGAAATTGACATTCTGCTAGTCTGAAAGAGAGATAAAATCATACAACAAAGTGAACTAACTCTGAAAAAGATACATTTTGCTCTGCCAGTATAAAGGAAAATGATTCTCCCCCCTCCCGCCTTCCCCCCTTGTCGAGGAGGCCCTTCAGATCCTGGAGTCCTGGGGGTTGCTGCTCCTGAAGCAACCACCCTTTCCCGTGGTTTTATCACTGAGTCCTCTGTCATCAGCATAGCTTTCCTGGTGCACTCCTTGATGAGCTGATCGAGTGTGGGGGGAGGCGATGATGGAAGAGCTAGGATGATTCGCTGACAGGCTTCATTTGCATTTGTGGTGACCAGTTCTAATGTAAGTTGGTCTTGGAGCTCTGGATTTTGCACCCTTTTTTCCACAGAGGCTCGCACTCGATCCACAAAATCCATGAATGGTTCTGAAACAGACTGCTTTAAAGCGGTATATGAGACAATAGGGTCTTTAGAAGGCATATTAAAAAATGCACGTTCTGCTGCATCCCTGGACAGGTCTAACACTGCTTTGGGAATGCCTGCTGCTTGCTTTTCAGCTTGGCTCCAATCACCTTCACCCACTAGATGTTCTAAAGTGATTTCCTCATCCTCTATATCTGTGGAAAGGCTTGGACTTTGCAGAATCTCTGGGAGGAGATCTGCTGCAAGTCTTTTCCACGTTCTTTCCCACAATCTAAACTCAGACTGAGGGAGCAAGCAACTGAAAAGACACTTCAAATCAGCGGGGACAAATGTCTTGGAGCATATCGTAGCTTTCAAAATGCTCTTAAAAAATTCACTTCTTTCCCCAAACTCACGCTTCGTTTTGCAAAGTTCCCTAATACTATCATACGAAAGGGGCTCCCATTTGGCGTTCTGTCCCCTGGCATTATAAATCACGGGGGCTAAGAACGCAGGCTCGGTCTCTCTGAGCACTTCCCGGCTGACAGCCTGGGCGCTGCCGTTGCCAGGGAAACCGGGAGAGGGAGAGGGAGGAGGAGGAGGGCCGGCTTGTGAGGGAGTGGCCGCAGCCGGCGGGGCTGCGTGGAGCGGGGCAGGAACAGGGACAGGGACAGGGGGTGGTGATGGAACTGCGAGAGGAGGAGCTGAGGGCTGGACCGGGGGCTGGAATGTGGGCTGAACCGCCGCAAGGGAGGAGGGGTTGGGGTCAGGGACAGGCGGAGGGGGGAATGCGAGGGCTGGGGGCATGTTCTGGGCTGGCACAGGGAGCAGGGAATGCGGGGATGGAGAAGGGAAAACCGCGTGGCCACCTCCATCTTGTGGGGGCTGCACGGGAGGGGGAATGGGGGGTGCAAAGCATGGATTTTCAGCTGCGGGAGCGAAAGCAGGAGGCGGAGAAGGGTTAGAAACTAAATCTACATCTGCACAGTTAGTTTTCTCACCGCAGGGGGTGCGGGGGGGCACCGGGGACGCGACAGGGCGCTTTTCTGCTCCCTGGGCGCCCTGAGTGTCCGCACTCTCTTTCACAACATCGTAAACGACCAAAAACATTCTCATAAAACCTTCTTTCACTGAGGGATCTCCTGCCTTTGTCCTTTCACTCAGCACTGCACCAACACGCTTCCAAAATCGTCTTTCTCTCACTACTTGCTCTGTTATCTCCGGAATACTTACTGATAACCATCTGACAAACTCTTTTACAAGGCTCTTAGGAAATTTGACACCTGCACTCAGCAGGGGCTCCTGAACTTGTTTATAAATCTCTTTCTGCTGTGTAGTCAGCCTAACACCCATGGCTGGCTTCACAGCAAATCTCAACCAATTACTGCAGCAAACCCAAAGTTCTAAAGCTACGACGGAGACTCCCGTCACGCCTGCGCGCTGGCGTGTCCCCCCACGGGCACACAGGAGCCGGTGTCTCCTGGCCGGGCCCCTGCCCCCCAGTACCGAGACTCACCCACCGCCGTCCTTTAGACACCACTGCAGCAACGGTTCCCGAACCCCGGGCGGTCTCCCGGGTGTGGAGAGGTGCCGTCCGACCCGTGACGACCTCGCCGGACAGAAATCGGCGTCTGTCTCCACGGCAACAGTCCTGCTGGGCTGTGTGGAGAGGCAAGTGCCTCACACCACCAGCGTGATCCCAGAGCTTCTCCCCGCAGAGCCGACAGCCTGCGTAGCGATTTATTCACACCGCTCCCCGCTCTGCAGCTCGCGGTGACACTGCGGTGTCTGGAAAAGCTCCTAGCCAGTGCACTGTCCACGACGGCTGCGGCAGGCTTGCTCAGACCAGTGCAAAGCCCAACGTTGGTGCGCCACTTGTTGCTTCTCTTTCGACCGCCACTTTGCTCTCGGGGGTTACTCGCCGCTGTCCCCCGTCCCTCCCCGGCCCCCCGGGACCCTCCGGCTAGCTGTCCCCTCCAGGGGCCGGGGTTTTCCGCGGTCCCGCTGCCCTGGGTTCACCAGGCAGCGTCTGGGTTAGCACGGTCCGAGCTGCGGCGCTGCCTCAGTCGCCGCAAGGGTTCGAGATAAAGAGACCAAGAGAGACCAATGGTATGCTTGTCCAGAGAGATTGTATTGCCTGAAGCATTGCAGTGACCAAAGGCCCTGGGCTATTGCCCAGATACAGTTTTATACAGCAAAATTAAGAGATAAGGTCTTAAACAATAGAGACAGTGTTCAGCTAAGGCACATCAGAACCACCCCAGGGGCCAGGTCCAATGGGAACTGCTCAGGGGTGGGGAGAAGGGGGTCTACAGAGGAATGCTGAAGCGGGACTTTCCCGAAACAGTGGAGCATACATAAATGTATCTTTTCCCTCAGTTTCTCATTCCCAAAGCCTTTCTAAAACAATGGGGCATACATGAATGTATCCTTTCCCTCAGTTTACCATTCCCAAGGCCTTTCTAAAATCTTCCTCCACGCTACCATGCCAGCATGACTGCAACATTGTCATTTGTATATACACTTGGGCTCTTGGAGTCTTTTAAAAATCCTGTAGTTTTGTCTATGGGTAGCAGTCTCTTCTGGAGCAAACTAGATGCTTTCAAACAAGAAAGTGTCATCAGCAAATGGAGAGCAATTCTCTTATCTGCTACAGGATTGTCTTAGAACTCTCCACTGTAGACCATGTGCACCGATAATGGAAGAATATTCTGGAATGGTGCTGAGATTTGTTGGCGGGATAGGACTCTTCTTCAGTTTCACAGAGGTGAGTGGGTAGTTGGAAAATTAAGTGCTTTCTTCCCACTTCTAAAGCTTTGTTTTGTGAAACACTGTTTTAGGGGGTTTGTTACAGGAAGCCTCAATCCAATCTCAGGAATCAGATCATGAATAAGGCCCACTTTTTCAAAGCTATGACCTTGCTGACAGACCTGTGTCAGAAGGAAAGCTTTGCTTGCAGCTTCGTTATTTAGACAAAAACCTCAGCATTAAAATGTGGTGCTGTAAAGTTTAAGCTTTTCAGAAAGTTAGCTGTTCAAGTGTACCATTCTCCAGCAGTACTAAAAGAGTGCTGTTGCTTTACCTTGTTCCCTCTTCTTCCCGCCTATTCCCCACTCTAGCACACAAGGTCTTTGAGATTTTTTTTGTTTTGTGCCACCTATAATGCAAAGATAGAGTTGCATGAGGAGTAAGCTGTATTTTAAACAGTAGGTTAAAATTAAGAATGTTTGTTGGCTCTTTGCTTTAGTACCATGATGATGCATAACTTGCTTTATTGATTGGAGTATAAAAATCCTCAGAGCAGGTCTTTTCTAGTCACAGAGTAGAGCATCTGAAAGTCCTCTTCCTGCTGCTTAGTGCAATTTTGAGAAGGTTTGTACATATGACAGCAAGAAGAGAGATACAGCAACTTAAACCAAATCACACTGATCTCAGCCATCTCAGCTAAAAATGTGAAAGTGCTGGGGGGGGGGAAGGTAGCTGGGGGGAATGACAAGATTTGAAAATGCACAAGAATAGCTGTATAGTTAAGAGGTAATGGTAAAGTGAAACAATTTTGAGAATTTTTTTTTATCATTATATTAAAAGCAGCTTTGAGTATCATTTGGGAAGGGGAGAAGAATAATTTAACTTCCATTGTAACAACGGGAAATTTTTATTGCATTGTGAATATGGGTTTGGTTTTTGTTGTTGATAAGTTTTGTGGTTTTTGTTTTGTTTTTTCTGTCTGTTGCTAGGGTATGATTTTATTCAGAGAGAGGGGTGCATTCTTTTTTCTAATTAAGAAAGGTGGAGTGTGGTTGTACAATTTTAGCAGCAGCAAAATATCCGAAACTTGTATCCTAAACTGAAAATTCTTTGTCATGATTTTGTGTTTAAAAGAAATTTTGTAAAACTAGAAGATGGGATGGAGACCTCTGCTTAATAATATCTTTGGTTTTTATTTTCAGATTCTGGGAGTCTGGCTGACTTACAGATACAGGAACCAAAAGGATCCCCGTGCAAACCCTAGTGCATTTATTTGATAAGTTTATAAAGGACTAAATCTTTTTTCTGCACCCTCTACTTAAAAATACTGATTCTTCATAGTTGGTATTTCTCCATAAATAGGTATTCTACATGTACTCAAAATAAAACACAAGTCCTGTAAGAAATGTGTAGTTTTCATATTTAATTTCTGATGTTTTTCTTCTAAGAATCTCTATCTTAAAGTAGATGGGTGCATTCAGTAGCTGGGCAGAGTTGAACTGCTGTTTAAGTCTTTGTTAATTGTTATGGTAAACTCTATACAATGAGTTTTATAGCACTACTGGGTTATCTGCTGTAAAAAAAAAGCCCCTAGAGGTATTTTCTGCTGTATTCATTGATTACAAAAATTCACATGAATCCTCATTAAAATGATAAAAATTTATGGTGGATGGTTGGGTATGATTTACTTAGGTTTTAAGATGTACTCTAGTAAACCTTTTTGTTTCCCACTTTCCTGTTAAGGTAAAAATAGAAGCTAGAGATGTTATTTTCTGTAGTGCACATAAGTGTATGTTAATGACTACTGTAGTCTTCACCCCTCCCCCTTTTCCTGTTTGTTTTGTTTTTTTGTTAGCTTTAGAATTTTATTGAGAATAAAAACAATGTTAATGAATATTGCCATTATGAGAAAAATGAATGAAGAAAACCAGGAGAATGTAATCTGCATCTGATTAACTTGAAACTTTTGTCCCTTGACAAGTGAATGAGGTTTGGTATTTGCACAATCAGTGTCTGTCATCTCTGATACAAGAAACTTGACGTCTGGAAAGCTGTTGTACAGCTATTTTTTTTAGATGGTGTAAAGTCATTGTTGTAATGACTCAGCAGTGTATATTTCTGTGTCATCCAGATAACAGTCTTGATTTCATGAGAGATTGAATGACATGTAAAAAAAAAAGAAAGAAAAACAGCAACAAAAAAAATGCTTTCTGGTAGTTTGTTTTCTGAAAACAAAGAATTCAAGTTAGAATCGTGTGTTATCCATGTAGAAAGTGTTGCCTGAGCTGAAGGAAAGGGTGGTCCCTCTTGCTGCCTGTGAAAGAAGTGGTGCATCAGCTGAAACAGTAGACATCTAAACACGCAAGGCACACAATGTCCCATTTGTTTCTAATCATACTGATTGCAGATCTGCACTGCACTTTTTCTTCATTCATTCTTCACTCAATTGCTGCTGCTGGCAGGGTAGGCATTTGCTGTAGTCTGAAAGACAAGTCTACAGGAAGAAAAGGGGAAGAGTATTAAAGGGCCTCTGCCAAGGAGGAATACAGCACCTGAGCCAGGTGGAATGGAAATCTGGAGGCAGACAGAAGTAGATTCTCATACAGTCACCCTTTACTAAAGAGATCCTTCCTTAATTTCCTCAGAGGAGGCAAAAAGAAGTTGAAACACATGCCCATCAAAGCACTTTCAGACTTTCACGAGCTGAGTGCTTCTGAAGAAGGAATTACATTGAAGTTTTGAAGGGAAAGAGCAGAAACTGAAAGCAGAGGGATGTCAAGAACTTGCTATAGAACTGCTTCTCTTCAGGTGTAGCTGAATCTTCAGCATCCATGGTCAGCACCTTCTCCTGGAGCTGCTCTGGGAGCTGCTGCTGTGCCTAGCCAGCAGCTGTGTCTGGCTCAGACATAGACCTGGAGATCCAGGGTAAGAGCCTACTTGTGTGCTGAAACACCATAAGAGCATTCAGGCCTGCTGAAGTCTAATAAAATGTACACAGGGGTTTTCTTCTCCCAGTTGCTGTTCTGTTGCCCTCAGTTTCTCTCCAGCCATTCTCAGTATGTCAAGACAACAGTGATGGTCTCATGGCTGCCTTTAGGAACAGTTCATTTTCCTGGTCTACACAGGCTTTGTGTTTTGTGCAGTACAATAATAAAGCCAAGGAGTTGTCATATGGAGAGGGTTAATGAAGCTTACAAGAATACCACATTGCTGCTTCAATTTTGACTTTTTTCATGATTGTTTTTGTAGTGCTTAATTTTGGGTGGATCTGGTTTCATAAATATGGTAGATTATAATGGAGTGTAAATGTGTAACAATGCAAAAATACTGAAAATATTACCACTTCTAAAACTCTCATGTCTCATAATGTGAATTTGTTTTAGTAGTCAGAAGATAGATCAGTGGATTGTATGGAATAATTAAAGTTTTTCTATTGTATTAAAAATACATTGTCTCTTTGGGCTTGTGGTTAAACAAACCCATCCACCCACACAAATGTTGAAATTCCCAATCAGAGTTGTGGATTTGCTTTCCAAACCTGATTCTGAAAGGGAACAGTAAAACACAATGAATCTGACTCTGTTTCTGGAAGGTGAAGAGTGTTGCCTCTCAGAGAAAGTCTGACTCATTTGAGTATCCAAGAAATGCTGTACTATTTGGATATGCCAAACTAGAGCACTTAAAAAGTTTATACCTATTCTTGGTGGATTTTGTCATTGAACTTCATTGGTTTCTCTTCTTGAAGAGCATTTTCATCACTCAAAGATTTTTTTGTTGTTTTCTAGAGATGCATTTTAATTTTCACCTGACTGCTTGAGATTTGGACTTTGTAACCAGATTTTTTAGAACCTATTTACAGCAGCGCAGTGTCAGAGTAATGGAGTGATTTAACTTGGAGCATTCTTACTGCTTACATTAAATGTCTTTTGGCTTTAGTTTGTTGAAATGCTTTCTTCAAGTTGGTTATTCTGGAAAAAATGTAGAAAGGTGTCTTCTTTCAAAACACATATGCATTTTTGTCATATAAAAACAATTGGCTATAAAGCAATCCTCCATCATTGTGAGAAAGTGAATCCAGATATTGACTAACATCCTGATACCACTGCACAATATCTGCCACCTTTCACATGAAAATAACTATTACAAAAGGGAAGGCCTTTATTGTAGCTGTAAAGAAAGGGTTGATAATGAAAACTCCACATAGGCTGGTGCTACTAGAAAATAATTTGAGATAAAGTAGGCTGAGTAATAGAGAGCTTAGCTAGCTGCTGAAACGAGATAAAAAAGCTGCTTTCCTTTGCTGGGTTTGGCTGAGTGAAGTTGATTCTCTTCATAGCAGTCTGGTGCTGTGCTTTGAATTTGCAGCTACAACAGTGCTGATAACACAAGGTTGTTTTTTGTGATTGCTGACACAGAGTCCAGGTCTTTGCTGCTCGCTCACACTGCCCTGCCAAGCAAGCAGACCTTCTGCAGAAGTGAGACAGCTGACTCCAGCTGAATAAGGGGATACACCATGGGGGAAGAAGCAGGAAGGGGGGTACATTTGGAGTGATGGTGCTTGTCTTCCCAAGTCACCATTACTACATTTGGTGGGGCCCTGCTCTCCTGGAGGTGGCTGAACACCTGCCTGCCTTTGGGAAGCAGTGAATTCATCCTGTTTTGCTCTGCTTGTGCACACAGCTTTTGCTTTATCTATGAGACTGTCTTTATCTGAACCCATGAGTTTTCTTACTTTTAATCTTCTTTCCCATCTCACTGGAATGGAGTGAGAGAACAAGTAGCTGTATGGGGTTGCGCTGCTGGCTGGGATTGATCCACATCAGCCTTTTTCCTCCCAAAGTGCTTGAATGTAAAATGCAAGCTGTGGGCTCAAGCAACACAGTGATTTTACTATTTCTAATAATGGTAGATGAAGATGAGGGGAAAAAATTGAAAACACAGCAATGTTTTGTATGTAAACACTTGAAATGAATTTATTTTTTAAAAAATCATTTTTACAGTTGAATCATACAGTATTCTTCTGTACGCCTTAAAATAAAAGCCTCCAGCTTTTAAAAATGCTGCCCAGTACAAAAGTGCTAATGTAAAACTGTAGTGTTTATGTATTGAAACCATCACTACACATCACTAAATATCACTCTAAATAGTCTCTTCACCAGTATCAAGGTGCAGAGAAGAGATGGAAGATAAGACTGCATAATATTTAAGGCCTTTCTTCTTCCTCTTTACAGTTCAGTCTTCAGGAGCTTCAGCGCTTTCTGCATATTTGAGTACACTAGAAATGAAATATTAATTCATGTTATTTTTGCTGCAACGTCCTCTGCCAGCAACCAAAAATGCTTCAGAGAAAATGTCATTATTATTAAAGCCTTTAATCACATGCCTATTGCTATAGGGATTCAGATGCACTTAACTCTTCCAAGCAATTTGTGAACATCATGGATTTAATTTTTACTGGTGAGAATCTTCATTAATGCCAACACATGGGCAGAGACTCGAGCTGTGGAGCAGTTAGGGATGGCTATAGCAAGCAGCTTTCCCTGCTCCCATAAGGTTTCCTGACCTGGCCTATTGGGACTTATATATACATGAGTTCTCACCGCTGCTTGCAGTGAGCGCTGCTGAATTATGCAAGTTCCTCCTGACGTATGCTTGCTTTTTAAACAGATAGATGCTTAAAGCTCCAGGGCTCTGCTGTAATTTTCTTCATCTCACTGAGTTTAAGTCTTGCATCCTGTTTCATTTTAATCCTGGTTAAATGTCTTTCAGCAAGTACTGATTGCGAGAATCTGTAATGCCTGGTGTTATTCCTTGTCACATGAAAAATGCAACTGCTTTCAGAATATTTCCAGGATGTGTCAGAACACTCTACTTACACAATGAAATGTCAGAGGGCTCATATGCATAGAGACGGTTTGAGTATCTTCCAGTAATATCTGCTCTCACAGTCAGGGAAGGATCTGTGAGAAAAAGGGTGAGAGAATTTTTAGAGATTAATCTTCAAGCAGAAGGAAATAAAAGGAAATAAAGCTTTCGCACTCCTGCTTGCTTCCTAAATGTTTCAGTGAGGCATGTCTGCTTCTGCTGACTAACAGATTGTTCTAAAAGGGGTCACTGATACTTCAGTTTTAAATGCTGTGTTTGCAAGTTTATTAGGACTGGGATGAGCTACCCATTCCAGTGACTGTGGCATCAGCCATTGAGGGAAGAATGCTGGACCTGTGAAGCTGGGTGGTCTTGAGTCAATATTTGATCCACAAAAACAACTTGAACCTTTGTATTTGTCGTGAAATAAATTCCTGTTAATCAGCCTGAGGATTTGAGATGCATGGTGCAGCAGTGGCTGTTCTGAGAGCAGCTTTGATGCTTGAGGTACTCACCTATGAACAAAACCCGAGGGACGTACTGGCCATCAGGTGCAAGGTTCTTGTCTGTGGTTTCATACTTAAAGAAAATAGAGAAGGTTCCTAGTCAAGGAGGGCATGTTACATACTTTTTCCCTTCACTGTACTTTGTATTATGAAATACAGCTCAAATAATACATTTTGCAGTTTAAGAGATTGTGTCTAGAATGAAGTTTTTTCATTTTTTAACAGCTGGAATTGCAAATTGCTAACAGTTCATGTTATTATTAAACGCCATATTCCCTTGAAGTCTGAGTTTATGATAGCTACAAATGAAAAATACTTACTATTAAATCTGTTATGCTTCAGCAATGGAGATTTTCCTAGCCAACCCTAACTATTAAACTCAAGTAGTTAGAGAAGCCATAATTAAAAGCAGAACTTTGTCACTTTCACTTAATTAAGTGTAATTAGGAAACTTACCACAAGGTTCAGGAGAATGAATTTTTCAGCCAGTTTCTGTATATCTTTGTGTTCAGCAAAGACCTTCTTGAGGGCTAAAGTAGAAACAAATAGGAAAGAAAATTAAAAAGGTGCCCTTGAAATATATTGTCCTCCAACAAGAAATTCAAACAAACTGATGAAACAGAAAGAGATTTTCCAGTTTACAACTGCAGCAAAGATTTTCAGTTCATTCCATTGGAACATGATCTTTTCGATTTTATTCTGCATTAAAGAGTAGTTACGGTAGTGCAAAATGTCCCACCTTCCTTTGGAGAGTACAGCTGGCTTTCAAATTCTCTGCTTAAGTTTGAATTTGAGCATTTGACCCTTCAAACTTCCTGTTCTACTATTGTGATTTCTGGCCCCAGATCTTAAGGCACTTGAAAATACAGCATGTAGGGCTTCAGACTAAAATCTTTGGAAGGGTGTAAATGCTTTTGTAAATGCTTTGTACAATGACCCTGCTGCAGTTACTGGAGCTATGGATGGATTCAAAGATCTTGCCATGTGGACTGACTTGCAGGAAGGAGAGCGCTCAGATAAATTCAAAGATGCTGGGAAAAGAGCAGTGCAGTTACCAGAAATCCTGGAAGAGCTCAGTTTCAGCCTGGATTGATTTAGTTCCTGGATAGATTCAGTCTGAATCACTGATGATGTGGTCTGAATATGGTCTTTGCGACAAATTGTTATTTCTTGCTACTGGTCTTGCTATTGATTTTGGCTGATTGTGCTGTGAACCAAATTCAGATTTGTCAGACCCTACTGACCTGTGCTCATTTCCGTATCCATTTGGCATCATGCAATAAAGAATTAGCATTTTCATTTTATTTCTACACATTGGAAAACACCTGCATGGTACAGCAACTTGAAGAACTCTCCCTATGCTTGTGCAAGCTGGTATTTCACTAAGGTTTAAGCAAAACGGTGGCTGGTTTGTTTTTTTTTTTTAAGCAGAGTTTTTCCAGTAAATTAAAACATCTATTTTTTTTTCTCCTCCCGAGTGCAAAAAGGTTACCTTGGCTGTGTGGGCAGTCTTCCAAGTGGTGGATAATCATCAGGGGTTTCTGGCTGGAAAAGAAGGGCCCTGGTTAGGAGCGGGGCGGCGCGGGGTGAGGGTGGGCGCGGCGGGGCGGGTACCTGTGCTTGGCCCGGAAAAGCGCCTCCTCGTAGGTCTGCGTCCAGATGAGCTGGTCTCCCCAGCCTGCGGGAGGGAAGGGACACACACACACCCCCTCAGACAGCGCCCGACGAGCGGCGCCGGGAGCGGGTCCTGCCCTGCCCGCCCCGCCGGGAGCGGGTCCTGCCCTGCCCGCCCCGCCGGGAGCGCTGGGAACAAACCCCTGCCGGAGGGCTCTACATCGGGAGCGAAGGAGGACAGGCTGCTGGGAAACACTAGATAAGGTTTTGCAGAACGAGTTGCAAGAAAATGAACATAGTTCTAAAAACGAGCTATGAAGTGAAATGTTCACAAGATTGCACTTTAAAAAAAAAAAAAAATCAGTTGTTTGTTTTTTACCTCTGGAGAGTGTCTGAGGCAGTTTTGGCTTAGCAGGAGTGTCCTT
Source organism: Lonchura striata (assembly GCF_050655825.1). Classification (NCBI taxonomy): domain Eukaryota; kingdom Metazoa; phylum Chordata; class Aves; order Passeriformes; family Estrildidae; genus Lonchura; species Lonchura striata. The sequence goes on from NC_140704.1 coordinate 29,697,605, forward strand.
TGAATCCTTCTTGCCTGCATCCTTTGCCAGAGCGCAGGAGATGACAACGAGCAGCAAGAACACGGCCACGTAGCTCTTGTCCATGGCTGCTCCTGGGCAGGAGGGAGAAGCTCGGGGTGACCGCGGTGCCTCCCGGCGGCGCTGGCGGCAGGCGGGGGCAGCGGCGCCGCGGCTGCGAGGAGCGGCTCCGGGCAGCGCCCGCGGCCGCGGCGTGAGGCTTGCTCAAAAACGCCCAGAAGGATGGGGCTATGGCCCTTGTAGGACGTGCGTGCTGTGCTTGTTCATTGCCCTCTCTTCTTTTGACTTATATGGAACATGCTCAGTAAAATAACTTGAGTTACAGCAATTCCAAAAGTTCTTGCAAGTCCTAATAAGTTCACAGTTCTACCTTGATCTCCCAGTGCTAGAGTAACGCAGGTGCTGAAAAGTTAATTTGTCTCAGCTCTTCCCTCCATTTTGATGTGGGAGCAACTCAAATGAGAAATCAGAATGTTTAAGCTGGGCTTTACAGTGAACATGAGCATAGACACACTTAATGGTGTTGTTGAAGCTTCCAATCCTGTTTTTTTTCCCTTAAAAATCTCACCTAATCCTTAAACCCAGCAGAACAGATAACAAAAAGAGTGGCAGGAGTTGATGTGTGGCCCAGTGAAAACTGAAATGGAGTTTGGGGCTGGAAGCAGCACAAAGCAGAGAGCTTTTCCTGGGCCAGGCTGGGGCTTGGAGATAAGATAGGTCTGATGGAAAGCTCACCAGCATTTCAGCTGAAGGGGAAAATAATTTCAGCAACATGACCCTATGCTTTCTCATTGCATTTCCTTCTAGAAACTAGAACCAATATAGCGGGTACAAAAAGAAAATTTAAGATGTTCTAAAAGCACTAGAGACCATTGAAAAGATTCATTAAAAAAAAAAAAAAATGAAAAAAGAAAAACCAAGCATACAAAACAACCCCCACCACAAACGGCTGACAGTTTTTAAAGTTCTGACAATGAAAACTAAACTCCAGGAAAACAGAAGTGTTTTTCCAGGTAGGAACTGCAGGAGGAGACATAAGCTGAGTTTCCATGAGTGATACAATGCTCTTTGCTACTGGGATGTCCATAGAGCTCAAATATCCAAAGAGTCCCTTTTTCAAGGGTATGAAATACAACTTTTGCAGCACATTGCATTTCTTCCCCAAGAAAAGTTTCTTTGGCAAGGAAGAAAATTGCATGAAGTTCAATTAAACTCTGGATTGTCAGGGTTGCCTCAAGAATTGTATTGGCTAGAGCGTTATGGCAGAAGTCATACTTCTTTAAAAAGAAAAAAAAATTAAAAGTAGGGGACAACCTGTAAATTGAAGATCAGGCTGTTGTGGAGGCAGCATGCAAAAAGCAAAGACAGAGGAACTTAAACTTGCTCCTTAAAAACTGCCTCTGGAAAACAATGTGCACTTTTGAAAAGCTTTCCAAAATAACCCCTCTTCTCCTGGCTTTTATTTTATTTTTTTTTTAACCTGCAAAGCCAATATTTCTATATTTTCCTTCACAACAAGCTGTGCTGGACTGTGCCTGCTTTGCTGCAGCCTTTTCTTTCCAGTGCTCAGGTTTCCCATCCCCAGCTAGCTCGGGCTCACAGCTCCCCTGGGCTCCTGCTGAAGCAGGGACTGTGCAGTGCCTTACCTTGTTTACTCTCCCAGGTGCCTGCCAGGATGTGAAGGTGTTCCTGGTTCCAGTGTGAATGCCGCTGTTCCTACTGCCTATTTATGCACCTTTACACCCCAACTCCACCCACAAGCTTTGAATTTGAATACTATTTTCAAAGAGCTAAACTTTCTCGTTTTTCCCCTACCAAAAACGTTCAGAGTTAATTTTGTAATTAAATAACATTACCATTTCCTGTCAGATACTGTATCTAAAGCTTAGAGACATTTCTGTAGACTTGTGGGATATTTCTTGAAAAGTGATTTTAAAAGATTGGCCAAGATCCAAGTACAGGTAAGCTTAAGTCAAGACTCCTGATTTGCCTGAAGACTGATTTGTCTTTTTTTGATTGGTTGGAAAATCAGTATGGGTTACTGTTCTTTCAGTCCTTAGGAAAAGTTATATTGGTGACTCAGAACTGTGGATGTTAATTAGATAAATTACTATGCACATTATACAGATATGTGTGCACACATGCACATATAACAGCACACAGAATTATAATCAAGCCTAAAAAAAGTTTGTAAAATGTATTTGGAAGCTATACTAAAAAACTGTGTTCATAAGCAGAGATCCAAGCCAACATTTAATTTAAATTCCACAATTAATTAGTTGTGTAGACATTTATTTTTAACTAAAACATAAACCCAAATCATCTTAGGTTTCAGATGCACATATATTACAGTGCAATGCTCAGGAAAGTGAGACCTGGATGGTCATTCCCACTGCTGCACTGGCTGCACACAGTCCTTCTGCAGAGGTCAGTGCAAGTCTCTCCTCAGCAATGGATGCTGAAACTACAGAATGTTCTCCTTGCTGCATGCTTCATGTATTTCAGTGAGATTAAAATCATGTGTTCATGGGCAGTGGATGCTTGACATTTCTTAGCTGGGTAGATGAAATCCATCAGATATGCATTTTCCTGTTTGAAATTCACAGTGCTGCCTGATGGCTGCTAAAAGCACCCATTTGTTACTAATATGCTTGAGAGAATTAAGAGCTTTGAATCTTAGTGTGGATTTGGTTTGTTTTTGTTTTGTTTTGTTTTGTTTTGTTTTTAATGTATAGTAATTAGGAAATCAAAGTGCAGAAACAAGATGGTGAACTCAAGGAAAAAAAATTATTGAGTTTTACCATACTTTGCTTAGCTGCTTGATGTTTTAGGAGGGTGAAACCAAAGCTCCCAGGCATATCAGTCATTTTAACTGCCCTTTCTGTATGTTTCATGAAATAAGTATGTTTTCCTGAGAGAATCTGCATATAAATTTCTTCTTCTCCTCCAGCACTTGTCCCTGAAGATTTACAAATGTAATTTTTTTGCTCCTATATTGTGTATCCAAACTACATCCATTCAGCTTTTCTTCCAAAACATACACCAAAAGAAGTCTCCAATGTCCATATTTGGACATGGGACCACTCACTTTGGACAACTTAGGTTACATTCTAAATCCAGATTAGTGCAGATGTAGAAGTCAACCTTGGGTATCCATTTTGGTCTCAGCTTAGACAATTCAGAATTGTAATTTAACACACTCTTGCTGACTCTCTTCTCAGGTCACACATAAGGGCATTTGGTAGTTTTAAAGCCTGTAAAAGAAGTTCTAATTGCTCTCTAGTACTGTGAAGAGATTATAAGCAGGTGGGTTTTCACTCACACCTTATAAAAAAAATTGGACTTTGTCTAAAAATGTATCCACAAAGCTAAGCCAGCACCTGCTCCTGGCACCAGCCTTAGATGTATCTCCATTTCATTTGCACCTTTGCTTTCTCCTGTTTTCAGGGGATGCATTTATCTTAGCCTGTTTCCACATAGCCTTGTTCTACTCTGACAGAACTCTTTCCTGTAGGAGTCCCAGTAATTCAAGTACAGCTACTCACAGGGGCTTCCCTGCCAGCTCAAACCCAGTGACCTCGATGCAGATAGTCAGACTTGTTTCCAAACCAGCTTTGTGCCTTGTCAATGAAGAGAGAGGGGAGCTCAGATTTTCCCACAGCTCCCTGCTAGGGCCCTGGGACTGAGCAGTACCCAGCTGCCAAGTTTTCCTCTGGCCTTTTATAATGGCTACTTTCTCTGCCTCAGTGACTAAATCCTGCAGGAACTGCCGCAGAGAGCTTCAAACCAAACAGGATTATTCCAGAAAGTTTTTCCTCTTTTTCTATAAAGATCTGGTAGACCCTATTACTGTTAATATTTAACATCGTTACAACACTAGTAATCAGATTTTTAATATATTTTTGGCTCCCCTTCTCTGAGGTCCTTTTGTTCATTATGTTATACAGAAATTTGCACAGCTTCAGGTGGCTGATGTTACATCTGTTCTGAAGGCATTCTCTGATGTGCTTTGTTTTTGCTTGTATTTTATAATACATAAGTTTTAGAATTCGGGCATTTCTCTTAATTTCATAATAAACATGTTTCCAAGTCTTACGATCTACTGCTTAGAATAAATATCAGAAATTTACATGGGAGGAAATGAAGGAGATGTGTAGTCTGTCCCAGACTAGCAATGCTCTGAGTCAAAGCCATAGACAGACAGATCTGGAAATCATCAGTCTTCCAGTGCTCTTAAAGTTGTAGTATATTGTAAGATATAGTGGTTGAAAGAAAACAAAATTTATTTGAGATCTGGTAAATTTTCTGTTGTCAGTGCTTTAGCCACATACAGGTTTTTTATTACCTGAAAGCTCTTGGGATGAAATTTGACTAAAATTTTCCAAAAAACCTTATACCCCAAAATTTAGGAGATGATACACCCTCTTACACTTATGAGAGATGCAGGTTCCATTTTGTTTCCTTCTTGCCCTGAAATAGTTCAATTCCTTTTCATGGCTATTATAGGTAGGTGCTGTCTGGATTGGGATGCCCCTGGTCACACATGCCAAGACTGTTTATTTGTGTAATTTGCATTTGTGCTAGAGCAGGCACTGAATCCCAGTGTGATTTTTCTCACATAGGCTCAGGACATATTTGCTAACACTTGAAAATGGAAAGCAGTACTAAAGGAGAAGCTGATGTCTTAGAAGTGGTCCAGACATTCCCTTGAGAGTTGGAAGGCCATGGTTCAACCATCCCCTGTCTACTTTATTTTCATTACAAAGCTACATTTCAATCTATGGCTGGAAACACAGAAGTTCAGCAGATTTCTATTGCTGAACATTTAAAGCTGGTAACTGGAGCTCAGGTAGATTTTTGCTAGGAATGTGATGTTTTGTCCTGAAGGATGATGGTTTTCCAAAATACATCAGCCCAACATTTTCCTCTTTTTAGTTGAATAAATTACTCAATTAGCTTGCACTACCTACAATTTATTGGTAATATTTTTCAAATTGGCTAGTGGAAGATATGCTAAGGATTTAAAATAAAATAATCTGACTGTTTAATTACTGTTTGCAAAAATAAAGAGCAATCTGTGAGGATTTTGTTATCTCTGGAGGCATTTCTTTCCACTTACATGTGGGTGTTTATAACACAAATCACCAGCACTTGATACAGGCTGTCATGAAAAGCATGGAGCATCCTTTACATAGTTTTAGACAAAGATGTGGATTTGCCATGCAGCCAGTTCTTATCCCATACTTTGTTTTGAGTCTTGATGTGATGTCTGGAAGGCATTGCTGAATGACACATTTTAAAATCACTAAGTCATTTGAAGACCCATATTAAATGTACTTACTCCTGTATTGTTTAATGCCCTTTTCACAACAATAAGGAAACTGTCATGGTCTATTACACCAAAGAGTTTCAAGGTTTTCAGCATATGGTGGAACTTAATTGCTCAGTTGTGTTTGATAAGAGAAAGCCTGATCCTGGTGGGATTTAGATTTAACTTTGAAATATTTTTTCCCACGAGGAAGCAGTGAATGACGGGAGAGGAATTCTGTGATGAGAGGGATTGGAAAGCTGGGGTTGTAGCACAGCCTGAGAAGACATCTGGTCATCTTAACTGGGTAAGTCAGTTACAATCAGCAATGCTTCATGTCTGTAATTTTTATACTGAAGTAAATGCATTTTAATAAATTAAAATAACTAGCTCTGTCTAAAACCAGAAGATTTGCTGTACTGCAAAATTAAAGCAAATGACTCCTTCCCTGAGTAACTGATACCAAATTTTCAGTATCAATTGAAATCTGTGAGCCAGCAGTTTTCCATTTTGTTATACTGTAATATTTGAGAGTGGCGGGGAAAAATTTATGTTTCAAACAATTTATTTTTGTATTTAGTATCAGATGGACATTTTTTAACTAGCCCCTTTCTATCAATTAAGCCCCATTCTGTTTCTGGCCTGCCTTGGTCCTTGGATGCTGAACTCTATTACAGGCCAGTAACTGAGCCACAATGTTCATAATTCAGCCAGTCTCCCAGAGCTGCCACCTTGCTGTGATCCCTCTGTAGCCTCTTTTGTATTCATTGTTCTTATTTCAAATTTATGTCTGTTTATCTGTAGCCCAGATCCTCTTAGTTTTCCTAATGCTTTGCCTCAAAGATCAGAAACCTTTGGCTTCTAGTGAGTATCAGTGACATGATGTCCCAGATCTGACTCCAGAATTCATGGTCCTTAAGTAATAATGGATGGGACTCTCTTTATTCTTGCTAACTTACCTGAAAGTTTGAAAAGATAAAGATGAAGGATTCCATCCTGTTTTTTTTTTTCAATGAGCAGTAAACACATGTCAGTGAAATTCCAGCTGAAACCACTGACACAACTGCTGTCTTAGCCCCACTGTTGTTTGTGTGCTAATGTCGTTTTTTTAACATTGCTTTTGCTTTGGGGCCTATATCCCAATCAGCATGACCTCTGTAATGAAATGCATGCATTTGTTCTGCTGAGTTTCTCTCTTTCCTGGTAGTGTTGGTCTTTTTCTCCAAGCTATGCAGACCTCCATGGTGTTGACACTCTCAGGCCTGCATGATGTGCTCCATAGAACCCTTCATCTTCTCCCAAGTTATTGACGTTGCCTTGGCTTGTGTATTCATCACAGAATGTGCAGTTTTAGTCAGCCACACAGACTGCACAGTTTTAGTAGACTCCAGATCTGAGTCCTTTCTGCAGCAGCTCTTGCAGCTGCCATGTCTTAGGTGTTCCACCACATCCTCACTGTGCCCATGCCATGGTGCCATTTTTCTCTCTCTATTGCTTGGGCAGTTCTAGTTGCCTTGTCAAGATTAAATCTGAGATTTAGCAGTCTCATTTCTGAGATGGATTTTCTAGATCCTGAATATTATATTTTTATATGTGTCTCAGCCACAAAGTTGTAAAACTAACTCTCCAGATGTAGACCAGGTATAAGAAGGTGAAGTTTTCACCTTTTTATTTTACTTTTTAAAATTTTCCCCTGTGCTTTTTTTTTTTTTTTTTTTTTTGTGGGGGAAGTGTGGGGATTGTTTTCTCATGTTTATGAGGAGAATAGTTTACCACAAGTCACCCAGAGAAGTGGTGGAATAACTCTTCTGTCAGGTTTCAAAGAGTTGTTCAACAAACTTGTTGTTTGATTATTAATGCCATTATTCAGTGGTTATGCTTAGGGATGGGTTTGGAAAGAATACTTTTATCCTGCCTGACCTTCAACTGTTTGTAAGATGAACTTTGAAAAAACACAGCACTCAGTTCCAGCTGCTTCATGCTGTGAGGTGCTTCCTAATGCAGAATGTTGAACATACTTCTGAAATCTGCTCACTTACAATCCTTGTCTTCAAATATTGACATAATTTAATTATTTTTGTTATAGAGCATTCTAATGATGTGTTGCAGACCACTGTGTTACCAGCAGGACAAAGAAAGTGAGGGCACATCCAAAGTGCTGGGTCCAGTTTTGGCTCCCCAGTAAAGGAGATATGCATTTACTGTAACAAGTCCATCAAAAGGGTTCCAAGATGGTAAAAAGATGGAACATCTGTCATTTGAGGAGGGGCTGAGAGAGCTAGGACTCTTCAGCTGCAGAAGAGATGGCTCTGGGGGATCTCATCTGTTTATATCTATACCTGATTGTCGCGACCTCCTTGTCAAGAGGAAAGCAACAGAGATGATCAGAAGGCTAGACTATGTCTTCAAGAGAATAATTTGGGCTTTTAGCCTGTAGAAAGCTCTGGGGAGACCTTACAGCATCTGCCAGTAGCTAAAGGGGGACTACAAAAAAGCTGGAGAGGGACTCTTTCAAGAGCATGTAGGAATAGGACAAGGGGCAATGGCTTTAAACAGAATAAGAGTAGATTCAGATTAGATATTAGAAAGAAATCCTTTAAAAGAGTGGTAAAGCTATGGGACATGTTGTCCAGAGAAGCTGTAGATGTCTCATCCCTGGAAGTGTTCAAGGCCAGGTAGGATGGGGCTTTAAGCAGCCTGGTGTAGTTTGAAGGTGTCCCTGCCCACATAAGGAGGGTTGGAACTAGAAAGTTTTTAAGGTCACTTCCAACCCAAACTATTTTATGATTCTTTGACTCTAAGTAAAGGAGGAAAAGCCAGACTCTTCTCTGACATCAAGTGACAGGATGAAAGTCAATTGAAATTTAGGAAATTACATGTGAATATAAAGTAGATTTTTTTTTCTTTTTGTAATGTGAGGATGATTGAAGACTGGAACAGGCTGTCCAGAAAAGTTGTGGAATCCCCATCCTTGGACACATTCAAAATTCCCCTGAGCAACCTGCAATAGGTGACCCTGCTTTAAGGAGGGGACTTGGACAAGACAGTCTCTAGAGGTGCCTGCCAAATTCAACAATTCTGTTATTTGGTGAATCTACATATGTAGTATATACAAAAGAAAGGTTAAATGGTACAAAGGTGAACTTATAACTGAACCCACATATATCCTACTCTCAGTTATGCCTGATCTGTTGCCCAAAATAAGCTAAATTAATGGAAAAATGCCATACTATGGTCACAGGTTAGAATATTATTGCTGGAACAGTAATGGTTATTAACTTTTACCCCTGAGGTGCTCATTTCACCACATGTGAACACTGTACAAATACAGTTGTAATGTCCCTTTCAGGATTGCTAGCTGACTCTTCAAGCCAATTGGAGTGACTTTAGGCAACGTGTACTTAAATTTTTGTTTAAACATCATGGTCTGGAAATGGTAAGCACACCCCCGCAGGTGGTGACACTAAACAAGCAGTATCAGTCACAGGGAGCTGATAGAGGATGGGTGTTCCCATTCTCCTGCTGGCACAGCTCCAGCTGATGGTTTGATGATAACGTGGCTCTATCTTGGCATTCAAATGCAAAATGCTAATTTTAAATTGCTCTTTTTAATTTTTTTTTTGGGAGGCATAAGCAATGCTATCCCAAATCTTGTGAAATACTTAGTGGTCAAAAGGCTGATGTATGTTGCAGCAATGCTTGGTGCAGAGGCACAGGAGCTGGGACAGAGCAGCCATCTCTCATTTGCCTTCCCTCTTCACAAGGTCATTCCAGCAGCTGACAGTGACTGAAATAGAAGCAAGCTTAAGCAGTGTGGTCTTTTTGCATCCAGCTGTTCCCTGTATCTAGCTGTATCACTTGGAGATTGCCTAGAAGGCAGGGAATTCCCATGTAGTCAAGTCAAAGGTAGTCTAATCTCCGTGTGCCAAAAAAATTGTGTGGAAAAAGATGGAGATGTGAATGTGACCTGAAAGCAGATCACTACATGAGGAGCCATACATAAATAAAAATGCATATATTAAAGCTCCTGTGTCAATTATCTGTTAGGAGCCATTTCTGCTTTTAACATGTCTGAATGAAAAGGAAAAACAACGCGCAATTTCTTGGTTTGTAATTTCTTGTTGTAGCTATCCTGCTGTAGCTAGCTAGGTTTTCAAAGCTGAATGCATTGACTCATTACAAATACCAGCAGGATGGGATTTCAGTTCCTACCCTCCTATTTCATATCATGCAGCTGCTGGAGCTTCGGAGCAAACAGGCAGCTGGTGGAGAGCTGCCTGCAACCAGCAGCCTCCTACATTCTGCAGGTGTTGCTGGGCAGAAGTAACTGGGGACCAGCTGGTAGCACCCACTCCTTTCTGGAATGAGTGGAGGGAATACAAATCAGCAGCACAGAAAGAATGGAATGAAGAAAGAATGTCTTTGCTTGGCTATTGTGGAGCTCTGCTGTTTGCTGCTTTGGTGGGTGGGGTAGAAGGGCTGAATCCAAGTTGCTAGTTCAGGGCGCAGTGCTGATCCTCCCAGTGATCCTAAGTTTTAAATGTCAAATATCTTATCAAAAAGTTGAAAAGCAGCTGAAGGTAGTGGATGTCAGTCATGTAGATGATGTCAGTTATTTGGAGAGAAGCAATTATTCAGTGCTATATTCAGGTGGCTGCAACCTGCCAAAAGATCACAGGCAAGGGAGTCAGTAATTATTGCTATTATATTAGCTACAGGTTTGTATGGCAGGCACTACTTCAACCTGGTTCATATGAGGATTGAATAATAAACTGTAATCAACTTATAAGCTCTACTATCTGCTCTAGCTCCCTGTACTTTCTAACTAAAGACCCTAAAAAGCTGAAAATTATTTGCAATTTTGGATGAGCTTCATGTGGACACTTGGATATTGCAAATGTCACATTGTGTGTGTGTGTGCAGAGCTGTTCTCTATGGTTAGGAGCTGAGACCTTTAGCATGATCTCCTATAAAATATTTTTTTTTTTGGTCATCTTTTAGAAGAAAAATAATCTATCAGATTGTGGGTTCAGTTAAGGATGCCTTCATAGTTTTGAGAGGTGTTCCTTATTTCTTCTTTCTATTGACCAATAAGACTGTCACACCTGTATTTCCTTGCCAACTTCCTGGTTGATGTGTGCATGAGATCAGCATCCAGCTTGCTTGACTTTGTTTCTCATGTAGCTGTTAAGCAAAACCAGTCCTAGCTTTTGCTCTTAACTGCCCTGACTCAGCCCAAAAAATAAATAACATTCTTATAGCTGGTAAATTAAAGTAGTCATCATAAAAGCCCAAGAACTACTGTAAGAAGTAGCAAGCTGCATCTTGAACTTTGAGACCATCCTTTTGGTGATTGACACTGCTATGTCAATGAAACTTAAGCATGAATATGCTATAATAATAAGAATTTTCCAACTGTCTTCTTGACTCAGATTAGTTGTAAAATAAAACTACTCCATTTTCTTCTGTTAAATACAGAAAATGTAGGAATTTAAAACTCCTGATATGAGTAACTCTACCTTTTAACTATTTCAGTTGAAGGCTGTCTGGGAGATGCCTTGATATTGTAAGGACTCTAGCAAAGTTAGTGGGGCCATTTGCTGTTGAATTTGCATTTGTCTAGCATAGCTTGGGTCTACATTACTCACAGGCTTTTTAGTTCCTTTGTATTTGGGAAATGAGGAAAAAGAGTTTAATTTAACAAATCTTTTTCAGATAACTGGCACATGCCTTGAAGACTAAAGATGCTAAAAGGGGCACATGGTGTGATTATTGGGGGGGGTCCTGTTCAGGGAGAGGAGTTGAACTTTGATGACCTTTGAGGGTCCTTTCCAACTCAGCATATTCTATATTTCTATGGTCAGATGCAAAGAACAAAGATGATAATTTAAAAGAAGTGTTAAATTCACAAAGATATGAAGAAAATGAAACTGGTGCTTTGTGTTTACAGGTAATTTAAATTGAAAAGCAATATTGTTCCAGGGGTATTATTCTTACTGCACAATCATAAGGTTTTCTTCCTGTCACTAAGTTGCTTATGTAAAGTAAAATTACTCTTTTTGCTCTGCAGCACCTGATTCTATTAGCAAGGTAAATCTATTAGCAAAGACACCTCCAGAAAAGTCTCAAAAGTTTTGCCTTCATGAGAGCACACCATGTTGCCATGTTTCTTTCCTGTGGCCTGTGTGGTGAGCAAACAAGCCTTTTGTGAGTTCATGCAGTGACCTGGTTCATGCTCAGCAGAGGGACTTCAGCTTCCAAATTCTATATGCATCTGTCTTACTCCTATTTGTAGAAATTTTAAAGTCAAGCTCTATTTTTGGCCACTTGTCAAAAGGTCATTGTTTAATTTTTCTACAGGAATGTTAATGTTAAGTCAACCCTTAAGTGAATCTCAGACTGAACACCCTTTGCTTTTTCTGACTGCATCAGCAGGTATGATAAATTCAGCTCACCTTGCAAATTGCTTTATATAGAAACCTTGCTTTGGTTCAAGTGGAAGATACATTGTGTTGGAGTTGAATTCTGTAAGCCTTCTAACCAGTCCCAGAAAATGCTGCTCTCCAATTTGCTTGGTTTCACTAAAATCTGCCTTGTGTATGAGTCTCGCCCAGGATGATTTGCAGAGCTGGCGAGCAGGAATCTCTAATAGCAGTAGCCCTGGGTGTTGGTTCTCTGCTCTGTGGCACCATAGCAATTGGGAGTGGCTTTGTTTAATTAATAATCAAAATATCCTACTTGCTAGCTTTAGTTTGACTAGGGAAGTGGAGAGGGAGAGAGAGCAAACCTCCCTGTAGCGTATAACAATAATAAGGTTTAAATGTTACACAGATAAATGACAAAGAGTTTATTCTACCCAGGAAGGAAGATACCCTTTTACTTTCTCTTTGTGTGTTCTATGCAAGATGGTATTGCATTCTGAATGTGTTGGAGACAGCATCCTAATGCAGGAATGCAGCTCTCAGTCAGCAAATCTGAGAGGGATGAAAGTTAATGCTGGGTTTACACTGCTGGTTGAACAGTACCTTACAGCTAAGTTGTACCAAAAATATTGCTGCAATTCTTCTAACAGAAATTTAATTGGATATAAAACTAAATGCAGACAAAAGCTCCACCCTGCAGTTTTGGGGGTTTTGTTATATTATTCTCTGTTTTTAAGATTTTTGTTATTCTCCAGTTCATGCTAAGTAATGAATTTAGCAAAGATATCAATGAAAGACTCTCCAACATCTCTTTGCCCATTTGCTACAGGTGCCATGGTTGATATTTTGGAAAATAAACACATATTTGGAGGCTAGAGTAGTAACATTTGTTCTTTCTTTGGTGAAGCTGTCCCTGCCCTTGGGCCTATTCATAGGTTCTGCACCATGCAACTTCAAAATAACAGTGGAGTCAGATTCAGACCATTCTTTTTTTCATTCATTCATTTTAAATCTTTTTTTCTCAGGCTTCTGCAGAAGGATTTAAACTATGATTTAAGCAAGCTTTTTGGAAGGGGTGATTGGGGATCCAGGGAGTTATTTGTTGTCAACCAAACATTTTAAACAAAAAAAGTAACTTTAAAAAAAATGCTTGATCAAAGACTTGCATTTTTGCTGCATCAAATTGTCATTTTGCAAAAAATAAAAAGGAAAATCTGTAGATTTTTTGCAAAATTTCCTGTTGAAGTAAAAATTTTTTTAGAAAAAGTAATTATTTTAGCTTAACTTCCCAAAATAAGACTGTCACAGAGAATTGCTTGTGCTCTTTCTACTTGTAAAGATCCACAGTGTGAATAATTCTCTAAGTGCAAGCATGAGTCAGTTACAAAGTCTATGTTTTAAAAAGGACTTAACCAGTTGAACAGTCTGGTGGGAGACTGGTAAGATAAAATCAGTTTAATCATAATTAGATGGTGGGGTAAGATGTAGCATAACACATGAAATTTGTAATTTTCCATAGAATCTCCCACTCCTGGTAGAAAATCAGATAGCAGAATTTTGCCTTATAGAGTAAAATTGAGAATTTAAATGTTCCTTGAAACGTAAAGAGGCTTTAAAAATTGTTAGGGCAAGAGATTCAAATTTTTGAAATTGCTGTTCATTCAACCTGCAACTTAGGACAAAATGCCACTGAAATCTGAACAATGTTGGACTCAACACTTGAAACCCGGATTTGCATTTTGTGCCTACCAGTACTAAATTTACTTGTGACTTTCTACTAAGTCACCCTGATGTTCTTGTTGATTAGAAACACTTTGTTAAACATGGTTTAGGAATTTAGCACTGCACAATGACTACAGCTTTTACCATTCTGAAGGAGATTGTTTTGGATATGAACTTGGGTCATTCCAGAGTTCTTGTGGGGCATCTTAATATGACATCTACACTTTGAATTTAGGTTTTCATTGGGGCTCTACTATTTTTTGCCTCCAAAGATGAAATCAAATAACCAACTGTAAAACTCTAAAATTATTCACATTGATCAATGCAGTTATGAAACTGTGTCAGTGAAACTACGTTGGCAAACTGTTACTATTATAATAACAAAAAGAGAAATTATAAAAATAGAGATGTGAGAGCACAGGGTGCTTGTGAGGTTGATGGAGTCCCCTGTGCCAGAGCTACTGGAGTAGAGTGTTGTTTTAAGTACACACAGTGTACAGTGGAGGAATTGGCAGGTCACAGCATAAACACACAAATGTTAGGAAAAGCTTCTCCTTCTGAGTGGTAAATCTTAGCTTATCTGATATAATACTGTGCAAAAGTTGGCCTGATTTCCGCTGGGGTTATCTGGGACAGAGATGTGATCACTGTCATTTTGACTGATGAAATGCACTGGCCTCACCATTATGGGTAATCAGTTAGCTGCTTAGCCGAGTGCCTTCATTCCTAAACTCCTCTTCAGCTCTTCAGTCACTGAAGAACTTCCCCTTTCTTCTTTGCCATGGTGCTCAGCAGCCTTTCCTTTGCCAGGTCTATATGAAGAGTTTCACTTCTGCCAGACATGGTTTTAAGGTTAAGCTGTCTGAGGTACAGCTTTTGTGTCATGCCTTAGTGCTCAGTTGTGTCCTGGTTCCTGTCCAGTTCCAGGGGACTGGCTTTGAAGAGAAGCACCAGCTTAGAGTGAGATCTCAGCCTTCTCCCTGAATGACCTGGGAGCATGATGATGTATGTGTTGTGATTATAACTCTTGGTTTGAAAACAATCTGGCGGGACAACTTTTTGTTACTGACTCAAGTTTTTAAATTAATCCTTCATTTTTCCCAATTATAGTGATGTCAATATTTAATAATCTTTGAAATAGTGTCCCTGCAGCACAGAATATGGAAATATAAGTCAATATAATGCAGGGGTGTAGCAGGTGTGTGTTCAGGCATCCTGAACAGGATGTGCTGGCGGAAGTGTCCTGGAACTACCTTCCTCTAATTCCTGCATTTAGCTCACTTGCAAAGCTAATTGGATATAGTTTCTTCATGTAAGCAGTAGCTTGGCCTGTACTTCTACTTTGTTTAATGACTAATCTCTTCCAATCTATATATGTGTAATCAGGAGATGACCTAGGTCAGATAATAAGTCTGCTGCAAATATTCTATTTGCAGCATGTTGTGCTAAGCAATAGCAAATCTCTTGAGTATTCTTGTAGCACAAATCCCTTTCAAATCACTTTTACTGATGGAGAGAAAACGTGTCAGCTTCTGAGTGGCTGCCTGCCTCTTCCTGACTGACTTGATGTTTTCAAGAAGAGTTTCAGGGAATAAATATACCCATGCTATATTTATCCATGATGGCTTCAATTTGTCAAGCTGCTGCTAATTTAAGTTGCAAAGAACTTCCTTTAGTATTAAGGAATTATTTCTAGATTGATTAGTTTTAAATATTTTTTCCTAAATCTCAGATCTGTCCCAAATCTTATGTGGTTTTATACCTGTTGTTTACTATTTTAATAAATGCAAATCTCTATATATCATCAAAATCTGGTCCATAGATTTCAAATTGCCATGTCTATCTGTCAAAGCTACATTTTAAAAACATCCATATCTCTCTCTCTCTCTCTCTCTGTCTCTCTGTCTCTTTCTCTCTCTCCCTCTCTCCACATGCAGACTCCTGAAAGGACAAAAGGGTCTTAGGGTCTTGTCAGAGCAGTGATGCAGAAGGTCTCTTTTTCAATTAATATTTGGGGTCAGGAAAAAAGACTCTTTCATGGTGGTAATTTTAAACATTTGATATCTATTAAGACCACTGATCACTGCTTCAAAATTGAAAAGTCTCATGGATTTTTTTTGTTTGTTTGTTTGTTTGTTTTGTTTTTTTGGTTGGTTTTTTTTTTGGGGTTTTTTTTTTTTTTTTTGAGGAGTGACATCGAGACCTCAAGTGTCCATCAGAGGGTCTTTCCATTGTGGTCATCAGGCAGCCCTGCTCCTCTCTGTGTGAATTTATTCCAAACCAGTAAGCCACGTCTGGGACTGGGGACTGCCAAGTTGGATGAATCTGCCCCCTGACAAAGGACATGCTGTCTCATTACGGTGCCTAGCGTGATGTCAATGATGTGGTTGGTGCTCTCTGAGATCACTGCTTCTCTGGTGAAGGGGAGGGCAGGAGGTCAGCCCTGCCAGCCCAGCCTGAGGAATGCCTCTGTGCTGGCTCTAATTGTGCTCCTGTGGCGAGGAGCTCAGAAATGAGAGACTAAACAACTGTACTAAGCTGCTGCGCTGGGAGGACTACTGGGAGGTTTTTCACATGGTAGCCTGTTCAACAAAGCCCCTAAATATACCCACGCTGGGGCATGGCTGTCATTCTGACCCAGGCTATTTGTTTCCTTCTTGCCTGATTATTGAGGATTAATATTCTGCCTTCTTGGCCTCTGTAATATTCTGGTCTTGAGGTAGCATAGGAAACAGCAATAGGGAATGATTCTTGAATGCTTGATCCTTCTTGTCATACTGTTTGACAACTCTTTTTGTGTTGTAAATGTGCAGTAAGACCTTTGATCCCTGAGCTGGTCACATTAAGTTCACTGCTCAGACTGAGGCCCTGCTGTGCATTCAGTGAAGGCTTTGTATCTGTGGAAAAGAATTAAGGGACACAGAGTACTTTGGGCAAACCAACCTGGGAGGATAGATGTGTTCTGGAAATTAAACTTAAACTGTGCCTCTGCAGAGGGAGTGGCATTGCTGTGCAGGCTGGCAGCTGAACACAGCTCTGCCTTGCCCTGTTTGTGTAGCTGGGTGGATGCTGGAGACAAGGGGAAAGTGGATAGGAGCTTGGGCTGGCTCTCCTGCCATGCACAGGGTCCTCGATGAAACACAGGAGTCATCATGTGGTGAAAAAGGAAGAAAGCTGCCCTGTGCTCTCTGTGCCAAAAAGGGAGGGTGTCACTGGCAGCTCTTCCTGCCTGGATGCATTTTTGTGCTGGAGGAGGAAATGAGAAGTCAGGGCGGTGATAAACGCGCTTATGATGTGAACCTCCTGTGGTGTAGGAAGGGATGCTGTCCACAAAACCTCCCAGAAAACCCTGTAGGAGCAATTGCAACCACTCCTGACATGACTAACCCTGAGTGACTGCTTAGCAGAGTCCATGGTGAATAGCTGCATTGTGAAGGGCTTGGCTCACTTCTGTTCTCATAGGTGTTTCAGAAAGAGGGATCTCTAAATGAAGATAAATAAAATTTGTGATATAATAAACTAGTGACAAAGAAATGTTAAGCAACAACCAAAATTCTGTGCAGGAGCTGGAAGTTTGCTGTCATGGATACATGCCCGTTTCTGGGTTATTTTAATTGTGCAATCGAATTTATATTTCAGAAAAGCACGAAGTTCTGTTTTAGTGAAAAAAAATCCTATAATACCTATAGATTTACCTAAAAATAATTATTTTAATTATAACAGGTTTTTTTTTTCTGATTGTGAAAATTCCCTTGATTTATGAATATTACTTAGATTATGTGCCCCGATGATAAAATAATTTTCTAATTGCTTTTGAGAGAAATTCAGTGGAGAAGTATTTCCTTATTTATACCCCTTGCTGTGGAAGCTACATTCTTGACTTTTTTGATTCATTTACCAGCTCAGTTAATCCAAGTGGCCTTCCTTTGGTCATGCCCACAATCCCTTTCCTTTTTCCTTCCAGGAAGGACCAAGACATAGGCACAAACTGCCTACATAAGGAAGCTGCATGGCCTGGAGATATGAGAGATCCAGAGAGCAATGTTTAATCCCTGTAAATGGGGAGGCCAGATTTCAGAGCTCCTTCCCTAGGAAATCCATACTGGGAAATGGCAGTTTAAAGTAGCTCAGACTAGCTTCTCTATGATGCTTTTTTTTATTTATTTATTTCCCTGGAGAAAAGAGCCTATAAAGGCACATTTTGCACTGTTGTTCTTTACAGCCTGTGTCACTCCATCTTCTGTTGAGTAGGACAAGACTGTATGTTACAATATTTGTCTTAAACACCTGCCAGTGATGATCTTCCCTTCCCCAGGCAGTCACTGACAGCTGACTCATCCTTTTTTCCTAGAGAATGACAGCCTCAAGGCTTTAGTTTTTGACTTAATTCTGGCTTGAGTTCAGGAAAATATAATTTATGATATACAGAGGAAATTTTCAGTGAATGGCGTATCCTTTCTCTATTGTCTTCCAAGTTCAATCTTTCTTTCATGTTTTCCTCTTAAATCAAGAGACAATAAACATTTTGTGCAGACAAGTTAACAATGACCAGGAGATTTGAGATTCATGTACACATTTTAAAAACAAATGAAAGAAATGTATCACTGTTATGTCCTCCAGGATGCAATGTCTTGCAATAAATTGGTTTAGTAGCATGGGTTACTAAATTATCATCCCCACCTATTGTCCCTTTTGCTGTCTTATCCAAATAATTAATTGAAGCATAAAGATGAATTTTAGGTCCATATATTATAAGTGGTTTTGTCAACATGAAAAGGAAATAACACAGCTATAGAAAGAGAATACATTTTTCAAGTGTATTGTGTAGAATGCCGACATTTATATAAGTTGCTTATGTAAGTTATCACTTACTTCATCAATTGGCACCTAAAATTAACAAAGAAATCTGTGTTTTGTTCAGGATCTGCTCTTGCCTGGCATTGTCACTTCAACTGTGTAAAAGCTGTCCTTTCTCTATTAAACAAGCTAATTTCTATCTGCCATTCTATTCTGGTTTCACTAAGTTTAACTTATATAGGAGATGAGTTTGAAAATTTTCTGTAATGATCACACAGTAAGTGCCTTGGTAACTTTGAGGATAATTAGAGATGTTTTTTGTTGCCTGAAGAGGTGCATAAAGAAGTGATTAGAACATATGCCAGGAGGAGGCAGCCTTTCTATATCAAGATTTTTATAACAAGAGATTATAACTACTCGCAATGTAACTGTAGAATCACACTGGCAATATGTTTGATGTTTTATACAGTTAGTCTGTATCCATCTTATAGATAATAAAATCAGTTATTAAAAATACTACCCATTACATGGGAGACAACATGTTCCAACTATGTACTAGCATTGCATGAAAGCACTTGATGTGTAGGTAAGTCACAGGAAGTGATTGTGCACACTTCCCTTCAAGTGTCAGTAGGGAATTCAGGCATCTGTTCAAACCAAAGCACTTCATGCTAACAGTTTATCTGATTTTGGAGTAATACTCCTAAAATAAGAGAAAATAACCTGTAAGGAAATTTCAGGACTTGATAACTAGCTGCACACTGAAGGCCAAGGCTCTGCTCTGAGGTAATTGTTGTTCTCCAAATAGAAGTTAGCTTCACATTTGGTAGTTACAGTGCCGAGCCTTTATCTCTTCTGCCACCTGCCTTAGGCTGTAGTGGATACTGTGCCCTTGAAACATAAGTTTCTCCCCTTAATTTGTACAAGGCTAACTAGCATTTAGCTGCTAGTTAAGCTTCAGATAAGCTCATGACAGTCAAGGGATTATGATTATTCTTTAATCATGTGTCAAAATGAACCAAGAAGTACAATAATGACAGCTACCATTGCTTCCCTTCAAGGCAGAGCCAATATTGTTGAGTAGGGATAGTGCATTTTACTTGTGCAGTAGCCACTGACCTCAAGTACCATGTGAGGGGCATGATAGCCAAAGGGGGAAAATGTGTTCATGCCAGCAATATGTGCTGCTGTTGGGACTGAGTTCTGTCTTCACTCCATGGAATCAGAGAATTGTTTGGTTGGGAGGGACCTTA
The DNA here is from genome assembly GCF_050655825.1 of Lonchura striata. Lineage (NCBI taxonomy): Eukaryota > Metazoa > Chordata > Aves > Passeriformes > Estrildidae > Lonchura > Lonchura striata. The sequence continues at coordinate 29,717,125 of NC_140704.1, forward strand.
AAAATCATCTATTTCAAAACCCCCTTCCATGGTCAGGGACACATTCCACTGGACCATGTTGCTCAAGACCCCATCCAAGCTGGCCTTGAACACTCCCAGTAAGACTTGAACACTTCCAGTCCTAGTAAGCCCAGCAACTGCATGCGGGTTTCCAATTCCTCCCATTTGTTCCCCATGCCGTGTGTGTCTGTGGGCAGGCAGTACAGAGAAGCTCTCAGTTGTATTGGCTACCCACAAAGGGGATGGGAGCCATAAGCCTGCCACCTGTCCTCCCCTCCACCCCTGAATCAGCATGAAAAGCAATCTACAGTTTCATAAGTGAAATACCCTTAGAAGTGTATTTTTTATTCCTGATTTAGCAAGCACAGACAATACCTTCACAAACTGTGTATTTAAATATATAAGATTTTTTATTTTTCTCTGCACTGTTTTAAATTATTATAATTACATTTGTTATTGCATTTTTCAACTTTGCTGTTTCAAAATGTGGCTATGAGCCTGACATCTTTTGGCAACTTGCCCCTATAGTCCCTATGTAATTTGAATATTTCCATGATTTATCAGCATACAAACATATTGAGTCTACATGACTAAAATACACATATAGTGTAATGCCAAAGTATTTACTGGAAGTGGCAATGCTTGCTGTTGTCAGACTTGGAACCACAATTTCTTCTTTAGATTAATTTCAGTTTCACCTGGTGACATGGTAGCTACTAAAAAACCTTAGTGTTGTAGATAGAACTGTGGAATTATGTTTACCAAAAATATTTTGGGAATTCACTCTTTCTCAAAGACATTGTTTCTTCTAGGTTTATGGCTCAGTAGACCATATTATGAAACTATATATCAGGAAGACTTTTCTACAGCTTTCTTGGTGAGTCATCCTCTCAAAGGACACGTATCCTTTGATTTGTTTCAGTACAGGAAGGAAAGGTTTGTGGTTTATGTGTCAGTTACAAAACTGTGGATGTTCTCTTTCATTTGTCTTAGCAGAGTGCCTTTTCTCCCTTAATTTCAGGAATTCAAATGACTGATAGAACAGATTCCACAGTCAGAAAGAGGCAGTGCTAATTAGTTGGTGCTTTTTTTCCATTAATATTAGCTAGCTAAAGGCACCCTCAGTTCCTTGACCTGCCACGTGCTTTTTGTGTAATCTTAACCTGCTTGTGTTTTAGTTCCTTCTCTATAAAAATATGGAAAGCTAAATATCCTTAGCTCCTGAAACTCACTTCAGGGTAAATAACCAAAGGAGCTGTCAGTCTCTTTAATGCTGCCTCCACATGGTAGGACACCTTCAGGCAGCAGAGCTGCCTGTGGATTCAGCTTTGCCTAGTGCTTAAGGTGTTTGGTCCTCTGTGCTCCAGAGATGCCCTGTGGCTGTACCTAGGGCTGTACAAGCTCAACTCAACATCTGTGTAGTCAACACACTTGGTCAGCAAAGGCAGCCTGAAGGTATCTCCAGTGGTCATACCTAATGGTATTAATGAAGTGGCTGCCTCATAAACACTTCAGATAGGTTCACATTTGAACTGTTGCCTTCTAGAAATAGCATATGAAATAATGCTTATTAATTTAAAATTCTCTGTGAGATATCCATAGAACTGTTCCTCAGCTTTTATAAACAACAGCCAAACAAATGCTAAAGGTTTATTTCTCTTTAATGGAGTTGTTCCACATCTCATATCTTTAGACCAAGAATGAAGGACAGCCCATAATATATTTTTACTAGACTATGACTCCCTCTGTATTAATTTGTTTGGTAGGTAAATAAGAAAGGGTGTTTTTCCAAGGAAGGAAAGATTTAATCTCCAGGTCCAGGGCAACTGCTGCTCTGAATCCTTGAATTCCCTTTTGGAATTCATTATGGAATTTAGGATTTTTTTTAATTGTCAAGGTTGAGAGTATATGAATCACTGAGAAATAAGCCATTGAGGCCATGAGGGAATATTTTTTTCAATTAGGGCAAGAATGCTCCTCAGTAAGAATGTATATATGAAAATGTTTGATAATAATTTGATATATGAGTTGTGGAGTTGTCTTCCAAGTGAAGCAGTGGAGGCCTGGAAGATGCGTGCTCTTTTTCTGCTCTTATGCTCTGATAAAAATGCTCAAGAGCTATGGGTAATCACAGGCCCAGCTACTTATAGGCTTGAAGCAAAAAATCCCTTAGCAGAACAAGGCTACTTTTCTCTCCATCCTATACAATATTCTTCACCATGGGATGTAGCTTCTCCTCCAGGCAGTCACTGTTCTCTTCCCTGCATGTGAACATAAGCAATGAGGCTGGTGGTTTTTATACATCCATGAACTTGTCTCTCTGCAGCTGGCTGAGTGCTAAATAGCAGGGTGGGTTCTTGTGTGCCAGCCTTTTACAAACAATCACCTGGGGACATGTAGCCAGGGTGTGCTAAGGATTAACAAGTGATACCTCAGATAGGTAGCAGAAGACACAGCAGATCTTTCTGAAGCCATTTTAGGCTCTTTCCTAAAACAATAACACTGTCTAAGCACCAACACACTCCATCTGGAGCGCTGTCCTTTGAGTCTTATAAACTTGAAAAGTTATTGTGTATGGTATCTTTTCTCTTTCTCACAGGTCAGACTTAGACATGTACAAAGGGTGACTTGATGAATATCTACTGGAGTTGGCATTATAGGGAAATTTCAAAATGCAGTTCTTGATATAGCAGTGTGAACTAAAGGATGATTCTGCTTATTTAGGTTATTACCTAATTACGCAAAAATAGAGGAAGCTGTAGTTATTAGGCGTCTTCTCTGATTCTAAAGGGATCAGCAAATATCTGATACCTCATAAAAGAAAACAGTCTGCTGAAATAGATGCAATTTTAGTGATGAGGGGGTCAGTTATTTACAATATATGGTAGCAACCGAAGATGGAGTGATGAATTGCATGAACATCTTAAGCTGCAAAGAAAATGAATTAATAGATAGACTGCAAATTCTGTAGGTTTTCTGATGAAAAAGTAAATATTCTTCCCCTTCTATTCAGTGGTTTTGGACTTTTTAATTGCCATAGAGACTATTCATTTCCTTCTGACTTGTACTGTAGATCTTTATATCCATTTGACAAAAGGAACAAACAAAAGGAAGCAAATCAGTGACTTGGTTGATCCTGTGGAGGACACCTCAGCATTCGTAAATTTCTCTGTGTCAGCCTTTGGTAAGAACATGAGTAGTACATGAAACAAGCCTAATTATATCAGTCTTATTCTACAAGATCAAGATACTTTTGCATTTTAAGTGCTGAGGTGTCCCACAGTCTCTCACCTCCACAGTACACAAAGGTATGGTGCCTTTTCTTTTGTTCTGGTCAGGTGCAAATATTTGCACATGGGAAAATGTTTTAGCTCCACAGACCAATAGATCAGCCATCTGCCTGGAAAGGGGAACGCCCTTCTGCACTGAGACGGATACACAGGGGAGGATCCTGTTCTGTCAGTTCTCAGATTCCTGAGCCTCACCTCACTGACGTTAAGTCCACGTTTGTTTGTCTACTCTTGGTCTGATTACACCAGATAAGTTCAGACAGTAAAGCAGAGACGGATATGTGAACAGGTGGAAGTAATTTTGCTTCCCAGACTATCTTGTGTTCATATCAAATGCAAAACTCAGAGAAATCTTTTTGTATAAAACATGGATTTCTACAGGTGATACTGCATTATGCCCATGTGAATGTTAACATCTAATCCTAGAAAATACAGCTTATGAACTCTGTAAAAGCATGCCATCTACACAGATAGGTTTTCTCATCTTAATTCACTTCATCTATTAGTCCTTTTACTGTGAATGAATTTATTCTGTGTAAAACAACTTTTGCTCTCACATTCACATGTTCAGTGTTTCATTCCCTTCCTTCAGCTCTAACCTGGTTGGTTTAATTCCAGATAATCAAGGAACACAAGGAACAGATTTGAACTCTTTTCTTAAGAAAGTAGAAAGTAAAGAGTATAAATAAAAATCTACCCACTAATATTGTGAATAAATTTGTGTGGTGTGCAAACAGAAAAGCAAGGAATAAAAGAGGGAGCAGACTATCATGCCATTCATTTCAGAGGAAAAGCGGGGAAAGAATAATGTTATGTGTCTTATTGAACAAGTTACAGGCTTACTATTTTATCCAAGAGCAGTGAGACTTTAATCTGAGATCTGAGTTTCTGTTCCAGCAGCAGAAATATTACCTGGCAAAAGAGTCTTCAAAAAGAAGGCAGAAATGTAGTAGCAGCTCTAAAATTAGGGATGAGTGTTGAACTAAGTTGTGAGTAAAAAATATGTGCATACAGGGTGTCTTTTACCTGAATATCTAGCTCCACCAAAAGGACTCGATCTGAGATTTTAAGAATCTCAAACACTTAGTCCCATTTCTGAAGGCTATGGCTGGGAACAGATTTCAGCATGGTGCTTATGGGGATTTGAGAAGGGAAAGAAGAGGATGAAATCCCCTTTACTTTGCAAAGAGATTTAATCTGACATAGAATAATTCATGTGCCTGTGACATCTCTAGAAATTGGCTACTCTCTTGAATGAGTGGTTTGTTAAAACTGTTACAAAGTTCCACAGCAGGAAATACTGTTCAAGGTTACAGATGCAATCATTATCAATAATACCTTTGGAAATTAATCTGGATTTTCTTCACACGTTAAAATAACATTCATGGCAGTGAAAATCTAAAGGCTAGCTTTTGTCTGACAATTAAGTCAGTGATCATTGCATTGTTCTGAAAATTTGGTTATTTTGTTTAATTCACATAGTGTTTCCTGTCTGCTGGCTCAATATCAAATACCAAAAATAAACAGAACAACAGTAGCCTTCCAGCACTAATGTTTGAATTACTTGTTTCTTCCACAATTTCAATAAGTGGTAATTCTACCATTTATTTCCTTTTACAGCACTGAGGTGAGATTATGAAGGCAAGCTTTCCTGAGACCAAGCAAGATCTGGACTGTGGTCCTATATAATAAATCTTTTGGGATTCCAGCTTTGTGCATTCTTGACAGCCACCTCTTTGCTTACAAATGGATCCACTAAAGGAATAAAGAATTTTAAACTGGGTTTGAAGAGGGAAGGGGATAAAACCAGGGTCCCTGGAGTTGTCTGGTAGTGTCACACAGATGTTTGATGGACAGTGTGCTAGTGAGGCCCTTTGGTCTGCCCTCTTAGTGGAAATAAGGGATAGAGCCATGCAGCAGCAAAGACACAAGGGTTATTGAAGTTAGAAACCACAAAGTGCCTGGGAATGGTCATGTAGGACTGAAGGCATCTCCCCTCAAAATGGTAGCAGGATCAATAGCCCAGCTGAAGTGTATCTTCACAATGCACACAGCATGGGCAACAAACAGAAGGAACTGGAAGCCACTGTGAACCAGCAAAACTGGTGTAGGTTACTGTCATGGAAATATGGTGGGCTGACTGGCACAGCTGGAGTGCTGCACTGGATGACTATGAACTCTTCAAAAGGGACAGGCAAGGAAGGGGAGGCAGTGGGGTGGCCCCATATGTTAGGGAGTTTTGATGGCCTAGAGTTGGTGATGGTGATGGCAGGGGTGAGTGTTCCTGGGTAAGAGCTGGGGGAAGGCCAATAAGGCAGATGCGTGTCCAGAGAAAGGCAGTGGAGCTGGTGAAGGGTCTGGAGCACAAAGCTTCCTGAGGAGTCACTGAGAGTACTGGGGTTGTTCAGCCTGGAGAAAAGGAAGATGAATAGCTGCCGTGGCTACCCTGGGTCATCTCTGGCAGCTAGTTTGCATTCCTTTCTCCAGAGTATCCCTGGCATGCTCAAAAGAGGGTATGACCACAGACAGGGAAATCTTGCCAAATCTGGAACAGATAAAGACATAAATGAGCAGAGCTCAGCACAAATCAAAGAAATGAGATTTGCAGTTTAATTTTACTTCTAGCATTTTTCCCATAGGTTAAAAACATCATACTGACTGTAAAGACAATACATTTCTAATTACTGAAATAATTTTTTTTTCTCTTAGTGTACAGGTAATTTATCTCCACTCCATTGGAATATATGCTTATATCCAAATTTTACATAATTATGATGATGTGGATATGTGCAATATAACTCATTCATGACATATTAATACTAGGTATTGTGAATTAGTAAAGCTTTTGTGCAGAGATCCTTCTCTCATCTATTATATGTAGAGAGGCAGCATCAAGCAAACACAGGTGGCACAGAATAATGACACAGGTGCTTTACATGTAACAACATAACATACATGCTCCTGCTGCAGGTGAATTGTTGACTATTTTGCTCTAACAAAACCCCACATTGCTGGGATAGTAAACCATTTCAACTGACTTTAGCTTTTTACTCAAAAATAGTGTCCACCCTTGCATGCAGTAATCCTGTGAAATTTGCCAAGATTTTGTACGTCTAGATTTCCTCAATAAGCTGCCAACTTTATGGTGAAATGTAGAAAAAGAGGGAATGACCTGGGATAAGCTTCCCTTGACTGAAATGACATTTAATTGCAAAGAGCTAGGATAAACCTCCTCATTTTTCTCATTCCAGAATTTATAAACATCACTTAGCCTCTGGTTTGGAGTTCTGGATCTATCTCCTTCCATCTCTCTTGCTTCACTGTATCTTTATTGCAGCAAAACATGTAGCTGCCCTTTGATTATTATCACCTCACTGAGACTGCATGCTCAATCTCTTCCATTTTCAGCTGCCACAACAAAAGGAAAGGAAAGCTATGCCCAGAACATGGCTGGGTTTTTTTCCTGTTTGTTTGTTTTTGTGGATTTGTTTTGTTTTGTTTTGTTTTTCCTATGTAAGCTATTCGAAAATTTATAGCCTGAGATTTCCGGTCTGATTTGATAGCAAAGTTTCCTTTCCTTTAATGAGAAATGACTGTATAAATCAGGGGTACACTAACAATTAATAAGCTTCTTGCAATAAATGTTAAAATGGGGAGGCAAGATGCATATATTAACTCATGAAATAAATTGCAAACAGACATCAAAAAGATTGTTTGTAACTACTCTTCAGAAGTCATAGCTGACCTAACAAAGTCACAATTGGATTGCTAAAATACAGCTTGAATTTGATGCACTAAAAACCATTATTTTCAGTTATTTAGGTAATTAATTTCAAAGTGTTTAATATATTTCTCCTCATGTTTTCCAAATGGGTTCTTTAGTCTTTCTATTTTTTTCTCCAAGTTGTACACATACATTTTTTTATGAAATCTGATATACCAAATGTGCTTGGTAAAAGTTCAATTTGCAAGTGGAAACAGAGAGGTGCAGCTTCACCTCATAGAGGTTGTGGTCATTTCACTGTTGCTGGTTACAGTTCTGTCTGAATGAGGCGTAGTGCTTTCTTCATGTTCTCTATTACTGAAAAAAAATAAGTAAGAACTGTAAAAATGTATTAGAAGTACATTAGTACAATTGAAAAAAAACTCATCTAGTTTGATTTAGTAAATTATTCACAATGAAACTGATTTATGGTCACACATTTTATTTTAGAGACTGCTACTAAAACAGAAAGTAAAAAATTTCATTATTCAAAATGTTTAACTTATGGGATTTGACAAGAATCCTTTCAACTCCCTCATTTCTCAATAGCAAGCCGGTAATCAGATGTGATGTGTGTATTTGTGGTGAGATACTGCATTAGTGTCAAATAGATGGCATAGAGTAAAAACTGGCTCAACCTGAAAAATCACATTCCTTTCTGATATATGGCTGTTAGGGCTATGGACACAACCACCTGCATTTCTTTACTGATTCCCTCCCACCACGGGCTATTTACATTGTACAGTCAGATAATTTTGAACATAGTGACATTCACCATTCTCCATAAAATAGCTCAGATCTTGATCCTGAAGGTTCTCACCCATGATCTTTCAATTTTTCTTGCTTGAGTGGTCCCAATAAATTCAATGGGACAATGTGTGTGATTGTTTTGCTAGACAGGTTAGACCATTATAATTTATTTTAAATGCTCTCACATGGTATTTATTTTTACTTTGAGATCCTAATGGATTCTCAAGCACAAGTGATCAGGATAGGGGTATCTGGCTGCTTACCACATGAAATACAAAGTAACATGGCAAAGGGCACTTACGGAACATCATGTCCTGTGGCTCGTAAGTGTAAAGCCGGTTGGAGTATCTTCCTGTGATATCAGCTCTTACCGTGAGAGATGGGTCTGAAAAAGTGTTTGGGTTAAACACTGCCTTCCATTCCCACAACATCTGAGGGTGACGGCAGGGCATTACTTTGGCAGCCCTTGTTCTGATTTCATCAACGCAGCAATTACGAGGCCGTTACGCTCTGTTCCAAACAACTGCTCTTTACTTGGAGAAATCCTGAACAAAAGCTAATGCTCATTTTTATGTTATTTTTAGTTAGTTAGTTATTTTTAAGTGCTAGGTTACACATGCATGTCATTCATATTTAAAGAAAAATATCCTGTTTTACAGGTTCTGACTTCACATCAGAAGAGATTAACCTGACCAGATACATACATAGTGGGGGTCATGCCTATCAATGGCAATAGATATCGTAACTTACCTAGAGCTTTCAGAATGAAAATCTTCTGATTCCTAATGTTGCCAGAGTGGGAACAAGTTGTTGTGAACCTCTCTTCTCTCAGTTACCCTTCCAAATTTATTATTTATTTACTGATTGCTGTAACTACACTGCTCTCTGTCTGAGTGTGGGCTGAACTTTGAATGCCATCACAGAGTCACTGCAGGCTCCCTGTACAGCGAGGGAGAAGGAACAGGCACTCTGGGGCATAATTAATTTGGTACATTCCAGAAGTCAGCTTTAAAATGGGATAAATCCTTAGATGCCGCTGACTACTGATTTATTCTGTGGGAATGTCCACTTTATAGCTATCTATGCTCAGTCAGATATTTGACTTTCTCAGTAAACTTTGTATTGTAACAGAACCAGCAAGAAGCACAAAAAGCAAGAAATCCAGATATCAACAGACTTTTAAACATCTTGCTCTCAAGCCCAAGTAAGTGCCCTCCAGGACATATCTGTAATCTGAGGAAGTTTACAAGAGTCAAAGTATACAACAGAGGCAGAGAGATTTTCCTTTGGCAAAATGAATAATTTTGATGTCCCCACAGGAGGACAGTGGCATAATTCAGATATAACAACTTTGATGATACATAAATGTTTTACATACCTACAAACATGATTCTAGGCACGTATTGTCCATCAGGTGACAGGTTTTTATCTGTGGTTTCATGCTGGTATAAAAATTAAGGTTAGTTGTTAAACTGTTCCTGTAAAGTTTGAATGTTAAAATGTTTCTGTAAATTCTGAAATAGTACCACCTGTGAATAACCTGGTACCAGAAGATAAAACCAAATAGGTACTACTTGTGTGTGAATACACATGCACAATTGTCTCTACTTAAATAACTAAAATGTCAGATATATTATCTAAAATGACATGAAAAAACAAGATAAAGAAAGAGAAAACACAGACCATGAAACGATACCAGTCAAATTGTCCCAAACCCTTCATACCATGAGATTCAGCATAATGAAGTTATTTTGGGCCATTTCCTGAATTTCTTCATTTTCTGCGAAAGCTTTCTTCAGTGCTAGAAAAGACAGGATCACTTTGAAATCCATCTCAAACGCTGCCTTTCCATCTGTGCTTGGGCACCACACTGGCCAGAGACTGGGCCACATTGTTCCTGTCTCTGCTGATTCACATTCCTGAGGAGACACTTAAGGGCTCTATCACTGCTTTTGGGGGCTCTTTGGCCTGTGGCAGTACAACCTCTGGCTATGAAAATGGAAGCTCTCTTCTGTTATTTATGAAGCCTGTTGTCTCAATGGATACCATGTCTTGGCTTGACAAAAGTGCATTATTCTCAGAAAATTCTTGTTAGATCAGTTTCAGCAGCCCTGTCCTTGCCTCCTTCTTTAGTTACCATTTCAGGAGAGCTAAACAATATTAAATTTGTTCAATGAGTCGCAGCCAATCTGTGCCTCTTAATTTAAACTGAGTGCTGTATTTGGGATAGCAGTACAGCAGCAGTGAGATTTTTTCATGTTCTTTATGTTGTAGTTTCACAGTGGAGTTTTTGTAAATAATGATAATAAATTTTTCACTTTACATTTACCTGTTTGACTAATTTTCAGTAAGTGCAATATAAATATATAGATAGGTTCCATTTCTTATTAAAAATATTCACAAAATTTTAACACACAAAAAATCAAAATTACCTTGGCAGTATTGACAGTCTTCCAAATGATGAATTACCATCAGTGGCTTGTTACTTTATGAATAATAATAAAAGATGTAATTAGGTCATTTGACATGTATTCAGATGGGTGATTTTACTAGCAGACTGAAAAAGGCAAATTGCATTTAATCTGATGTTAACCCAGAGTAAAACCATGTAGATATTCTGTAAAATATTACAGAAATTTCTGAGCAAGGGAAAAGAGTGTAAGCACTTCATAAAAGAAATAGAGAAACAGAGTTTCTATGTCTAAATAGGCTGTCTATAGTAAGAGATTCTGGAATAAACAACAGATACACCATCATTTCAGTCCCAGGCAGTAAATAATAAGACTAAACAGGTATTTAATGTTACTTAGGTGTGAATTTCTCCAGGGTTAAGAAAAAAAAAAAAAATGAATTAGAATAAAACAAATTTTATAAGATTATGTTTATCATCAAATACTTTCCATGAAATTTTTCTTGTGTTTTCAGCTTTATTGAACAGCTATACAGTACATTACTTATATTTTGTAAATAGTTTGGTAAAGTGTTAAAATTGTATATTCTGGATGTCAAAACATAAACAAATGTGCGTTTTCGCCTACATTTTTAAACTACATTTACTGTTCAGCAGGTTGGTTATTAATGCTTGGTCTGCTTTAAGTATCAGGAGTTGTTAATTTCTAACCATTTTCACACAGGGTACATGAAATTAATTGTCTTCTGTTTTACAAATAATTTGCCTTCAATTTAACAATAGCTCATGCTACACTATTGTGATCTACAATGAGTTGTAAAAGATATTTAAATAAGTATTGTTATGAATTCCCAAATGTATTTGCAGCTGAGTCTCAGAGAAGACTGAGCTTGGAACTTCCATTTCTATAGAGACAGTGAGAAAATACATCATGAACATATTCCAACTAATAAAGTATTGGGGGAAACATCAAAGGCAGTAGATTATCATGCAAGAGTAAATGTAACAGAGTTCAAGGAAGTAATCAGAAGTACATTATATTAAAACACAATAGATATAGTTTAAAAAATTATGGTATCTATTTATGATTGATAATTTAAATGATAACACCTCCTTTGTGGCAAAGAAATGACAGCATTACATTATTGGCCTATGATGTTACTTCACAGTCATGAGTCCTAGAAGTCCTGTTGTTTATAAACAGTCTGTTTTATTTAACTGGGTGGTCTACAGATCAGCTCTCATGGTGTTTCTTTGTTCTGTCTCATTATTGTGTATTCCAGCAAGATGGAATAACAACTTTGTTTTCATACTACTTTTTAATCTTACCTTTTTTTTGCTTGATAAAGCCCTTCTTCATAAGTTTGTACCCAGGTAATTTCATCTCCCCACCCTAGAAAAAAAACAAAAGGACTAGCTGCTGGCCAAGCAAGTAACTCAGAACAAATTCCTTTTTTTCTCTTTTTTTTTTTTTTTTATTTGTTTAGGTGTATTAACTCTTGTATGTAAGTAAGATTTGGGGTTTTTAGTCAAAGGTATTCTAACATTGTGGATATGCTAATTTCACATCTCCTGATAGATACACTAAGGTTAAAAAACTTCAACCAACCAACCCAAGCCCACAAAAAAATCTCAGCTGGTTGCATATCCAGTTTAAGTCCTTTGACAGACTTTTTAGTTATCTTTCTAAATGCTCGAGGTTGAGGTCACTAAATCAGCACCCAAGTAATCTCTATCTTCATACTGTCTGCTCAGTATTTAATGTAAACCCTGGGACTTAAAGAGAAGCTGGCATATAACGAGAAAAAAATAAAATATGACAGCTCAAATAAGATGAGCTTTAATATGAATGTCATTAGAACAGTCTTGGAATATACATTTAACTCCAAAGTAACTTCAATCCCTGAAGCTGAAAGCCCTTCATTTAATTAAATAATTCAATAAAGAAATGGCTGTTAAATAAAAATCTCCACTGAAACAAAATCCTAACAAACATTAGCTCCATAGCTTATCCATAGCTGGGAATATGCAGATCTCAAAAATCAAATTGTCCACTTGGTTTTATGCCTTCAGTTCCCAAGGATGGCAGCCCTTGCATAGTAGATCCCTGCATCCTAGGCAGTGTGGCTCCATTCATGACAAGTGTTCTACAATTCTCATTCTCATATCTCAATTTCTGGACCTGGACCAGGTTAAAGCCTTGATTTTTCTCTGCTCTCTGGGCAGTGCTTGGACCAGCCCAGATTTGCTGTTGGATTTGTCACAGGATAATTGCTTGTGATGCTTCTGGATCATGTCTTCTTTCAGTACACAGGTCTGTCTGGCTGGTGCTGACCAGTGCCTTCCCAACCCTGGCTGCTGTCAGCTCCTGCTGCAGGTAACTGCACACAGGAGTCAGCATTCTGGGGACATTTTGCAGCACATTTAACCATTTCCCCTTGGTCTGTGAAAATTACAGGTAAAGTGCTCAAGGCATCCCAATAGGCCTGAAATCAGAATTTGAAAAGTTACAAAGTTACATCTGTTTTCTGTGACTACTTTGTAGTTTGCTTGTTTCTTTTTTTTTTGTTTGTTTTTTTTTTTTCCTTTTTTTTTTTTTCCAAATCTGACAGTATGTAAAAGATTTTGTTATCTTTTTTTTTCCATTTAGGCTTACTGGGAAAAAAATAAATCCTGATCTAGGTAAACTAGGCGATACATCCTAGACTGATAAGAACCTTTCCCCAGGGACACTGCTTGCAAAAATTTTTGAAATTTCTCTTAGGCTAGTCCAGGTGGTGCATGATTTTGTCAAATGGTCTCTGAGAAATTAGGCTCAGATGGAATGTCTGAGAGATGTGCAACTTTGCCAGGATAGGGAAAACTCAGATCCTGAGTGGGATCTGCAGGCATTACATGGCCTGCAGAAGAGGTTAGGAAGACAGATGAAGACTTTTTTTTTTTTTTTTTTTTTGAATAGTCCCAAAAGGAGGAGAAAGATGTGGGAGGGAAAAAGGGAAAAAGAGGTTGCTAAGATATTTTTTCTGCTTGTATTTCTAAGGATTGATTAGATATAAATAAATTAAAAACAGGGTCTTTATTTAACATTCACGTTGAAAATTATGCACCATAGGGAAGTGAATTATACACAGTCATGCTTTGCAGTGGATATGTGATGAAAAGCAAAAAAAAAAAAAAGTCATGCAGGAAACCCCACCAATGGTTCAAACTGTTCTATATACAAAAATGAGTCTGTAGAAAATTTGTTCTATAGCAACTGATGTTATGTCAGGTACAACAATAAAATATATTTCAAATGGTGCATGAAAGAATATTTTTTCACTGATAGTCCTACAGATACATCTTGATTTGAGAGACTCAGTTTAGGTTATTTGCTTCTGTTAGATCACTGTGAGTTATATAAAATATTCAGGTTACATGAGGCCCTCAGTCATATGCTTAATAAACTGATGAAGTCAAATGATGTGAAATGAGAACTTATTAATTAATATTAATTAGAGCATCACTTAGCACTAAGGAAAACAAACCTCAGTAAGTATATATGTGCATTCTATGTATGTTTTATAAATATATATGTGTGTTCATATATATAGATACACATTCTGTAAATGTACATTCAAAATAAACATATTTGCTGGTCTATATGGTGAGGTAAAGAGATAACGATATTCAGTGAACATACAGTACCTCTTGACAGTGTCTGTGGTGCTCGTTTTTCCTTTTTAATTGCCATTGCAAGGTTGGAATTGACTGCAATTAGCAGGAGGGACAAGGCCAGTGTAGAATGGAGCATTATTTCCCTTCCAATGCAAGGAAACTGGAAAACAAAGAAACAGCTTTAGTCACATGGATTTATCACTTGGTGCAGTGTAGATCAATATGTTAGTGGCATTCTAACAATCTGTACTTCAGAGACACTTGTGTTTTTTCCAGAAATCCCTGCCTTTGTGAGGAAAATGCAAACTGGAGGTGCTTAATTTTACTGTTCAATGCAGTAAAATGAGTTAAAATGAGGCTGCAGGATACAGTTCTCATGTGATTCTCATGAATTAGTACAACGTTATAATATTGGATCACAACAATTTCAAGACACTGCTCCAGGTTTTTTAATTTCAGTGAAATGTAACAGCACGAGATTTTTATTTCTCTTTACATTGGAGCTTTTTTGTCAAAAGATGTCTCATAATATCCTTCTTAATTAAGTAGGAAGATTACCAAGAATTTCCCACAAGTATAATACTCTTTAGATTGGCATATCCTTCCAAAACGTTGACATTGCAGTAATTTTTTCAGTTTCCACTTAAAAAATGTCCCATTCTTCATTGCATCTTTTACACTGAATTTCAGCTCAACTCCTTCTGAATAAAACAATTCATCTGTGTTTCTGGCTAGTTCATCATTCTCTTCCTGACCGAGATCATCATAAGAAATTCAGTAACTTCTTACCTTGATAAAAGTCAGAGAACAAAAGCAAGAGTTGAGAAAAAGCATTACAAAGCCAAATAGTTTTGAATTGGTACATTTACTTTCTTCCAGTACCATCACTTCTAGGCATTAAAGATCTGATATTCAGGTGGATAACAGATTGTTTCAACTGAGTTAAAAATGTAGGCCAGGATACCACTCAGTCATCTTACTGGGGATTCCACTTTTCAGAGGCTGAGCTTTAGGAGCTACCAGGATGCTCCACTAGGAAATTACTTTGACGTGAATAAAAAACCCCCAAACCAAATGACCAAAATAACAATGACCCTCCACCCCCGCAGTGCCAAAAAAAAAATATCTCCCAAGACATTTGTGCCTCTACTGATAAAGAAAATCTCTAACTTGTATTTAAAATTTATGTTAGTATGGAACTGCAACCCTGAGCACTGGCAAAAGAAAATGCTTCATACTTTTTAAGACCAAGAGGCATGAAAAGTATTGTTTTAATGAATCTCCTTGCATCACAGAATTACTGTTAGCAGTTAAATTTCTTGTGAATAAATTAAAACTCTATTTCTAATAACTGGCAATCTCAGAGAAATTAATTGTATTTGACTGGCTGGAGAAATAGTTGTACATTTAAATATGCAAAAGCTAGGAAAAAATTGTAATTTTGTAGTAAGAAGTAGTCTTTCACAATGTATGAATAAAAAATCAGAGCATTAATTTCTTTAAATCACAGTAAAATCATCCGAAGCTTAATAATTTATTATCCTATTGAAAATTAGGAGGGCTTTGGAACTGTAACTGTAGGCAGTTTAAATTTAATATTTCATATTTTTGATGCCGTATGTTCCAATGTTATTTAATTGATTCAGATATAAAAAGGACAGCCAACACCACATAGGTTGCCTTCAATTCCCTGCCAGAACAAACATTTACTAGCTAATCTCTATGCATCTATCATTTGTCTTTTTGTATAACTAGGCTTGTAAGGCATTTGTGAACAAAACCTTGTTGCTTTCCTAAAGGATACTTAAGAATGAGAAATACTTGCTCACCAGCAGCGACCAGTTCTCCTGACTGAAGGTCCTTTTCCTGGAATTTGTTAGTTTAAAATCAGTGATTTAAGCACAGAACACCTGAGCTGCCCAGGTCTCTGTGTAGCAGCAGCAGCACATTCACCTGGGAAAAAATGAGAGGAACCTTTGAGCTGAAAACCAAAATAATGTGTTTCCACCCTCCCCCTGGCTTTTCTGCCTTGCCTCCAACTTTCGCTCTTGCAAGTTCCCATGCTTATACACTGAATCCTTGCATTTCTCTTCATCTTGGCTTGTATCAGGTGTCTTGTAAGAGGATTGGAAATAAATAGTGGTTTGTGTGTGTCTGGTAACACCCCCCCAGCAGTCTGAATGTGGCTTATGTCCAGTGAAAAAAGAAACCACCAATGAAAGCTGGAACTGGAGGTGCTTTTGTTCCCAGAGAATGGCGGAGTTCACTGGTGCTTGAAGATAGGAATGAACCTAGTAGGAAGACACAAGGGTTACTTTGTGTAGAGGAGTGTAATTAACAAATAAAACAAACTCTTTTTTTTTTGAGAGGGAAATAAAATTATTTATTTAAAAACTATGGTTTAAACCATCTGATTATTGCTCCTGAGAGCTGTAGTTTAAGAATATCTGTTCTTTTGGACATGATGCTTGATATAATTTTACTGAACTTGATGAATATAAGCACCTGTATTCATCACCTTTGCATAAAGAAGGAATTAACTGGATGACCCTTTTCCTCCTCCTTCAATAGATTTTGCAGGGGAATCTGAAGCAATCCTCTTTTGTTTCTTCTCCCATGCATTTGTTTATATGGACTGTATGGTTACTGTTCTTAGAAATATTGAATTTTTCCAAAATTATGGAAATAATTTTGAGATATTGTGTTCTTAATTTCCCAGGTATTGCATTTTTAATAGCACAGGTTTATTATTTTAAGGTGTAAAGGGTAGATATTCAATCAAATAGACTGAAATTAGTGCTGAGCTACCCCCAAAAGTTCCCTTTAGCAGATCGTGTTCAGCAATTTGTCTCTATATTTGAAAGCCAGAATTTCAGCTTTGTCAATTTTGCTAGAGATATTGTCAGCTCAGGTCAAAAAGACATTGCTAAGGTTTAATGCTGAAAGAAAATAACTGTAATAATTTATAAATCCAAGCTGGATACCTTCAGCATTGCTATTCAGTCACTGCTTGCTAAGTGGATCTGATCAGCAGCCTGTCCTTCGTTTCCTCTGTTCAGCATACACACATGAACAGAGTGTGAAGCCAGAGCTCCATCCCAGGCACAATCTGTGCTACCTGGCTGTCAAACCACCAACCTGGGCAGCAGCAGTTACCTGCCAAATATTCAATTCAATCTCTGCAATGTAGAGCACATGCTTCTGCACTCACTCATTGAACCAGTGTGCTCCCACTCATTGAACTCAACCAGCTTAGTCTCCAGGCAATGGTGGTGGAAAGTCTTTCCCTTTTTTCTTCCACTCTAAAGATTAATTTTGGAGATACAACTATGTGTTAACTGTGCATCGTTATATCTAAGTCAAAATTAGGAGATGTAATAGCTATCTAAAAGTAGGGCAGAACAAGGCAGCAATAAAGCATGTGAAAAAGACTTCTAGAGAGAGAAAGATGTTGCAGAATAACTGGCACGTGGACTCTCAAGCTGCTGCTCTTGTGTGAGTCATGCAGCAGCAGATCTAGGTAAGTATTCATATGTGTAGCCTATTTATGAAAAGTGAGGCTGACTTTTAAATTTTACTTTACAGAATGCTGCACAAATGAGGTTGCTGATGAAGTTCTTACTCTGTCCAACCCTGTCATAACTCCTGTGGGGCAAGGGATGGGATCACAGCTCCTGTGACAGCTGCAATTTGGCACCATTCCTGCAACCTCTATTGGTAATTCTGCCAAAGACTTTTACATGTAATCAATGTGCCTCTACAAATCAATACAAAATTAATTAGGAGATCACAAAGAGAGGTCATAGTGTGGCCTGGAGTGGGGAGATGCACCATCACAAATGCCCAAACAAATTTTACAGTAAACAATATGGGGAAACTTCACAGAACATATTTTCATGGATGGGAGGTACTTCTGGCCTCTAACACAGGTATTTGGTGTAGACTGAGTCTGGACCTCAATGCACTTTCAAGCAGCACATGGTATCAGAGCAGAAACTACTCTTGGGGCTTAGAGTGCTGAGCATTAGCTTTCACTGTCAAACAATAAAAATAATAAGAAGTGGAAAAACCCTGCAAATGTCCATTGGGCTTATGTCTTGACTGACAGCCAAAAATCAATTTTTGGGTAATTTCAATAATGTAATTTAAAGAAATCTAGATATGACATGGTGGTTTGTTTCTATGTGTGTGTCTTTCAAATAGTCATAATTGTGGAGATAGTTCTTCTGGTACAAGTAACTGATTCACAGCAGATGTACTTTCCCCCTACCCCCTTCCCTAAAAGCAGAGCTCTAGGTACTGCTCAAGTGAACAAATTGCTTCAGTGTTATCTGCAAACCAGGTGTTTGCTTTTGCTCAACCATTGCACCTTTTTAGATTTGCATTGCTGTAAAGACATTGTTATGGAACATAAGCATAATAATATAACTGGAGAAGCATGTATTGAATTACTTTTTGTAGTGGTTTGTATTGGCTGCAAAGAGTGTTCTCTGTTTTCCAGGCCAATGTCCATGTTTTCACTTTTAAGCCTTCAACTTATTCCAGTACTGTCACCTCCAACCCCTCCAAGGTTTTCTCTGCATTTTTTGGAAGCTGGCCCCTCATCTTTAAATTGCCCTGTGGTACAGCCCCTAGAAAACTTGGTCCAGGCTCCACTGACACCTTGCTCTCAGATGCTCTGCAGCTCTGTGCCTCTGTGAGTCACTACAGTCTACTGGCTCCCACTTCTCCACAAGATTATTTTCCTGCCCTCTAGGCTTCTCAGATTTCCCAGAACTTTTTATAGATACAAAGCTTTGAAGGCTGTAAGGGAAAAAAAGTAATTTATTATTTTTCATGGATTTTGCTGAGCTTTACGGAATAAACGTGTTTTGGTAAATAAAATGAAACCAGCTCTAGATGTTGTTGGCTCCTTCCTTTAGTCCAAAAGTACAAAGTGTTCGGGACTGTTTATTTAATGCTGTGAGAGCTCTGGCAAGCAGGACTAGAATTCTCTTCTTTCTCTTACAGTGTGGTTCCAGCCATGCCAGAGGAGGCCTGGGAAGCTGCTCTGGCCTCCTGAGCTGCTGTGCAGCCCGGGAGGGGGAACAGCACAACCCATGCCCTGGCTCCTTCCCCAGGCTTTGCTGGACCTGGGCTGGCATGAGGACCTGCAGGAGGTCCCTGTCCTCCGCTCCAGCTCTCCCTTGCTGCGTGCACTGCCCGGCTGTGGGCTGATGAGCCTGACATCCTGGGCGCGGCCGGGCACAGAGGGGCAGCACTGCTGGGGCACGGACACCCGGCTCTGCCCGGGCCCCTCTCACACCGCCGGTTCCCAGCCGCAGCCACGTCAGGGAGCCCCGCGGGGTGGGCACTAGCTGAGCTTTCTGGGCAAGGACATGTTTTCTCTATTTTCAATACCGCTCCTTCAGCTGTGAACACTGTCCTCAAACTGTATTCCACCTTACAGAGCTGAAAAAATTGTGGTTTAGACCACCTGAATAGACTATGATTTCTTTAGAAATAATAAATTATGAAACCTTATTGACATGAGTTGAGAAAATAGCTAGAATTTAGTTAGCTGTGGAAGTTGCAATTTAATTGGGTTTTTTTTAATACTCGCAATGTCTTGTGGAGATGTATTTCCAAAAGCTGTTAAAATGGCTCCATAACTCTTTGAGGAACTCAAAGTAATTTGATATCTGCCTTGCTTTTATTTGAGTTTCTGGATGATGTCAAATGGAGCTTGGATTCAATAAATGACATACTGAAGGAAATGATATGTAAGTACAACTGTAGTTTAAGGACTTGGGTGGGATTCCTCTAGTGTAAATATCATGTTTTAATATTTATAGGTATGCAATCTATTTAAATTTATCCATGTAGTCCACACTACAAAAGTTTGATCATCACCAGTGCCTCTAGTTGGCAGTGTTGCATTACTAATGGCAAAAGGACAAATCTTTCAGCTTTGCTGTATTCTAGTGATAAATTCAGAATACAGATAATTTAAATATAAAAATGAGTGCACATAAAAATTCACAAAGTTTGAAAAAAACCAAAATCAATATTGAAAAAGTAATAATTTTTGTTTTATTTTATTTTTTTAGTATATGTGCACACCAAGTAATTTGAGAGGTGACAGGGGTAGAAACCCAGACCAGATTTTAAGGAAGAGAGCCAGGAAATTCAGCATGTGTTTTGGAAGAGACTGAGAGCTCAGAAATATTCAATGAAACTTTCTGACTGCCACAAGAAATGAAAAGCGGCTGCATTTCCCTGCAGTCAGAGTGTCCCAATAAAGACTTCACAAGCAAAAATGCTCTCCAGAAACACATTGGACTACTTTGCTGCAGCTGTGAGAGTGAGTCAATCAACTCTGTTGAAAGAAATCCTGTTGCTGCAATGTTTTTGCGATGTTTTCCTCCAGTGACATCACAATATCTGCTTTAAAATGTAATGCCATCTAAAAAGCAAAAAAAGTGTGCTGAAAAATGAGTTTCAGTGTTTTGGTTTTCTGCACAGGTATTCCTTTTACTACCTTAAAGGGTTTATTCCAGGCTTTCCTTCACTGAAGGACTGACGCAAGAGGGCATGAGAGCAACTCAGTATCTCTCAGCTTTTGTCTCCCTTTGTACTCTCTGTTCTTTGGCCAAACCTTGATCCTGCAAGTTTCTGAGTCCTTGGTCCCATTCCAGCACAGCACTCAATACATATTTAACTTTAGGCACATTAGCAACTCCATTGATGTCCATAGGGCCACTCACATGCTTAAAGTTAGGCATGTTCTTGAGTGTCTCTGCTGGATCAGAGAATATGGGATGTGGTGTCTGGCAAGTGTCCAGGCAGGCTTCTCCTGAAGAAGCCAGACAAGCTTCTCTTCTGATGTGGACATGTCGTGCTGGAGCAATGTTTATCTCCAGAAGCCAATTGCTAAAAAGGTGCTCTAGCAGATCATTCCTCACTGACAGAGCAGACCATACTGCTGTAGCCACAGAAAGGCTCCAGCTTTGGCCATCTCAATGCAGAGCTGTTCACCTGAGCAGCTTGTAGAGCTGCAGCCCAAGGTGCCTGCACTAACCTCTTGGTGGTGCTCAGCCATTCCTTAAAGCTGAGCTCGTTCACTGCAGTCCAGACAGATATTTTTTATATTCAATATTATATATTTATTTATATACTTCGTTTATTGAGAAAATGTGAGCAATAATGTTTATAAAACCTAAAGCAAACAAAAACTTTATGGCTTGCTATTGCCTCCTCTTTCAACAATTCACATTTGAGAAGGAAGGTGAAGTTAGCATCACCTAACTGAAAACAATTTCACTTTGAGTGGCACAGATGGAGATGGCAAACATCTTGAAATGCTGACAT
The DNA here is from genome assembly GCF_050655825.1 of Lonchura striata. Classification (NCBI taxonomy): domain Eukaryota; kingdom Metazoa; phylum Chordata; class Aves; order Passeriformes; family Estrildidae; genus Lonchura; species Lonchura striata. The sequence goes on from NC_140704.1 coordinate 29,738,345, forward strand.
GTATCCAAGGTCTTGGTTTTCTTTATCTCCGTGGCCATTAAAAACTGGTAATTATCACAGTATGGTTTCCACTGAGTAGCAGTTTGCTTTTAGTGTGGAATATATTTTTAGCCTGGCCAAGCATAACCTTTTGCTATTTTGTTGTTACATTTATAGCCCACATAATTGATGCAGAAAAAATTTTAGCTTCAGTTTAGCTTCTAGCTACAGTATTTTCTTGCTGTTGCTTTTATAAAGCCAAGGATTAATAGGAGACAGACAGAAACATAGAACTGAGTCATCAAGTTCTGTCCTCCACTCCTGAAGGCAGCCACATCATAATATCCTGCTTATATATGCATTAAAATGACTTAGGAATTTTGCCATTCTTCTTTCTCAAGCCTGCCTTTGAAACTGACTCCTTTGGAGAAACTCTGATTTAACTAGCCTGAACTTACATTTGGCAACTTCTGATCAAGAGTTCTTTTGCCAGCATTGCCCCAAATGCTGTTTCTCTTTCTCACTGTCTCTTGCTCTCTAGTATGTCTGCAGGGAAATCAAATCATATTTCAGTTTGATCTTTTTTCTTTTGGATGGAACAAAGAAAGGATTTTTAGGTTCTTCATTTACCACATCTAGTTGCCCTTTTCTGTATCTATTCCATCAGGAGTTCAGAATTCCTGAACAGAGGTGTACATGTTACAGTATCTATGTTACAGATATGGTCCCACACATGGGCCTGTGCAGCTACTGTCTCTCTGAAAATATGTTGTCTTACTTCTTGAGTCACATTTGCCTATTTTACAGATTGTTTTTTTAAAGTGTACTGTTTACTAATGATTAATCTTAATATGATCTATCCTATGACATGCACATCTTCTTTTCTTCCAGAATTGTTTCCAATTTCAGTGACTCAGACTTTGAGCAGAAATATCTGTCACTAGCCTCTGTGAAAAGAATTTTCTATGCAAGTGCCTTGTCCATTTTATACCATCTTTATAAGATGTGGATGAGCTGGCCTTGAGGCCAGTGGGGAAAACTGGAACATCTTTAATTTTCCTCTCTAGGAGTATTCACTCAAGCTATGCCTAGCCTAAAGCAGTTGATCTCCCTAAAGCCACTTCTTCAGAGCCACATCTACAGAGATGACTGCAAACATATGGATTAAGTCTACTCTAAGTCACCATCTGGAGAAGCCAGATGGGATCCGGGTGGGAGGAACCAGATAAAGACACCCTAGGAGATTGGCTCCTATCAGCTGATGTTAGTTTCTTTAGATATCTTTCCAGTCACATCTTTGGAAGATCTGCATTCTTCTTTAGCACGTACATCAAAAATGTTAGATCTCAAAAAAAAAAAAAAAAAAAAAAAAAAAAAAGAAAAGCCCCAAACCCAAAACCTACTTAACAGATTGTGTTACCAATACTGAAACTAACCTTATTTGAATCTATTATATGCCCTAGTTATCACCATACACTTGTTTAACTGATATTCTCCTGACAATCGTTTCCAAGGCCTGCCTAATAACTTCCAGTTGTGGTACCTTCCCACATATGCTTTTTTTTTCAGAATAAAGGATAAACTTTTTCTTGAATTAGTGAGGTGTCTCAGTAGACAGGTGTAACCTGACAGTTCTTTGTTATTTATGATGGTGATGCTGCACAAATGATGATATTAGAGATTCCAGTGACTTCATATTTTCCCTTGATTGAATGAAAAGTATGTTATTGTTGCATATATATGTAAAATATTGTAACTGGTATTTGGCTGAAAGATTTTGGTGCAATGTGCCAGGAAGCGTGGTTTGTGGTGCTGTGTGGGTTGCAACAGCCCTGGGGTTCTGCTCAGCTTCTACCACGCATTTCCATGATGAAAAAGAAATTAGTGAACTTTTGGAAACTTGTTGAAAAGAATGTCTGTTGTTTGTCATAAGAGCACAAACTACAACAAAGGCTGATCAAGGTCTGCAGTGCAGTGTTACTGCAGAAGTAATGGGCAGGGCCCATTAACAGTGGTACCTGGACCATGTGAGGGAAGGCTGGTGGCTTACAAATACTTTCCCCTTCTCTTGCATGTAGGTTTAATTCTAGCTTAGCTTGCCAGTAGCCACAAATTGCATGGAGTGCTATATGGATGCCACAGCACAACTGTCCATGCTTTTTTATTCCAGGTGGAATGAAAAACACTGTTCCAATATGAGCATCATGCAAGAGTCGTGGGGATTTTCCCTCTGGCAAATGCACTGTGATTAGGTGCCTTCTAATAAGGAAGTCTAAAATAGGTTTGTAGAGATCTCAAGATTTTTTATTTCCATTGATAATGAGGCACTTTGATGGAGGTTGACCAGTTCAGCTATGGAAGTGTGCACTGTGCACATCTGTACTAAAGCTGTGCAGGGAAATCTATCCCACATGTTTCTGCTCTGGATGACAGAGAGAGAGGAGGGTGAAGGAGCCTCTGAAGCAACCATCAACCAGGATGAACCTATCCTCTAGGACAGAAAGCTGACCCTGAGCTCTTACTGAAGGGAGGTCTCTTTGACAATATCCACAAAATTAAAAAGGAAGCAAAGACAACAGTCATGACAGCAACAGAAAAAATCAGCTAGTGCCTGTACCATAGCGAACATGTTCTACAGGGACCACATTGGCTACAGTTCTGAGATTGCATTTGGGTAGCAGGATGATGCTCTAAAACCTAGAAATTTCTTGCCTTTTTATCTTCCTCTCATCTTTATAAAACTCTCTTTCTTGGCTGTGAGGTCATGTATTTTGACTATTTCCAAAGCAGGCTTTTTAAAATGGAGAAATCGATGTTTTCTTCAATTATTTAAAGAGAAAAGTGTTTCCTGTTTCCTAACTTACCCCAGATTTGTTAGTGGTGTTTAAATACAGAAACATCCAGTTTGGAAATGGCCTTGGGAGGTCCTTAGTCCAATGTCCTGCTCAGGGCAGATTTAATGCTGAATTCAGACCACATTGTTCAGGACTTTGTCCAGTTGGGTCTTGAAAACCTTCCAGGAGAGGGTTTCCATTACTTCTCTCAGTAACCTAATTAAATGTTAAATTATCTTCAGAGATTTTTTTTTTTTTTTTTTTTTTTTTGTCCTTGAATCCAGACAGAACCTTCCCTGTTCCAGATTACAGTTTCTTCCCACAATTAAAATCTTGCCTCTTTCTTCCAACCCCTCAACAATTTCTGTTAGGTTCTTCCTAACACATCCCTTGCGTGGGCTAATCAAGCCCAAATCCTCTTGGTTTTCCTTACAGGCCAGTTGCTCCATCTCCTGACTCTCAGCAGAATCTTTCTATGTACCCTTGACAAAGTTTTTCTTAATCTTTCATGTAGTTAGTTGGTGATACAAATCTGGATACAGGTTTACATATGCTATCTAATAAATACCATGCAAAGGGGAATAACCAGTAGTAGGATTCTTCTTAATTCAGTCCAGGATGCTGTTGGCCTTTTTTTTCCTGCCATAGCACACTGCTGGCTCAAGTAGAGCATTGCCAAGCAAGACCCCAGTCTTTTCACCAGAGCTGCTATTAAAGCTGCTCAGCCTCCAGACTACCCCACTGCAGTGTGTTAGCTCATCCCAGGTTCAGCAGTTTGCATTTTTTTGTTTTTGAATGTCATGAAATTCCAGAAATATAGCCACATTAAATTAGACTCAGAACAAAGCATATCTAGTTTCTCACCCCACAACAACCAGCAGAAATACTCAGAGTGGAAAAGCAGAAATGGTTAGAATAGGACAACCACAGAATAAAACTATCCAATTAAAACCAGGCAGGGCCCTAGAGGCAAAATCTCAGTTTGATTTAGCAGTTCACAATTAAAGATTTAAAGCTCAAGTCGGCAACATTACACCCACAAACATTCTCTTTTCACAACCATGCCCTGAAGGTATGAAAAGTTCTTGGGAATGAGAAGAACCAAACTGTTTTTCTGTTTTGTCCATGGCATAATCTGTAAGCAACTCTTAAAACTACCTGTGATATTCTCATGTTTCTCATATGGAAAATGAGTTTATGAATTAATCAATCACTGTGTATATATATATATATATATATATATATATATATATATATGTATCAGAATTAATCCCAGAGGTAAATCTCAAATGCATTTTAACATGACAAAGAACACAAAAACCTGGAAAAAATCCCCTCAGCAGGCATAATAGAAGCCAGTAAACTAACTGTCCTGGGAGAAATGCTACTGCAAATGTAAAATGTAGCTATTATAAAGAAAAAGAAAGGAATTTTATGTAGAATTAGTCAGCTCAGATTACTACAAATACCCAGTTGGCCTGTTTTTGCAGATACTGGTCTCTCATGGCATAATTTTTTCATCCAGTCCACTACTGTCTGGTAGTAGATTTTGCTTTTTTATGAAAATACTGTACATAATGTCTTAGGTAAGCTTTGTGCCTGAATTTTATTTATTTATCTGTGAAATAGGGACAATAATGTAACTTGATCTGTTTCTTAATCATTACACACAGCAAATAATGAGTATTTTCAAAACCACTGAGAAATTACATAAAGGAAAAATAAACAGGGGAACATTTGGACAAAGCTATTGCATGAGGTAAAGAGCAGAAGAAATTGTGGAAGGTCTTGAAGAGAACAAAAATATCAAAAAATTGAGATTGCAGGGTGCTTTGCTGCCAGGGTGTCAATACCCTGCTGATAACCTTATTGTCACAGTGACTCCTAAATAATTCAGAAAACAAACTCACAGTACCTAAATAGTGTTGAAATAACACAACTGCCCCATGAAGAGCAGCTGAGGGCACCAGGGCTGCTGAGCCTGGAGGAAAGGAGGCTCAGGGGGACCTTATTGCTCCCTACAACTGTCTGAAAGGAGGTTGGAGCCAGGTGGGGTCATTCTCTTTTCCCAGGCAGCCAGTGACAGAATGAGAGGATGCAGCCTCAAGCTGTGCCAGGGGCAGATGAGGCTAGATATTAGAAAAAAAATTCTTTACAGAAAGAGTGGTTCAGCATTGAAATGGGCTGCCCAGGGATGTGGTTGAGTCACTGTCCCTGGAGGTGTTTAAAAAAAGACTTGATGAAGCACTCAGTGCCATAGTTTAGTTGGTAAGTTGATTTTAGGTCACAGGTTGGACTCGAAGATCTCAAAGGTCTTTTCCAACCTAGTTTATACTGTGATTCTCTAATTTCTCTGTTCTGGAGGCATGAATAACAATATTTCTTCCCCAAGTGCAGTAATTAATTCCAAAAATGATTGTTTAGATTAACCTAACTCAGGTTATTCAAGCCATCTCTCCATGCATATCCAATATGAACACAAGAGAAGTCTGGAGTGAAAAAAGATTCCAAGTGTTCTTTATGCTCCCCAGTCACATTATTCATGCACAACACTCCCAACTCTGAAATGCCTGCAAGACCACAACACCAAAACACAGCACCAGGTTCCTGTTCCCCAGTCTCTACCCATGTCCTCTTTCTTTCAGTATGAGTTTCATCCTGCACCAGTGAGGTCACCTGTGCTGTGGAGGAGGCCGTGAGGTGGTGATTGATGAAGTACACACAGTACTGGCATGTTCACCATCACATGACACTGTAGGAATAACCCAGACCAGGAGAGGCTGGTGGGTTGAGGGAAGCACGGATGGTGCAGTCAATTGCACAACAGGAGAAGATTAGGCTCTGCATTTCCTTTGTCTCTGGGCAGGACTTCTTTTGTTCTCAATCTGAAAGGATTACTGCATAAGATGATATCTTTTATAGCCATGAACGCAGACATGTGAACCTCTTCTGTGATAATTATCACTGAAGAAAGGTGCCTATCTCCTCTGCTTACTTTTCTATATAATTTGCATCCGTGAAGAAATGATTGAGAATGTCACTTTCAAAATTACTTTTTTTTCCTCCATCTTCTCCGTAACATCTTAAAATGTGTGAACATCTTGATAATGCTTCATCTTTTCTACATTAAAAGTAAAGATCCAAGGTAGGTTACTTATGACCAAATTCTAGGAACTAAAAAAAAAGCAAACAAAAAAAGTTATGTCACTCTCTTGTAATCTCTTATTTAATTCACTTGTCTAATATATTTCATGGTATTTTATCATATTTACCATTTGCTTCACATGCTTCTTATCCCTGACATCTGGAAATACTGCTTGAATCTCTGTCCTTGTGACTTTGATATTTTGCTTTCCAAGGAATTGATTAAATCTTTCAATATTCATGTCACATTTTACCAACTAATCAATATTTTATAATTTCTGTGGGTATATTATTGTGTAATATTGGCTTGAATAATTTCCTCCATGTTTGCCTGAGCTATCCTTTCTGTGACTCTGTGGTGATACTTCTTGTTTATGCTCATGATAAGTCTCGGGAACTGCATTTTTCACTGCCTTTGAACTATCACTTTCATAAATTATTTTGGAAATACCCATTTATATGTTATGATGTCACAGTATTTATGGTATGTTTATGCTCCTGGGAAATTGTAATACATTCATAATATTGTGTGTCATGATGATAGTATCTATCAGTTCCAGTTATAATTTTGTTTCACAGTCAGTGTTATGACCACCAGAGCTTTCACTGAACAGTTCTGACACAGATGTAAAGTCCATGGGAGTTTTTATGGCACATTATGCTGTAGTTCAGTTTCAGAGAAACTCCTGGGAAGTTGAAAAATACAGCAGTAATATTTTCACTATTACTGTTTATTATAACAGATGAACTGTAATAGTAGATTTCCATGTGAAATGTTTAATTAATTTAATTTGTCCCTCATTGTGTGAAAACTTCATCCTGAATGATTGCTTTGTATTTTCATGAACAATGGCTGCGGTAAAAAAATTGTCTAAATATAAACTGTATAAAAATATGAGCTTCTAGCATACAATGCTGGTAAGGAACCATATGAGAAAAAGAGAAATCACTTGAATTAACAAGATGGAGATTAACTGTCAAACTATTTTTCAGATAACCCTGAAAATGAGTGCTGCCTGGAAGTTCTGTGTGCAGTCAGTTCTGCCTCACCCCAGATAGAAGTACACTTCCTACTACAAAAAGTTAACTTGTTTGAAGCTTTTTATAGCTAGCTTTGCTTCATTTTTCTTTGGTTCAGCGAACAGGATGTACAAGAGAAGTCTTGCAAACCACTACCTGTATCAACCAAACTGCATTTACCACAAGGTGCCCTAATTTTTTTTTAGTGATGAATCAAGTATAGGTATGTCTAAAAATGTCTAGACAGGACTTATTTTCAGAACTATGGCAGTATTTTGATGCAAAAAGCAACATTTTTCATGGCTCAAAAAAAAAAAAATTCTTGCTATGAGAGAAGGAAGGATTATTTTAATTTTTAATAAAAAGATTTAAAGTTTGAGTTGATTTGTTAATGCCATTGGTTACTGTCAGCTCTTCCACATGCTTCCACAGGTGGAGGAGATCCCTGGTACTGCTGTTGGTTTAGGTAATTGTGTGAATAAATGAGCAGTTTTAAGGGAACCTACAGAAGGAGGTCTGTACCTGCTCCTGTGGGGCAGATTTCAGCTTTACAAAAACACCTTACATTTAGGCAGGGTGAGAAAGAGATTTTGGAAACAGGCAATGAAGAGTTCTGCTTGTGGGGTTATTCAGCTAATGAGAAGTTCACTGTGGGTCTACAGGGAATATACTTTTGAGTAAGCAGGAGAGCCTTTGTTCATGGATGCCCCCAGTTCTGTTAGAGACTACAGGTAGGAAAAGGAGCCTTCCTTTCTTTGTAGCCTCCTCACCAGCAAGCTCTACATCCAGGCTGTGTTATCCCAGTTTTTCAGGAGTTTATTAATGAGCTAATAGAAGTTAAGTAATACAAATCCATGTCTGCCTGGCAGATTTGGTGTACCTCAGCAAGATTTCCTAGCTCTACCACAATGGTGTCTCATGTTTCTAATGTGTTGCATGGTTTCCAGACCCTTCTGACTCCAAGAATGAGCTTTTTAGATTGAATGGAAAGAAACTGAAAAATTAAAAGTACATATATGTGGCCATCTACAAGGCCTGTTGCTTACATTTTCTTTAAGTTCTTAGCTAAATCACAGAAAACAACAATCTCATCCTAAATTCTTCTTTGTCCTTGAGACTTCACTGAATTTAGAAGGTGCTGCCTTTGGCCATGAAGAATTCATATCTATTAATCCCTGTTGACTCAGCTGGGAACATTGGCATGGTGTAACTGCAGATCCATGGAGCTCTAGCCAGTGATACATATCAAATGAAAAGAAACTGTCAACTAGAGGGATATTCTTATCAAGATATCCATACTCTCGGTGGTAGCCTATGTATCTGAAGTAATTCTCACAATGAAATGCTCTTTTATGTAGGCAGTCTGATTTTCCTTGCCTTCTGAGGCTTTACACACACAGAAAATTTCAATAATCATGAAGTCTGCCTCTTGACGTGTAATGTGACCCAAGCAGCTGCCCTTTAAGTATGAAGTTGTGATTGAAAAGGCATCTTCTTGAAACAAGTAATTGAAACTATATGGCCTCATTTTTGACATTTGTGGTAGCATATTGGATTTTTATAGGAAACATGAAGGGATGACAGGAAACATTTTCACATGTGGTCATGGAACTCTAAAGGCATTTAGAGAAAAAACAGTTCATAGAGTTCGTGCATATGGAAAACAAACATTTTTTCACTTACTTCTCTATGCACAGAAAGTATAATAATCTTGCATCTTTTTTAAGATATATGGCAGTATTCAGGAAACATAACACTACAGTGTTGAATAAATGTAGAAGTTTCCAGTATATACTGGGATGTTACCTGTATAACCCATTCAGTGTCTTGACCTCAGAAACCTGATTTACCTTGAAAAGTGACAAACACCTTGTTCCAGGCAGTAACCATGTCAGTTTGGATGGAGAGATATTTTTCCTCACATTAAATAAAGGATTGTTACAGGAGGGCAAAAGAGGAGGCAGCAGGAACAGAATAATTTATGCTGGTCACAGCTTCAAAGAGGAGCAGTGTAGCTGGCATTAAGTACAGTCACTTCTGACCTTCTAAAGTGATTGCCAGGTAGCCAGTTCTAATTTGGTTTACTGTGGTTAAGGTGTGAGGCTTTAACTCATATCTTAGCTCTTGCAGTGAAAACTACTCAGCTAAGTGGGTTTATAAATGCAACTCAGAACAGAGACATATTGAGTGGGATAAAAATGTTGAGGATCTGTCCTGCTTTCTGTGGGTATAATGTCTTCAGATGCTGCAGATCACCAGAGCTTCCCAACTCTCAGCTCTGTTCATGAACCCTGTCATTAAACAGAGATCTCAGCAAATGTGTTTGGCCAATATGCATCAGTAGTTAGCAAAACAAATAGGATGCTTGAATGTAGTAAATTATGGCTATGAATTAACAGAGAAAGTGTTATGGACTCAAATAACATGAATTCATGTGTTGACATGCAGTAAATCTCTTCTCAAGGCTTGAAGACTTTGCTAATTAAAGTACATTTGGAGGGGAGGAAAAGAAAAAAAAAGACACTCTTACTCCAGATTTTAGTAATGCTAAACACAAGGCTGAAGGCTGTTCTTTAGGGGATGGCCAGATAGTGTGAAATACATGCAACACTTTATAAGACTTGAAAGGAAAGTGAAAAATAATGACATTAATGCATTTTTGGAGATTACTTTTTAGTGATTTAGCTTACATCTTATTAACCTTTTGTGGCTGGCAAAGACTGAGAAGATATTTATGTATGAAACATCTTGAATAAAATAACTCATGTTTTAGCTGGAGCTTTGAGACAGCTATGCAGTGCAACTGGTAACCAGTACCAACAGAAAACGTTCAGTTGTGGTGGGTGGACCATGGCCAGCAGCCAGACACCCTCCCGCTCACTGCTGCTCACTCACTTCCTCTTCTTAGAGGGGGAGAAAATAGAATTAAAATTCTTGTTGAGGTATATCACTTCCAGCTGACATCCAGCTAACATCCCAGGCAAAACAGACCTTACTTGGAAAAAATGAATTTATTTCCAATGAGAATGTATTTATATAATGAAAAGCAAAACCAAAAAATAAATCAGTATTTTCCTCCCTACTTGCCCATTTTCCCCCAGACTTACTTCATCTCTTCATTTCTATCTCCTATTCCTCCTCTTCACCCCAAGAAGTATAGGGAGGATGGGGGATAAGAATTTCTGGACAGTCCAGAAGATTTCCTCTCTGCTGCTCCCCTTTCTGCTGCTTCGCACTCCTTACAATTTTCTCACTCCTCCAGCACTGGTCCTTTCTGTGGGCTGCAGTGCTTCAGATAAATCACCTTTTGCATGGCCTGACCACAGACTGCTGTTCCTTCAGAAAATATCCTTCGACTTTGGAATTGAGTGCTCCATAGTTTGCAGTGTGGACACCAAATAAAACAATCCAACTGGTAATCTTCTCCTTCTAAATAAGAGCATGTCTAAAAGTACATAGATAATTGCCACCACTGTACCTGTCTGAGCGCATTCAGGAAACCAGGAGTTTAACATTTCTGCAATTGTGTTTCACTTTTTGAAGATAGGTCAGTTTTGTGTATGTGGTGCCTCCCATTGAAGAAAAAAATTACAGAGAGCTCAGCAAGGTGATCCTCCAATATTCCAATGTTTTTCACAAAATTGAATACACAGACAAGAGACAAATGATGAAGGGGAATTCTTCAGGCTGTCGTGGGTGACCACGTGTGGTCCTTATATATGTGTAGCTGACCAAGGAACAGCTGATGCTTTCTCCTTCTGCTCAAATGTAGTATTTGTTTCAGCTCTAGCAATCCTGCCAGCACATTTGTAGTATCTCTGAGTTTTTTTAGACTCCATGAAGCATGATTTCTGCACTTCTGTAATTCACTCATGTGCAACATCAAAAAAAAAGCAATGGAGAGAGGAGTTACTTACTGGGACAATGAAAAAGTAAGAACTGGCTAAGCTCACTTCCTCTGGGATCATTTGTCCCCTACTTCTGGTAGGCATCCAGGTTTCCAGCTGGGCCTCTGATCTGATCACAGTATTACTTTCCAGCACCCACCTCTACTTCATGTCATTTCATGTGTTTGTTTTCCAGTAAAAAATGAAGAAGTGAAATTAAAAAGTTTGGGGGATGAGTGAGATGAAATATATTTATTTCTAGCCTACTCCGCCAAAAAAGAAAAGCACATAAATGAAAACAAGGAGTCCCAACACAATTTCGCTGTTGTAAAAAGCAATTTTTCATTACAAAGCAATTTTTTATTTAAGAAGTGATTTCACTGAAAAAAGCAAAGAAGCATTTTAATTGCATTCTTGTTGACTCAAATCTGCTGAAGCCAACTGGGAGCTTTCCCACTGATTTCACTGATTTGGATGGGGTCTTTTTGAACTAATGATGTGTTGTTGAATTGATGTTTGTTAGAGAAGCCAGAATTTTCAGAAACTTTTCCTCAGACTCATCATCCTCCACTCATTTTTTTTCTACATTTCTTTCATGAATTGACATTAAAAGGGATAAGGGAGACATGAGTGTGAGCTTACATTTCCCTTTTCCAGAACTCGCATGGAAACTTCATTTATTGTCTGTTGTTTTAATGTATAGCAGGCTCATGTTGCTCTCAAGATGGAAGCAGCAATTTTCATTATTCTATAGGAAGCATATTCACGGCAAGATCCTTTGAACATTTTCCATTCCAGACTAATGGGGAATAGGAAAAACCATGGGATATCAGTAGAAAATCAGATTTCATACAATTTTAAAAAGAAGTCTGTCTTCTTTTTAATCAGTTTCCTGGGATCCTGCTGAGGACCCCTCCTGACATTTTGTCATCTTGTCAAAAATAAATTTTCTTTTTCCTTTGCTCTGATGGGGGTGGGGCCATTTTTACAGATGGCTTGGTAACATGAGTAAGAGCCAAGAAAAAGGGATAATTATTCATAAATGACATTTCCCATTTCTGTGGGTTTTCTTGAAAAGGACAGGGATTCTAATGTTCAGTTCTAATGACAGGGAAGAATTTATAGTCTCACTGTGTTATCTCCTGGGAGTGTAAATGCTTTACTTTCAACTCTTCAAGATGTTTCAGTTTTCTTAGAAAAAGTCCCTAATGCATCTTACATAAATTTTGGCGTTTAACTCCAATCAGTGTTCAGAATCCTGAATATGTAAAGACAAAACGTCAGATAACTGGAGAGATGTTTATCTTTCTAACATGCCTTTCATAACGATCTCCAGGAGCACATCATTTCAAGGATATAATTTCTTAAGGTTAAGTTGTCCTGGGTATGAAGCATTAGGTCATGCTGCCTGTTTATTTTCAAACCCAGGAGGTGTGTGATGGGAAGTGTTCCCTTCTGGGACTCTGTGAAGCAGATACGTGGTTAGGGCAAAACAGACAGATGAGTCATAGGTGGGAAACCATCGTGATACTGAAGAATTTGACTGTAGCCACTTTCAGTGTTGCCTCATTTTGAGGAGCCTTCCTCTGCCCACACTATGCTGTTCACTTCTGACTCATCCTCAGACAGATAAACCTGACAGTCTGTTGAACTAGAGCAGAGATTATTTCACATTTCTAGGCACATGCAGCCCTCAAGACTGAGTACAGCTGTTCTCTCCTTCAAGATGTGTAGATTTAACCGCCAAATTAGACCATAGGGAATAAGATGAATGAAGGTTTAACCTTGTGACTTCATTTTGTAGCTCATTGACTGGAGACATGTTGGGAAGCCAACAGAGATTTTTATTATTCTCCAGGAATCTATTCACAAAGTCTTCAGAAAAGACTTCTGGAAGCCTGGAAGATCCTTGCAGGCTGAGCACCTTCCCTGTAAACTGTCATTCATGTCTCATCTATTGCTCCAACCAAAAGCCTGTCTTTTGTCTTACGGCATAATACTCACTAATGGGTCGAGAATGGTCTAAGTCTCAATGATGATAAATAAGGGACAGGAACCAGGGCACTGTATAAACTTGTTACTGTAAAGTGAATTCAATAGAGGAGCAACCTCTGTCTCTGTCTTTCCTTTAAAGGAAATGGTGTATGTGGCATTAAAAGACCCTATGACTGCTACACGGAGGGACTTTTCTTAATTTCTTGTGCACAAGGAAGTTGGAGATCTCATGTGAAAATCTTATCTCACCTGTCAAACCCAGAAGAATCTCGAGATTTTCCCAGTAACTTGCTTGAAATTTATAGACAGCATTGGTAAAATCAACTGATGAACCATGGGAAAATGGATGCAGTCTTGTGTGTCTTCAAACAATTTCAAAGAAAAATACAGGGTACTGTCACTGTTAATTTTGAAGGGGAACTCAGGCAGAACAAGAGAAATACCCACTTCTCCATTCCAAGGCATGACTCATATAACTTTCTTTTCTGTCCCCTCTTTCTTTCTTCATTATTTTTATTATTTAATGTAACCTTCTATTTCTAATATAAAAATTAAAACTCTGCTACACAGTTGGCTGTGTTCACTGCACTGTGATATTCTTTTAATTGCTGAAAATCCAAGGCACCCAGAATGTTCTGTTCTCCCAATTTAAAATCTTTTTGCTACACAAAGTACCTGTAGAGTTCAACTTCTGTAATATAATCATCCTGCTTCATGAAAAATGCATACATGGTGCTCTACCAGATATGCCACCTTTTATTTAGTAAAAAAAAATTAGAACTATTTTCTAGGAAAAGGATATGGCTAAAAAAAATAAAAGAGCCAGAGAGTCATAAGCTACATTATCTCTGTGAGAATGGGGATTTTCATCATTCTTTCAAAGCCAGCTTCCAACAGAATGTGATATCACCACCTGCTAAACACATGGAGATTGTATGAAGGAAGAGTTTATTCAGTGTTTAGTGAATTAGCTGCTCATGAGAGGAGGCACAACAAAGATGTACTTGCTCAAGAAATATGTGCAGTAAAGACAACCACAAAGGAAGTAAAGGTATTTAGTCCTCCAGTGCCCATCATGCTCTTTATTGCTAAAAGACGAGCTCTGCTTCAGTGCTCACTATTGCTTTGGCCCTTTAGCTCTCCCTATCAACCAAATGCTCAATTCCCTGGGTTCATGAAAATTAATGTATAAGAGGCTGGATTTCCCCATATCTACCTTTCACATAAATCACCTTATTACCAACAAGTACCATTCAGTGTTGACATGAGACAAAATACCTGTCAGTAATCCAGGTCTGGCTAGCATTCTGCAGTGTTTCCTGACCAGTTCCTTTGAAACACTAACAGACACATTATGGTATTGCAGAAATGGACTATTTTTTCACTGATTCTGAAATACAGTTGTTTTAAATGCAGGCATTAAGAAAGGTTTTTCACATTTATTGATGAGGTACAGTGATTGCCTTTTTGCTGGGTTATCAGAGAAGGCTCTATTATACAGGTTTGAAGTAACATGGTTTTTAAAACAACTTTATTTTGGTTTAAAAATATTTACTGGCTGTTCCTAAGAAAAGATCTCTGCCCTATGTGGTAGTGTGCTTGCTATAATATACCTATAGGCAAGTGTGCATTAAGCTCAGTACTTAATCAGTGGCTGCAGTAGACAGCAAAGCTAGACTAAGCTTTGTTTCTGGCAGTCCCCGAGACAGATGCTATGTCTAGTAGCCTTCTTCAGGTGCCCCGTAATTTATTCAGCTATATCTGTCCTGATTTCAGCTGGGACTGAATTAATTTTCTTCTTAGTAGATGACACAATGATCTGGTTTTGGGTTTGTTATGAGAAAAATGTTGTTAACGTTATTATAGTTGTTGCTAAATGCTGCTTACCCTCAGCCAAGAACTTTTAAGTTTCCCATGCTCTGCCAGTGAGCAGGTGTACAAGAAGTTGGGAAGAAGCATAGCTAGAACAGCTGGCTCGAACTGGCCAAAGGTATATTCATGCCATGGAATGTCATGCCCAGTATATAAACTGGGAGGAGTTGGCTGGGATGAACCAACCACTGCTCAGGGACAAGCTGTGCATTGGTCAGTGGGTAGTGAAAAATTGTCTTGTAAAGAATTTGTCTTGGGTTTTATTTGTCTCCCTCTCTTGCATGATAATTATCATAATTATAATTTTCATTATTGTTATCGTTATTATCATTATCATTATCATTATCATTATCATTATCATTATCATTATCATTATCATTATCATTATTATAATTATTATCACTATTATTATAATAATTATTTTAAATATTGTTTTTATTATTGTACTATCTTTTTTCAATCATTACACTGGAATTAGCTCAACCCCTAAGTTTTCACTTGTGTTTTTTAAATTCTCCTGCCCTCCTACCGGGTAGGAGAGGGTGAGAGCAGCTGCTTGCACTCGGTTACTGACCCGGGATAATCCACGGCGCATCCTCTCCTCTGCGCGGTGCAGTGAGAAATGGAGTAGCCAGCAGAGGGCAATGAAGGTCAGTTTTTAGAGACATTTACATGAAACAAACTCAAAGTGGTCGAAAATGTAGGGCAAAAGGGTCAAACAAGAGCAGCATGTTGTGAACTGCTGCTATGCACCCATTTCTACTAATTACTACGAGACCCGAGTGAACTCTTGTGGTCATGTGGTCTATAAACCTCCTTTTTAACGGCCACATTAAACAATGCAGCTCCTTCTTTATGACAATGGAGTTAATACTCATTCCAACGGGGGGAAAACCCAGTAAAAATGATACTCTTCTAAAATAGAACAACCAGTTTAAACCAGTAGCCAATAAACCCACAGCTCCTCATATAAATTCTGTTTTATTGGTCTGTTCCGGAGAGCAGTTGTTTTGTTTAAGTTGATAACCGGTTGTTTTTTCCAAGACAATTAGGTGCTTGGATGAAAAAAAGAGAGACGTCCAGAGAAGTCAGCTGTTGCTCAGATCAGACAAAAAAAGATATGGTTCCCACAGTCAGACTCAAAGCTCTTTATCACAGCTCTTAATCCCATATGCTAGGAACAATGTGAATTTAGAGTAAAGAACAATCTTTTTTGACTTGGGTGACATCTGCTAGGGATGTAACTTTTATCTTGGCAGTTGGGCAAGCCAAGAGAAAGCAAGATGTGTTATTTGCCTCTGACAGTTTGGGCAGCATCTTTTTGAGCCTAATTGTGGCTCTAGGTGCCAAACTTTTTAAACTGATTTCTTGACATTGCTACACTAACCAAAGAACAGCTTATTAGCTGGAAATGCCTAGAGTGTTAGTGGGAAATTGTATTTATTTATCCTGTGGAAGATCCTAAAGGAGCCCTTCAGGAGTGGGACCCTGTTGCAGCTCTGCTGTGCTGCAGAGAAAAGCTCCTGTGTGCTGTAGATCTGGGTTTCACTGTTGTATGTGTCACACTAGCTTGGCTATCCTGGGCATGGTGCTTGGCTTTTCTGCACCTCAAAAAAGGATTAGTAATTCCTGCAATGTAAAGTGTTGTGACTGAAATGGCTATATAAAAGTTAGGTTGCATTTTTGATACAGGATAGAAGAGAAAAAGTAATACTGATTTTGTGAATTTTATGAATATTTATTAATGTTGTGAGTCCAAAATAAAGGTCCTGGGCTGTTTAAGTGAAATTAATTATCTTTGCCTCCTAAACTTTCAGCAGAAACTGGGAGCTATAATAGAGCAAAATAGAACCTTGCAATGATGATGTGATTTTTGAATAGTCATGAGAAGGAAGAACAAAGTCCTAGAGGAAGAGGAGAGCTGAGCCACCCATCTTGTGTTCCCAGCAGAAGTTCTCAGGTGGGATGCAGCTGGCTGGTGGTAAGTGCCCTAATGTTCCTAGCTATTAACAGTAATGATAATTTTAACAAAAGCTCTTGGTGCTTGAGTGTACTTATTTCAGAAAGAATACACGACATGTTGCACTGTGTCAGACACAACAGGCGGATGTTAATAAGTACCTGTTTGCATGTGAGAGAATTGCTGCTTCTGGGTTTTTATGATGTGTCATCAGCTGATATCCAGAAGTCTGGCTGGCGCCAGATTGGACACCAGGTAGGATCTGCCTGGAAAGATGGCAAATATTTGACTTGGTGCTGATGGGGTTGGATTTCAGTCATGGCTCTCTGTCTTCGTCAAGAGAATTATGGCAGAGGTAATGGGTGTGTTTGAGCCCTGTCAAGTCTTCTTTCAGTGGCTGCTGTGTTTTGATTGTTCACTTGTCTGATCATTCTAAAACAACCAAGAAGCTATGCTCATGCGAGCACAACTTGGTTGTGCAACCAGAGTGGCTCTGCTCAGGGCTAGAGATGCTGTTCCCAGGGGCACAATATCCCTGGCAGGGTAAGAGCCAGTCCCCTTGCAGGAGGAGCTGCTGGGGTGTCATATTGACAAAGGGAGTCTCCTGCAGGTGTGCACTGGAGGGCAGCCTGCCTGCACTTTCCCTCTTCTGGGGCTGACTTCTCTCCTGGGTCATGGGGGCCAGCTGAGGATTTCAGGAGGGCAGGGCTGCCCCAGTTTAGCTGCTGTGCAGTGTTTTAATGGAGTCAGTGCACCGTAATGCAGCAGCACTTCTGCCAGGCTGACGTACTCTGCCAGCGCACATTAAGTGAAATCAGTGAGCACAATAGTTGTAGGCAAGTCACAAATAAATTATATTCATAGGCTTTAAATATTTTATTATTTTTTTCCTGAGGCTAAGAGAGGTGGTAATTCAGTCTTCTCTGTCTCTCCCACCATACAGCCTTTCACCCAACTACTCCTAACAATTTGAGGGCAGATTTTAGACCTTAAAGAAAAATGTCAGCATTCATTGTTACTTACTTAAGTATGTAAAATAAAAATCCCTATATCTTCACCCATTAAATTAATCCCTAGGTGGTTTAATTTCACTTTCCTGTGTGAACTGTAGGAGAAAGGGGAAATTGCTGAAATATTTTTCTCACTTCTTTTTTTTTTCCTTTGTCTTGAGGTGTTCATATATTAGAATGAAATGAAAGCGCTAGTCTAGGGATAGCCAACCTTCCTTACTGTTCCTCCCTTCACACCCATTTTTTTCCACATCCAGACCAGCATCAGCTATTTGGAGAATGGAGTGGACTGGCAGCTCCCAGAAAGGTGGCTCATAGCCAGGGGAGTGTGGCAGTGGCCTCCTGGGACCCCTCCAGCAGGGTGTGGTTGAGATGGAGGCAGCTGAGCCCTGCTTGGCCTCGTTGGGTGGGAATTTAGGCACAGCAGCACCCCAGTAGGGCTTTGTGGCTGGACATATATCATCACCTTTGAGCTGCATGCATCAGAGCCTATGGCCAGGCAGTCCCCGTGCCCAGCTCTTCATAAGAGAGCCTGTAATAGTAAAGTAATGAATAAGATTATGAATTCCTATGGGTTTATGACAAAAGTGCAAGTGTTGAAAGCATTGGGAAGCATACTTCAAGAAAGTGACAGCTTGACACGTTCCAAAAAGCAAGATTAAAAGTTTTAAAACATGTGACAGAATAAAAAATTCTTGGGCTTTTTTTCTTTCTCTACCATTCCTGCTTTGGCTTGAGTGAATCATGCCCCACCCCTATTTTAGATGTGAAGAGTATTTCCTTGAATCTTTTTAAAACTGATCACTTAGCACTTACTTTCCCTCTGAAATAGAATATTAAGATTCTTTCTTAGCTCATAAGAATAAAGTTATGCATTTTAAAGAGAGGAAGAGAAAAATAACAGAATAAATAATCATAAAATATTTTTAAAATAATGAATTGTTGATTATTTTTGTATTCAAATACTTGAAAATGAAAGCTTAATTTATTTTTCAAGTCATTTTGTGCCACTGCAGCCACACTAAAAGGCACCTAATTGAATAAGGGAGAATAACAAAAATACACAGAAAAACAGTTGATCGGAGACATGAAAAGAAGATTTTCTGTCTCTATGTTATGGAAAAATGAAGCTGAGAGTTGTGAAGGAAAACTTCTTAAGGGAACCAATTTGTTAACATTTAACTTCTAGAATGTTTTTCATCTTTAAAGAACAAATGCTTACTGTTGTGCATGAATCAGCTACAGCATTTTTACTGTTTTCAACAAGAAAATTGTATGGTTTGTAAGTGGAAAAAGCAAGATATAGAGACGTAAAAATATTTTGTAACCATGCCACAATAGAAGCTAAGAAGTGAATTAGAATTTTTTAAAATCTGGGAGTATTCATAATCAAACATAATCCGTTTATTTGCAGTTTATCTGTAACCTCCTACAGAAAGCAGCAATGCATACATTCTTTAAGATGAAACTGCTTGTTCTTGGTTTAGGCTTATTATGTTTACAATGTACCTTTACACTGAGAAAGTTTTGTATTTCTTAATAATGAATTAAAACATGCCTTCTTAGCTGAGAGAAATTGACCACTTTCTGCTGAAAGGGTCAAAAGTAAACTGGAAATTTCCATGTTGATAAGAAAGCATGAAAGCAAAAAATATTACACATGAGGTAATGCAAAATGCATGTTGCTGTGACAGGCTCTTAGCCAGAGCTGCTCTGAGCTGATCCTACCTTTTTTCTCCCCTGCTCTCTCCTTTCCCATCTCTTTCTTCTTTCCCATTCTTGTCCAAACCTAAAGATGGCCAGATATGAAATGCTGCCAGTCACGACTCCTAAGCTTCCAAAGGATCTCTCATCAGCAGTGACAGAGGCTCTTTTGTGTAGCTTTTGGAAGTGGCTCTGGCTGCTTCGATGCAGGCAGGGAGCTCGGGAGCTGCTCTTCACTCCAGCCTCTCACTGAATGTTGGAGGGATTTTTGTGTGCCTTTCCCCCACGGCTCCAGGCGAGGTGAGGCTGCAGTCAGTGCGATGGTCTGCAGGGAGACATCATTCTAGATGAATGAATACAAAGAAATGGGCCTCTGCGTTTCGGTCCATCTCCCCAAAAGGTACTTTTGGCCATGTGTTTTACCTGCTGAGAGTAGTCTTAACTACAGGAAACATGCTAAACTTGTGCTGGGAATTCATCACCAAATGGACGCATCACCATAGGTACTGTAACAGAAAACTGTGAAAAGCAAATTAAATAGAGGTAATGCTAAAATATTTAGTTTAATACTATTGTCATGGGTTTTGGAGGGTCAGGATATAGACTGCTCTTTCTGAGAGGGGATTTTATAGGAACTGTCAGCTTGATTTCACAAGGCTTTGCTATAATTTTTGTTTCTTTCTCTGTGAAAATGTGAGTGCAAAATTCTGCTATACCGACAGGTCAGTTAATACTACTTAGCAAGGGGCAGACAATCTGTCAAGTGCAAGAGCCAGGGAGAGGTGACCCTTGTCTTTTGGGCAAGTGATACAAATTGGGTGAGAAGGCATCATAAGAACAGCAACAGTCAGTCAAACCTGTGATCTGTTTAATTCAGTACTTTGTCAGCTAAGGTGGCTAACAGGGAATGCTTAGCAAGAGGATAAAGCACAGTGTAAATACAGAAACTGTATTTCTGTAATACAGCTCAGGGGCTGGGAGAGAGGGAAGAGAGTCACTGAATGAGGCTGTGAAAAGCCTCATGCATCTCTTGCAGTACAGAATTTTACATTGCCTGTGATTTACTCTTATGCAGAAAGATAGCATTTATCAATGGCTTTGCCAGTGGCAAACCTTGCATTTACTTTCTCTCTACTTTCTGGCAGCTGAAGCTCAGCACCACTGCTCTCTGGGACCAGGGACTCCCCGAGGCAGGTGCAGTGTCTTCCTGTGTGTCTGCAGCAGAGTGCCAGTTCTCCCTGGGGCTTTCACACACTCCTATTCACCGCTGTTTCTTCCACTTCACAGGTCCAGAAGACCTTACCTCTGGTCAGTGGCTCACAGTATCCATGCCTCTGTAGATCGTGTGACTGAAGTTTTTGGTTTTGATGTCAGCATAAGGGACTGGGATTGCAGGCGTGAAGTTGACAACCCTCTGTAGTGGCTCATATGTGATTAGTGATCATTAATAAAGCTGGGCATACATTTTTGAGAAAGAAGCAACAATCGGGAAAAAAAACTCTCCTGGGGAATTCTTATAACCTTCCTTGTGGATCTGAGGGATCTGTGAAACAGTAAAGCACTTCAGCTCCTCTGCTCAAAGAAGAGGTATACAGGCATGGAAAGTTTCTTGCACAGTTTCTTGGGTTATTATTACATTATTTTCATATGTGTTTCATGAGTGGAAGCACTTTGGGATGTACTTTCTCGTATTTTAAATAAAGGGGAACCTAGAAAATGGTGTGCTGTGAATTACCTTTTAAAAATAGTTTCAGGTGCTCTAGGAAAATGCTCCTGGAACATTTAACCATCGAAAACAAAAGATCATATTGAGTCTAAATCATCAGACAGGACTTTTTTACACCTTGGGCTAAAAGATTTTAAGGGCATACAAAGGCACCACAGAAGGCAGGGCAGAGCAGTACAGCAAGAAGAGGGTTTGCTGGCAGTGCACTGTACAGTGGGTACAAGATGGTGCAGCTCTTTCCCCTTCCCTAGGCAGCACTCTAGCATATTAATATCTTTTCTTCAGCATTTAACAAGACCATTGCTGTGTCATGGCTGCATTTCTGGGTAATGCCATTCTGACACTACCTCAGGGTAGAAATGCTTTAACTGCAGCACAAATGTACCTTACAATAATGGAAAATCCTTTTGCAAGATAGAGAGTAATGCACTTCAAACAGAGGAGTTCTGGTGGCCCCCAAGCTGATATCTGCCAGAGCAGCCAGAAAGATGAATTCACAACAGCAACAGTATTTTACAATAATTTACATGAAAACCCCCCATAATAACAGAACTGGAGGTTACTTTAAAACAGATGAGATTTCATTTTTTCCTAGCACTAATGATACTGAAATATTTTGTGTAAGAATTTTATTGAAACTACATATTTTCTGGAGAAAAAAAATTCCAGTTTTATCCCTTCCTTTTTGCTCCATTACCATTTGGAGGAATCTCTTCTTCCTCAGGAGGCTCTATGCAAATGCTAAACTTACTACATAAATAGAGGATACAGAAGGAATATTAGTTTTCCTTCTGATATATCTCACTGGCCAAAGTAATGGAGAGCTTTTCCCCACTGCTTTCACTGTGACAGATTTGAAATGGAAGTGTGTTACCTTTATAGTGTAAGAGGTCTGAGGACCATTTTGAAAGGTGGTTAGGGCCACCACACGTGTTGTTCAGCAGCACCTTGGAGCCAAGGAGTCTGTCTCTCTGTGACTCAGCTCCTCCCAGGTGTGTACCTTGGCTGCCCTCCCACTCTGCAGCAATACCTGGTCATGCCCCAGCCCCAGCAAGATGTCCCTGTTTATCCATGGGGTGCAACCATGGGGACAGAGGCTGTGGGGGTGCAAGGCATGTCACATGCTGTATGGACAACTGAGGACCCTGTTGGGGGGTAGGGATATGGGGAAGAAGGATACTGCAGAATGCAGAAGCCTCACATTTTCCACAGTCTGAGTGTTCCTGTATAACAAAGGCTCAAGTGCATCATACACGTGGCTCCAAGCATCAGAGCCTCCCGAGCAGGTACTCCTCACCCTACTTTGTTTTTTCTCAAAAAATATAAAAGAATTATTAAGTAGCAGTGGATGTTGCTATGCAAGGGAATTTCAAATACTTACAAGATCTCTATGACCCAGACCACTGTGGCCCAGCCCAGAGCTGTCTGGGAAAAACTGCCTGTGGATGCCATTGCAAGGAGATGTGTAAGGGCCATTGGACACCAACAGGAACTGCCTTTGTATGCATTTGAAAATAGCCTGAGACAAAGCAGACAAAACTATTTACAGCTTTTGCCTCCATGTTAAAGGCATGGAGTGGGAGGCTTGTAATATCTGATGCATGTGATGCTTGCCTCAGAGGAGACAAGAGTTGTTACCAAAACTGTGGCCTAGGCAGCAAAGGGATATTCTGGGAACCAACTACAAAAGCTCATGTGGTTGAGCTATTTAGACTTTGGAGCAGTGAGATTTTCTTGATTCCCAGTGTTTTAATCCAAATGTGCAGGTCTTTACAACAGTGACCTACAAATCTCTACCAAAAATAATGCAATCCCTTCTACTTTCGGGCAAAAGAGTAGTTTGGTAATCTACTGCAGTCTTGCTCTTTATTTTAGGAGTAATTGTCCTGACCTAGCAACTCTGATGCCTTTTGTATTTACCCAGGTTTTGCATACTTGAATGGTAATGCAAACTCGGGCACAGAGATATAAACTATGAAGCCTCTTGTATTTTTTTTCAAATATCACGTCATCTTGCCGTCTGCTTTTGCTCTAATTTATGGGACTCCTTGTGTGAGAACATGGCCTTGGGAGATTTTTGCTTCAGGTCTCTTGTGGTATATTTGATTCCTCATTGTGTTCACAATGACAGAGCCCCTTTCAAGATTAAGTAAGTCTGAGCTGGTGAATTTTTTGCCTGTAGTATTCCAGTTGCTTTGTAAAGGCTGACTTCAGGGACTTGCCATAGACTGGTAAGGTGAATATTTGTCCTCAGTTCCTAGAAATTATTTACAGGGTCCCCTCATGTCTCAGCCATCAAACTGATCCACAAAAATTATTGGATTCAAGTATGGAAGAACTCCTATTCCAGGTTGTGTGATAAAGCCCACATCTTGACAGACAAAAAGAAGTCCAGGGACATGAGACCAGTCAGGGAAAGGCACATGGTCTCTCCCAGGGCTGTCTCACCAGGGCATCCAGACCCGTGTGTGGGGATGACGCCCAGCACTGATGATGGCTGGTCCCCAGACCACTCTTCTGACTGCTGGAGACACTGCCTAGGGGTATGGGATATGTTACAGGAGGCAGGGGAAGAGTACTTTGGGATCATTCAGTGTTTACTATGGGTGGTTTAGGGGAGGGAAAGAGAGGGAGAAAGGCAGGTTGGGGAGGAAGAAATGTCTGGGAAAATAGAATTAAGGCTGGTTGTAGGTAAGCAGGCTGACAGTCATTGGCTTTTCTGGCCATCCCCTGTCCCTGGCCAGCTCATTCTGTCCTACCTTCTTATTCACTCAATTTCTATCTTCCCTTGTGAGGGGATTGCCTGCTGTGTGCCTGTGTGTTGGGAGGTCTGTATGACAGTAGCTGGAGCTGGGCCATGGTCTAGGGAACCACATAACTATGGTGCCAGCAGTCACCATAGTGAAAGTGTACAGTGTTTAATAGCTAGCAGATATCAAACTGGTCTTGCCAGTAAGTTGAATAACTGTCTTGGGAGCCAGATACCAGCCTTTTTTCCCTCCTCATCTTATTTTAAAAGTAATTTTCACATGGAGTACAGCACTCAACTTGCTGCAGTATAATCTCATAATCAGCTCCTTAATAATATAAATATGTTGAAAATTTCATTTGACAAACAGTGTTTTAATAAAAAGCTGCCTTTGGAGTCTTTCTGACTCTTCCCTGTTTTGAAGGCACCTGCTGCTAGTGAATTAAACATGAAACCTTTCTTTGATGCTTTTTCTGATGTCTACGCTGTTTTAGTGTTTCAACTGGCGTTGCAGCATTTTCACTGCCTGTTTGGTCCTAGCAAAAGGTGTTGATCAGCCATGGGTTGAACCCTAAGTGAGGGGGTTGATGCACACACAGCGACAAGCATTGCTTAACTTCTGCACGAGACAAAAAGCATTTCTAACTGGCTTGCACTAAATCTTTTTAAGAATGTAACTCCTCAGAAAGTGCCTTTTCTTGCCTACTAGCTTCTCTTGGTGGAGCAGGTCCAGGATAAAACACATAATTAAAACCTGTCATGCTTCAATCACTTCAGGGCAAATAATCCAGATAAGTATTTTGGTTTTACAAGTGGGCAAGTGGGTAAATTTGGTATTTCCTGTGACATAATCCAAATTTATGGCAGCAGACTTATTTGTATGCCAGATCATGTACAGGGTGCAGTCAGTTTGGTGCCACAGCTTTTCTTGAAGATGATTCATATCAGACTTATAAACATAACACATTATCACATCAAACGATGTCTAATATCTATTCTTGGAAATGAACAAGAGTGATGAGATAAGGACTGTAACAGAACATTGCAGTTTTCAGGAAATAAGTTCTTTTTCACTTTAGTGAAAAGCTGCATTTCTTTAGGCCTATATACATATATATATATATACATATATATATATATATATATATATACATATACAAATCTCCAAAGATCTCTCAGTAAATTATTCTCATATGGTTTCACATTCAATGTGATTGTTTGAAGCAATATCCTGTGGTATTGACCCGTCATACCTGAATGGAAAAACTAAGAAGTTTTAACTGCAGAAAACTTTTATCTAAGAAAGGCACATGATAGGTGGGTCCCATAACAGTAATGTGTGGGAGTTAAAATACAGACAGATCTGACAAGAGAACTGTACCTTGTGGAGTTAAAATCAAAATTAGCATAACCTTGATTCAATAGAATTGACTCATTTAGAGGCAGACATGGGTTATGCAAATAATCCTGGCCAACATAATTTCTGAAACTATCATAGTCTATCTAACTTGTGATAAGGCAGCACTGAAAGAGGGAAATTTCTTTCATTTATTTTAACTATTAGCTGATACACTGCTTTTCATACAGGATTTCACCTTCACCAGAGTGTTCTCAACTTGTTACATGCACAGAACTTCTCTTGGAAGACCACTGTTAGCATTTCATTTGCTCTTCAGCACATGAATCAGTCTTTGTCACTTACAGTGTGCAATGTTTTTATGGAAGAGCAAATTACTAATGCTGTCAGATTTCTATGTGATTGGTCATTAAGTGATTCCATAGGAAGGGCCCAAATACAGATTAAGGTTATCTGTATTTTTTCCATATTTCCTAGTACTTGACTTTGCTATATTTGTAATATTTTGAGGTGATTGTGCCTGTGTGAACATACCAGGAGGCAAGGGTTCCAGCAGATATCCTTTCTCAGGCTGCATCCAAGACAACTCCAGCTATGTCCAAATTATTTTTCCTATGCAATATACAACTGTGTACAACTCACCTGTAATGTCAAAATATAAGCCTGAGCAACTGACTCTTATGATTGAGAGAAAACTCTTACTGAGGTTGGTGCAATAGCAATTTATTGAGCAAATTATTTGCTAGATGCATCGTGGATATGAACACTTTACAAAACAAAAAGAGTCAAAAGCAGCTAAAAACTGTGTAGTGTTGACTTGGTGATTCATTTTCATGGAAAGGCTGAGAACTTGATGAAGATTGCACTTGGTGGTGTTTGTTCTAACCTTCTGCAAATAAGAACCTGTCTTGCTAGAATGGCATCTTTATTATTTCCTGTTATATTATCCCCATCCAAATTTCCCCATCTTAACTTTTTTTCTCTGCACCTCTGAGCCATGCAACTAAAGTGGCAATCAAGGAAGAAGTTGAAACTACTCTTCGGGTTTTCCATGCTAGCATGTTACTCAGAATTTATAATAAAAAATGAATAAAATGAATCCCATCCCTGCAAATTGTTACCTTTTTTTTTTTTTTCCAGAAATTTAAAAAACATTACTGAATCTTCTGTTTAGATAGTGGATGTCATCCATTGACAAGCAGGAAAAACTCCAGTGTAGAATGCTAGCTCAGTCTCTGAGTCCTCCATCAGAGCTCTCACAAAGTATGCTGACTTGTGTTGAAAGGAGTAAACTGGAGTTTTGTCTTAATAAAGACTTCATTGGCGTAAAAGTTTCATCTGAGGACTTTAGTCCTAAAATTAGAAGCATCTTTCCTCATATAAAGGTAACATGATCATTGAAGCGCACTTTGATGACCAGAATTCTCAAGACTGAAATAAAATTAAACAAATTTGGTTTACTGCCCAGAGTATAGCTAAGCAATCACATTTCAAATGATTGGTCTCAACCTTTATTCAGCATAAAAAATTGGGGGGATTTAAAGGTTAACCACTTTAAATTAAGACATACATTTACACTATTGATCATTACAGATGAATTGAATAGATGTAAAAGATTTTGGTATGTAAAGTTGTACTAAATATTGTAGTATTTTTCTGAAGTTCAGGGTTATGAGTTCCTATACTATATAGCTCAGTTCAAGTTCCTATACTATTCAAGTTCCTATACTATTCAAGTTCCTATACTATATAGCTCAGTAAAGGCAGGAACAATCAGGTTAGTCTGCTCAGTACTACATCTTGAACAGTATGCAGTGTATTTCTGTAACAAAATAATTTTCAGAATATGTTCTTAAACATTTCTGTACCATCAATATTTGAGACATAAAAATATTTTTAATTATTAAGATATTGTAACAGTGTTATTAGATTGGTCCTTGCTACATCAGCTCTTTGGTTGTCTCTCTAGTAAACAAGGATGGAAAGCAGTCCAAAAATATGTAAAAGGACAAATACATTAAAAACAGACAATACACTATTACAGTTGGGCAGTGTGTTATAAGGTGTTGTGGCATTGAGATTTTGGGTGAAACAGAAACCAGTTCGTACCATGATAGATGTCTGTGTTTAATAAGATGAAGATAACAATCTCTTTTGGAAAAAAAATATTAGTACTAATGCCAGTGAAGACAGGGCAAGATTTTAGGATTGTGGCTGGAGAGTACTGTTCAGAATGGATTCTTTCTGGGAGATTTAAAATATGTGGATAGAGGCAGTGATTCTTGCAGATGAACTTTCACTGAAATTATTTTTAATTCCCTAAAATTGTTCTGTAGTCACTTGTGAGAGGGGTGTCTCTAGATGCTTGTCAGAACATACCAAGCAGCTTTCTCCTGGTCTTGCTCAGTTAAAAATTATGAGTTTGGATCTGGTTTTATTTGTCTTTTTTGAATGTACAGGTCCTGAATGAAGTTCAGTCTATTGTCTCTGAAGTAGTGTCTCATTAGGTATTGAGGCAGGGTACACGTGGTGCTCACTGTCATGTGTTTTACATGTTCACAGCATTTAAATATTTGTTCCTTTAGTCTCTGCCCTGAAGTTATTTCCCACCAAAACCAGGACTGGGATGGGCGGGTGGCCATAGGTTAATAACTATGTATAATTTGATTCATTTCTTATTAGACAATATGGCAGATTAGATGAGTAAGTGCATTATGCCCACAATTTTGTGAATTGTTTTAATAACAAAGAGCAATATTGTTGGTGGAACTATGAGAAAGGATCTGAGAAAGAATTGTTTCTATATAATTCAGTGCACACTACCAGTCTCAACAAACAGAAAATGTAAATCTGCTGAAACTGTGTAGCCCAGATGTTGATTCTTGACAAAGCCCAGTTCCATTTCACATATATATATATATTTATAGTTTATCCTGACTCCAGAAACCAGTCCTGATGAATCTTTGGCTCAATGATGTATCATTGCTGGGCAGATGCCTAAGCTGGTGGGCTTAGCTAGTGCTAAGTCCATCTAATGCTAGTCAGTGCTAGTCATTGCTGGGTTTCTGCATGTGCGTACTCTCCCTCTATTGTGTTATAGGGCCAAGCCATGCCTGCTCCCTGTGGGAACAGACCTAGGGTGCCCAAATACTTTGGCACTTAGTGAGAGGTGCTCACTATCATGGTGCTGTTCAGACTGCAAGAGTTGGATGTGCTGGGTGAGCCCCCATCCTGCCTTGCTGAGGAGGAAGCTCAACTTCTGTATTGCTCAGGAGTTTGTAGGCACCGGGGTGGGAGCAGGAGCTGTCAGAGTATGGGTCAAGAGGTTAATGGTCTGGATGGCCCAGAGGTCAGGGCTTAGCCTGACTAGTCTAGGCACAAACCCATCTTAACTGGTAAACAGAGTTCCCCTCCACTGTCACATTTATTTATATTTGGGCAAATTCTGCCAAGCATTCTAAACTAGCATTTTATACTTGCCTCTGGGAAGATGTTGAAAGCTTTCAGCTCCCATTAAGCTCATGCTTTGCATAGGTATGGGTAAACCTTTTGTGCACTTTTCACTTCTCCAGTCTCAAGACAACGGGGAATAAATTTTCTCTGTTCTATAAAAGCGTGGTTTCTTCTTATGCCCTGTGTAGGGTCTGGGACCTGGGTGTGATTCACAGTGGCAGGTGTGGGTGAATGCTTTCCTGCTCTTTACCTTTGTTTCCTTGAGGAAGAAGCTCTGATACAGTGGCCAGACCCAGGCATCATGCCTGAGACAACAGGGATTGGGGCTGCAAAGGACAAGACCATCCATGCCTGCTCACCCAACAATCCTGTTCTGGCACTTTACAGCTGACTGGCACAGTAATTGCATTTTCCAGCCCTGCTTTTGTCCCTACCTGTGACCAACCTGCTCTTCTGGAGTCCTGGAGATTACTTCACAGTTTAACCTACTTTAATGCAGCTTTCTGCAGTAGGCACTGAAATTCATATCCACTCTTCACATCTTGTATTCCTAGTGATTCCCCCACAGTTGCTGGCTTAGGCCAACAAGTACAAGAACTTGTGTAGCTGTGTTCTGGTGTAGCCAGCATAAATTTCTGTTTTCTCATCAGTGGACATGTTTGGACATGAGAGTATTAAATGTATGAGAGAAAAACTTGGAGAATGCTGTTTGTGTCTTTTGCATTAATCATCATTACCACCCACACTTTAAAAAATATTCCAGAAAATTCTGTGTCAGATAACACCATATATGATTGAGATATATATTCCTTAGCTTAGAGCATAAAGAGCAATGTATTTACAAAATATTATGATTGCCAGTTATAATTTAATTGCCAATCATGATTTAATAAATTATTTTTTCACTGTAAAATATTATGACAATGAATGACAAAAAATGTATTTTCTTTATCTGCAGTCTCCTGTTATGCCAGAAAGTTTATAAGCATAGAAGAGAGAATTTCGTTATCTTAAGTGCTCTCAAAAGATGATTTTTGCACATGTGAAAAACAGGGCAGAGTGTAGCAACAGACTGGATTATTTTGATGAAAAGTCTCACAGGTTGCCAACACAGTGATAAATGTTCTGTGCTACTGAACGGATTATTTGCTTTTTGCCTTTGTTTTCTCCTCTCCTCTTTCTGCCTGGACTATTATTCTGTTTAACTGGCATTTGGACTAAAACCAGAAAAGCAGATAATTTCAAAGGAGATTAAAAGTTACCATCCAATTGAATATTTCTCTCTGATTCTAAATTTATTAAAGAACCCACCAAACAACTTAGATCTAAATAGTATTTGAAACTATGTCAAGCAGATTTTAAAATTCACAGGTAGCTACAAAGTTCCCCAGGTAAATGAAAGCTCCTCAATTCAAAACAAAGGCAAAATATTTAACTGCTTTGCCTAACCTCATAAGCCCTAAGGAAGTCTGTGCTGCACCTCTCTGAGTATTATATTATATTGTTCCATATGGTAGGTACACTCTTGCAACACTCTCTGGGGAGATGCACCTTTCCTGTATCCCCCAGCAGGGAAGAAGGAAACGAACCCTTCAAAGGGGAGTGCTAATTACAACTCCTACATATTACCAAGCGCAGAGACTAAAGATAAATTTCATGTCTGAATTCCTTTTTCCTTGGCTCTGTGGTAATGTTGTTTAATGATATTCCTTGGTCCCTCAGTTAGCTCTTTACAATACTGTATAAAATGAGAAACTAGACAAAACTGAAAGTCACGTGTGACAAGAATTTAACGCCCACCAGTTACATGTTTGATGCCTTTTCCCCTCTGTTATGAGAGACAAATCAGTTCTGTGCAACAGAATTACACTCTGTTAACTTCTGTGTCTATTGATGGTATCAAGATAATATTTTTGAATCATATAAGACATAAGGAACCTAATTTTCCATTTGAGATCTTTTTCAGAGGTGAAGGTAGGAGGTGATATTTTTTCTGATTTTTGTTGGACAGATTTTCCTTTCTTCAGACATAGCTCCCTGCTTTTCTGCTTGTTCAGCTGATCTGAATCTTATAGATTTTTGATGAAGTATCTATTCAAATAAGAAGTGGTTTTGCTTAGGCTTTATTTTATAGCTTTGTATTTGTGCTCTTTAATTTTTGACCGATTGAAATTTCTTGGAGTACATAGCTGCCTGTAAGCAGATACACTATCTAGTCCAACCACACAGTGCTTTCACAAGAAATGCTTTAAAGCTGTTTATGCAATATCCTTGCATACTATCACTTAGTTATCTTATCTTTTGATGTGTATTAATAAGAAGATGCTGAGTAAATAATTTCACCCCCTTGTGCCTGACTTATTTCCATTCTGCAGCTGGAAATCACCAGAGCATAAAAAACAAGCACTTCAATTACAGTACAGCAGTACTTAAAATACAAATCTGTGTGAGCAAGAAATGTATTTCCTCCATATCCTTGGTGCAGTTGAGGTCGTAGGGCCCTCTCAGAGTGCTAGCAGCATCGTGCTGGTTAGACACAGTGTGATGTGCAGGGGACATATCCACAGGCCCACACCCTCTTTATTTTTTAGAGCAATGGCATCTTGAGCAAAGAAAGCAAAATTCAGCAGAACATTTCTACGGTATAAATAAAGGACTTTAGTTTAATAAGAGCAACACTATTAAACCAGGAAGTACATTTTAAATGTATATTCTAATTATAAGTTGTAACAGGTGAATTTTTCTTGCATCTACACAGCTAAGATTTTTGTTTTAGAGGTTATGTTTGGAGGCATGTTTGTTACAGCTTAAGAAGTGGAAGTAAACCTATTACAGCAGCCTTATCTGGCCTTTGCTGCCCATGATAGGACTTTCATTGCCTTCAGCGAGAGCTGGATCATGCACTTAATGCTGTGGTGATTTGCCCCGAGAGGCTCACTTAAGAGCTCTTCAGTCACCTTTCTGGAAGATTTAAACTGTTGAGTCTAAGAGTTGGCAAGAGGTTTGAAACAGAAAAAAATCCTGGCATCAGATACCTGGTAGCATCATTAATCACTGATGGAGGAAAAAAAAAAAGAGATCAGGGACACTGTGCCAAATCCTTGTTTGGCTCCATCACATTTTTATATAATGGATGTGCATAATGTCATATCAAAGCATAGAACTCAGCTTTCCTTCAATATGTAAACAGAAAATGCTTCAAGCAGTAAGAAACAAATAGCAGCATGAGTCCTCTTAAGTGCCAAATGATTTTTTTTGTTTTGTTTCCTTCCATAGCAATTCTAAAACACATTACAGGCTGTTGCTATTATGTGGGGAACAGGTCTGCTCGGGCCACAAAAGCATGTCTGCCTCTAGGATCTCTCTTTTTGTGATAATAGCCACAATATTACAGTTTTCTTCTGCAGTGACAGGAAATGAAATTCAAATTTTGCCTTTCTGCATAGCCCACACAGTTACTTAGCCAGAGATGGTAAGAAAATACTCTGCAATTATGCTAGCTGAGAGTCTATTATCCCTTCAAATCTATGGTCTGCACAGAAGGGAAATCTGAAAGGACTATTTCAGTCATTTAGGGTGTATGTTTCTCTGGCACACTCATAATCTGACCAAAGCCATTCTTTGGAAGTCAGTTGCACTCAATCATTTTGCCTGCTAATGAGGAGTTACTGAATCCTCCAAGCATTAATCCCATTTAGGAAAACACAAAGGCAATCTGTACCTCGTATCAAGCAATTATGATTGCATTGAGCTTGAGGAATTCAGTCATTTGTTGGAGGTTGTTTTTCCCACAACAGGCCCTGTAAATAGAATTACCAAGCCTTTCAAATGTTAATTTGTTAAGAAAAATATAATGGCTAATAAAGACAATTAAGTTTGTATTGTAAATACTGGACTGCAGGACAAAAGCTGCCATGGCTTGTGAAGAAAGTGTGGCACAACTCTATGGAACTGCTAAGGTAGCTATTTTCCTAACTGGATAAAGAACATGTAGGTATTAACATCAGTCACAAAAATAGGTTTCATGAGAGATAAATATAACACAGGGTCAAAGCAAATGTGGCCTGATAACAAGCAATTTTTTCATACAATGGCAGTAAAGCAGGGAATACTGAAGATATGAGACTGCAAAAACATGGACAAAACATTGAGCCAGCATGCAGCTGGAAAAATATATCATGCAATGGGTGATCAACTAGCTCACAGGTAGGGTGCCAAGAATTACAGTAAATGTGGTTAAATCAGAGTGGTGACTGGTCACTAGCGGGGTTCCACAGGGCTCCATTTTAGATCCAGAGCCCTTCAACATCTTCATAAAGGACTTGAATGCAGGACTGGAAGGTAAGTTTGCCAAAGACACTAATTTGGGAGGAGCCAGTTACTCCCTCAAAGGCAGAGAGGTCCTGCAGAGAGACCCCAACAAATTAGAAGGCTGGGCAATGACGCTTACAAACAACAAGTGCTGGATTCTGCACCTAGCATGGGGCAACCCTGAATGTAGACAGTCTGAGGGATGAGAGGCAGGAGAGCAGTGCCAGGGAAAGGGACCTGGGGGTCCTGGTCACTGTCAGGTTGCACATGAGCCAGCAGTGCCCTGGCAGCCAGGAGGGCCAAGCCTGTCCTGGGGGACATCAGGGACAGCATGGCCAGCTGGGCAAGGGAGGGCATTGTCCCTCTGCTCTGAGCTGGGGCAGCCTCACCTCGAGTGATGTCTCCAGGTTTGGGTGCCACAACATAAGCAAGATATAAAATTAATAGAGAGGAAGGCCACAAAGATGGTGAAGGGCCTTGAGGGGTAGCCATATGAGGAGCAGATGAGGTCACTTGGTCTGTTCAGCCTGGAGAAGAGGAGACTGAGGGGACACCTCACTGCAGTTACAGCTTCCTCCTGATGGGAAGAGGAGGGGCAGGCACTGATCTCTTCTACTGGTGATCAGGGACAGGACCCAGGGGAACGGCCTGAAGTTGTGTCAGGGGAGGTTTGGCTTGGGTATAGGAAAGCTTCTTCACCCAGGGAGCGTTTGAGCACTGGAACAGGCTTCCCAGGGAAGTGGTCACAGCACCAGCCTGACAGAGGTCAAGAGGTGTTTGGACAATGCTCTCAGGCATGTGGTGTGACCCTTGGCATTTCCTGTACAGCGCCAGGAGTTGAACTTCAATGATCCCTGTACGTCCCTTCCAACTCAGCATGTTCTATGACTTCATGATTTGGTGATCAGTAATACGGCACTGCTGGAAAAGAAACATAACTCAGATATAAGAGCATGTTATAAATAAAAGATTGGCATTTGTAACCCTTTACACTCTGCTCTTGTGCCTCGGCAAGAACCCAACTTGGCTTATTTGCACCAAAACTTTAAAAAAAAAGGTGCACAATTTTTAGATCTGAGTTCAGGGATGTCAAAATATGTTTTAGGAGGAAAAAATGGACAGGTCTTTTTCCTCCTTTAAAAAAAAAGGAAGATATGATTTTAGATTGTGATTTATTCCCTTTTAATATTTTTTCATTCAGAAGACAAATATTGTTTATAAAATTGAGAAACAGAGGTAAAATGTGTGTATAAATCATGGAGTCCTTGATGTCTGCAAGTTTATGCTCATATTCGTAACTTGTCTGGTCCCAACTATGTTGCTGTAGAAGTTGTTTACAGAGTGCAAAACAGGACAGATTTCCAGTGTTTGCTGCTTCCGCTTCATCCAGAAATACTGTGAGAAAAGTGCACTGCTGTTTCAGCACTTCCTCTTTCAATCTCGCTTGGAACAGGAGCTCAGGGATGTGGGCAGAGGAGAAGTCAGCAAGAGAAGGGCTCTGTTACAGCTGGAGAGAGGCACTTGAGAAGAAAATAGTGCAATCTATGGTAAGAATATCAGCTCAATGCCTGTTCTTCAGACATACAAGTCAAGTTCAAGTGAACCTCATTCCCTTCTGGCTATCCTTACTCCCTCCTGCCTTACTCTCTAAGAGACCATTATAGCACAGAGAGATCAGGAAAAAGTAACTGGAAACTCTAAAAGCGTAGAGCCTGGCCTCTAATCTTATGTGTCTTCACTATTGGTTTGTGTTAGCAGAAGAAATACCAGGCTCACTAGATTCCTCAAGCAAAAACCACAAGCATGTGTTTTGAAAATTCAGCCAAAGGTGAAAGGTGCTGTACAAATTAACCAGATATAAATCACTCGTCCTTTTTTTGTTTGGTCTCCAGATAGATCCGAGATATTTCTGAAGTTCTCTAGGCTTTCCCAAGGCCAGATTTATGTCTAGACAAAGCACAGCAGAAATACTGCCAATGTAGCATGTACTTATTTCCAACGTGAATGACAAAAATCAGCTTCCTCCAGGTTGTGACAGATTTCAAACTGTTCTTCTTGAGCATGAGCACTGGAAGAGGTGAAAAGGGCTGCATATGTGTCATGAGGCCACTTTAATGACAAATAAAAATTTGAGAAAAAACTGTTGTATCCAGGTGTCTTTAGTAAGAAGTAGATTTGTGCCTGAGGTGTGACTCCCCTCTTACCAAGAGACCACTGACTCCACATTTGAGCTCTTTATTTCCAGTTACTGCTCTAGGTAACTCACATGCACAACTCTCACTCCCTGCTTTTTTTTTTTTCCTAATTTGCTGCTCTCACAGATACTTGCTTACACAACACATTTGGACTTCCAAGAACATGAGCAAGGGTCCACTTTGTCCAAACCCCTGCTTGCAGAAGGATACCAGCTCTAAATGTTACTGAGAACCCATGCTGGGGCTCACACCGGTGATCCCAGCAGTGCAGCAGGAGCAGACGTTTCTCAGGGTTGTTTGTGTTTTCACAGCTGTGCTTACCTGTATTGCTTCATGCTCATCTCTGGGAAGAACACCTGAGCTTAATGAATGTAAAAGTCCAGCAAGAGGAAGGAAGTTACTTGGATCTTTCCACTTTTCCAAGAGCAGAACCAGCCTTAGGAATTGCTCAGATTGAGTATGGGTAGCACATTTTAATTCTGTAAAACTTGAATTCACTACAATGAAACGTCCACCAATAATAATAATTTTTAATCTCCTTCCCTGTCTATATTCTAAGGCAGATACCTGTGTTGCTTGTGTCCACATTTTATTAATTTTCTTAGTGTTGCTGTCACTTGTCCACAGTGGTAGACTATTTTGATTAAAGATCATACGTAAATGTTCTGGGATGGGAATATGAAATGCGTGTGTGTGTGTGTGTGTGTGTGTGTGTGTGTGTTTGTGTGTGTTTAAGTTTGCATCTCCTATTTTTTCTGTCCTCCAGAGATGATATAATACTGGGCTGGGAGTTAATATCTGTTTTGCCACTAAAATAATGCAAGGAAAAAAATCTGAAAATACTGAACTTTCAGAATTGTTAAAAATCATACCTTTATTTTTTATATACACGCATGTAAAACATTTTATGTAGATAACCACAGTAACTAAATAGCCACATTTAAAATTGAAATTTAATAGTTTTCAGGGCTGGCAGATCAACTTTAATTTGAAAATCAAGTAAGACTGTATGGAACTTATTCAGAAAGAACAACAAAAAAACAAATGTCAAGAAGATGTATGCTATAAAAACAAGATGGACAGCACAGTTAAAAGACAATAACAGAAAAAGGTTATATCAAAACAAACTGTTTGAGGCAGTGATTGGATAGTCTGAATTTTGTGAAACTAAAGCAAGTAAAATGAGAGATAAGGTATTTCAAATTCTGCATGACCTCAGATGTGAGTGCAGAAGCATTTCTGTTGTGACACTGCAATCACAGGAGATGTGGTCTCGGATGATGGAATTGATAATTAAATTTGTGCCAGGAAGCTATACCTTTTAATGACTTTGCAGTTCCTCTCACATAATTAAAAAAATAAAAATGAAAAATTCATGCTTATTATGGAAGTGATTGAGGATGACCAGGAACAGAGTCAGGCTGTGGTAGTTACCCTGTCAGGGGAGAGTTTGTAGGCTGAAGAAAGTTATGTGAGAAAAGCTAACACCGAGAGCCATCTTTGTCCCCATGTGATGATGAGAGGCAGCAGCTGTCAGCACCCCCAAAGTGGAGAGCAGGGATGTTCCCTCCTTAGCATGGTGATTAATTAATAAAACCTGCTCAGCCAGTGCTGTAGGAGGGTCTGTGGCATGGTCTGCAGTGAGAAACCATGCAGAAAGCAATGAGCTGTGAACCCTTTCGTCGTGCCTGCCTCCTTCTCTCTCTGGGCTGGATGGAGAAGGACTTTTCCAGTTGTGACCAACATCTGGAGCTTCTCTGTCAAACCTAAGGGCCCTATGTTGTCTTTTTTGAGGGAATCATCTGGCCTTGCTTTTTTCTTCCTGTGTGTTTGAGGGTGGGGTGAGTACAGGCAATATGACTCTGAGTACAGTAATGCTTAGGGTATTGATGAAATGGAAATCCTGGGATTCAGTAATTTTTTTAGTTGAGGTATTTCAACCTACACACTTATGCATCCCAGAAAAACCTTTCTTTGGAAGAATTATATTCTCTGTCCCCACTGCTGAAACTGGTCTTTAAGCTAAAAGGAGAGAGTCACAGGAGTCTTTCTCTAGCTAGAGCTATTTATTAGAAGTTGATGTCTTTCCTGACAGTTTTTGAGCATCTACATCAGCTTCATGGGAGTGCACTTGCTAAGCCCAGAATAATCCCTTGCCACAGCTGCTTGTGTGTTCAGAGGAACATTTGGATCTCAGAGTCTGCCAGGGCAGACTCAAGCAACTCAAGGTGCTCTGGAGGATGAACAACAGCAACAGATGGGAAAACTTAAATTTATAAAAAACCAACTCAACAGCAAATGCTTAACTAACACACATCAAAACTATGGGAATTGTTTCACTCCAGGAATGTTTTCCTAGACCAGGGCCTCCAAGAATTTACAGTCAAGTTCTTAAAACTTCAGGCAAACTTTCCCCTAAGAGTCAGTAATCAGCAATCACTACACATGATCTATTTCTCTAATAAAGTCTTTATTTTCATTCATATGATAGAAGCAAATTATTGGACTGTGCCCAGCATTATTTTTAAGAGGGTGAAATGTGGAAACAATGGTGTATGATACAAAGGGTAATGCAAATAGATTCTGAGGTAATTCCTGGAATTTCGGGCTTATGAAGCATTTACAAACATTGAGTTACAAATGACTAGTAGAATGGAAACTGAAAATCACTATTGTGTTACTGGTGATTCTAACAAAGAGAGGAACTACTGCAGAGGGCTTATTTCTAGTCTGATATAGTCTCAGTAAATCAGAATATGATGACAGCCCCTAAAGGGGAAGTGGTCACTTCTTATAAATTGCCAGATCTTTAGGTTCCTTTTTACAGTCAGCTCCTTCTAGCAATCTTACAATCACAGAAGTGTGATCTGCTTTTTTATTTTTTCTTTTTTCCTTTATTTTTTTTTTTTCTCATCTCCAGAAGGAATAGACCACAAATGCTTAATGTTCTTGTTTTACTTTCATTGCTGATACTGGAGAAAAAAAATAAACACATGTATTCAACTTTTTCTAAGGCACATATAATGGCACTGAGACTATTTGTGGAGTAGAGTCATTATTTGGCTCTAAGTGCCAAAAAAATATTTATTCAGCCTTTGTGCATAATATAATCTAAAGAGGGGCAAGTGACATTTCAAAAGGTAATACTGTTTCCCAAATTTCTGCTTTTAATTAACTGAAACTCAAAGTGAAAGTTTCTTTGATTTCTTTCCCCCATCATTTTCCTGTCAGTCTGGGAGCCTTAAATGCTGTACCAGCTCTGAAGAAGCTGTTTGTCATCAGGCTTTGTGGAGTTCTGCCATTGTGTCTAGTAACTTTGGCATATTTGTCACACTTGGCAAATTGCTTCTGTCATCACTGGATGCTATTCACCTTCATTTTAATTTTTTCTTTCCACTTAGCTCTAAATAAACAAACCAACAATTTTATTCTGTCTGCTTTTCTTGTTAAGACACAAATGTCCCAATTTGCACATCAGTAGAAATCCCTGGGACACCCTTTCTAAGCATACGTCTGTTTATCACAGGGACTACCACATTTCCAAGAAGGAATTTTTCCCAACTTCTGTCAAAAAGTTTTTTCTAGTTGGTTTTACTGATCCAAAACATTTACTGAAACAGAAAGGCAAAAGGTTCTTTTAATTTCACGTAATTTATGTCTGGGTTTGCTTGTGGTTTTCCAGTGTAATCACTAATTGAGAAGGTAAGATTTACAGCCCCAAAAGCAATGGAAATAACATTTACTATGTGTGGGCTAAATGGTTTCCACTCTCAGATGTGCTGCTGAGTTTCCTCTTCCTTTCCATCAGTATTTCATCAGGTGGTGCTTATAGGTGAATCACACCAGTTCATTTCACACCATGCAGGACAGGACCCACCTTCACACTGCTCAGTGAAGTTACAGCTGCTAAACATTGGATTGCAATTTTTTTTTCTCTTGGCCCAGATGAGGAAAAAGATCTTCCACAATTCACAGAGGAAAAACTAATGGGGTGCAGGTACTCAGGTGTTCTATGTAACAGATTTATGCAGTGGCTCAACTGGATGCTGCTCCAAGGGGAACAGGCTGTGTCTCTCTGAGACCAACTTAGCCTGGCATGGCTAAATTATTTCACCTCAGATTTGGCCTTGGTTTTGGCTTCTGGTTCTTACTGTCCACCCTCTAACTCTGAATGCTACCTTCAAGTGCTGATTGCTTTTCAAAAGAATTGTTTTGTAGTAGTAGACAGCCACATAGCCTACACAAAAAAAAAAAAAAAAAAAAAAAAAAAAAAAAAAAAAAAAGACACTGGAAACAAATATATTAGGAAGATCTGGCAGGAAAAAGAATCAATTTTAACATTAGTTTTAAGAATGTGTACTAGATCTTCTCTGAAGCTCATGAAAATTTGATTGAACTCTTCTCTTCCTTACATATGCTATCACCATATATCCTTGTCTGTCCCTACATATTTTCTAGTGTTGATCAGAAGCAGAAGTAAAATACTGATACACCAAATGAGTATTATAAGTGTTCTCTCCATCTTATTAAAAAAAAAGGAAGTACAAGAAATGAAATTTTAAAGACAACTGTTGCAAAATTTCCAACACAATTTTGCAGACCCAGGAGATTAAAATACAGAACTTACTGATGAAGAGCAAATGTTTGGATGCTTTCAAAAATGTCCAGTCCTAGACAGTGTATATTAAGGTTACAAGTTTTGGAAGCTCAGCTTAATTTTGTAACTAATTATTAGGAGGGAATCAGTGGGGTTTTTCCTAAGGCAAGATGTGAGGAAAACAGCATAGAAGGGAAACTTTAGCCCAGCTAAAAGAGGAAAAGGAAGGATAATTAAGGCTAAGATTAAAGAGATTAGCTCAGTTGGTTAGAGCATGGTGACAATAATACCAACGTCATGGATTTGATCCCTGTGCAGTCTATTCACTTAAGAGCTGGACCTGATGCTCATTTTCAGTCCCATCAAAACCAGAATATTCTATATTCCATGAAAATGAAGACCAAGCCTGGAAAGAAAAAAGGTGCATATGAAAGATGCATTGTTCATGTATATATGTGGGATTGGCTAGTGTGAGTAGTGAGTACCAAACTGTGGCTGTGTACAGTCAGTGGTGTTACTGTCCAG
Organism: Lonchura striata; assembly: GCF_050655825.1. NCBI lineage: Eukaryota > Metazoa > Chordata > Aves > Passeriformes > Estrildidae > Lonchura > Lonchura striata. The sequence goes on from NC_140704.1 coordinate 29,778,663, forward strand.
CTGATAAAACAAGGCTTGCTGGCCTCCACTCTCACCAGAGAAATTATTTTCTGCCAGTGCACACCATGCCATTTTTAAATAAATTGTGGGTATTGTAGATAGACTCCTCAGCAGGATAGTGTCAGTCCTGAGGGATGGAAAAAACCACAGCTGCAAGGTTGGGATCTCGTTTTGAGGGGAGTCAGGCTGGTCCCAGCTTTGTTGTGTTACATCCTTCCTGGCATTAAATGAAGGATGAGCTCTGAAACTCACGGAGTTAACTAGTGTTTTGTTCCTTCTGGGGAGAATTTAAAGGCAAAGTTATCAGTATGCAGCACCTGGATGCTGGGGAAATGAACACTTTTAGTGATCACAGTGAGTAGAGGTTTATTAGTGGAGTACTTGAGTTGCTGAAGGTTTGTTTATGCAGTTGGTACTAGACAGTAGATGAAAAAGAGCTTGTTTGGTTTGTCTAATTTATGTGAGCTCCTTTGCCACCAATAAGAAATCCCTAGGGCCTGGCTTGAAGCATATTGCTAATGGCAGACATATAGAGATGAGCACACTTGGCCTTTGTGATCTATCTCCTCACTAAGTCTTCTAATCAAACAGCTGTGTAGGCAAGAAGAAGCAAAAAGATCACACTTCATTAGCACTGACTTTGACAGATCTGGCTCTGGAGCTAGAGGCAAACCAGTGTATGTCCTCAATCAAAAAGAGCTGGCAGTGAGGTGCAGTGTTTCTGTCTTTCACCTCATCTGGGACATAAAATGATGAGGAACAGATTTAGGAGCAATCACCTCCTTATCCCATTCTTACTTGAATACAGTTGTGGATCTGTGCCTTTCAGCTACTCCATTAAAGGTGTGTTTTTGATGATAGCCAGCATTGCTTGGCAAATAAGAAGCAGTATATTGTTATTGGCTCTGCACATAGGCTGTTATACTTTCCATACACAAGGAGCAATGCAGATGTTTTCAGCTTAGTCCCTGGACTTCCCTTAATGCTATGGAAGAAATATAACATTTGACTGTTAGAAAGTGTTTATTCAAAGGTTTGAGCACCTTACAGATTTCTTCAGGTGGTGAGTTTCTTATATAAAAAAGTGAAATTCATAGACCCAGAATCTAGCTCGAAAAATTGAAACATTTTCCATGAAAAACTGGGTATTTTGTTCCTATATTTTAAAAATCAGGATATAAGAGAATATTTTTACAAAGAAGAAAGAAAATTTTTTCTTGGTTCTTTAACTTGATGAATTAAACAACTAGCTATTACGTATTCTATTTCCAAGTTAATAAGTAATTTAGGCTTTTTGTGCATCTCCTGCAAAATATGTTTTTCATTTGTATAATTTTATTGATTCAGAAGTCAAGATATAAGTGATATTAATTTTACTGATTGCAAACTATTATTCAAGATGTATTAATACTTGCTGAATTAGTCCCATCCTAGTTTGGTAAACAAACCTACTTCCACCTTGAGGTAGAATGGTGGAGGGCAGTATGAGAGTGTGTACACAGAGAAAGAAAATATTCTAATATAATGGACACTTAGCTAGGTAAGAAAGAAAAGGGGTTTTAAAATGTGTTCTATGATATTCAATAATCTGCACTTTTAGTCTTTTACTCATATTCTGGGTGAAATATCAGGCATTGTGTTTTTATGATGCCCTACTACTCTTACAAGATTAGAAGGGTTAGCTCTGGAGTCCTGGGCAAATGCCAGCTGGCACAGCATGTACTGACACTGCTGTTAAATTGGTGTATTGTTTCTTCTTATACCCTGTCCTGCACTTCTCTTCTATGAAATGCTGTTCCAGAGGTTTCACTGCTAAGTGATATTATTCTTCTCACATGCAATTTATAAATCAATTTGTACAAAGTGGTGAGTGCCTTGATCTTCTGGGGATTAGAGATGATCTATAAATAACCACCAACTCTTTGCTTTTTTTTTTTTTTGGTTTAATTTCACAGACAGAATTGTCATAGCGCTAAATGAATTACTGTTATAGCTTATTATTTTGGAGTGCCATGTCTGAGCAGGTAAATCATCTGGGTCTGCTGGATGAGCTTTCTCTATGGACAGTGAAAGGATGTGTGGCACAACAGTTCCAGCAGCTTTGGCAGTGGCAAAGCACTGGGGGTGAGTTACAGAGCCCCTGATCATGGGACTGGTCAGCATTTATTGAGGCAAATACCAACTCTTCCACTGACTTTGCAGTAATTATACTTGGTAGTGCTTCCCAATGTCTTCTTATGTCTGGCTATGATTTTACCAGGAAAATTATTGTGAAGCTGAAAAAGAATCATTTGAGGAAATGGGTTCATTTGGGGTATCCAGTGAAATCTCTTAGATGGGCAGGTTGTGTTTACCTCTCCATAAATTGAAGATAGCATATTTATAAAGTAACAAAGAAAAAAAAGTTTCTAATTGGCCTGTGGCAGAAAAATGTTATTTTTATGTGCCTATCCCTAACATACAGGCATATAAAATAGCAAGCTTTTCCTTTTGCCTCTTTAATTAGCAGTAGTCCAATGATTCTCCAGCATAATATACAGGCTTAAATCTAGGTCTCAAAATGTTACTGAAAAAAAAACGAACACAAACCCCAAAAAGGTTTTCATTTGAGCATGTGAGTCTAAGTATAAGATATAATAAAATACAGTAGTTACACATGCCATGAGATTATATTCTTTCTTTTTACTAATTTTTTTTTCTTATTTGGTGTTTTTACACTTTAGCAATTATAGCTAAAATATGCCTTTTGATATACTATGGAGAAATTATTTGTATTGATCAAGAGAGGTATTTTCCCCTATTATATTTGCAGTTTGCTGAATGGCAGGTTATACTTACGGTTATACTGACCTAAATTTCAATGCTTAGCAACTTTTATTACCTCATTTTAAGCATCCATGTTGGTGTGGAGCTGGCTGGACCACCTGTTCTGAAAACTGCCATCCACTTGGACTCTAAAAATCACAAACTCTTTTTTAAAACGTAGACTATAATTGTATTTCTTAGGGTATTTATACTGACTGTGTGCCTTTTGAACCTTAAGGGCCACTCCATTAGATTACACATTTTTAGTGTGATAAACATTGCTGTTGAGGCACGTAAATAAAATGTGGGGAATGATCAAATGGGGGGGGGGGGTCTAATCTCTCAGGTTGTGCAGATTTATTATATTAAATGATCTCTGTCTCCAAGACATTAATGTTGACATTCCCAGGAAATACATGTGTTAATAAGGAATTGAGTGAAGACTCTTAGTCTTTCAGAGGAAAGCACTGACAGAAAATGTAAAAGAAAACATAGTATGAGAGAAGATTAAAGTGAAAGAAAGTTTAGGAAAGATGCTGAGAAGAGTATACTTAACCATATTGCTGGGTACAGGAATTAGAAAATGTATAAACATGAGGCATGTATAGAGTTTCATTGCTCTGAATAGGGAACAGAAAATTGAACAGTGGTACCATGAATGGAAACAAATCTCTGTTGCTCCAAGATCTGAGTCAGAAATACTGTATGTAATCATAGATACAGGTTGTTAAATATGACAAAAAACATTAAATGGACAATACTGCTAGATTTCCTTTTTGTAAAATTATCTTTATACAAATATAAATGTGCATATATTTATACATACGTTAATATATGTAAGCATGTTTGGAAGCCTGACTAGCCTGAAAAAAACATGTTGCTATTAGGTCCTAAATATCTGTTTTCTTTTTGAGTTTTCCTGAGACATGACACTTTTTACTACAGTATGAATTGCAATGGCTGTGAGCAATTACCTATAGAACTTCATTTAACTACCATTTCTGTCTAAAATTTGGCACTTTTTGCTTTACAGTACTTCTTTTACAATTTTTTTATAACAACTAAAAAAGTTAGAAGACCCCCTATATTTCTGCCAGGCCTTTCAGCAGCAACAACTTTCCTAGAAAGGTATTCACTAGCTTATGAACACTAAATAGCAGCCTATTGTATCTGCATAACCTTTTCTTTAAAAAACTACCTATTTTCAACTTTTTTTTCAGCATGGTCAGTTTCAAATTCAGCATTTTGGAAGGGAAAATTTTCACAGATAACATGAAAATTATTTTTCTCTTGTAATTTAAGTATCTGTAGCTCTATTAATCATAATGAAATAATCTCATTAAATAAGTGATGACCAATTTTTATTTTATAGGATCTTAATGCAATCATCTGTTTTATGCTTTTCTTCTTGCATTCATAATTGCTACTTGCTGCTGAGCAGAATCCTTCACATTTTATCAATTTTATGTTTTAGGGCATAGTATATAGGTCCCTAAGAAAAATATTCCAATCCAAATAGTATCCCCTGATAGATGGGGGATAAAAACCTTTCATCCTCTTTTTTTTGAGTTGTTGCTTTTTTCTTTTAACATGCTTCAAGACTGGAGTCTGTCAAGTTATTTGAGCCAAGTGTAGGAATCCAGTCTGGATAAAGCTCCTGCTCTAATGTGTTGTGAGGTGAGCTATTAAAGCAGTTCTTGCTTCTGGCTTTGAACCTGAGGCTCTCAGTTCAGTAGAGCATGGTTATATTCCTGGAGCAAGAAGCTGGAAGCAGCCATCAACAATATGAACTAATTGCTTATTATTTTAATCGTCAGTAAAAAACATCATAAAGATGAATTTTGAGGTGGAACATTCATAATATCTCAGTTTATGCTAACGATGTTTTCAAGAACTTAAAAGCAGAAAGCTTTTTAGTACTCTGAACAAAGAAAAATATTCCCCCAAACATTCAGAAGTTATGGAATCTCTGTTTATGTTAAATTATGTAACAAAACAGAGACAATTCTGGGAAAGGGAGCTTTAGCAATCTTTCAGGCCTCCCGTACCACGTGGTACAGCCCTAAGGCAACTCCAGGCAGCAGAAAATAAATGAGATCCCTTGTCAGAAAGAGTTTATAATCTGTGGGCCTTCACCAGAGCTTAGCAAATGCAATCAGAACATCACCGGGAGCCCAAAAGGGTTGTTGAGAAAGAATCAGTTGGAATTTTTCTGAAATAGTACTGAATGAATGATAATTTTTTACTCCATTTAGTTCACCAGCAGTTAAAAGAAGAAAGAAAAGTAGTTTCATGCAGGTTCTGTTACTGTCTGGCTGTGTAGACAGGAGAAATTGTGAGCTATTTTTACAGTCGGTAAAATCCGTCCCATGAAGGATTATCCAGAATAGAAGTACTCAATTTTCTCAAGGAAACTAGGTTAAAAATAGCTCCTGGTCAAATTAGAAAAGCAGAGGGACATTTAAAAAAGATATTTTGAACATTAAAAAAGTACTTATCTCAAAAACTATTGAAATTGAATATTTTGACTTTTGGGGAAAATTTTGTTGCCCATTTCACTCATGTCTAGCATGTATCAAACTGGCACACTCACAAAGCTTTATTTCCACTTCCACAAAACATCTCCACGTCTGATGTTTGCAGTGGAGAGATTTGACTTGTAAGAGTGAATTAACTGTTTTCTTGAGAAACTGAATGTTTTTCAAATTACACATCTAAAATATATTTCTTTTTATTCCTTCCTTCTTTGTTTTTGGAATTGTTTTCTCACCATTTGGGTGTCTACCTCCTTCCTCCTATCTAGTTTTTGGTCTCAGAGAAAAAGTTTGTGACTCACACCCTGTTCCTTTTTCTGTGGCCAGCTTTTGCCTCATCTGATATATTTGCTGCCTTTACTATTTCCTGTGTTCTTGTTGTTTTGGTCTCAGCCCTTGCACATTTGTAATTTTAGCTGTCTTTGACCTATAATCACCTTTCCTGCTTGCTCTCTACTGAAGACTTGCAGCTCTCAGCTCTCCTGCTTTTCTTGTGCCCTTTCTCCTCAGCATCTCTGTTGCTCCAGTCCTCAACATTTCAGGTGGGGGACCTGAAAGATAATGGAAACAAGGTGACACTTGCCCCTCAGGATCTGTCCTGACTTTTAGGCTTTGTTAAGAGAAATTACACATCACTGTAAATGCTGCCAGTGTCAGAACCAAGGGGTCTCTCCAATATTTATCAGGGCATTATTTGTGAGAGGTGTGGGGCAGAGATGAAGAACAGCTGTTGATTAACGTTTGTACTGATCTGACATCCTGATACATCCTGCTAGAGTTTAAGCCTTAAATTCTTGGCATCACTGTCTAACAGGACTCCAGAGTTGCTTCTGTGATTTGCCTGCTGAATTCTGCTGAATTTTGGACAAGTCCATGCATTCCATGTGTTCCAAGAATAAGTGAATATATCTTCATTTCAGCATTTGTCATGAAAAATCCCACAGAATGTTCTGTATAATCAGTATTAATGGTATTCTGTGGTGTATTTACTTATATAAATATTATATCAAGGCTCATAAGAGCAGATGACCTTAAACTTAAGTGCCGCTGTCACTGTACTGCAAGAGGATTAAAGCACTTTAATCTCAAGCTTTTGTCTATCCTTTGTGATCTAATGAGTGTATTTTATTACTGATCTTAATATGGCCAGAATGCTGAGTTTATGAGATCATTTTAGGTACTTAATGACAGCACATCACTAATCATGTGCCCTCTTTTTGACTTAATTAAATATTGGTGTTTTATGGCAACCTGGCAAGTATAAACTTTCCAGCCTTGTCAAATTTTGAGAGGTTAAGGGGAAAAATAAGCTGCCATGACTATAACTAAATAGTGTATAAGGTGAAATTCTTCAGCAAAGATGCCAATTGCACATTCAATCCAGTTTCTGACTAGATGGAAGTTACTGTGATGATGATTGGACAGAGGATATATAATAATTTAAGTCTCTTCACACAATACAGATGGTATGCTCTCAAGAAAATTAAAAATAAAAGATTATTTCTTCACATATTCACCTATGAAGGGATGTTTGACCTTTACCAGGCCAGGCCCTCTGTGCTTGGTGGAGATATAAAAAAAAAAATCTATGTTTGCCTTCTCAGCTCTTTGCCAAGGATTCAATTCTGAAATTTGATCCCAGCTACTGGACACCAAATTTAGGAAGGAAGAGTGAAACTGTGCAGATGGTGGACTGTACATTGCTGGGTGGCTACCAATAGGAACACCCAGAAAAAACAACAACAAAAAAAAACACTGCAAGAGAGAGATTGAAATTTGAGTACCTTCTCCTTTCCCTAGTCACCCCTTGTGCAGCTAAACATCACTTGCCATCCCACCAGCCATGTTTCTGTTATCATCGTGAGGAACCTGATATTGTAACTTGATGGTAAGTGAGACTGTCTGGAATTAATTTCAAAGGGAATATGTTTGGATATTTTGATTGCTCTACATGGAGGAATCATAGAGGCACAAATGCTTACAGATGTGCTCACAGATTTGCATTATGCGCCAGTGCTGACTCTGGCCGAGTCTGTATTATCACCTCATGTAATTGATAACCTTCCCTTGGAGCTCTGAAAAGCCAACTGTATTTGTCTGAAACAATATTTCAGGTCTTTCCTACCTATTGACCAAAGTGGCCTATAGCAACATATGTGACTTCTAGAGAAGATATGTTATGGGGCTAAATTTTTTTGTCCTTTTCTTCATACAACACTCACAGTATTTTCTTTCCAATGTACATATAAAACTGCTAGAGTATTTTACTATTTTACCTCTAGCTTTAGCCAATATTACGTGAAATATATCTTGGCCAGTGCGGAGACAACAGGAAAAAGGTCAGTTTACACATTAAAAAAAATTGGAAACTGGTCTTTGTAAGATGAACACATCAAGCACATTTCACAACATAAAAACGGCTATCACTGGAAAATGTAAGCTTAACAGATGTGTTTATTTGGTGATTTTCAGCCTAGTCTGTGAATATATATTGCAAGTCCAAGAAGAATAGTACAGATAGTATTTTACTTTTGTTTAGCTTACCTTGACATTTCTTATATCTAATTACTGGTGAATCAAATGCACACATAAACAATTTGAATCAAAATAAAATCCTTGATTATGCTTTTTTCCCCTGTTCATTTTGAATACTAAAATACTTAAAGTAATGCTTAAGCCCCTTAAGTCCCTTAACAGGCTACATCCATGGCATACAGAAGCCCTTGAGCACTCCTAAACTACTCCAGCACCAGATCACAGACACTACTTTACATGACTTAGACCTAGGAGCCAGGTTACTTTTCTTCACCTTCCAGTGGGCAATATTAGATTATTGATCCTGGTATTGCAGTCTTGTATAGGTACCAAAACTGCTGCTATGTGCACTGTATTTATGCTATCTTGGGGAAAAAAAGCAACAAGCCATTCTTCTTAGACTGTAATGTAACTTCTGAGGCTGTAACACCTTCAGACTAAACAGACTAAAGTATTTATATTTTTATTTGTATTTTTATATATATTTAGGAGTTGTTAACACGCCATATTTGACAATAGATTTATTTATACATATGTTTCTAAAAAAATCATTATAGGTGGACAAATTGTTGGTAAAAGTCTGGTGTGCTAGCAAAACTAAAATTTCACTAAGGAGGGCACTTTTACATTAGCCATATTACCTTGAAGTCAGCAAAATATTGACCATGACTTTGGGGGCCATTGGGTCTGTCCCCATTTCTTGTTCTACTTATGACATGGTCTGGCTTAATGCTGGCATACAGCCTAGCAGTCCTACAAACAGTGCAAATATTTTTCTAGCCTACAGGATTTCTGTATTTGTTCTTCAATGTCCTTGCCTTTCTGATGTTAAATTTGCACAAACTACATCTTATTATAATCTTTGGGGATTTTTTTCTTGTTTTGCCTGAAGTCTCTTTTTGCATAGTAGGGATCAGGACTCTCTAAAGGTTATTTCATCACATTATTCTTTTCTGTCCAGACCACTGGCTTAATTGCCAGGGCCTTTTGTAAGCCTCTGTCCACTCATCCCATTCCCTCAGAAGCTAGAGTTGTGCCAAGGCAAAAAGCCGTGAGAAGAAATACTACCCCATTGGTATGTGTGCAAAATAGGAAGCCTCCATCTTAGTATAAGCCACTGTAGTAATTATCTGTGTCTAATATTTCAGTTGTGTATAGTCTCTGGATAAGGCATTTTTGCTAATTGGCATGTCTTGGCTCTTGTGGTTAGCAGTTGTAAACCATGGACTTTCAGTTAACAAGATGTGTGAAGAGATTCTGAGGAACCTTCATTAAGAATTTCACAATATTGTTAGAAACTGTAGCCAGGGAAGCAGCTAATTTAATTTTCCTTGATCAAATATGCTAAGACAGGGGATTATTCTTAAATGTAATTATTCCCCAGGGAAATGAGGAGAGGAGAGTAAGACAGGGATGGGGTTACCTTCCCAGAAACTTGTTTAATGGTGTACATTCCTAGTGTCTGATTTTCACTCTCTAAGTCTGCAGCTGAATTGTATGTAGTCTGTCTTTATCATTGATTGTTGTCACAGGCACAGAGCAAGTCAACCACAGAGGAAGTGGAATAGGAACCAAACTGGGCAAAAATAAGTGTAAACACATATTGATTCCTCCAGGGTACCTGGAAGCAAAGTAGCACATGTCCATCACACTCAACCCTCATTAGATCAGCATCTTTGATGCTGGGCATTTTTCTAAATTATAGGGTATAGTAAATAAGGGTAATTGAAATAAGTTTTAATTATTTAGAAGCCAAAGCTAAGTTAGTAACCCTGGAGTTAAAACAAACGAACTGTGTAAGCAGTCTTTGCAGCCCAGTTTCCCATAGAGCTGTACTTCAGTGGTTTTGATATAACCATTCCCTTTGCCCCATTCTGTTAAATTCTAGTCTGCCATGGCAGTCTCAAACTATGCTTTATGTGATGTGTAATTTGATAATACATGTGCTGCATGCTAAAACTTAGACCCGAGTCATATAGGCTCCAATCCAGTGTAGGTTGCTTCATATTTCTTTCTCCAAAAGCTATGGAAAAAAATTCCACTTAGCAACTCTCCAAGTCATCAAAGAGAAAAAAAAAAAGAAGAAGAAGGAGAAGAAAAAAAAGGCTCAACAACCCCAAACTCTTCTTTTCAAGCAGAAAACTCTCTTCCAGGAAAAAATGCTTAGAGATTTTTAGTGTAAACTAGAACTGGATAATGTGTATCATCTGAAATAATCTGAAAATTCACCTGAAAATCAATTTTGATGCTCAATTAAAGATCATATACAAGTTGTACTGCAAAGCTTTTCATTATTGGCTAGTTTCAAAGAGAGTGTTAAAGCTTTTGTTGAAGGAGAGGATCAAGAAAATATTCTAGCAGAATATCTTTCTGAGAGAAAAACCTAGCAGAGCTAGAAGAAAACTACAGGAAAAGGTTAGGTAAAATTCCTGAGAGCTATAAAAAGTCCCCAAATAACTACAGAGACATCAAAATGTCATCAGGTTGTTAGACTTCAAATTATAAACAGGTGATTCAGTGATGTGATGCAAAAAGCAGTCCAAGTCCCTAAATTTCAGACCAGGTGTCTCTTCATTATTTGCTGCTAATTATGCTGAACTGTGAACTAGATTTAAATTAAGATTGTACTGAATTCTGTCTGCTCTGAAACATCTAAGGTCATTAATCAGACAATCCACAAGCACAATATTATCAGAATTATAAGTTGCTTTTGGCTTTTCTTTTGCTTTTTGAATCTTTTCCCTGCACATCTGTAGGTGTGTGGCTCCCTTCCAGCTCAGCTGCTGTGCTGACTGGAGCTGAAGGTGGAAATGCTTCCTCTGGAGAGCAGCACACAGGGGAGCTGTTCACACCCTGGGGTGCAGCAGCCCTTCTCCTCAAAGATGCTGGGAAACTTGAGCTGCTTGTGGGGAGGACTCCTTGCTTGGGCCATCTGGGGGATGAGGATGTGACACCTCCTGATGCAGAAGAAAAAAAAATCATTTGCCCTCAGTCATTCCATTTGTATCATCACAAGACCCTTTTTTTGCATGGCCTACAAGAGCAGATGTAGCTAAATAACAGCATTTGAATCTTGTGTTGTATTTGAGCTGTTCCTGAGCAGTTCCTCATGGGAATTGCCTTGTTTCTGGAAGCAGGGCTATGGGGATGAAGGAAGCCTAAGGCATCTGAAACACACATCCCTAGCTGTGCTGGGACACAGACATTTGCTCAGTGAGCCGCCAAGGACACCTGGAGAACCACTTGCACTCATTGACAATTAATTTCCCCCAGAGTTCCCCAATTTTGAGCTTTTTAAGATATGCAGAATGCCTCTGTGGCCTTTCACCTTTCAGCCTTGTGAATATTTTTGTTATGAGTTGCAGCCCTGGGACAGCAGGCCAATCTGGTGTTAGAGATCTGTGCAGATGCTTCCCAACTGTGGCCAAATGGGAGATTTGCTGTGGTTCTGTACAGAACTTAGGTCTCGTCTCACTGACTGGAATAATTTTGTGAAAAGACTGAAGGGTTGTTTTCTCCTACCAAAGCTGTCAGACATGCTGCTGTGTGTTGACTGTTCTGAAGTGGTCAGAACAGTCTACCTTATTATGGTCTATCTTATTAACCTGACAACTGACACTGCCAAGGGAGGCAGAATTATATTAGGAAGATTCCTCTGGAGACTGCTGTTTCCATTCTCTACTTTCACATGCGCAGAGGCAGCACCTTGAGGCCAAAGAAAAGAAGGTTTTAGTGTTTCTCAGGGTATGGATCTGGAAAGTTTTCTGTGAGTGACTGAGTAATGAAGTTACAGTACAACTATCTTGAGACCATGTGTAAAGAAGGAGGAGGATGCAGATATATGGCAAACAATAGCGGTTTCAACACAACACTGTAATATTGGAATTGTTGCAAGGAAGGTGTGACCAATATGGAGGTTTCTGAGCCCTAGAATATAGTGTGGGATAGCCTAAATGATGTTTTCCTGCTTAAGTTGTGGGGTTGGATGGGCAGACTCTCAGCTGAACTGTGTCAGGGTCTTTGCCTGATGTTGGAAAACCCACTGAATTCTGTCAGTTTTTTGGTCAGTACTTCAATTCTGTCAGGTTTTGTTTGAGTGCCTGCTCAGGTAGTGACAAAGGCTGTTCCTTTCCTTTCCTATAGGGACAACCTATACAGCTCTCTCTATCTGACAGGCTGCAATCTCTAGCTTCTTGATAGCTCTTAAAAATCCATATTAGGAGGTTTATAACTGAGGATTGTAACTGAGAAGTCCTTGAAGAAAAAAATTATTCTTGTCTTTCAAAGTGAGATACAACCTGTTTTATATAATCATCATGAAGATTAATTCAATCATCTTTTACCTGCTTTGCAAATCTCAGAAGGATTAATAATAATTCATCATTTTTGAAACTCTGAGATACATTTTAACATGGTGTTTGACAGGTTTGCATAATGTGTGATTAATCAATTAGAAATTTTGTACATATGCATGACACTACATGAATATTTCTCTGATCTTTCTCCAGTACACTTGTAGACACAAGGTTCTTGTACAGTAGTCAAAGAAAAAAAATATGAAAGCTCCTCTTTCAGCTCGCACTTATGAAAGGCTTCAAAATGAAATAGTCTTGCATTCACTAAAGAAAGAAAAAAACAGAAATCCATCTGTCTATCAGGAAATCTGATATGTGCTACACATGCTAAATCTCCTTTTCAGTGAAATGGATTAAGAGACCTTATAGAAAAATGTAAGTGAAAAAAATGCATGCTTTAAATAGAAGATAGGATTATACTTACCACTATGAAAAAAAATATGTCCATTTTACTGTGGAATAAAAAAGCAGTTCATATAGTCTTCAAACCTTTATTCTGATCCTGAGCTGTCTACCAGTTTAATGTTGTTACTTAAAATAGCCAAGAGATTTCAATGGGCCGAGTTTACCCTTAATTTCTTGAAATCTGGATGAACCTTCAGCTGGCACCAATGACATTCACATCAGTGTACCAGAGGACAGGTATGGGGTATGAATGCCTCTCATTAGCCATAATCTACAAGTAAGATCCTAGATAAAAACAGATCCAAAACCTAGAAGTACTCAAAATGGTTCTGGATCCAAGATATACTCAAGGGAGTTTTGATTCAATGAACTAAAACCTGTACACTGGATCTGGTAAACTAAACTCCCTTTCTACTCTGAATCTTCTTTACCCAATTCAATTTGGTATGCATGGAAATACAAAAGCAAACCATTCATCTGATACTAATTCTTGTAGAGCAGCTCAAGATGGCTGACCAAACACCGGCTAATGGAAAAAAGAATGTGATTTGTTGACAAACACTTCAGTTAACACATGCAAAGTGCGTGCTTACACGTCAGTTTAGTGGCCTCAGCAGTCCATTTGATGAAGAAAAGGCAATATGAGGAAAATTAATCATATTGGAGCCTGTCTACCTGATCTTTCTGGCATATTGCAGAACTTAATCTACAGTAAAATTTGGCAAGCAATTCTGATTTTCAGTGAAAAAGTCTATTTTGCAACATTCTCTCCCCTATCTTATTTTTTTTGGCATGTAACACACTTGGAGATTAGAAGGTCAGATAAAAATATTCATTAGTTACCTAAAAATGGTTACAGTCTCTGACAAGGAAGAAATCAAGTCACTAAAATCTTTTCCAGAGCAGACTGTGAAAGGCTGCACTTGGTGCCAAATGTGAGGTTGGTCAGACCTATGTTTAGAAACCCATGATAAGTTCTAAACACAGTTTGATGAAAACCTGATGCAAGGCTCTCCTTTCCCTGTCATCCGTTGACATTAAACTGTGAAGTTGCCTGTGATGTCAGTTCTGAATTATTCCCTCTTGATTGCTGACTCAAAGGCTGGATATTAATGGAGAACCAAGATTTTTAAGGTTCATCAGAGAAGGCATTATAAATCTGAAAAATATGCATAATTCTGGCTGGAGTATGCTCACATGTCTTTTCTGTACTTGGTTAACTATTCTTTAGCAATAATTTTGCAAGAGATCTTTTTTCCAAAGGCTGATTTCTTTTTGGTTTTGTCTTAATGCTCTGTCCATGGAAAGGGAACATTGCCATAAACACATAAATTCTTTGCCTGAATTTAAGGGAAATTTCATGTGGGAAAGACTGGCCACTCTACACTAATAAGAAAGCTTCAAGACAATGCTAAAACTACTTTAGGGAACTTTGGAATATATGAAGTATTCAGAAGAATAATACAACTGAAGTTATGAGATTTTGGTCTTGATTTGTCTCAGTTGAAAACCATAAAAGTCACTGCAAAATAACCCTCTGGTCCTGTGAGACACATGCTCTTAGCTTTGACACAGTGGTTACTGCTTGACTAAAGTTTTAGCAACAGTGGGATCTTGACCAGAACCAGGCTGGCAGTCCAGTCTTGTCTTCTTCAGACAGCCAAGGGAAGGGTGTCTTTGCCTGTCTTGTTCCCAGGATAGTTCTCTTATTTGAGAACCCGCTGCTGTTAAAACCTTTACCCTCCCTTGCTACCCAGGCATTTTCTTATTCTGTTGTCTTCCCTTTTCAAGAGAAAAGTGACTTATCTGTCCCTATTTTCTCCTGTCCTTGCTGTTTCTTCCAACTAATAAACAGAACAAATCTATCTTACAGTGACTATTCCAATAAGCAGGTCTGCATTCAGCATTTGTAATTATTATAGGGCATCTCCAAATTTGTTCATGTTCAACCCACACTTTTCTGTTTTGGCATGCTTTCTTCATGCTGGAAGCATTTCATAAATACTAGCTAGTTGTACTTTCCAAGGAATCTGGTGTAGTTAAAATAGTATCATTTCCATTAAAAAGAAACTTTTATCCTTTTTTCCTTTTTTTTTTTCTTTTTTTTTTTTTTGTTATTAGATGAGCTGACACTCTGTGGGATTTTAAATACAGATGTGATGTAATTTTGGAGGAAAGGTACCTCTTTAAAACTTCCAAATGTCTCATACACTGTGATAGAGTGGTGAGGTAGGATAAAAATATTGGACTAAAACCCAGAATGAGGAATTAGCCCTTGGAGGAGTGTGTAGTATCAAATAAGTGGGATGATGAGAAAAAACAGAGAGAGATGCAAGGAAAAATGCCAACTAAGAAATCAAATGCTGATGAACTATGAGAATGAAACCAAATCTAGGGAATTATTACATGATGAGAAAAGAATACAGCAAAAATACTCAAATGCTTGAAAAAGCAGTAATCCAATTATGCTCAAAAAGTGTGGAGAAGAAAAACAGAGATGGAACAGAAGCCATCAGACAGACTTTGGAGAATAACAGGAGCAGGACAAGAATGGAGTGAAGTAGGGGGGAGTTAAAAGTTAAAACAAATGCACACAATCAGCATAGAATTCAACCGTCTATCTGGTATTTATGGCACAGCACCTGTAAAGATAATGGAATATATAGTAACCCATAGGGTTCTTATTGTAGTTCTTGGTGCTTTCACTAGTATAGTATATCTACCTGACAGACTAAAATGGTTTCAAAGTGAAGGGAATTGAATGATCCTCTACTGATTTTCTGCATGGTGAGAAAGAGTGGCCAAATGTAGAACTTTTCAATCCTACTTTCTCTCCAGACTCTGCATGCAAGCAAGCCTCAAACTTCCCTGGCTGATATTGGTAGAAGCAAACAAAACTTGACAAGCTTTTTTGTAAATGCTAAATTATCCTTTTTTCCCCATTGTGTGGCTAACCCAGTCTGTAAACTTATTTTACATCTTGAACATTTCATAAACTAAATTTCCAGCCCATCTCATGATGGAAGTAAAAACAAACTACAATCTTTTGAGATCGTCTCTTTTTAAGGGTAAGGTATTTTCTTGACATTAGTGTGTGGTGGAGAAGCCTGCATTATCAGAATCACCCATCCAGCGCAAATGTCTGTCCTCTGCATGGTGAAACATTTTTATGGCAACAGTGCCCAAGCATGGGGGCAGAACCCCATGGCCAGGCTGCCCAGGCTGCCTCAGTGTCTGTGAGAGCAGGAGACGAGCTTTCCTGAGTTTTCCCACGTCTGAGCCCATTGCCTCGCAAGCCAGCTGCCCCACCCCAGGTCCTTTCCAGTGGTGAGTCAACATGCACGTAGTGCTTATGAGCAGACAGCCTGAGTCTGAGCCCTGCTCTGCTGTGGTGCCAGCAGGAATTGAAATTTGTTCTTCACCCTGTTTACATTTACTGAATGAAGTCTTTTGCACTTTAGGAGATTGAAGCAGGCAATACTGTGTCAAAACTACTGTTGAATGGGGTAGTGGGACAAAGGCTTCTGTTGGTGGAAATCTACCCAAACGTTCTAGATTGAAAGGCAAGATGTATTCCATTTGCCATGACAACTGCATGGCAGTTGTCTTCTGTTAAGTGGGCAGTTTTCCTTACCTCTTTCACAACCAGTTCTCCCTCCAGGGAGACATCTGCTGATAATGGGCTATTAATTGTCACTGTGTGGCTGATAAGAACTATAACATCCCATTGTGAGATGCTCCACCCAGAGGGAGGAGCGGAGCATTTTTACCTGGATATAATCTTGAGTTTCTGGAACACCAGCACAGCTTTTCCTGCACTGGATTTCCCAGAGGAACAGCTGCCTCTTCCACTTCATCTTCAGAGGAAGACTACACCCTTTTTCTACCAGATCACTGCTCCAACAGAACCACACGTGCCACTCCAGCAAGACTGCAGCCACAATTCCAATTGGTCTGCTGCCAGGACCCTGACCAACACTGTGTCAGGTTGTATTCTGACTCTGTCAGTGTTGTTTTGGTTCACTGGATTGCTTATTTTATCTTTTTATTTTCTTTCCTAATAAAGAACTGTTATTCCTGCTCCCATATTTTTGCCTGAGAGTGCCCCCTTAATTTCAAATTTAAAACAATTTGGAGGGAGGAGTTTACATTTTTTCCATTTCAGGGGAGGCTCCTGCCTTCCTTAGAAAACACCTGTCTTTCCAAACCAAGACACCAAACCAAAAATTGCCTTAACTAGAGACTGAAATCAGACTTTCAGTCTGTTTCAGTCAGCTGCTGTGGAGATGGCCTTGGAGAGTGTACAAGAGAGAGGAGGCAAAACCCCAACAAGGTTCTCAACTTCTCGCAAAACTTGCTCTGTCTTAAGGGCTAAATGTGGAGCTTAATGAACCCAACAGAAATTTCAGTAAGTATCAAACAGCTCTAGGTCAGAAAATTACCCATGTGTTCATTTACAGACTCCAGAAAAATCCAAAATAATGATGTAGTGATGGGTAAACCTTGCCTCTTCCCCTTTCACTGCTGTCAGGGCAGGCTGCCTTTAGCAGCTACTTTATTTGGTGATAAAATGTTTAATAATAGTACACATATTGGGCCAGAAATTAATGATTATTTCCATCATAACTGCCATACAGCACTCATAAAGGCTCCAGTTTTAATAGCTACTCTTTAGTGTGGCAAAGTTGTGGATTTTCAATAAGATATACACAGAGTGTTTTATGAGAAGGCTGACACATCATACCACCACTGTGTTTGAAACAGAAATATAATATCTTCTTTGAGATTTTTCAGGACTCTGGTGCTGGATCTTTGAACTGTGTTATGTCCAAAGTTTGTGTAAACAAATTCATTTTACTCCAATTCAGCCTAGTATTATAATGTCTTGAGGGAGGGAAATGGGATAGTATTATAGCACAATGATTTCCAGATATATGTTTAGTCTATTTTCTTCACAGCAGTGTAATTTGTTGTAGTGGTGTGCATGTGTCTGGAATTTTATTTTTCACAGCTATAAATTAAAGATACTGCTTCAAAAAGTCATAATTTACACTGAATGTCTGAAATACATATTAACTTCAACATCAGTGAGGAGATAAATCTGCCACTTCAAATCTTAATGGTTGTATTTCAGAGGATTCTAAATTGTACAGTTACATTCAGAGTATTAGCAACTTTTGTCATCATCAGCATCAGAGAAGTAATTTTCTTTTTGCTTTTGTGTTTCAATTTTATTAAGTAAAAGTATGAAAAAATTGCACTGAATCATGAAATTGAGGTTTAAATATTTTAAGAATTGGAAATATTTATGATGCATAAACAAAAGATCATACAGAATTCCAAACTGCATTACGTGATAACCTGTTCATAAACTGGGAGAGCAATCACAAAGGCACACATTGTCAGAGCAAGCCACAGGCTCTCCTAACATTCTGACATGACTTCAGAAGAATAATGCTGCTGAATCCATGTGCACTTTACGCATGCTGATGGCTCAAATGCAACAAACTCATGCATTCAGGACCTAAATGGACCTTCCTAAAATGGAGCAGACTGAAGATGTGGAAAAATGTTTCCACATTCAAGTCCAGTTGCAGATTTTAATATCAGAGGCTAAAATTTCTAACCTTCCTGCCAAGAATGTATTTTAACACTGCAAAATATGAACTGAAAATCAATGCCAGATTATGGGCAGCTGGACTATTTTCAGTGAAGAGTAACGCTTAAGCCATCATTTACATCATAAACAAACCATGGTGGAAAATGTGTGCAGCCTTCCCATTTAGTCAAAAAAAGGAATTTAAAACTTTCCCTTGCAATCGGGTTGTTAGCTTGTGGCCAGATCATCCTGGGGGCTTTTGCACAGAAAAGGGCCTTTGGCACACATGTCAGCCTCTGCCCAAGCAAAAGAAAAGAAAGACAGAAAAAAGTGGTTCCGTGGTATATTTTATACAATTATTTCAGGTTTCTAAGCCATGTCTCTGCTGCGTTTGTTCATTAAAGATCTGATTTGAGAGATATTGGATTAAGTGGAGTTACTATCACCTCCAAGGCTGATGGATCACAACCTGGCCACCTGTAGTGCATAGCAGTGCTGAAAACAGAAGTAGAAGGAAAATCAAAGGTGCAGTGCTATGGCAGCTTGCATTACAGGATAGCAAAAAAAAGGAATATACAGTCTTCACTGAAAAATGAGAACTATCAAAGCCTCTGTTTTAATTACAATCTGGGCACAATTCATTGTGCTTTTTTACAGCTTGTTTCATGCTGGCAGTGTGAAGTCCCACATTAGATTGTCTCACAATTCTTGTGCCAATAAACTAAATTCTGTATGCATTTGAAAATGTCTGTGTTTGGGGTATCTGGCAAAGAGGACTGAGTGACCAGTTTGCTCCATCACAGCTATGTAGGAGTCTTAAGAATTCAGTGAAGGGTAGGCAGCAGGCTTTCGTTTCCTGTTGTTGTTGTGGCAGTTTAGTGCACAGCTGTTTTGAAACATCTTGGCACAACTGATAAGGCAGAAATGTTTCCATTTTTGATGTCCTGAAGTTAGTGTGTTTTTGATAAAGACTTGTGGAGGAATTTTCACTCAGTAATCCAGTACTGGTTTAATTCCCTGGTAGAAGTCAAAAGTTTTCTTTAAGATTGAAAGCCTGGCTAGATCCAGGCCTGAGAGTCCTCTGCTGAATTATACCTGTATATCTTACTGCTACAGGTGATATAAAGAAGAAATCATAACTGCCCTGGGGAGATTACAGCTGTCACTAGTAGCTGGCATAAACAATCTTATGAAGAAAAACTGGTCTTCTCTTGCAGGGGTGGTTAAGACACAGAGATGAATAAAGTCATAGTACAGTAAAATACTATACTGCACCATGAGGATCAGCTCTTCAGAAGATCAGCAATATCTGATACGTGTTGAAACAGTCTCTTATGCTTTATCACACTGAACATGTGGCTTAAAATTCCAAATTTTGGGTTTTTTTTGAATTTTTCTTTTTGACTGTTTAGTGGATTTTTGTTCAGAGTGTTAAATTTTATTTTCAGTGAGGAGGGAAGGACTAGCTTTTATTCTCTTAATATAGTGGACAGAACTGTGTGGTAATGTCCTTTTCTTTAATTCTGTTGGTGTGAGGAGGGAGTCGACCCTCTAGAAAAGGACTACACAATTTTTTCTGTAGTTTGTTTTTCTAGTGGTTCTCTCTGATGGTGATCTTTGGAGGTTGGCTGGAGGTCATAACATGGAGACTGAACCACCAATGAGCTAAACAGTATTGCAAATAAAATTTGGGAGTAGAGAGGTTGAACCTTCAAGATTTTCTTCAGAAGACAAGGGAAAGAATTATGACTGGTCAGGAATCACTGTGACTCTATGGCTCTTATACAATTAACAGTAAGAGAAACATCTGGAATACAACCATGAATGAAGATTATCTGCATTGAGATCTGCAGCCAGGCCATCTTCAGAGACTTAAGCTCCTGAATTAACTTATTATAGTCTTCACTCTATCCTATATTACTGAGACTTTGATGTAAGAACAATCTGGGTCCCCCTGAAAACTTGACTCACTTTCTCCGTATCTCCTCAGCACCTGTTAGGCGTAGGTGAGAATGACACCGAGAGTAGACTGCACCCTTGCACAGCCCTGGGGGCTGTGGTATTGACATGCTTTTATCAGCAACCTGATCTCATAAAGAGTTCCTGAAAGTCTCTGCATTGTGGGAAGGAATTAAGTTCTGCAGCAAAAAGATGCGTGTTCTCTCTAAGTCTAAAAGAACGAGGAAGAAAACCACATCTGAAATGCTTCACTGCACAGCATGTTTTCCCTCATGCCTTCAAATCAACAGCTAACATGAAAATCCGAGCATACTGGAAACACATTTTCATGTCAGCTCCAGAATTTAACTTTACTTAGATTTATTACAGGTTTAGTTGGCCCTCAACCTTTTGCAGAATGAAATACTTATATTGGAAAAGTGCTACCTTTGTTAAGCATTTTAACTGAAAATTGGCACATAATGAGTCAGATCTTTACACATGAGTACTTTCTAGAGCTGAGTTTACTAGAATTGCATCATGACAGCCTCCCAGGGGTTACTGAGGTGAGAAGAAGGGAGCTTCAGGGGCCTCTGATATCAGTTGCTAATGGTCTCTCCCTGGCCAAACAAGGCGAGAAACAATTCTTAAATAGAAACACAGCTCCTGCTATTCTGGCCGAAATGAGAATGAATGGATTGGAAATGTCACCAAGGGCTGCCTTTTCATTAATTTGCTTCACCTATTTCCACTGGATTTCCCTGAGCTCCCTGAAACATTGATTCATTGTATCCCCCATAGCTCCTGTTATCCTTGTGTTTGCTACAGATGCACAATGAAAGGAATCAAAACAAAGAATTTGTGTGTGGACAGAGTTTATTGAGCAATTCACAGATAAATATGTTCCTTGAAATTTTGCAGGACCTGTTATATAATGTAAGTAAGGTAAGTAAAATTCTATTTTAGGAATGATTTTTGCTGCTTATGGAGAGCAACTTAGGATCCTGAATGGGAAAAATGCTAATTCCAAAGAGGTGGGGGAAGATGTGTCATGAAAATACAAACCAGAAAAAAATCACATGTTAAATATATTTGTACACATATTGATCATGACACAATTTGTCTTTTGCCTTATTAGGCTATAATTACATCTTTTGAACAATTTCTTCAATATGCCAGAATGGCTCATAGACATTACCAAAGTGTCTACTATTCTGCTTGTGACTGCTGTTTTAATGTAGCTCTTTGCCCACATAAATGTAAATCTGCATATAAGTGCATACACATAACTTTTAAATGTCAAATGCATACAACTGTATGATATCTAGCTGGCAGTCTGAGTCACTCAAAAAAAAAAAAAGCATTTCTTTGTGGAAAATATCAACAAACGTATAGATGTTGAAAGCGACACTTAAAATAAATGGCAGAGTTTATTCTTCAAAATCGGTTAAAAAATACCCTCAAAATGCTTTGACAAAATGCAGCTGCTCTTTGTAGCACTATATTGAAGTATTTGAATGTGAGTCTGGGTGGCATCACAAACATTTGTTTCCCATTGATTTAAAGCTTTAAATGCAAAATCCTTTGAAAAACCCTCCTATACCAAGGGTCTAAAAGAATGATTTGAAGGATCTAAATGTCAAGCTAGAATCAAAACAAATTTGAGGCAGCAGATCTTTGAAAGTAGAAAAAAGAGCATTACCCTTGCAAGGCAGTTCAGCTATAGTCATGTTTATCTGTGCCTTTGCAAAGCTGGTTTACACTGTATATGCTAATCCTGTGCAGGGTTTGGTGTCCCAGCTAACCGGCAGTGGAGTACCAGTGGACTGGGCAGTGCATTCCTGACATCACTGCAGTGCTCCCCATGCCCACTGCAGTGCAGCAATCAGCCTTTGCACTGGCCCCATCCTCTCAGCACACCAGAGGCTACTGCCCTGCCAAATGATTGCCTGGTCAGTTTGTCACTCTCCAGAGCTCCAAGGAAAGTGCAGCACTGACTGTACGTATCACCTTAAGCACAGTAAGATGTCTCTTTCCATTCTCCAGCACAGCACCTACCCTGGTTATTTTCTTTCCTTCAAAGAAAAATAGCTTCCAATTATTTCACAATTTGGACATTTCTTGGGTCATGCCAAGATAAAGGAAAACTTGCCAGCAAAGTTTGTGATTCATCTCTCTTTTCATCATCAGCTTTTGAACCCGCTATTTGTTTTACTGGAAGCTCTCTGGATTAAGCACATGTGGTTTAGCAGTGCCATGTACTAACAGCTCAGAGCCAGTAACTACATCTTCTACCTTTGTTTCATCTTACTAAAGCGCTGATTATTATTGTGCCACTGTTTTTTGGGAACAACACTCCTTGTGTTCAGTTTCCAAGAGTGTGTGAAAGAAAATGAGGAGAAGTGAGAACAGCAAATAAGATGATAAAAAGCTCCTGACTAACAGCTGAAGGTGCTGCTATTCTAAAGAGAAAAACACAAAAGTCAGCACTGACCAGTAGTGCTTACAAAATTACTTTTACTACTGTTGAATTAGCTAGTCATATGAAGAAAATCACTACAGATTACCAGTTTATATCTCACAATACAAAAATGGGAAAGAGTAATATTACATAACTGAGGAGTTCCTGTACCATAACTTCCTATTTCTACATTTGGTATTAAAGTTGCAGTATTACATTTCCAAATCAAATAGCTATAAAATCTCATCTGAATAACAGCCTAGTACATGTTTTATAATGGTACCTAGTAGCTAGCAACTGGTATATCAAACCTTCACATTTCTTGATTGATTGAGAAAATAATTCAGCATTGAGTGATAACTAATGCAAATCCACTTTTGGGCTTGGTAAATGCAGCTATGATTAATAACAAGCTTAGTAAAAACCCCTGTGAACCAGAGCCAGTGCTGACTGTTCCCTGTTAGCCCTGCTAATACAGGAATGATTCTGAAAGGAGGAACCCATTTTCCCAGCTCCTGTAGCCAAAGCCATTTTTCCACTGTTGAATACCAAAATGTTGCAATCATATAGGAAGCTGCCCCTCTGTACTGCATGCCTTTGCCTTGTTGGACTACAGAATTGATGTCGTTTGCTATTTGCTGAAGCTTTGCTCTGCTTCAGGGATAGCCATCAGAGAGAATTCTGCCCTCTGTAGAGAAGAGCTGTGTAGGCTGGCACTTGCTTTGGCATGCCCCTGAAAATGAGGAGCAGACTTGATTCTTGCTGTGCAAACATGTCAGTGACAGCATAAAATCTGAGTAAAATATTTATCTGCTAGGTTCAGTATATGCTTGTCAGCATGAATTAAAAAAAGAAAAAGAACTTGTAGAAACATATCTGAAATGAGGAGACATTTTGCCTGCTCCTCATTCACCTGGACTATGTTGTCCTTTCATATCTGTCACAGATTTAAAAATATTTCATCTCGTATTTGTCATCAAACTTTGGGACAATTCCCATCCCTTCTCTTTTGTCATTGTAAGGAGATCATGAATAATTATACTTACCAGAATGAATATATTTGAATATTTTATTTGAATGGTGCAGCAGACACAGGAAGCACTTGTGTTGTTCAGCAGTCCAGATCTTAATGGGTCATGAAACTTTGACTTTGGGAAGTCAGACATGGTAGGTCCAAATAAATAGTTGCAATGAAAGTACTCAAAACTTCAAGGATTTTATTAGGCAGGAGTGTCCACAGTCTGCTTGGTTTTCAGCTCAGCTGCAGAGTGTTTCTGAATGGTTTACACATCCTCCAAACATAGAAATTCACAGAGCTACAGAAAAAGTAAAGACTGGGAGGCTCTAAACCAACTATGGATGTGCTGAGGCATCTATCTTCAGGACACAGCTGCCTCACAGGGCTTCAGAGTGCAGCAAGACAAAATAGAAAGTGGGAGCATGGGGGGAAATTTGGATTAGCAGGTGTAATTTTTGTGTTCGAGGTATTCATTTGGTCTGCTTTTGGTGACATTGTCCTCAATCTGTTTTCATCAATGTATTCCTTTATAGGTTTTTTTTCCCCTTTAGTTAAGACAGAAGATTATGGAAAGTATAAATTTAGCATGCTGCTTTTCTTCCAAGTAATTTGTGTATTTGAATGTTTTTGAGCCTTTATTAAAATGTTAGCAAAAAGCAAAACTCTAGTAATTCCATTAAATTGTTATTATCATTATCCCCACTGTAATAGATTCTGGGAAGGGGTGCTTTTTGCTCTGGATTTGTTCAGAGGTCAAAGAGAAGCATATATATTGTATTTCCCAAGAGCACGCTGATGATGCCAAGGGCTGCCCAACCTGGTACTGCAGCTCGTGAATTTTGCTTTTGATACTCACCTACCACCATTTAGATCCACCGAGTCATGCAGGTGGCAATCTGAGTAATATACACTGTGTTAGTGACTTCAAAAGTACAGAACACCTGATGTCATATAGGTATCTGAACCTTCTTTACCATTTTCTAGGCTGAAAAACCTGCTGGGCTACTCTGAGCACATAGGCTTTGGATAAAAATCTAAAAGCAGGAAAAAGTATCAAAGTTTGGAAACTCTTAAAGTGCCTTTCTATTATCACTATAGTCACTCTCCTTCATTGCCAGAAATCAGTTTTACAGGTGCTTCTACAATATACATGCAGCCCTCTTTCCAACTTTAAAGAGGGAAGACTGGATTCAGGGTAAAAAGAGCTGAAGTAGCCATAGTTAAGCAACTGTAGCTTCTTCAGGACTGTCTCTTTTCTTTGCAGCTGTCACACACAATTAATGTTTGTAAGTAAAATTAGGTCAGTATTTGTTACACTGTTTTGGAGTGAGGTGTCTGGTAACTGTGTATTAGCAATATGCATTTGAAATAAAAAAACAACTGAAGGTACTACAGTTATAGCACAAGTCTGACAGACAGGCCAAAGTACTTATAGAATGTAGCCCAAATGGTCTCAGCTTTTAAATCTATATATTAATTTTTAGTACATCCTTAAAACAACATAGAATAGATTATCAGTGCTACTTGCTAACCCAAACAAACTTTATCAGTAATTTAAAAAATCATGTTGTGTGTTAATTTGGCTCAAAAATTCATGTGACACCTTTAAAATAGTTTCCTATTTCATAATTTAAAGAGACACTCATAATCCATAGAGTGTTGGGAAAGTGAAGTCATTAACATTGTAATGTCTTGACAACCTCATACCTATAGAAAAAGGAGTGGGAAAAAATGTCATCTCTGCTCAGTCTGCTCAGTTCCTGTCCTACTGGCCTATAAGATCCAGCTAAATCAATAATAGTCCAGTCCAAACCAACAATAGGTAGTAAAAAAGTTACATTTTTTTCTTTCAAAATTAAAGAAATGATAAGTTGGAGTTTTCAATGGAATTGAGTGGAATTATTTTTGAAAACCACTCATGTTTGCATTTATCAGTATAGCATGTAGCAGATAAATGGAACCCTTTTCCTTGGAATTAACTCAGGGACCCAAATCCTTATTTTTATTTTTTTTTCTATAGAAAAATCACACACACAAAAGTATACAACAGTATAAAATTAAGTTATGGAAATTCACAGCAAATGCCTTTCCTGAAATAATATTCTGGGGTTTTATTTGTATTGGAAACTCTGAAAAATTAAAACACAAAGACTTCACGGCTTCTTTATCTGTCAATTTTCCCTTTCCAACCAATAAACACAAAATAAAAAAACACAGAGAGAAAATGATGTCATAGAATCAGGAAAAAAGAGACTAAAAGCTGTTTTCTACTCTGCTTTGAGCCAATTTAGCTCAATTTACCTCTTGGAATTCTGTATACTTTAGAGGAGGTAAAAAGCATGATCTCCTTGCTTTGAATAAGCTGTACAATTTTACAATTTAGTCTCCTTCTCGTAACATATTCAATCTGGTATTTCCTTTCTATCCATTATGATGTTGTATATTAGGGAGCAATGAGAAAGACACAGACCTCACAGTCAGGCGTTCTGTTTTGATTTAATTCAACAAGGCTTTGTTTTATCTCCATGTCTTTTCCTGCCTCCTTGGCTGGCTCTGCACCGCGTTCGAAGCACAGACTACGCTTCATTTAGCAGCGACCTTGATCTGCAGTTGTCAGAGTGGGCACTCTCTGCCTGGTGTCTGATGGGTCCCTATTTTGTTGCTTTCACTGTTGTCTAAATATTATGACAGAGGAAATCTTCCTACAGTTGTGGATGCCTACAGCCCAGCTTTAAGTTTTCAGCAGGTAGGAAGATGGGAGAATGCTTTTGGCTTAGCCTGGCTGTGTGGCCAAATGTCTTGATGCTGCTGGCTGGTGATCAGAGAGGCTGCAGAGAGCTGGTGAGTAGCCAGGGGGGACCTGGTTTTATACAGCACTGCCAGGTCTTGTAAGCTAGTCCAGAGTCACTGAACCATACCTGTAATCTGGGACAGGTACCTGGAAAATACAACGTGACAGTGGCTACGAGAAGAATAAAGAATAGATAGGAGGAAGGAAGTGGGGTCAATATGCATCTTTCAGGATCACAAACTACTTTACTGGCTGATTTCTCAATAAAAATGGCTGGATAGCTATTTCTTACCAAAGATGGATACTAGTTTTAATACTAGTCCTAAAGTTAGGCTGCAGATATCAGGCAGCCTTTCCTTATAACTGTCCCTCCTGCAGAGGCCAGGGCTATAGCACAAGGGGGAAGGGACAAGCTTTTCTGCAGTTAAATGCATACAAAAGCTATTGAGATGACTGGCAATGTTCCACCTTCCTCATGTTGATGAGCAGCCAATGATAAGCTCGAGCCATGAGTTGGAATCTCAGTTCTCCACACAGAGGATCTATGGCAAGATTTCCCAAAGGCTGATGTTTCACACATTGATCATTTGGACTCCTGTTATTCACAATAGCCACCAACTCAATAAGATATTGGCATAGCTGTTCTAAAGGTCACATTGCAGCCTGTAGTTGCACAGACAACTTCTCTTTCCCTTTACCAGAAAATGACATACAGGCTGCTATGCCATAAACCTGGCTATCAACAGCTCATCCCAAGGAAAGCTCTATCACTGATGGAGGATACAACAATGTTCACAGGTTAGCCTGCTGGCCTGGCTCCCAGGCTAAAAATGGTGACACCACCCTCCGTTGTGTTGGATGTCTCCTTGATATTCTTCTGGCATTCAATTTCAGCTTTACTCCTACTTCAGAACTGATAGGTGAAATTCCACTCCTCACATCTAATTCAAAAAAGTTCTGGAAGCCCTCTATCCCAGCTGAGTCTCATGGCAACTTTTCAGCCTCCAGACTCTGGCTGCCTGGGCTCCACATAGATGTTGTAAAAGAAACTAGGCCACTCGAACTCTAAAAATCTTTTGTGGCTAGACAAAAGTTGGGGAAGAGGAGAAAGAAATCATGGTTTTCTTTCATGCAGAAGACTTCTGAATTGCTTACCAAAAACTGACTGCAGAACCAAGACTTGATTTTTATTTGTAATATTTCTGATTTATAAGCAGCACTTGCTTAAAGCTGTTATGATGTACAACCAGATAGCTATCATATAATTTAAAAAAAATGGAAGAAATCCTGAAAAAGAAAACGGGATGATGAGGTCATTTACCAAGGTCAATCAGAAGTTACTAACACCTGTTACCCCTGTAGCAAAGTCTTGTCTACAGTTTGAAGGGCTGCTGATTCCTCCTGGAATGGCCCCTTCGGTGAGTGAATGGCTGAAATTTCCAGAATTAGTTGCATATTTTGCTATCTGCTCTGTAATTACTGGAGAACTGTTCCTGGAGAACTGGCTTCCCTACTGGATTTTTGTACACTTTGACAAGGTTTGACCACTTCATTTCTCTTAATAATGAAAAAAATAATAAAGAGAAAAAGAGAAATACTTGTGCATTTAGATTATATTTAGCAGCCAGCAAGAAATATAAAGACTTATTTACATATATGTAACAATCAAAGAGTCAAAATCCACATTGCCCTACCTTCAAATTACTTGATTTTATGATGTGTAGTCATGCAAAATAACATATGCTTCTCTTACCTTTCTCTGCCTCAAGACAATTCAAAAAAGGCTCTTGTTGTGTAGTCATAGTCACTGCTAGGAAATCTTTTTCACAAAAAAACATTTTCTTGAGAGTCCATAGATTAAGAGGACATAAATGCACGAATGGGGAGGAAATACTAGAATAAAGCAGGAGCCATTTGGTGCAAAGTTTTTAAAGCCATTACTCCTGAACTTTTTAAAAGACATTATTCTGGAACTCTGTAATTTGTTGTTGTTACAGCTAGTTCAAAAAGTGTGAAAAAGATCATACAGTCAAAAAAAAAAAAAAAAAAAAAAAAAAAGAGCTATTGTGCTATATGTTCCAAGCCATAAAACACCACTTCTACATAAAATCTAAAATCATTGATGTGACCCAGACAGATGACCTGGTGCTATCAGAAGAGTTTCTGCCTATATCTTTTGATGGCAAAAAAGGACTGAATAAAAACTGCACAGAAATTGAACTGACATGAACCAGGTTTTTTACATTACATGCCAGCTGCACTCGGAGGAAACTGAGTCCTTTGTTCAACAGCAAGATGAAAAGAGTGCAGAGGGCTAACAATTCTTGTTAAAACCTGTTTTTCCTAGTTTATACTTCAGACTGGAAGCCATTCAACAGGTGCGAAATCTTGATATGTTTAAGAAAACAATTGAGGAAGTGCCATGAAAATTTCAGCTTGAGTATATTAACTTTTGGTGTATCAATTTTGTTCCTAAAATTATTTTTTTAGTTTTATTATCCTAAAAATTGAAGTTTTTAAAAATGGTTTAGGGAGGAAACTTTTGAATTTCTATCCCATATTCAGCTCTTGACTTATGCTTAAATTGCATTGGGTATGATGGCAAAGTTCTTGGTGAGCCAGAATACTGCGTTAGCATAGTAGTGACTGAATGACAAAAAATACATATTTAATCACTGGTTCAGATGATTAGGTATGTTTTATGTGCTGTCATTTATTTGTATGTTAAATAACTCATCTGAAAATGTATGTCAAGAGCAGGATTTGGAGTGGAAGCCTCACTCAGAGATTTTCAAAAGATAAAAATGTGGCAACTTCACATCCAGCTATTGAAAGCAATGGGAACTTGAAGGGATAGGAGAAAATATTGTAGAATGTGCCATAGAAAGAAGACTAACAGCAAGGGAGAGCACAGGTGGTATGGAAAGAGTGTTTTGGTTTTCATCTGAGAGAGACTCTAACTAGAATGAGAGGCATACAAACTTTGGGATATCAACAAGACTTTTTAGAAAAATAATGAGAGGATATTTATTCCACAGCAGAGATGGAGGGAGCCCTTCCTGGTATTGCCAGTCAGAGCATTCACCTCAGTGCTGACAGCAGCAGATCAGGGAGGTGAATATAAGGCAATTGCTCCAATCAGTGCTCTCTCTCCAATCTGTATGAATTACTATTAATAAAACATGAAATGCCTTCAAGAATAGTATAGCCAAGAGCCTAGTGTCAAGTTGAAGCTTGCTCATTCTCATAAAAGGAGCTGATTTAGAAGAAATGGCATTTTCTAGCAGGAGCACTTTATAGAAGACCTCTCAGCCAGCTTTATTTTAAACACAACACAGTCTCTGAAAATGGAAGAAGAAACGATCTTATCAGAAGAATCAAAATGTTTCTTTCCAATAACAAACTTAATGGGTGTAATTCAACCAATATCAGCACATTTCAGATTAGATCTGCAGAACTGAACAGTCTCATTCCATAAAAAATTAACAATAGATGGAAAAAAAGCCTTTGCTTTCCATCAGCTTTCATATTGATGTTTTTCTTTCAGCATATCTCTTCAGCTTTGTCCCTTGGTTTCTCTGTTTCTTGTTTTACTCTTTTCTAGCTACAGTTTCTGTCTACAGAATGATATTTTTAAATGAAAACTTTATTAATCCATTTATGCAGTGCTTAACTCAGTAGCCCAGATTTCATCACTAGCAACAAATAAGAAATATATATGTATGTCTTGGCAATGCTCTGTCTGGCCAGACACTGTAAGGATGGAACTTGGTTGTATACATTTAATGCTTCTTGGCCTTAACTTGTAGTTCACCATTAGTTCTTTTCTCTGCTCTACCTGCTCTTCTATCTTCTAAGACTTCTTAGCTATCATCACAGTAAATACTGATGACTTTGTCATTAAAATCTGACAAAGGCTTGTGAAGACACGTTGCTTTTATCTATGTCAGGAAAAACAACAGGGAGCACCAAATAATGAGAAACAAGGATCTGTTAAGGACTGAATCCACACAGCTGGCCTGAGTTTGAACATTCTCAGAGATCAAAAGTAGATAAAGAATCTGCCTGTTGGCATAAGAACAGGCCCAGATGCTTGAATCAAGAGAGAAGGGGCACCGTGGGTTGAGGCAGCCTAGGTGGAGATGGTTTATAGTAGCTGTTCTGAAACAAATATAAGATTTCAACTTCTGCTTGGTATAAATCAGACAAAAATGCTGTCGGAAAAGATCTGGAATCCTACAACTTGCTTTGATTCTTGTTTTCTTTTGTCATGTGAATACTTCTTAGCTGTCAAATATAATTTAATTTCCCCCTAGGAGGTAGATTCTATTTTATCAAAACCAGCTAACCTTTTCTGTAATTTTTGCACAACACAAAAAGCCATACAATGATGGCAGCTGAACCAATTTTGCAGAGTTGGAGAAGCTATATAAAAGTAAATCATCAATTAATTTTTATTATACAATCCTCTGTTAGCTTTACTCATGAATTTCAGCCCGAGAAGTGCCAAATCCCAACCTCATCTAGAACCATATCATTCACATGAAATCAGTAACAATAGCCTAACTTTCAAGCCTTGCTCATTTTGTCAGAAATCCAGTTTCCAGACTTATGACTTACATAGTTACATTATTTCAATGCCTTATTTCAATGCCTTCCTATGCCATTGGACTTGTGTCTCAGGTAGCACTTCAAAGAAGAAACATAATGTAAAAGTGATTCTGTATCTTCCACTGTCTCTGAAAACGTAAAAAGATCATGAAGAAAGTGTAAAACACTTCTTCATAGGCAATTACAAAATATGTGTTTAGCAAGTTTGGACTTGCATGCTCTGTGTAGTAAAACTTGGTAATGTGCTAAAAATATGTGGGACTGTGCCTCTTTTGCCAGTCTCTGTATATGTTTGGGGGGATGCTAATGGTAGGATGGGGTCAGAAAGTGCTAATGGTTGTATGGAGAAGCTTCTTCCCACTACTTTACAGTTCACCAGGAATATGGAGCTGGTGAGAGGCCTAAACTCTATGGAACAAATGCATTACTCACTATAGATCTGGCTGGGAATATGCTGGAGAATTGCAAGTTTTGGCCACAGAGTTGCAAGTGAGACCCAGATACTAACTTGAGTAGGTATTATATTTTTTAGTTTAGTTTCTGATGAAAAATTATTTGTGTCAGAAATATCCAAGACATGAATAAACCCACTTTTTTTTTTTCTACATGTTGTCAATTTGTGTCTCATTCTAATGGCACAAGAATAGACAAGTATTATGTCCATTACCTCGTATCCATATGGAGACATTAGTCACTCTACTGGTCCTAATGCTTACCTAGCACTGAAAGCTGTGAGGTTTGTGACACCAGCTCTGTGAGTGCCTCAAGCTGATAGTCATCTTCTTCTCTGCTCACAGGCCCTCATGGCAATCTCTGAGCTCTAAATACACTCCCCAGAGGGAGTTCTTCCCCTTTCCACTTTGTCTGAAGTGTTGAAGAGAGAAACCTGAACTAACCTACTGCTTCCAGTTCCCTGCCCAACACTTGATGTATTGAGGATGGAAAATCGGTTTTATGAAAGGCCGTTGGATTTCAGCTTTTGTTTTTGCTTACAAATTGGAACAGATGCTCCAAAATTTGAAATTCCTCATGTGGTAGAGGCAAAGGAGGCCAGTAAATAAGTAAAAGACAGTTTCCATTACAATGTGCAATATGGGTAATTACATTCTACTTAGGCAAAAAGTCAAACATTTAATCTTGAAACTGTAGAGCGTTCATTTTGACATTTTTCAGGACCCGTTTCTGTTTTAGTCAAAGAAATTATAGTTGAAGTGGTCATGATAACAGGAAGCAGTTCTCTTTTACCAAATGGCTCCTTCAAAGCTTTTTTAATGAGTTCTGGTTATGTCACTTGGTAGTCTTGTTTTTGCCCTAGGCAGGAGGGAATAAACTGTGGCTCAATCTAACATAACAATGAAAGGGTACACAATGCCCATAAAGCTGCTTCAGAGCCATTATAGCAATAACAGGAAAGAGAGCAAACCCTCTGTTCTTCACCAAGATGAGTGGAAAGGTCTCCCCATTTTGAGAAAAAAGTCACGCGGTTCTGTTATTTCTTTGAAGTGCCGTAATTAGAAATGATCTGAAACAAGAAAATAAGTGTTCTGAATCTAGTAAAAAAATCATATCGCCTCTTTCTCTGGAAATCAGAAATACTTCATTGGTTTTTCTGGAAGTAACACCAACCATTGTTCAAAGAGTCTCCCTAGCCCAAATCAAGGCTTTTTGATATTTTTATAATGAAGTTTTAGAGCTAAAATAAAAACTGAAAGATGCTTATTTTCAGGATGAACTAGAATGAGTCTTGAGGGTTTAATTGGTGGTAACTTATGCTGCAAACTCATGCTTGAAACAGTGTTTATAAATATTCCACTTAATGTAAAAAAAGTTATGAGTGATTATAGAAACCTGTCTGCAAAAAAAAAATATGCTATATGCCAGGAAGTACAGATTCTCAGTACAACTGCAATGTATATCCAGCTGTGTTAAAAATCTATATAGCAAAGATAATTAAAATATTATAAAGTACCATTCAGAATTATTTGCTCCAGAGGTAGCCTGCTGACTCAAGTGCTACTGAAGCTCCTTTAAACTTATTTCTTAAAGGCACTGATTTTATCTCCTAATAAAAGGACAAAGCCAATACCTAGAATGAAAAACTCATCAAAAGAGTACTTGCAGCTGATCCATAAACTGTCTAATATGACTTCAATAGAGAAATTTTAACTTTCCCACACATTCACAGTCTGTCTACTATACTCTAGAGCTACAGTTTCCTACTAGGAGTATACGTCCACAAGATTTTAATCATATTCTGATTTATTTACATCTGGCTTCCCCACACACATATATAAGCACATGTACATATCTATACATATTGAATGAAAGAGCAGCTAGCACTAACTGAAACATATCTGCAATATCTGCCAGCAACAGTAACAAGAGTTAACTACAGCTGAATACCAAAAAGGGATGAAACATTTTCTCATTCTGGCAAGCTGCACTTTTCCAGGATATTTGATAAGCAATATTATGCACCATAAACCACAGTCAAACAGAAACAATCAGTTTGATGACATATACCACATCTGGATCATAGGCAACTTGACAGTGTTTTTGCCTTGAGCCATAGCCATGTCAGCTTTAATGTGACATTTAGCATATTTAACCATGAACATATGACACGTCTTTAGAAACCCTTATTGTCTAAATAGCTTATTTTTACATGCATAATTGTCAACAACAGTAAATAAAGTTCAGTGTGAAGTGACATTTCATAAGATCTTATCAGTTTTGTCCTGTGGCATTAGTTTAGCCCATGCTACAGAACAGGAGGCATATCCCAGATGGTATTTCTGAAGTCCTGCACATTGACATTATCTTTAATATTCAGTGCTAACTATAACAAGGAATGTGAACTTTCCCTGAAATTTCTGTCCTTTCTTTTCTTTTCTATTTTCCAGTCCTTTGGACAGCAACTTGCTGGGTAAAATCCCTGTGACTGCCATAACTTAGGGCCAGGAGCAGGGGGTTATGGCTTGGAAAAAAATCAGTAACTGTATATAATATCATTGCAATGTGTGGAGTAGCTGGAAAACATACCTGGTGATGATTAAATCTCTACCTCAGGAGTCCACACTTTGACATAAACCACTTTTTAAGTCGATTAATTCATTACCTTTAGGGACTTAAATGGGTTCTCTGAAGAGATTAGAAAATGCTATTTTTTTCAGTTTGTAGTGACATTGGATCTAAACTTAAAACACAGTATGAAGCTTCTGAGTTATTAAACCTCAAACTGTGCCGATAAAAGATGCAATTGTCACATATTTGGTTTTAGCATACTGGTATTCCTGTTTATCAGTTCAGGATGTACGACTCCATAGAAAATCATACTTTTCATATAATTCTCTTGCTAAATAATAGTATGAGAGTACCAAATCCAGACTCTGGCAAAATTTAGAATTTGATTCTGAGAAAAACTTAAAAGAAATCTGTTTCTTTCTTCAGTGTTTATCTTGGTAGGTTTCAATCTCCAGTCTTGGAACATCTACTGGATATGGGTGAATTCTCCCAGTTCTGTGACTAAAACTCCTATGACATTTTATAAAGCTTAATTTTTCCAATTCTATTTGTTTGTACAGACCACATATGAAAACATTTCCCATCCTTACATCTGTAGTGTTGTAGAAAACAGAAATAAGGTGATATTGTCCACTCACGAACACATATTTTTTCTTTTTAATTACATATATATGTTTAAGATATACATGTATGTATATATATACACATGCATACACATATCTAAGATCAGAAACCATTATTTATTTATGACTGTATGAGCAAAAATTCAGCTAAGTTAACATTCAAAATCAAGAAAGACTATGAAGTTGCATGTGATACACACTTTGGGTTTTTGAATGAAATTTTGAGCACTGAGGTTCAGAACCTTTTAGGACTAAGCCATTTGGCATATGTCAGCTCTGTGATTGATATTTTACATCTTAATTCTGCCTTTTAGGAAGACTGATCATTTTGGCAATAGTCATTAGAACTGAAAGTAGTTTTACATGTGTATGCCACGTGTATTGGTATTCAGGAGCTGGCAAAGGCAGAGGAACAAGCCCTCCCTAGTTTCTCACTAAAATGAGCTATATCTTTATTAGAAAGAGAAGTGCTTAAGCCAGCAAATGATGTAGTGATAAAGATTTAGGGATCTACATCTTCTTAATCAAAACCATACTTGGTTACATAGGTTGAGTTTTATGTAAACGAAAAAGGTATATGAGGGGGGGAATGTATGTGAATACCTCTCTCTCTCTCTCTCTCTCTCTCTCTATATATATATATATATATATATATATATATATATATATATATAATACCTCTGTTTAGTGAACATCTTTGACAGACCCTTTATTGCAATATGCACCAGACCTTAATGCAGATACCACCAAAAACAAATGGTTAGCAGAAACAAAATATCTTGTCATCCTCATGCCTGTGATGTCTGCATTAAAAATGAAATGCTACTGCACAGATTTTATTTTTATGGAGACTAAAATTCTTGCCTGTCCTTATGCGATAGAATAGCAGGATAACATGCATAGCAGTAGCAGTTGCAGCTGATAAAAGTGTTAACATGCTGATATTGTCAAGATTGTCTCTATGTCATGCTTTGTGTGGCTCAGAAATTAATCTTTCAATAAATCCACTAGTTGATATACCTTAAGCATATATGATTTCATACAGAATTATTTTTCTGATATCCTGCCAAAACTTCATCTGCTGTTGTAGAAACTTATTTTTTCATTTAGTCACTGGAAGATTTGTTAGATTTCTTCTGCCATGTGAATTTTGAGATCTTATCATCAATGACCAGATGATGACCCCTTTGTTCACAGGCTTTGGCTTGCTCTTTGCTGTTCCTCCTGTTTAGATCAGCAGACCCACTGGAGTCCAGCTTCACAAAGACAGCAAAAGTGGTAATTATTAGTTATTCACATTTTTAAATTAATATCTGCATTCTCCCTTCTCCTCAAGCTTCTTTGTATACATGAGGTGGATTAGGAATTTGTTGAATGGTCACATCCAGAGAGTAATGATCAAGGGGTGAAAGTGTCAGTGGGCATCAGTGATGAGTAGTGACCCTCAAGGGTCTGTATGAGGTCCAGTGTTTTCTTCAATAATGACATAGACAGAGGGACTGAGTGCAGCCTCAGCAAATTTGCAGATGACATCAAGCTGAGTGGTGCTGTTGATATACCTGAAGGATGGAATGCCATCTAGAAGGGCCTAGACAGGCTTCAGAAGTGAGCACATGGGAATCATACGTGGTTTAACAAGACCAAATGCAAGGTGCTCTAGCTGGGTTGAGGCAATCTCTGGTATTAACACAGGCTGGGGGATGAATGGGTGAAAAGCAACCCTGATGAGAAGGACTTGGAGGTGCTGGTGGATGAGAGGATGGACATGAACCAAAAATGTGCACTCACAGCACAGAAAGCCATGTCCTGAGCTCCATCCAAAGCAGCATGGGCAGAAGGTGAGGGAGGGGATTCTGTCCCTCTGCTCTGCTCTAGTGAGAGCCCACCTGCAGTGCTGTGTCCAGCTCTGGGGTCCCAGAACAGGAAGGACATTGAGCAGTTGGATTGTATCCAGAAGTGGGACAAAAGCTGAAAGGAATGGAGCACCTCTCCTGCAGGGAAAGGCTGAGAGAATTGGGATTATCCAGCATGGGAAAGAGAAGGCTTTGGGGTGACTTAATTGTGGCCTTCCAGTACCTAAAAGGAACTTACAAGTAAAGATGGCAAAAAGCCATTTACAAGGGCTTGTAGTGACAGGAAAAGGAGGAATGTCTTTAATCTGAGAGTAAGTTTAGGCTAATAGTAAGAAAAAATTCTTTATTGTGAGGGTGGTGAGGCAGTGGAACAGGTTGCCCCATCCCTGGCAGTGTTCTAGGCAAGGCTGGACAGGGCTCTGAGCAATCTGGTCTACTTGAAGGTGTCCCTGCCTCTGCCAGGGGGCTTGGAACTAGATGATCTTCAAGGTCCACCATAAACACAAACCATTCTTTGATTCTATGATATAGATCTTTGGAATAACCCTTTAACCTGCATCTTTCTAAGTAGTTCTGACCAGTGCTTCTTTGAAGCTTTTTGAAGCAGTAAAGCTAAAATGTGCCAACACAGCTGTGGAAGAGGCAAGGCTTAATGATCATGATAACATATTCTGACCTGATGAAAAGGGTTTTTTTCCTGTAGAATACAGAGGAGAAAATAATTCTGCTAAGTAAGTATATTTCCTCTGTTATTCTTGAACCAGATGACCAGATATCTGTGGTACGCTTTAATTTTACAAACACTATATAAACACTATTGTTTAAAAAGTATGATACATTTTACAGTTCTAAAGTGTTCTGAGGTTTGATTTATTTATTTTTAGTTTATTCATGAAATACATAATTAAGTTTTGAATAATGAAAAACCTGAAGTTTCCCAGGCACAGCTTTGTGCTAAAACTGAATTTAAATCAAAAGAACTGAGATTTCTTATATGGTTTGATGTCTTTAACATGTTTGTGTTGAGAGAACCAAGTATGGAAAATCAGATCTAGCTGATATAACAGAGTAAAAAAGAGCAGTCTTTAATCTTTTACACAAGATTTTACAAGTCTCCAAACTGTCATCTAATGGCAGTTTTTTTGTTCCATGATATATATTACCTGTAAATATGATATCTGATGCACCACTTAATAATACTTATGTACTGGGAACAATTACTTTCCATAATAGCAGATAGCAGTAGTGGATATTAAATAAGAGTATATATGCTGCAAATTATTTCTCTTTTCTTCATAGAGATTTTATTGATGTTTCTTTGTGAAAGATTTCTTGATAAAATTGTGAACATTTTCAGAGTGCTGAGACATCTGTGAGTTGATCAGGACCTTGCAAAGTATCTGCTAAAGCAAGAGGAAGCCTCAGTCATGAACAGTTAGCAAAATAAAGTTGGGATAAATGATTCCTCCAACCACATACTTATATTAAAAAAGAAAAAAAAAAGGAGAATTGAAAATTTATTACTAGATCAAAAGGTCAAAAACTGACTAAGTCAGTCATTTTCAAAAAGGATAAAAGGATTTAAATATTTTACAAAAATAAAAACTGATGGACTAGAGGGAGAATCAAAGGACACGCTTATATGGCAGAACTCACTTTTGGCAGTTAGACCATTCGAGATCAAAGGAAGTTGGTGTGGGATGGAGAAAAAAGAGAGATTGTAAGCAAAGTCATGCGCTCTGATTTCAACCGAGCTCCTAGGAGGACAGCAGATGCTCAGGAGCAGTTACCCACAGGAGTGATCACAGCGTGGAGCTTGGGACCCGATGTGCCTCGGGTACTGCACAGCCCCTCCCCGGCACTGGGGCTGCCTCCAGCTCACAGGGACACAGTCTAAACTGGCAGGAACAGAGCTCCAAAGCTACAATCTGAAGAAAGGAAAATTTGGCTCACTGACCTTCCCATCCCCACCGCACTGTGCTTCATTTTTCCAGGTTTACAGCGAGGATAATGATGTTTGCACAGCAGCATAAATAAAAGGACAAAAATGGTACTGGCTGAGAATCTCTGCCTCAGTATATAGCAAAAGGCCCACAAGGAAGGATTTGGCTTTGTATTGTATGTGTGGTTTCTGTCTTACTTTGCAAGAACATTTGAGCATTTTGTTGTACACCTTTTATTTTCTATTTTGACTAATGATAGAACTTAAACTTATATTAACAACTTATCTATACTTCCTTTATTTATGTGTTTCAGGTATGTTCCTTAATTTTCTTTGTCCTGTTTTCCCAAAAACATTTGTTTTCCTTTCTGGAAGTATATGTCCATGAAAGAAACAATAAAGTAATTTACTCTTTACAATTAACTTGCTTTATTACATCATCTCTGTGTGTTGTATATCTCTTTCTGTAATTATATTAATTTTAAATTGTTGATATTATAAGGATAAATCAAATTAATATAAACAGTCAAACAGCAGATTTCAAAAGAGAATTAATTTAATGTAAATTTATTTTTTGAGATATTTTGTCACCCTTATTTAGCCTTAGGTTTTATTTCAATTAGTAAATCATTCTTTACAAGTGACTTAATATTTGTCTTTTAGAAAAGGACTGATAGTTTCTTTGAATATTCATGCTGTTTTAAACTGAGAGATGTTAATCTTTTTTTGTCATTGATTTTCTTTTCATTGAATATTAAGACTTGCTGAAAAATTAGTTTTCTATCAGTAAGGCTTTCTAACAAAAATATTAAGTTTTCTGTAAGACATTATGGAAATATATTTTATAGGATAAAATGGTCATACAGGAAATATTCTCAAGAGCAAGGAGTAACCCAACTAGATTAAATAATGAAACAGTTTTTTCAAAATAAAGACTTGGACCTGGAGGAAAGTATGGCTGATAATTTTTACTTTATTTAAGTTGCTGGGGTTATAACTAAGGATAAAATTTCTATGAGCATATTTTTTATTTTCTCACATTAATAATTTTTTTCACTATCCACCATGTTTTGTTGCAACATGTTCATAACTTCTTATTTTTATGGATAGGCATTATGGGGAATACTCTCATGAGGTCAATTTCCAGTTAAAATGACAAAAGAAATATCTTTCAACATACCTACCAAGTATTAGTCATTGAGCTGCATAAAACTGCAAGCCCACGCTCTGACTGTAGTAAAGAATGAGGAAATTAAATGTTAAGAAATTTCCCAAACCTTAGTATAAGAAAACATTCCTGTCTTAGTTTAATTCTTGTAATCTCCCCACATCTCCCTTCTTTGCTGAAAATCACACCACGAGTTTCCTGCTGTTCAGTTGCTTTGGCACTACATCTCTCTGCCTCTGAGGACCACCTCATTGACCTACTGGCTTTTGCCAAATGAAGCTCCTTTCCCAACTAATTTGGCTTTAGGAAGAGTTAAATTGCCCTAATTTCCTATTTTTCCATCTTTTTTCATCATTCTTCTGCTGTGAACAAAATATTGTAACCTGCCTAGGGTAAGCCAGAGCAAATAAGGTATTAATAAATAAGTCAGGATTAATAAATTTCCCCAGGCTGCTTGCAGAGAGAAGCACAGCAAGCCTGAATTCTGCAGAGGGTGAGAGGGGCAGTGATGCCCTCCTAAAGCCCGGCTCCAAGCCTCTGGTGTCACCCCTGAGACACAGCACAGTGCCCTTGGCCCAAATCCCCCACACTGAAGCACCCAAGAGGAGCTGCTGGCTCCTGCAGTCCGGGGCTTCATGGACAGCAGCGTGCAGGAGCTACACCTCATTTCTGGCACGTGGGAACATACCACAAAAGGAAGCTCTTTGAGAAGAGTGGGGTTTAATCAGCTTTAAATCAGTATGAATCCGTTACAAATGGAAAGTCTTATTCAGACTGATGCAATCTCCCTCATTACATAAAAGTGTATCCCTGCCTACCTTGGGATGTTATTTTGTCTGTTCTGTCCCTCTGTGTAACCCAAAATTTGTGTAAATAATAGAGAAATCAGACAATATTCTGTGTTCAAAAACTATATGCATAAATACGAATATACACATGTGGTTTTAATGCCTAGAACTACACACTTGTGGGATATTTCATACATTTACTTCACAACAAGATTGGAGCTATATTGTCTGCTTTCTGATATTTCTTACCTTTAAATGCAAAATAATTGTGGGTCTGTGTATTTTATATACTTCCCCATCACTTTTGTTTGTATTGATATGATGTAGCCATCACAATTAAGCTGATAATTGCCTACTTAACCTTTACTTTCAGTTCTATAACTTTACATTATGGGGACAACATCAAGGAAATTAAGTAATTTTGTTATTTCATTTGTGTAATTGAGTTTGTCTGTATTATGGCTGAAACAGAATACAAACCTGAGTGGAGAGGACTAAACTATGCTTGCAGATTTAGTGTTAGACAGAATGTTTTTTGAAGCATAAATTAATTTTATACTAAGACTACTGGGTAAAATGATGTTCCTTACCCCTCTGAGCAAGGAGTATCTTGTGCTTCCTCTCAGCCAAGTGACTGTGTGCTTGACTCACTGCGGCTCTCCTGTGCTACTTCACCCACCATCCTCTGGGCAGCAGCCCAAAATTTCCATGATTTTTTCCTTTGTAGCTCTTTGAGGTGCTGACGCATGTTCAGAGAAAGGCAGCGCAGCTGGTGAAGGTTCTGGAGCTCAAGGCTGGCAGGAAGCAGCCTGGGCTCAGGGGAGCCCCTGCCACTTCCTACAACTGCCTGAAAGAAGGCTGCAGAGAGGTGGGGGTCAGTGTCTTCTTCCAGGTAAGAAGTGACAGGACAAGAGGAAGTAGTCTCAAGTTGCACCAGGGGTGGTTTAGATTGGATACCAGCAAAAATTTCTTCACAGGAAGGATTATCAGGCCCTGGAAAAGGCTGCTCATGGGAAGTGGTTGAGTTGCCATCTCTGGAGATATTTAAAGATGTGTAGATGTGGCACATTGGCAGTGCGGGGTAAATAGTTGGACTCAATGATATTAGAGATCCTTTACAGCTGAAATGATTTTATGATTCTATCATCTTCAAACATTCACATGGTTTTAGAAAGCAAAAATTATTGTTTCATATTAGACA
The DNA here is from genome assembly GCF_050655825.1 of Lonchura striata. Classification (NCBI taxonomy): domain Eukaryota; kingdom Metazoa; phylum Chordata; class Aves; order Passeriformes; family Estrildidae; genus Lonchura; species Lonchura striata. The sequence goes on from NC_140704.1 coordinate 29,820,314, forward strand.
TGTTAGAACACAATCCTGGACGAATAGCCATTGGATTTGAAATGGAGTAGCATTGATTAGTGATGTCAAACCTTTTCAGCATCTGTTGCCAAATTTTCTTTAAAAAGCACTGTATCTCACTGACAGTAATGCCCACTCAAATCTGTCAGTGCAAAACTTGGCATCGGTACAAACACTTTGTGATCATTGGCTTAGACAATGGAAAAGCCCTTTGTAATTTGAGCTGCCTGCTGAATGTGTGTTATACCATACTGCTAGCCAGGCTGCCATCATCCTTCTAAAGGATTATTTTGCTTTCTAAATTGCTACACTAACACAAAGAATTTAGCTCAAAATAAATATATGATGTCTACTATGTTTTTCCCTGCTTGTAGAGGATAAAAAAGCTCTTAAGCTTCACAAATCAGGTAATTATTCTGTACATCCTATCTTCAGCCCAAGAGTTACACTTTTCACTTGCCTCAGAAGAATATGGACAAAATTGTACATGAGCCTGTAAGGAATAATTTTTCCTCCATGTAAATTTCTTACTGACTTCAGTTAGTCTGAGAATATTTCATGCTTTTAAGCATGATAATTCTCATGCAGTCCAAAATTGCTTTCTTAGTTGACACTCATCCTTAATGAGAACAAGGATTGGCTTAGAAGACTTAATTTGCAGACAGTATTGCAAAAGACACTTGAATGGGAAGGATGTTACATTGCCTAGCAATAGATCTTTGTAGCTGAGTTCCAATTATTTGTTTATGCATTCTGAGGTCTTGTTTGTCCTTTTTGTTTTGTTTTGTTTTGAATGCAGACATACACTAAGCCTTATTCTGCCTTTCAGTGTTTTTGTAGTGCTTTATGACTGATCTATTTATGCATACTTGCTATTTTGGTTCCTTGTCCTCTAAGTGTATGCAGTATATTTACATTAGTGTACTTGTTGCATTTTTGACTGCTGAACCGTTCACCTAAAAGCAGGATGTGAATGGAGGATACAGATGAAATGCTGTCCTTCTCCCTACAGTGATAGAAGGGTAAGGTTAAAGGATTGGCCAAATCTGCTCATGAATATGTGTGATTCCAGTGTAGTGTGAGTCCAAAGAGACACACAAAAAGGTGTGCATTTCATTTAGAAATGAATCTTTAAAAATACTTGAATTAGTGTTGAATTCAGGGACAATATAGTGAGTCAAAATCAGAGCACAGCCCCTTCATTTCAAGAAAAGTGACAAGTGTCATCCCATGTACAAACCATTAGAGTCATGGTGCATGATCTGGATTAATTATTTTGCACCCTTCCCTTCCCTTCCCTTCCCTTCCCTTCCCTTCCCTTCCCTTCCCTTCCCTTCCCTTCCCTTCCCTTCCCTTCCCTTCCCTTCCCTTCCCTTCCCTTCCCTTCCCTTCCCTTCCCTTCCCTTCCCTTCCCTTCCCTTCCCTTCCCTTCCCTTCCCTTCCCTTCCCTTCCCTTCCCTTCCCTTCCCTTCCCTTCCCTTCCCTTCCCTTCCCTTCCCTTCCCTTCCCTTCCCTTCCCTTCCCTTCCCTTCCCTTCCCTTCCCTTCCCTTCCCTTCCCTTCCCTTCCCTTCCCTTCCCTTCCCTTCCCTTCCCTTCCCTTCCCTTCCCTTCCCTTCCCTTCCCTTCCCTTCCCTTCCCTTCCCTTCCCTTCCCTTCCCTTCCCTTCCTTTTTGGCTTTCATATTAAGATCAGTCTCCCATCAGCCTTCTTATGTGTATGACATTTTCCCAAACCATTCCCTCCACTTATGCATTAACTGTGAAGGACATAGTCAGTCACAAGACATGACAAAACCTAACCACAGAGGGAAATCAAGGAACTCTGTCCAGCCATCACTGCTCTGAATTTTGACACAAGAGCTATGTTACACAGGAGTTAGTGATACCACATCAGAAGGCAATGAATGTGCTGGTAGGTGATTTAATGCCATCACAGCAGTAAGTGCCCAAGAAAGCAATGAAAATCTGAGAAATGGGGCTTCAAGGGTACTGCTATGCCGATTAGCTCTTCTGTATTCTTTTTGGAGCTACCTACAGATTTTTCATTCTAGCTCAGTTGAGGGATGAGGTTGAACATATAATAATTTCTGTATTGTAAATTCAGACAGCCAAAAGAACAGATATTTTTTACCTTTTATTTTTTAAGTACCAAGACTAAACACTTGCCTTCTTAGAGGTGTGTGAGCATCTACTACTTTTCCCACAGATACTCTGCAAGGAACTAGGAAGCCAAGTGGAGTAGATTTACTGCTCTTTGTTGTTAGACTGAAAGTATAATTTTGCATTTAGTTTTTAAAAGGCAACAATTGCCTAAAGTGGTAGGAGAGCCAGTATTTTAGAGATAGTTAAGACAATACAAACATTCCACACACAGTTGATTAAATGAAAAGCAACATTAAATAACACTCTATCTATAGTACATATTTCATTCATTGCACAGACCTGGCCGGGGGCTTGTTTAAAAAAGCACCAGATGTTTCTCTAAGAAATGTATTTGTCTTTGTGTGATGACAGATGCTCTTTGAAATCACAAAGTATGTAATAGCAGAGTTTGCCATTTGAAATCAGGAAATTCAATTTGTTTTCTCAGAGGCATGACTGAAGGGCAAAGCCCAGGAAGAATTGCTGTATAAACTAATGCTTTTCAACATTTTGTACTTGTCTCGCTACTTTGAAGCTCATTTCCAACACTGTTCCAAACAGAAATGGGAAAATCAGCTTCCAAATATGAGACCTCTTCCATCAGGTATTTTTTCTCTGAACTTTCTTAGTGTGTTGGTTTACTTAAACTCAAATTTACCTTTTGTATTAGTCACCTCACATGATCAGTAGTCTGGGCTATGAACTAATGGAATGGCTCATAGGGAAAAAACATATTCAGTAGAAACTAATTAAATAGAGGAAATTTCTTTATACTGTGCAACATGTCCTCTCAGTAATTCTTACAATATTTGAAATGGAAATGACGACATGCAGCAAAAGATAAACTCATGTCTAAAATTGATAACAGATTGATTTTCTTTCAAGGTTTTTAAAAACCTTGGCATTCAGACTGGCATTAAAAAAAATCACCATTGTGATGAGCCCTGTATGTGGGTTCATGGCAATGTATTAATAATCCAGAGAAAGTGACAAGCAAGTAGAAATAGGAATTTGACTGAAAATAAGTTTTCAACCAGACAGGGATCAAAAATTGAGAAGAGAAAGAAGGTCCAAATTTTCTGTTTGGGTTTCTGTTACAAACCCATAACTTCTGCCTTATTCATCATGAAGTTTGTTGGTTCCAGGTTCAAAACCTGGAAGATTTTCATGGTCCTTAGCTCATTAGTGGTATGGGATACAAACTGTGTAAAAAACCCCCATGGTCTCAGCAAAAGTTGAAGCATACATTTTAGGTTACACATCCTTAAAAATACAAAGAAGTGGTTTAAATACTGTCTCATAATATGTATGTCCTGCAACATGTCTGAATATGCAGAACATAATTCTTGTCACATTGAGAGCAGCAGAGTTGTTTCAGGCTATTGCAATTTAAGTCTAGATTACTTTGAAGTGTCTAAGACCATTTTTTTAAGCTTTTTTTTCAGTCTTTCCGTGGTCTCAGTGATAAGAATTTGTTTTGGAATAAGCTCTGAAAAAATGTCAAAGTCCTTTTGCTAAGAAATAATTTTTCTTGTAAGATATTTGGCAACCACTGGTTTGAAGTAAAAATAGCACAAACCCCCAATTTTTTGACATATACTAACAACTTGGGTGCAAGTGTGATGTGTTTTTCATGCCTAATGTGTTGGCATGAAAAACAGGATTTTTGTATTGTGGTTTAACTACATTAGTCTATAGCAATATAAATATTCATAATTCTCTAATAAAAAATATATGGATTTTTCCACTGCTATGAGTGGACACAGATTAAGTACACCTAATCCTTTTCTCACTTGTATGACTGGGCTGTTCAATGACAATAGCCAAGAGAGGAGGAAAGTCTGGGCCAAGACTTGTTCACACAAGAAAATCAGTCTGATTAAAACTTGGACATCCAATAAAATGCCCCTGGAAAGGGCAATCCTGCCCTCCTGCTCCTCTGCACCTCTCCCCACCTTGTGTCAACACCAACACGTGTAGGGCCTCGTGCTAAAGTAGATCCAGGAGCAGACTGAAACTGAACTGGCACAAAGGAGGGAAGTTCATTTTTCTTTTGGCTGTCACAGTGAGTGTTAGGCTAGGATGTATGAGGAGACAAGGGGAGGGCTCTGCCCTTAGGCCCTAGCCTTTGACGATATAGAGAGTCTTGTGAAAGCAGCTTCTTAACTTGGGCATCTTGTCTTCCCTTTTGTTTCTCCCAGGCTCCTGTCCATGTGTGCTGAATTTGTGGCACAGCACTCAGCTTCCAGATAGTCACAGTGAGGCTGAAGTAGCTGAGAGAAGGAGCTACTGAGTGGGCTGTGTGTCAGCTTTCTGGTTTGCAGGGAAAACAGAGAGAATAAAGCTTCCCTGAAATCCTGCACAGTAAAAATCACGTTTTTCTGTTAAGTTTACTCGGTTTAATCAAGTGCTGAATGAATACAAAAGAAGTTAAAATCTGACTCAGAGGTTCAGACTGCAGAGCCAGTGTTGGGGAATTCCTGAATGTAGCATTTCTCCAGATTTTATAATGCATACAAATAGCGGTACATTTATGCTTAGTTCCAGTAACAGCTTGCCCATTGCTGAAAAAACATGCTTTTACCTAAATTATTTTAGGAAGCAATTACTGTGTTCGTAACCCTGCAGTAACTGATACATATGAGACCACTCACTTCTGAGCACTGTGCACTTCATGCATACGTGACTTCCATTCATTTATGAGCTTTTCCTTTGTATTTAATTATTGGCAATGTTTTAAAAGTATTTCATTGTAAAATTTAAATCCTCAAAATTATATAATATGCTATTTTTTACCCATTCTTTGACCATCACTTAGAAATATATCCTACTAACTCACATGTGGTATATCAGGCTTTTAAGGCAGAATTTCTCTTATCAAGCAATACACTCCTGGGAGTTTCACTTACAATACAAAAAACCACGTAAGCCTGTGTGAAAGTCTTTATGACACTTAGGTCTTGTAAGTCCTAATTTTTACACTGTGTTTACTTTTTCAATTTTCCCCCTGATAATAAATACAAAATCTTAGATTAAGTTTCCACATATCAGACTTGAATTACATGCTGCATTCTTTTATTTTTTTTTTTTTTTAGCATCTAAGTCATTACCTCAGGGCTTGAATTACATGACCAAGCCAATGATGGTTGCTGTGGTGCCACTCTACCTTGGTCAAGACATTTCTGCTTGTCCCTAGAAGCCTTTGCACTCCATTTAGTTTAATCTTATTAAATCATGAGAAAATGCCACTGCCAAAAGAAAAAAAAAAGTTATTTTCTTCCTCCTATTTTAGCTTGCTGCAATGATGTGGCACAGGGTGTGGTGCAATTGCTCCTCCAAATGCTGGCATGGGGTGGATGTGTGGTGGCCAGATAGTGGAGGTGTGAAGCTACAAGGGTCACTGAATGAACCAGAAATCTGTAAAGCCAATGCACAGAAACATGTTCTCCCATGGCTGTTAATTTTGATAAAGTAACTAAGAAAACTATCTCTCTCCCTTGGTTTTGTCATGAAAATGATTTACCTCATAAAGTCTGTGTGAATATAATTCCCCATTGTCGCCAGAGGAGTAAGGAAGCAGGCATGTAATTCCCACCAGCCTCCAAAACTCCTCTGTGAAATTTGTCCTTGAAGAATCTAGCTGTTACAGTCTGCTACCTGAGACATGGGTGCAGTTCATGAAAGTATCTGAAGTTAATGGACAAGAGCAGAATTTTAAGTCTTGGTGAATCTCTGAGAAATATGAAATGTAATTTCAGTGAAGGCATAATTTCTCTCTAAATGATTTGATTTGTGCCTATAGACAAGCATATGCTTCCACTGCTTGCTGAACTTCAGTTTCTGAGAGAAACATTTTTTTTCCATTTTGCTCCAGCTTTTCCACTTCAGGATTTCAGTTTATCATGTCCCATCAAATGGGCTCTAAGAATTTTGTCCTGAAAGAAAAATCTTGGTTTATAAACTCACTTCTCCCATCATATTCTGGAGTCCCTTTAATTAGTTCACCCTCAGCTACACATTCAAGACATTTTCTATAAATTTAGTTTAGTTTTAACCTTGAATCTTCCAAAATGTGTTATGCTTGTAATGTTTTATTCTTTTGATACTATATTTAAGAAAGAAAATTCCATAAGCTCATAGCAACCATCACATAAGGGCCATCAGCATAGAACAAATATACACAAAATTGTTACCAAATGTTCTTAGTATATACTTTTCAACAAAAGAGAAATAAAAAACATGAATAGTCTGACTTGTCAACATGACTACTTAATTACTTACTTGACAAACATTGAATAATAAAATGCAAATGAATTCTTTCAGGATTTTGAATTTTTATAGACATACAAGGTGCAGATTTTGCTGGGTGGGTGGTCTAAGAATTTGCCTTTTGTTCAACAATTTTTCTTGAGATGTGAATAAGTCTCTGTTTCCTAAGTGAATCAGTGCTACAGTGATATATTATCAGATAATTCCAAAGGCAAATTGGTGGGGAAAGGGAGAAAATATGAATGAGCATCTTTTGCAAATAATTGACTATTGAAAGTAAGAGCTACTGGTAATGAACTCCAGACATTGCTGTAGGAGTGATAAGAACAGGAAACGCTTTGGGCAACATTGTTCTACAAAAATAGCCCTTTTAAAATGCAACATGGCTGGCCTGTCTTTAGCAGCATAGCTGTTGAAAGGATTGCATGAAATTAATTGCACTATAGATGACTCTTGACATACTGGACTCCTCCTTGTTTCAGATTCTACTTTGTGATCTTGTTAAGCTCTGGAACTGGAACAGCAGACTCTTTCAACAGATAACACTAAGTTCAGCTACTCTTCTCTGTAGCTCCCTGTTACTTAGCATTAATGAAAAGATTAAGAATATCAGCTTATTTTCAGTTGATGGGAAAGACTATGTGTTTTGTTGTTTTTTTTTTTTTACAGTTATGAAAGGAGTGTCTGACACAATCTGGGAAAGCACTGGCATTCAAACAAGTATTCTTCTGAACTCAGACAGTTATATAAGTTTCACTGGGTGCCATTGCCAATTTACTGAAAGCAATTTCTTTCGATATTACATATCACTTCAGTGATGTTGTAAAGACACTGAAAACTTGAATATTTTCTACTTCTTTTCCTAAAGACTTTATTTGTTTGGGAATGCCAGATTCTAAACAATGTAGTTATTCATTATTAACTTTTTCCCACTCTTCCCTCTGGAATAAAATCCCTTTCAGGCCAGGCTTCTTGGGAAACTTCAAATGACGGAGACAACAACCAGACATTAAACAAATGGGGAAGTCCCGTTGTCATGGAAGTATTTTTAAGTCATGTCCTAAAAGCATTGCTCATACAAAGGTGTGTAGGTGTGTAAGCATGATTGCAGATCATGCAATACAGCAATTATCTATGTCCAAGGACTTTGTTGTTGGCAAAAGGATCAACAGTTTCAGTTAGTAGTCCACAATTTGGATATTTCTTGCAAATGCCTGTCTCTTCAGAGGGAGGTAAGACTTTTGGATAGAACCTTCTGCAAAGTACCCACTACCACACTTTCAATTTTTTTGCTGCTTGGATTAAAAAAAAAAAAAAAAAAAAAGTTTCTCCTATGATTTGTATAATTGCTAACTCCTTGCAGAAACTTATGGTACTTTAAAAAAAAATCTTAGTTGGGGGGCCCTGCTCCCAAAATTTGAGTTATTCTGAAGGGAATTCTCAAGAAGTGAGAATTGAGGCACATTTTCCATATTTGTTTAACCACAGCTGTAGCCAGTTATTTTCTTATGAACAGCTCTATATTAATAGGCTGAAGATATATGTAGTAATTAGAGTGTCTATCTTAAATTTATGGAAACACAGAGAAGATCATCTTTGAAAACACCAGTGTTTAAAAAGACATGGAGATACATTCTTACCAGATTAAATGGCATGGTTTAGATGAATAAGGAGGTGGCATGGCTGTTTTCCATTTCTATTTCCATTCCATATCCTATCTGAAGCCTATGAGGAGCAGAATATTATTAAAAGTGGTACAGATTTTACTTCAACTGAAATCAGAAATACATTGGCTTAAAGATCTCTGAGTTCTTGTAAGCCATTTTAGATCAAACATAAGAGGAATTGAGGAGAATTTCAGTTGAATAATTTGATTACTCCAATGAAACTTACACATATATTTTGAACTTATTGTGAAGACTGAGTATTCAAGCACCTTCAGAAAATATATGGAGAAGTGATTAAACCAAAAGTAGAATGGCCATAAAAATTTTTTTGTTTTCTGACTTGAGGTTTCAGGGTCCTGAGCAAAGTCTATCTTCTCACTTTCACTAAAATGGGGAGCTATTTTCTCTTACAATTTTTCAGATGAGATTAGTGGATGTCTGATGCCATCTGAAAATATTCAGTAGATCCCATTTTATCCTGTAGGCTAGAAGGTCTTCCAGGTTGTCCTTTGTCATATTGTAAGCCCTGGGCTGATATATTAGACACTCAGGGATGTCTAAAATGATGACCTATTCCTATGCTTAAGGACTTGAAGCCTTGATGTGTTTGGGCATCTAGGACTACTAGGAGGATGTGAATGAGCTTTGATGTCTGATCCCATCACATCTGTGAAACTGAGGCCTCTGTCCTTTGCATCAGTGTTTAACCTTTTGAAAGCCCACTTTAACTCACTATGGAAGGAATTAACCAGGGTGAGTCTATCAATTCCCCTGCTCAAATTAAGTTTTGAGTAGATCAAAATACCAATTACAATTGCAGTTAAAAATAGATTTTTTTTCCTCCAATCATCTGAGTCTTTGTTAATGAAAAACAAAAAAAAAAGGAAGTAATTTTCTCTTTTAAGATTAATAAACTATTACTCTGATGAAAATCGTGTTTCAGCTACCAGCCAATTTCATTAATTGTGGGATCTGCTATGTAGTTTGCTGCTAATTAGTGAGTAATACTCCATAAAAGCAATTGCGTGTGAACTCTTTCCTTTAAAAACACAACCCCCAATGGGAGTTGACTTCCTCACTCTCCTTTGAAAATTCCATCCCTGGTATTTCTTATTATTTTAGTAAGCAGTTATTATTCAGAAATTATTACTGACTAATTAGATTCAGTGGAGAAGGCAGATAAGGAGGAAACCGCATGAGTAATTACAGTAGATAGCACACATATCTTCTTAATGGTGGAGATACAGTGAGTTCTGCAAGAAAATCTGCTTGGGAGCTGAAAAAGATGCAGAAATGAGTAATTCCTTCTTCTGAAGACATGTACCCTGCTGAAAGAGCTCTTAATTTTTCACATGATTGCACTTGCATTTTGTCTGCAGCTATTCACTGCCAAAGTCCTACACTGTTGAGAGATTGTGGCTTCTGAGCACATCGCTGATCCGACGTTGTCACAATGGCCAAAAATGTCAAATTCATACTCACAATCTTGGTAAGTACAGGAAGAAACAGAACTGCTTATATCACACAGACATCCATTGGAGCAACTGCTTTTTTTATTCCTAAAACAAACATAACTGGGCAGAACTACAAGATACTAAACTACAGCAAATAGTCTCAGCCCAGTCAGGAGGACTTGAAATGTCCTAAAAAAGGTCACCGAGTCCCATAATGACACAGTAAATGGGTGTGAGTGAACATTACATACCCTCTGAATATACTTCGATGCTGTTGCTCCTAATGCCTGCTTGGATATTTTTCTGATAGTTTTTGGCAATTTGTCTTGGCATGGGACTATGATCTATGTTGAAATGATAAAGGAGACATTGTTAGAATGGAGTCTGAATCATAACCCCCTGTATAATTGTTTCTGTCTTGTACTGGCAACTTGCTAATACTGTGGATGCTTTTGGGTGTTTATTCTCTGTTACTGAGGTATTTATCCTGTGGTAAGCAGTCTCGTGGAAGAGTCTGAAAGAATGGTCTCTCTAAGGGACTTTTCTGGATAATAGGAAGATAAATTAATTAATATCTGCAAGTTGAAGTATTTCTACAAGCCCGTTAAGTGCTTTTATTCTATCTTTAAAACTAGCTCATGGCAATATTAATGAATGATACATTAGAATAGAACGACCATAAGAACCCAGATCCGAGGCTTTTGCAGCTCAATGTGCTCTTGTTGTGATCAATAGCAAATCACATTACTCATGGGGATATGAAAGGAAAAGCCTCAGATTCAAAGATCTGATGGTCATTGTCCTGTATTCTGGTATGCAAAACTGAATGACTTATTCTCTATAAAAAGCTTTCTAATCCAGATCATGTAGGAACATGTGGTGTCTCCAGCAGAGGTTGAAAAAGAAAGAATTTCAGTATGGTATGCCAGATCTGCATACCAAAAATGTATGTCTGACCTGGATTTGGGTCATAAATTTAAGTATACATTTAGTGGGCTTTTTTCCCTCCTTAATTATTTTTGAACCTGCCACAGGAATGCTAATCCACTGAAAACTGAACTCAGATCTTTGAATTTCTAGCATCCTTTTCTAATATATAGGTAATTTTGTTTCTCACTGAAGGACTGTTAACCTGGTCGTATATTAAGAAATGAGAGGATAATGAACAATCAGGCATGATATAAATTTATTGAAGGTATACCTTTCCATGTGTTTTCTCTTTGATAGATATTTTTTAAAATATCTAGCTCAGGACAAAATAATTTAAAACTAAGAAAAGGTAACAGTCCCTTCCACAACTACCTTGTATTCTTAGAATATATTCCTCTTTTGTTAAGAATAAAGATAAGCATGAATTGCAGAAATTTAATTTTTGATTTACATGAAGAAGTAATAATCTAGGTTGTAAATATGTCAGCATTTTTGAGCAACTTAGAACTTGATGCTTCCAAGGATAAACTAAATTTCCCTACATATAATGAAGAGATTTAATTCCTTGCAAAATTAATTTTGATGTGAACATTCTTAAACACTATGGATATAGAATCCTTTAGGGGAAAGCAAACACAACAGCCTTGCTGGTCAAGTGATCAATCATTTTGCTGTAATACATGAAGTTCTTTAACTAAGTGAATGCTTTTCATTTAAGGACCAGGGCACATGGATGAGCCTTTGTATCATCCTCAGGGGAGTCTCCTTTCTTATACTGGAAAATCATCATTTATCTTTGAGCCATAACCTGCACAGTGCAACTCCTACAAAATTGTTGAACTCCCAGTGATATTAAAGATGGGAATACTGTAAACTTTATCAAAGATAATGGGAAGCACTTGCCCAAAATATACTTGATGAAATTATATCAGGGTAAAATCCTCACAGTTTTTCCTCTAACTAGGTATTGAAATATTCTTCTGGTGTCTCTTGAGATTGAAAGTGTCTCTTAATAAAGGGCCAACATGTTGCTTACTTGACCCATAGTTTGTAACAATATGTTATACACTGTGCATGTCTGGAGAAATAATTTTATTTCTGCTAGTACAGATCACAGCAGCAATTGACCCACTGTGATTCAGAGATCCTTTAATCCTTCTCCATTTGATCCAGAATTATTCAGCATTAAAGCTAGTATTTAATGAAGCTAAAATTAATTAGTAACATTAATTTTTGAGCCATAATGCATTGAATGTGCAGGTGGATCTCTCTCAGTGAAAGAAATACAAAACCAGATTTTAGAAATCCAAGATGCTGCTGAGGTAGGCTGATCAAATTCTTCCCGTCTGTTTTTCTCTCTGCACCTGCTCTCAGTTGACATGCAAGTACCTGAATTTGAAATTATGTAGTTGTAACTAAGAACAGAATTTGGCCCTTCAGCTGTCTCTGCATCTCTTTCATAACATTTTATTTTTCTTAGCAAATGATTTAAATATGTTCATATATATTTTTTTTTCCAACATAGCTATCTGTTCATTAAGCATCCATGTTGTTGGGTAAGCTGTGGATCAGCAGTTAAACATGGGGTTTTAAACAAATTCCTATAAACCCTGCTTTGTTTCAAGTACAGCACAGGTGTAGAACTCTTCATCTTCATTTAATAGCTAGTATATCCCTGAGTTTTTTGTGTTTAAATGGCATAATTTTCTCTTCTATATCTCATAATCTTTGTACTTCACCTCTTCATTAAATGTTAGTTTCAGTCCAGGATAATGAGCTTACAGTGGCTGAAATTTCCTTAATTTTTTCCCACTATATCTCTTTTTTCAGAGCCCAAACTGGAGTATTCTTACAAGCTCAAATCTTGGGGAAACTTTCAAGTTGGCGCAGCCAATATTTGGTGGCCTGTTTTCATTCAAGCTTCTTTTTGTGGGTGTTGTCACACATTTAGGAAAGATCAAGACACCCTTGGCCCCTATATTAGATCCCCCAATTAAGACCAGGAAAGGAACCCTGGGCTTGGCTCTCTGAGTATTTTGCTGCTACTTGTTTTGCTAAACAAATTGCTCCTGATGAAAATCTTTCTGCAAGTGCTCTGCTAGCACTTTATTCTCTCTCCATATTGGTTCAAATATGATGACTGGGTTACTTTTCAGAGCACCTTAAGTACCATATAAACGGTGCTCACATTACATATTTGCAAAACAGGAATAAATTTTCATGGCATTTATGCAAACTTCTGGTTTAGCTTGTGTAAACATTCCCTATGCACAAAGAATGGACTTTATTGCATTAGTGAAAATAGATTGAACATTTAAAAGAAAGTATTATGTATTCCAACTCAGTGCAAACATGTAAATACCCCAAAATTAAAGATGATAATGTTTGGATCCTGGGGATTAGGTGGAGGAAAAAGAAATCCCATGAATGTGAAGAAAGAAATTAACCTTTTATCCATTGCTGGCATCCTTAGATTGCAAATGTTTTGGCAACCATGCAATACTTGAAATATGAGACCTGGCAGTACCATGGTGCCAGACATAGCTAGCATTAGAAATATTCTTACAAATTATTAAAAAGTGCCCTGAAATTACTGAAAAAACAAAGATCCTTATACAAAAATATACTTCTTACATTAAGCATATAAATGTATTACTGTACTTTGACATTAAAATAAATTGGGTCATATTTACATATCCAGGACTGATTAACTTCTGTCAAATGCAAGTATGACATGGCTCCAGGTTTCAAAATAACTGGCAATTTTACTTTAGAAAGATTTTGGTTTCCCTCATGGTGCCATCATATAGACAGCTACAGCCTGTAGTGGCCAACAAAGGCTCTCTGTCACTCAACAAGTCCTCTGTGTCTTCTCTTACCAGAATTTCTTTTTATACATTGATCATAAGAAAGTGAGTGGGGTTAGCATTCATTCACTTTCCATAATTTTATCAAGTTCCAAATGATGCTTATAAATAAGGTATACTTCTTAAGTGATTAAATTGCTGTAATTATTTTATTTCAAGTTTAGATGATGTCAGTTCCTCTAGACATGTCTACCCAGAATATGGTGATTACATGAAAGACTGAAGGGCACCTGGAGGTAAACTTTTCAGTCTTTGTGTAGGATTTACATATACACACTTTCCCATTTGCCTTCTGCAAGTATAGTATGGTTTAAGGAGAGCTGTTGCTTAAATTGAAGAAAATCAAAAGGCTGGAAAAATGTACTGGTTTGAATGAAAATGAAGTTTACTTTAAAATAAACATAAGCTGGGTAATCGGAAAGTGAAAAAATAACTTTTTAAAGTGACATATCAAAAAAGCTTATTTGACACCTTAATAGAATGATTCTTATTTTCCATTATTAACTAACGCAATTTAAAACTCTATTTTTTAATAATACGGAAACTCAAAAAACTTGTAAGGCTCAGAACTGGAGCACGGGGCTTAATTTATTTCTTTTTGTAACCAAATATCGTAATGTTATGTGGGTTTGTTTTTTGTTTTTGGTTTTGGTTTTGGTTTTTTTCTTTTTTCCCCATGGACCATTCCAGCACTTTGTGTTCTCTTTCAGAAATTGTCTTTTGCTGGTAATAGTCTACATGCACTTCAAGGATTGTATGGCTAATGCATGCTCTAGAGAGAGATCCATCATGCCACAATGTGCTCCACATATTCTGCAAGAAGTTAGTATGTGTTACATCAAGCAAAGAGAAGGTTACACTAAACTAGGCTGACAGTTTCCACAGTTAGAAAATCTCCTGGAAAAAGAAGTACCACAAGTTCCTGATATAAAGGGTCTTCCCCATGAAATGGAAATACATCTCTCTGCTGCTTTCTGCAATTTTAACCTGCCCCTCCTTTGGCTCACTCACTGGGCTTTGCCTGTGTTTTGAATCTGCTGATAATTTTAGTTCACAGTACTGCTTGACTTGGTCATTTTGTGAGAAATAATTGCAGATGCTAACCTGTGTGATCCCTGCAAGGAAGGGTGAGAACTGTGCAGACAAGCAGCACTTCTGCCTGGCTAAACTCTTGTCTTTATACAATAACATGGTATTTTCATAAATGAAAATATGAGTGTCCCTTGGGAATGTAACACCTTCAGGTTCAGGCAATACATAAATAAATGTTCATCTTCTGAGGCTGAAATGGTGGAAATTTGTCAGTGTTCTCCTGCAGTCAATCTGCTGGGATGTTGGCAACAAAATTCTCAGACCACAGGCTTGATGAGTCTTCTTGATCCCAGAGAATTTGTTATATCCTGCAGGTGTGATGTTTTGCTGGTCTGTATAAGTTCCTTTATCATTCCTACAGTGACATGATCACCAGTACCCAATGCCTGATGCACAACACCTCAAAAACATGATTGTGGATTTTTTGCAGTTTTGCTAAGTAAGATCCTGAATAGAACTGTGGTCATTTCCACTTGTCTGCAAGAACTGCTCCTTGCACTCAGCCTCTATCTGCACAGCACAACTCTTTAAGAAGGTATTTGATAAGATCACACTGGCAGAAATACTGTATGCCTGTGTTACAGGAGCAGTACAACCACAGCCATGTGCCTTGATTGCCCCAGAACTTCTGGGCACTGAAGAAATTATCCATGCTTTAGCCAAGATTTGCTACCTAGTGGAGCCTAAGTGAGCTCTACTGTGTGTTGCAATCCCCTTACCAAAAGCATATTTCTGAAAGTATCTGCTCATGTTTGCAAGGAGGGTGGGCCTTCAGTTGTCTTTAAATCTGCAAAGGTAGTCCTAAGAGGCAGTCAGTGTCTGCAGATTTAATTTTTTTTTTCAATATTTTCAAAAGAAGATGGGGCAATGAGCTGTAGAAATGCACTGTTTCTCCTTTGTCCTAAGACATTCTAAACATGCTCCAGGGAACAACAAAATTCTCTGTTACAGTAACAGCTCTGTCTGTAACCCAGAAAATTCTTCCTTGTTTATAATCCTCTTTCTTCTGTGCCAGTAAAAAAAAGAAAGAACTATATAGATGATAGTGAATTCCCTACCCTGCCTTTTCTTCAGAAAACTTCTCAGAGTTCTGGCTGTCACAAATCATTCAGTGTATTGGTCCTGGTTAACTACATCCTGGATTTGATGACCCTTTTTCCATGTCTGCCTTATTTTTAGAAAATTTATTTGAGTAAGACATAGGCCAAGCTAACTGTGCTCAAGCTGTCTGTAATGGCATACATGGAAAATAAAGATTAAACATTGAGTTTAGTGATATAAAACTTTTGAAGAGCAAGTAGGAGTGGGAATAGCAGAGTCAAAAGCTCTAGGCACAGAGGAGAACTGAAAGGAAACAAATGCACCACCACTGCTACACTACATCAACACTGCAGAGCTGTCATCCTAACCCACAGAAATGCCTACACGTCTCAAATAAACTTATCTGCTCTGCCCAATTCTGTATACTTGTAGAGCTGTGAAAACTGGTGACAGACAGATGTGGTCACTGCCTGCCAGAATCAACAAAACTCCAAGTATAGCCCAGTCCTCGTGTCCTCTCTGTTGACAGATCAGCCTACAAGTCTCCATTTCTGACAGGGCGACATGCTGGTGTCAGATTGGGTTTCAGGAGGACAGACAATACTCATGACCATTATATCTGGGGTCAACTATCAACCATTATTCTATGGATAATTGATTGTAAAAGAAAAAGGGCAATTGGGCAATCAACTCCATGAAAAGATAAACAAAAAACATGTTTTGCATTTGTAAATCTCTCTAAGGCTGCAAAAGCATTTGTGATGTGGATGTCTAAAATGTTGCTCATTTTACTGGCAAGATACCAAAATAGGATCTGTGTAAAGGTAGTTGGTGGTTGCTTTAATTTTAGATTTCTTACACTGTTCCACTGGTAAATCTTACTGTACACCTTTCTATTCTAGTGATTTTCAGCAGCCAGAATTTGAACTAAATGAATCAAATTTAAAGTGGCCTGGGATAATGTGCATCCTGAGAATTGGAGGGACTTCAAAGACTCTATTAGGCTTACCTAGAAACTTGGCACTGGATTTTAAAGGCAGGTCCTCAGCAGAGAGGGCATGAAATGTATCTACTTCTTTGTCTTAATTCAATGAGAGACTCTCAGACTCAGTGGAAATTGTTAGCTTTTAAAGACCAGTCTGCCTTTAATTACACAAATAAACTCTGTAGGCCTATCTGTCCATTAGGGAAAACATTGCTGGCATTGTTTTTAATACAATGTTTTTAATTTACTTAAAGGATAGGAAAATAGAGTTAAAACCGTTGTCCTTCAAACAGGACTTGGAGGAGAATTAAAAATAAGTGCTGGGTTTGCCCGTGGCTAAGAATGGATTTTCATCAAACTGACACAGATTTTTCCTTCTTTTTCTGCCAAAATAATGCAATAAAACGTAGAGACATAAATGAAACACATGTTAAAAGTAACAGGTCATGTGCCACATCCTAGAATTCCTATTAGTACCCAATAAGTTCATAAAACTGGAAGCCCTGGCCATGGAGCACTTGGATAAGAGTTCATTGCAACCTTCAGGAAGACACAGACAGGGTTTGGGATTCCAAACTGGAGAAAAAGAAGCACAGGGGGCCCACCATCAGCAGCCCCACAGCACAGATCTCTAGAGAAGCCAGAAAGAGATCTGAGCCATGCCTACTGCCATGTGTAGTAGCTGAGGAGCCCCTGATGTGTGGACACGCCCTGAGGTTCGGGACCTTGTTGCCATGCCTGTGTTCTGAGGGGAGTTGGGGACCACGTCCCCAGCTGCCCATGGCACTCCCAGGGCTGGATTGGGGCAGCCCCAGGCTGTGTTTCTACATGTGTGGCATGGTTGGGAGACCCAGAGTGAGTGCTTCCCAGGAGTCCACTATCCTATTCTCCTCTCCTAGAACCAACTGAACCTTCTGCTGCCCAGGAACCTGTCCTGCCCAGGCTTCATCCTGGAGAAATGAGCAGTTTTCACTGAAGGCTATAAGCAAGTGTCTGGATGACTTGCAACTTCTTTCAGGGCAAGTATTTTGGTGCCCTGAGTGCTCAGGATACAGACAGTTGATGTACAGGTTACACTTACTGCTTTTTCTTGCTCTTCCCCATCTTGCTATTTTCATTGTCATTACAAATATTCATTTTACTTCTTATGTTTCCAATGTTTTCATTAAGTCTTATACTTCATGGCAAATTTAGGATATTATTGGTTCAAAACTTGATTTATCATTAACTCGGTAATTAATTCTTAGGAGTTTATACTTTTCATACTCGTAGTAGAGACAGAGTATGCAAATTATATTCTGTACTAACAATACATCTTTTCTGTCATAAAAGGTAGATATAGTAAAGGGAACATCTTGAAAGCCAAGTACCCTGGAAAATTATTCTGTTTGACACTACTAAAAGGCAAAAGTCCTAGTTAAAATTAAATGACAGTTGTTTATATAAGCAGATCATAGTTACTTTAATTATTGCTTTTGGCAGGATCCTAGAAGTTTAATCTTTCTTAAATCCCACATTAATGTCTGCTGGCTATAGGGATTTAGTTACCATGAAAAATATTCAGCCACTACCTAACCTAAATACAGCTGTACACTAGGGCAGCGTTACCCAAGATAGTTTCACTTGAATGAAATAGGAAGATTGTTCTCAATTACTAATTCAGTTAGAAGACTGAGGAACATGAGATACATATAAATCTAATTTCTTTAGCATAGCAATTTAAAAAGGACCTCAGGTCTTTGAAGTTAAAAGATCTTATTTGTATTGCCTGATGTAGGTCAGTCATTGCAGAACAATTTGCTCATTTATCTTTTTTTAGGGAAGCCACTATTTTAGGAACAAAAAAGAATGCATTCATATTATGGATGCAAGGGTGAAAATGTCCTGCCATGTGGGAAGGAACCATCCTAGTGTGCACTGAAGATTTCACTACAATTGCAGTTACACACCTTCAACTTGTTCTTAAAAGCATCATGAAAAGAAAGAATTAGATTCAGTGGGCTGTGATTTCTGGGACTGTCTGGTGGGTACAGGTTTAGGATGAAGAGGGCAAAGTCATTCTCTCACTAACCTTTTCTATTCTTTTGGTCTTATGATTCAATATAGATCCATTAATTTAAAAAAAGCAGTGCAATGACTCATTTGTTTAGCTGGTGATAAGATTACCTTTTATTTTTTGCTGCAACTCAAGGTGGACTATATCTCTACTTCTATTTCTCACAACACAAACAAAATATTTCTTTGAGACTTTTGAGAAATAAAGATTACATGTGCATTTCAGTTCTGTGTTTTATTTCTGTTAGAACAATCTTTGGCTTTTGCAAAGATGATTGAAATGTAAAAAGCAACTTGTGGTAGAGTTTCACATATTTTTAAAAGATGAATGTATGTTTATATTGCACTTAGAGGCATTATATAAAAGTAAAAAAAAAGAAATTAAAGAATCTAAACATTTCTGGAAAGATAATAATCTTACTGGTGGGAAATTTAACTACAGACAAACCTTTATTTTTTCTAAGGTTTAGAACTGAAACTAAAGGTTTTAGTTAAAAAAAATAAATCAGATCCAACACTATCAGAATATCCAATTATTCAACAACAACTGTTTGCAGCCAAGCCACATTCACACAATTCTGTTAGCAATCAAAGCAGCTGGTCTGTATGCAGCTACATTACACTGAGATTGTGTATCACCACCAAATAAGCATTTTATTAGTTTAACATAAAGAGGGGTGACATCAGAAAAAATTAAATGACTGCAAAATGTTTAACAGTGACCCTCTGTGAACAACAGTTTTATCCCAGAATGATTTAACTCAGTCCTTTACTATTACAGTGCTGAGAATTTTTCTTCTTGGAGGAGTCCTTTTTCAGATAAAATACAACTTTCATGTACTCAGCCCTTGTAATAGCTGAACCTTGATAGCACATTTAAAAAAAAAAAAAAGAAAAAACAGAGAAAAGCATTGAATGCAAAGCAGTGGTTGCTTATAGCTGTCTTCTAGAATGAGTAGGTGTAGTGTGCAGAAAAAAGTAGATGTTGTTAAGTGTACAACACACAATACATTTTTGCAAAAGCAGTGATTTCAGCCACATCCAGAAGAAAATAACACTTGAATGAAAACATTAAGCAATTTTTAAAACCTTTTAAAATTATTTAGTATTGAGTAAAGCATCTCTTAAATATCTCTTTGTTCCACTACATGTTGCATTAATGGGTATTTTTGAATCATTTTAGTGAACTCTGGCATAAGACAGTAAAGAAGTAAAAAAAAAATTGTTCTACACAAAGTTCTGTAACAAGTCATGTGCTGTGTCAGAACTGATGTTGTAGATCATGTGCTGACATTCTTTTTGGAAATGTAAGAAAAAAGGAAAAAGTGTATGGAGGTTAAATTGAATTAACAAAACACACTAAGCTATTTCTTGCACATTAAAAATTGAATCTTACTCATCTTAAAATGCCTTTTGGGCTTTGGATATAGATCTCCTGACAGCTGCAGATGTAGTCAAAGCAGTATTAGAAAAACAGATTTTTTTTTTCTTCCAAAGTTCAAGACCTGAGCACTGCCTAAAAAGGGAGATATGCCTTCAAGCACTGAACTTCTGATATTTTTCTGACTTAAGTGCATACCAACACTTGGAGTTCAAAGCATGAATTTAGTAACCAAAGGAAAAAAAAATTAATTTCAACTGTAATTACATAACAATGAAAAACACAACGTAAGTTTACCTGGGAAACCCTGAAGATATCTGACTATTGTTTTGTTTTGCTTTTCCTTTTGGGATGAAAATAGATCAGGAGAATAAAATGGTGTTATTCACTATTGTCTGAAACATTTCTGTTATGTGTAAAAGTGGAGATCCATAGCAGGTAGAAACATGAATGCCTTCTACAATAATACTATTTGGTTCCAGGCTGAGGTAGATGGCTGTTCACCCAGGGATCCAGACAAACTCTGTCACTGAGGCTCCTGCTGAGGTCAGAGGTGTTTTCTGGCCAAGTGGCAGCCCAGACATCAGAATATGCTATGAAAGCTCCAATGCCACCCTAGATTTCAATGAACACTAGTTCTGCTATTATTGTAGCTGTACAGCTGCTTTCACCTAACCACAGTGCAGGTTGCTTGATTTGTTTTGTCTTTGCTTTCACCAGATCCCTGAACAAATCCCTGATCTCGTTCCAGCAGGAGAGCATCAGTCCTCTTCTTTTCAGGGATGGTGCAGATTGTTGTTGAATTGCATTGTTGTGGTCTGCATAAGAAGAATTTAAAAGTAAATGTTTCTGAAAATGAGGATTTGAGAAGATGGCAAGGGACCAAAGATAGATCTCTTCTTTCAAGAAAAAAGTCAGGGGAAGGACTGCTATGTCTCATTGCAGCTGCCAGGTATTTCTATAGAACAGAAAGATTACCAAAAATTTTAGTATTCTTTAGCCACCTCGACTCCCCAAAAATTTAGATATGGAGAAGGGTATTACAGTATAATGATGACACATAGTAATCATGTGACTAAAACCTCTTAAACATTTGATCATTTTACTGCTTTGAAATAAATGCCACATTGTAACACTGTATCTATAAATCCTCCCTAACACAGAAATCTTTTGCCTTACTCAGCCTAAAAGAAATACATTCTTTCATGGTTTTAAATTGAGCTTACAAAACCTGATGCTTTGAACATGGAAAAAACCCCAAGGCATTCTTTCTAGTGGCAACTGAAGGAAAGTTTCACAACAGCGATGCAGTCTTCAGCCTCCCTTCTGGGCATGAAAATATTATTGAGAAGACTCAGAAGAGTGCAGTCTATTCTCTCTACGGTACTAGATTCAGTATTATCCTTTATTTTTTGTGGGTACAAATATCTTCCTTCAGAAGACATCAATGAGAAAAATTTGCAAGCAACCTGATATCAAATGGAATCCTTATCTACTGTGGGAAATGTTCTCAGGTCGTGGATTACAGTCAAATTCTGGTCTCACTGAAGTCAGTAAGATTTTTATTGTTTATTTCATGTGAACTAGTAAAAACTCAAAATATGCTTGACATTTGACACAACAGGAACTTCAAGGGACCTTTAACATGAAGCAAACAGGGCTTGGCTTCCAGCTGGACCACTGACCCTGCTGGCCATATTCTCAGTTATAATTAGGTTCCTTTTTGCTTGTTGGGCAATATAATAGGCCTTTGAAGTCTGTATTTCCTTCCTGCATTTCTCTCCAAGGCATTAAAGACTCATGACTCTGCTCCAACCTGGTCTCACACCGAGCCATTGCCAATGTGTCGCACGCTCTGCTCTGGCTGCCAGCATCCACCCAGCTGAGGCCCCAGGCTCCTGGAGGTGGCAGCTAAAAGCTGGCTGAGAGCACTGGCTCTGCATTCTTGCCACAGATTCTTTACTCTGCTCTGGGGATGGGCAAATAGCCTCTCTCTGCCTTAGCTTCCTGACAGGTTAGAGGAATACCCTGGTGTGTGCAGGAGGCTGTGGAAATACAAGCTGTGGGTGGTGAGGTGTTCTGCATCAGCACCTTGGAAGTGAACTCCAGCTTCAGTCACTGACCCTGGACAGCTATGTATGCCATGAAAAAGTCAGAAAAAATATCTTCTGGCCCCAGAAATAGATTATATTGTGCCCTGAAGAGTATAAACAGATTATCTAATTTTTTCTCATATT
Source organism: Lonchura striata (assembly GCF_050655825.1). Taxonomy (NCBI): domain Eukaryota; kingdom Metazoa; phylum Chordata; class Aves; order Passeriformes; family Estrildidae; genus Lonchura; species Lonchura striata. The sequence continues at coordinate 29,842,434 of NC_140704.1, forward strand.
GCAGAGCACCTAACAACAAATGCTAGGAATTTGCTTTGTTTGTTATCTCTCTGCTCTTGGTTATTGTCTTGTTATCTGCTTACTTATGACCTTATTATTCATGATTGTATGGCTTTTTATCTCAACTGTACTTAAACACCAAAAAATGTAGTACATATTTTCTTGGTGTGAAACACAAGAAGCAAAAGTAGCCTTGAAACCTTTGTTGAAATCTCTTTCATGTATAGATGTGCATAAAGACATGTATATGACTACGAATAATTTATTTGCACAACTGTGACGAAACAGAAATAAACATTTCTGGTCTTTGCATGGCCCTCATATTTTTTATTCTCATACATCTAACAGTTGCAAATATGTACAGCTTCTTATTAAAATGCAAATAAGTTTATAAATACTAGTACAGTTAGATATATTTAGTTTTCATATTGCAAAAACATACAGTACTGTACAATATGGTATTGAAAATAAAACATATAAACCATATATTCCATCTCCAAATTTTTGTACTGCAGAGTTTATATTTTAATTCTTAAAGGGTTAGACAAACTATAAACAGAAAGTTAAAAAAAAATTCCAGTTCTTTTCTAATTATTTTTGACAAATTAAACCAAAACACTTTAACTTTAATGAGTTCTTAGAATATGGCTATTTTGAATCATAGCATGTTTGCCTTAGAATATATTCTTATTAGGTTCCTATCTCATTATGCCTCTCATGTTAAAGAAACACTACATGATTTCAAGTAGCTGAAAAAATAAGATTTAAGTCTTTGTTTAGAGCTATGAATGCAAGTGCTTTCGTTTATCAAGGCCACCATGCTCAACACTAAAACAGGTTTGCCAAGACTTCTTTCTGCCAAAACACAACATAGTAAAACACAAAAAATTTTGATTTGGCAAAGAGAAATTAAAAAAAATATTCAGAAGATGCATTTCTAGTGAAAGTATGCCACAGGGTGCAGATTAGCCTGGGGAATAGGATTTACTCTGTTGCTTGAAGATACAATTTTGACTATTTTTCTCATAAGCTTGAAACAAAGGTTGTTGTCTAAGGTCTGAGACATGCATTAAAATATTTATGGACTTTCAGAATTTCTAAACTCTTAGTTTGGAATAAGTACTGTTCCTAGCAGGGTGTGGAGCTTTCTTGCTCTTCCATGCTTTTCTTGGATTCATTCTATGTTAATACCAAAAGAGATTAATTTTCTCTGTGTGACAAAGAAATTATCCCAATGCAGATCTATCCAGCAATTTGTAAATCTTAGGCCCTAGTGAGAACAGAAATTCTGATAGGCAAACTTCCAAAGAAACCTTACAATACTATGATAGGGTAAATATTATGATACTTAAAATATTTTATTTAAAAATATTTGTTGTTTATTTTATAATTTAATAGCATTATTTTATTGTTTATTTAAAAAATGATGTTCTTCAAACTTTTTTTCCCTTCTACAGTGATAGAAATAGAGATGTCTGAGGAAGGTGAAGGAGATTACTGAGTGATTCCACATATGTCTAAAGTACATGTGGGGCTTTGTAAAGCGTTTTTACTGAAGCTATAAGGGACTGAAATAATGACCCTTAAATTTCAGATAAACTGATTTAAAGTCAGAAAATATAGGACAAGCATAAATTATCTTTGCATACTAGGATATAAAATCTTCAGCAAGTTGTTTTTTACGGAGGTCTATTCAAGACTGAAAAATTTCAGTTAGAATATATTGGATGCCACTTCATTTCCCTATCCTCAGAGCAGACATATCTAGTGACAAGAATGCCAGTCTCACTGCCAGTGAATAAGATAAGGGAAGTTTGCAGTTCATTGAAAATATTGAAAAAGATCAATTTAATCTATTTTGAATGTAAAACACATTAAAAATACCAAAGAAAAAAAAAACAAACCAAACCCACAAAAAATCAAAAAGCAAACAAACCAAACCAAACGAAGAACATTTTTAACAAACCAGAAAAACGCTTTCAAGTATCTCCAATTCTAGCTTATTTCTTGTTGAGATAGTTTCAGAAGTCAAGAAAATATTTCAGTAACACCCCATAAACCTCCTTACGCAATTCAAGATTTGGAGTGCACCAAGGTTCAAATGACTGAGATGAACCAATTTAAAAGTATCACAGAAGACAGATTGGAAGCTGCAGATCCACAGATGTTATCTTTCTCTCCCTGTGTGCTTTCTAGCTGGCCACTGATAGGTTTAAGCCATAGAACCCAATAAAGATATTAAAAAAACCTTTTTTTTGTGGGTTTTTCTTTAGAAGCTGGCATTTAGCAACCATAAATGGCAACAAAACAATATTGTGGCTTGATGCTCATGCTTTTAACAATGATGTGATAGGAAGTGGTGTCAAGTTCCCTTGGTGAAAAATAGGGAATAAATGAGACATTCTGAATCACCAATGAATCACTAATAGAGTTCTGCTTCTGTGTTTTGGCTTTTATTTCCAGAGTCTAAAACTGACAATTTTAAAATTATGGATGAAGGTGAACATTTCACAGCATTCACAAGTGTGTGGTAAGATCTGATTGCCATTAGATTTCCTAAGACTACGAAAACAGGAAATTTTAACAACCAACATTTATTGCTTCTTTTGACTAACGTCAGAGTTAACAACTGTTCAGGTTCTTTGTAGAACAAGAGAGGATGAGGGTAGAAGGACAACATCTTTGTGGCCAGCAGTAAAACCACTAAGTTCAACAGAGTTCAGGGAGTTCTGGATTTCTCTCACAAAATTTACAAGAACTCTATTTGAGCAAAAACTGTACTACATATTATGTTGGAAAATGAACTACAGTAGCTTTTACTGTGCACAAATATAGGCATTTTGATAGCAAATAAAAATAAAGTGATAAACTATGCTAATCTGAGAAACTGGGAGTTCCCTCAATTTTAAAACATGATGCCACAGTTGAAAGTAAGAAATATCAGGATGTTAAAGGGAAAAATAAAATGTGTGTATGTATACATTACATACATGGGTTCATTATCATCAGTATCAGCACTGAAATTGTTTTAAACAGAAGTTTCAAAAGCAATGTCAGAGTTCAGATTGTCAGTTTCGAATGGACTGAATCACATGAATTAAAATATTTACTATAAAGGTACACATAAGTTTATTCTGCATTGATTCTGAATTCCTGTAGGATTTCAGTGGACAGGATTAGGTCCAGGTTCTGGTGCCTTGTCTCACCAGATGGAACCAGACAGAGACCAAGTCCACTGATGTCAGAAACTTTAATCTCCATTGCCTTTGTTTATTCTGTTCTATATGACAAACTCCATGCATTGAGCAGGCAGGACCAGGGAGGCCTGGGCAAATTTTGGCAAAACAAGTGAAGAAATTTATCCTGCAGGTTTGCCCTCTGGTCATCTCTAGATTCATATATGTACAGTGATGTTTATATTTATTGACAATTGTATTTGCTGTAATTTTGACTTCTACTATGAAACAATTGCATTGAATTAGCAATGGTCAGGTGTTATAATCTAGCCAGGTCTCTGGGATGATTGTTGCATACATTTCAACACTCCTGGGCTTATAGTCCACTGGACTTACACTAAGAAAATGCTGAAGACAAAAAACATTAGGATTGTGTAGGACAACCTATGACAAAGTGACAGTGTAATGGCTATGATGAAAATGAAGTGTGACTTTATTGACCAACAACATTATATGCTCTGTATTAATGTTTGCATTTCTGCTGAGAGAAATTTCCTCAGAAGTGAAGCACTGTGCTGCATGTTGGACTGATTTATATATATTTTTTATCATCTATGCTCTAGCAAATGCTTTGTGAAATGTTTGTCTCTGGTTAAAAGAAAATTAACAAATTCAAAACTGGTTCTGGCAGCCATCTTAGGGCAGAATAAAGAGTAGGCTTAAGTTAATGTGTAGGCTATTATTTTGGGAAAAATACCACCACTACTTTTTTTTTTTAAATTTTTGCATTTTCTGGTATATGTTTTATATTATAAAAGCACATTCAACTGCAAAAGATCTTGTTGGGTCAGTCCATACCATTTTCTTTCTAAGTTGAATTAAATCACAAAACTTAGCTTCCAGCAAAAGCTTGCAAAGCAAGGACACAATGTTCTTAACTACTGCTCTCTTTCTCTCGTGAAATAGTACATACATCCTGCTTACTTGGAAATCAATATTTTTAAATAAATAAAAGCTTTTTGTGTCTTTAATGGAGCTAAGCAACTCCTTCTTCTGTACCTAATACATTGAATAGTGGTCAATAAATCTCTCTTCAGAGGTGAAAATTGAAACCCAAAACTTCCAATTTTTTTCCCTCCTGTAAATATGTACTTGGATCTTGAGACTGTACAGTCAAAAGCACAATGTAATCCACGTAATGCCAGTTCATGGTGTTGTCAGTAACAATTAAGAAATTTTAACATAAGAATATGAGAAACTAATGGCCCAATTAGACCAAGATTGACTCTAAGCTTGACTTGATACAAGGTTCTTGCCCCATTTGATGTTTGTAATATCAGACTTATAATAAAATCTCCATAACCTTTTGGAAAACTGAAACCCACTATTATTGGTAAAGGGCATTTCTGTGCTTGAAATCACTGATGTAAATGCAATTGTGTTCACTCAAAGGTTGAGCAAGAAAGGCTGTGGTCAACTGACTATACTTTTCTTGGTTCCTAATATATACCACCAGCTATTCAGGATAGCTTTACATTTCTCATAGGCTTTAGCCACTCTAGAGATTACAATGCAGCTTCACTGGGTGCTTTTCATGGACTACTGAGCTTACTTCTCCCAGATAAAGGCAATTCTTCCATGTGCTACAGTTACCTACTAAATCTTCACAGAGCAGAACCTTAATAAAAACATTAATGCCTGTTCATGCTGTAGACTCTGTATTTATTTCTGTCAGCAGCAGTACCCCAGATTATCCAAAGTATTTGAGGTGTAAGAACTATTTCCCATTTACTGAGTCATATTAGAAGATGTCAAAAGAAAGCTAGATCAGTGGACCCATGAAAAGTTTGATTTTTCTAACTTTTTTTTCAGTTCCTTATACCCTCAGTAGAAGAACTAGATTTCTGTCCAAAATTAACTGCAGAAGATTTTATAAATTGCATATAAAATGCCTATGCATCCAAAGAGATGGAAACCATCTATGGTAAATGGACTGGATTTTCTTCTCCCAGTCTCCAAATATTTACCCTTCTATCTAGTGACTGTAGAGGAATGAAGGACCTGGGCTGGTGGAGTCCCTTCCATCACAGATAAATTTACCACAGGTAAGTAAAACTATAACAAGACAGAACTAAACTTAGGCTGTGAGTTAGAAGAGTGGATCCTCATAAAGATAATTCCTGAAACTGCACACAGTGAGTGGGAGTGATTGACACTGTGTATCTCAAAATGCTTGTAGTCCATCTGAACCAAGCTGGGGAGCCCATGGTTGCCCCAATCCACACTGAAATAAAGTTGGACTGACTCCGGATCAAGGGCGAGAAAAATTCCGTAAGTTTTGATAAACAAACCCAAACATATGTATCCAGTGTCTACATGTTTTCAAATATACTAAGTGCTTATGCTGACATTTAAATTCACAAGTACCAAGTTTCTGCTTTCACAGACTAATTTGACCCCTCTCTAAACCAGACAGAGTCTCTCCTCTGTGAGGTTGAGCAATTACTTTTCTCAATTTTTTGAGAAAAAAATTTGCTTCTACTTCCTTAGTTAAGGAGCAAAATAAAAAGTATACCTTGGGAGTTTAGGAAGTTATTAAGAAAGGAAACTTATTCAGGAAAGGAACTTCTTGTTTCTCATAGATGCCAGACTCAGACAGAAGATGTCTTTTTGTCTTCACCCCTCCCCACACACCCCCCCACCCTTCCCTCCAGCTACAAAATACATTGTGGTTATTTGACTCATTATGTTTCTTTACAGAAATCATAACTGAACATCGCCCTTTTATCCTCTTAAAGAAAGTCCTGTGTCTCAATACACAACATTTTCCAGACAGATATTTTTATTTTACAGTTTCCACTTCTACAGTTTGACCTGGCCAGCTCTGCCTCAAAATTTCATCAGTGTCATAGGTGGAGATAATTTGCTCTGACTTCATGGTTATTATTCTTTCTCTTTGCAAATGAGATAAGCTAATATTGTCCCTGAGGGCAGACTATTTTCTCTCATACTAGCAATGAGTCAGCAAGGTGTTATAATGCATGTGATCATCTCACTGCATGAATTTTCACGGAACTCTATACAGGGTGTCAGCTTGTTTGCTGTGCCTTATCTATGTCTTATTGAAGCAGCACATTCAGACTTCTTCTGGGTTGGAAAATACTGTGACTTGATGGTAGAGAAAGAGAGTTATTATGTTTTATTCTTTCTCCTTTCCTTCAAGATTGACGTGCAAACTTTCAAACTAAAAGCCTTCATCTGAAACTGTGGAGTTACATGTGTTAGAGAATGATCCTTAAATACTCATTTTGAAGCTATTAATTAGTACAGTTAATGACCAGATGACAGATAGTCACACAGGGTATTTAAACCAGCCTTAATAAAGTACTGCAAGGCAGCCGGGGCAATAGAGGTGTTTTCAGGAGAGCCTTTAGACTGTGACATACATAAAGGAAATACACCTGGTGGAATTCTGTCAATGACATATTGCACTTGTGAGCATTTACTCTTATCTTTTAAATGCTTGATGATAGTCGATTTGGGGGAGCAAAGGCTTTTTCATATCACTTAATAAAGCAAAAAAGAGGTTTCTGCCTTATCTTAAATTTTTTACTATTAACTGAAGAAAGAATGAAGAAAATATATTTAGCATATACATTTTGAAGAATGCTAATGTTTTGAAAAGTTGTGGTGTCTGACACAACAGTATTTCATATACCTGCCACGGGATTTATAGCTAATAAACATTAGTACTATGTGGCAAATATAACCTTTGAACTGCACTTCCATAATACTCCACTGCGGCTTTGAAAAACTGTCAGCAGTGGGAGGCTAGAGGGAAAGAATAGAAACTGGAGAAGGAGATTTGGCTGGAAGGACAGCTGTGGTAAGACATGGAGAAGATCCCCAAGAAGTCACCTGTTGATTACACTGTACAGATGTTATGTTGCCTGGAATACAAAATTTTTTTAAAAATTGCCAAGGGAAAAAAAAAAAAAAAGAGAGAAGGAATGACATTTCCTGCAATCATGTGAAGCAGAATAAGCAGAGTTATTTAGGCCATGAATAAATCTGTGAAAAAGGTTTAGTGTGAACAGAATTACCTGCATTGACTACTGGTCACTGCAGACTGAAAAGGAAAAAAAAAAAAATTGCAGTAGCTGGTTCCAGCCAATGCTTGCAATCAGCCACCAGTGGAAATGTCCTGGGCTTTGCCAGGAACTCCTCTGAAAGTCTCAGACTGGTTTGCACAGTGAAATAGTAAACTTTAGTTTCTACTCGTTTTTTCTTTAACTACCTATTGTGTTGCACCTCAGGTTCCCTTCTGAGATATGAAAGAAAACAGAGGAACTGGAAAGAATTTTTCTTAAGTTTGAGGGTTCTGGGGATTTGTTATGGAGGGTATTAACATCAAGTCTTATGGAGTGACCATCATTGATGAAAATTTAGAAACATCTGTAAATAACTTTTTCTTATTCTTTCCTTTTTTAATTTTCTTTTTTAAATTTCCCCTCAAGACATCATGTTCTTGTGTCTCTTGGATACCTTTGTAAAGCTTGTTGTCTTTTGATAGCAGTTCCCATTCTTTGTATTTCCCCTTCAGGAAAGAAAAGTTCTCTTCAAATGAAGAGTCAGTCTTAAAACAACAGGGAAAAAAGAAGCAGGTGGACTGATCATTTTAAATAAAAAGCATTATTCTTGAAAGTAATTTGGGTTGTCTGTTTCTGTTGGTCATGTCAGGATCTATTTACTTTACCTGCAGGAGCAATCTGACTTCAGTTATTTCCACACTTTGGGCTGAAACTCTATCAAAAGACAAAGGCACAGATGTGTCTATAGCAACTTGCATCTTAAACTTTGTAAAAGGCTCAGCAAAGCACCGTATCAGTGTGTTTTGCTTCCAGAAAGAAAATTTTTATCTCTTTAAGAACAAATGTTTCAAATATTAAGAAGAATATAATTACAAAATAGCTAAAAAAAAAGCACACTCATAAGCTTCCTCTTAAAGATGATAATTGAGTACTACTGTTCTGGAAGATTATAAAGATGTGGTTATAATTTCTTGGTTCTTACTCCCAAGAAATATTTTTTTGTTTTGCCTTCAGTGGAAAAATTCTCCTTTGAAGTAAAATAGAGATTTCTACTTTCTCATTCCAAATCTAAAATGTATGCCCTGATCAACAAGTTGTTTCAAATAATAATTGTGTCACTAAGAAACACATTGCTGGGATGTTTTCTTTAGTAGTGTTAGAACTTCCTCTGTGCACAGAGTCTCTTGCTTCTCATCAGTCTGGAGACTGCAGATAAATTACCTGCCTTTCATCTTTCTGCTAGAGGGTGGAAAAAAATTACTAGAAGAAAAAAAAAAGGCTTAATAAGAGTTTTTGTGTAAGAGACTTGGAATCTGAGACAGATAATTTCAGGAAAAAAGACTTTTAAAAAAGCAGAATGGAAAAGGAAGATGAGAAGATAAGTTAAGCATTCTTTTACATTTACCCTTAAAGTTTTAAACTTTGAAAAATTCTTTCAGTTTTATTGATAAAAAGTACCATTTATTAAATGTACTATTGTTACTATTAACCTCCTGGTAGATAAACAAGTCTAAGGGAAGAACTGTAATTTAGCTGGAGAAGAAGGAAAGGAACATATTAATCTGCTTTTCCTTTCTTTTGAAGTAAATTAGAGAAGTGTGAAATTATGGCATAGGATACAGTTCCTCTTCTTCAATACAAGCAGGACTCCTTATCATTTCATAATAAAGTGGAGGAGAATTTGTCTGAATGATGCTGATAACTCCAATTTTAATTCATCCATTTCGGGGACTTCCAGACTTTGAATATGACATTTGTAGATTAAAAGTTTCAGAACTGTCAGCTCTTCCACCCCCTGACCAGTATTTCCAGAACTGAGAACATTTGCTCAAAGTGGTTGTCCTGGAAAGAGCTGCTTTATCAAAGCCTTGCAGGAAAATCTGAGAAGTATGATATGAAGTTAAGTCTGATGAAGCTTGATACTGCCATAGAGAGTGGGTAGTAGTGGACTCTTCAAACTGAAGAGAACTGAACCTGCTCTATAATTCCCCTCATCATTTGGACATGGCAAGGAGAAAATAAGGTGGAAGAAACTCATGGGTCAAGATAAGGGCAATTTAATAAAGGAAAAGCAAAGGATATGCATGCAGAAGCACAGGAAACAAAAATAATTTATTCTCTGCTTCCCATCAGAAATGGATGTCTTACCACTTCCCAGGAACCAGGGCTTCAGTACCTGTAGTAGTTGCTCCAGAAGAAAAATTACATAAATACCAGACCCCTGACCCTACTCTCCCACCCCGCCTCCCCTTTTCTTTTAGCTTCTATTGCTGAGAACACACATGGTATGGAATATTATGGAATATCCTTTTGGTCAGTTTGGGTCAGCTGTCCTGGCCATATTGTCTCCCAAGATCTTGCCCATCACCAACCTGCTGGTGAGGGGGGAACGTTGGACAGAAATGAAGCTGTGTGAGCCCTTCTCAGCAGTAATGCAAACAAGGGTGTGTTATCAACACCTTTCCAGCTGTCAGTGCAGAGCACAGCACTGTGACGGCTGCTATGGGAAAATTAACTCCATCCCAGCCAGGAGAAATACTAAGGGACATAACTAAAATGCCATGTATGCCTGTATCAAATCATGGTGATGTATGCATTCGTATTAGATCATCACTTAAAAAATCAAAACCATTCCTGGAAGCAGGGACCACTCCCCCAACCTTTTGCTGAAGCTGCATCTGAAAAAAGCATGTGAATTAAAATTAGTTCTATTCACTGCTGTTTCTCAACAATTGTTTTATTTGAATTCTTAAAAGCATATATAAAAGCATATAAACATATGTTAATATGCATTGAAATATGCATGAATAGAAAAGTAGCAACTTTCTTAACAGAATCATCTGCTAAACTGTTAAGTCTTCAATGGTAAAAAAGAGGAAAGAGTCTAATTGCTCTGTGCTTTATATCTTCTCTAATTGCTCCAAATTTTCTTGAGAAAACACTTGCCAGAAACCTGTGGTTTCCTTATGTCTCAGAACTGTATTGTTAGTTACTTATATAATTTGGTGAGGCTTCATTTTGATTGTCAGATTCCAGCACTTCTGTGATTAATTTTTACTAAAATAAGTCACCATTTCCTCTCCCCTTAAAATCACTTTCCTGGATGATTAAGAAATGCAGTTTCATACTATCACAGGGCTTCCCGAATTCTCTTTTTCAAATACTACATCCTGAAGTTCCTTTAATGCTGTTCCCAGAAAGTGACTCATGATTCTTTATTAATTATGAAATATGTTAACTTAATGAATGCACTAGAAATGTATTTTTCTATTCTTACTATAGCTTGAAGGAAATATCAGGGCCAAGACATTATCTCTAACTGCTCTCATACCAGTAGTGTAAGTGTAACTTTTTTATGATTGATTCTTTAAAACTTAGCCAAATTAAAAACAAAAATGCTAATGCATATCTGATTTCTATGGACTACATCTTTAATTGCATGAATAACTGTAGACATTTAAGGCTAAACACTAAACAATTTCATGAAAAATGAGGACAAAAGCTTTCCTACTGTAGGTTGGCCAGTATTTTTCTCTGTTCATGCATAAGTTTATTGCTGATATGGCACATTGCATCTTTTTTTACTATTGGGTTTTTGCACTGTAATAGTCTGAATGATACTAGCCCACTTTTGTGAGTTAGATGGATAGGCTTATCCCAGTGTAAGGAAATAAATGGGAATATTCCTGTGTTAGCTTCAGACACATTATCTGGTATCATCAAGGGCATGTTTGGAGAAAAACCTTGTGTTTGTATAGAGATGGTAAGTGGAGCAGTTCATATTCTTAGTTATGTTGTGCCCTCTGGCAAGCCTGCCAGGAGAGTGCTGTGCTTGTTTTGTGAAGAGAAACCTCCTCCACATTCCAGCCTGAGCATATCTATTGTTTTCAGACATAAACAGATGGCTTCCTTACCTAAGGGAAGCTCTCAAAAATCTGGAAGTAAAACAGAAGAAACTGATGTGAAACCACAACAGTATTTGACCTGTCTGCATGCATTAATAATCTCAACTTTATCTGAAGGCAGAGTTCTGTTGCATTCAGTTTTATTTATTTGCATGGTTTCTGCCATGCAGTATGGAAGAACAATAAAGAATATTAGTATTAATTTAATTTTTAAAATTTCAATTAGGATTTTGTTAAATACATACATGCTTATTAAGTCATTCAGAGTCTTTAAAAGCAAGATAATTCAGAGTTGCTTAAGAAGAGCTGGGAAAAGGGGGGTAAACATATTCTTCATTCTGCCAAACTGCCCTCTATTTCACAAGCCAAAATGTCAAAAGTTGTGATGAGATCAAGCTATAGATCCAGAGGAAAGCTTTTTTCTAATAATTCTGACAGAGTGAGTGAATTTTATTTGCATCAGTCTTGGCTGACTGCTAACAAATTGCATATTTGGGGGAGTTTTTTATATCTATACATTTACTTTCTGGGACAGGATGATCTATCTTTTCCAGCCTTACACAAATGTCTGTAGCACATTCAGATGTGTTACAGTTTAGCTGCCTGTGGGAGGTAAGATAACAACCCCAAGTAGGTCAGGTTTACAACTCCTTCATGAAGACAAGGCACACCATACTCTACGTTTGAGACTCATCTCCTTGAGTGCCTTCTCTGTCTCCTCACCCACCTATGCCATGGTTACAACACAGACTGTATGATGACATTAAAACAATGCTAATACTGAATAACTACTAGGAGTACTGAGAAAAAGTACTGTGTGCTCAAGGACAGTGTATTGGTGGTGAAGGGGAAGAAAGGGAAGTTTGAACACAGTGCAAGAACAAAGGAAGTGGAGAACTTTTTAAGTGAGGTGCAGTGCCCCCAGCAGAGCCCTGTACTGGAGCCAGGTCTGCAGCTGCTGGGAAAGCCACGTGTCCCAGCACAGCAAAGGCTGATCCAGCATCTCTCCAGCAAGCCACACTGCAGTGACCCTGGTGCTGCCCTTGCTGCTTGTGTCGTAGTGCAGACACAGCTGGGTTAGACCTGGGTCAGACATCTCCTTGCAAGGTTACATCCAGTTGCAGAAGTAGCAGCTGGGATGCAGCAAACCTTATGTCATAGTAAATATGCCCAGAAATTTAGATTTTTTAATTATAATTTTTTAATTCAGAGGCGCCTGATGGTCAGATTAGAATCAGATCATGACTCCTCAGTCCTGGAATGATGAAAGTGTAGTTCTGAAAGAAGGAAAGAATGATAATCTAGAGCAAGGTATGGCAATAAAAAAAAAAAAAAAAAAAGAAAAAAAAAAGTGATGGAAGGATTCAAGAAATGAAAAGCAAATTTACTTTTAATTCTTGCAAAATTTAAGTGCAAGTAGCCTCTCATGCCCATAAAACTGAGTGATATTTAAAATAAGAGACTAAATATCACTAAAACTACTCAGAGATAGAAGAATTTAATCTGTGTCATTCATAAGTAAACTATAGAATTCAATTTGTTCATAAAGCAGACAAGATTTCCAGTAGAAATTCTTAAGAATTATAATTATCACAATAGACTACTATCTTTGATTTTATTTGTTGTTTCTGAATGTGCATCATCTTGGTTTCCATGCTACGGTAATGTGATTCATATCTTGTGGTTAGGAAGACTGACTTTTTGTTTCTGAAATTTCTGCTGTGAGAAAACATCTGCTGAAATGTAGATAGTTTGTGGTGTGTGGATGAAATATGTATTCTTTATAACCTCCTGCATTAAGGACAGACTCGTCACAAGTAACAACACAATTCTCACAGGTGCACTCTTGGCACATTATCCCCTAATAACACAATCAAGTACTTTTTCTATTTCAAAAGACAGGTGTCGTGATATTTATATATATGTGATTTACATAATTTCCAGGTTGTAGATGCATATATTATTTTTGTTGCAGAGAAGATTATTTCTACAATTTAACATTTTATAATCAAAATTGATATTCCATAAAATCTAATAAATTTTATTACATAGAGCAAAGCCTCCTTACAATACCAAGAAATACTTGTTTAACTGGAAATTCAGTTTTAAGTCCTAAGATCAGAGAGGTTGTCTTATCCAGTTGCAGTTTATCAGGCTGAAGTGGGAACTGCCTGTCATGTTACAACACGAGTATTCATTAACAGTAGCTCCCTACTACTGGTGGCACCTCTCAAGATTCCAAATAGAGGTCATATAGCTAGACTGGAAATCCACACTTTTTCATCCCTATGCTTCTCTGCTCCCTTTCTCAACTGGGGACAACTTCCAGAAGGAGTGGCCCCCTACAAACCTGACATGTGTGCTTGTGTGAATTCTCATAAAAAAATAATTAGCATGCTAGCTCCTAGAACATTACAGATTTTTCTGTGTATAACTATTCAGCAGACACTAAGGCCAGCATTTCATCTGATTGGTTAGATATCCCAAGCAACTCCACTGCAATTATTGAGACCAGAGGCATAATGCTGCTATATTTGCCACATACATCACTCTAGATAAATAAATATTCATCCAGTCAACTAACATGGGTAATTTCATACTCAGCCTTCTCTTCCTGTTTTTTCAGCCTCACACACTTAACAGAAATTTCACAGGTCTTCACAATCCCTCCCACCCCAAATGCCTCAGGTGTACATACTCTTCATGCTAAATATATAACATAAAACATAATTGAAAATAAATTTTCCCCAATATTATGATAACATGAAGCATGGGAAAAACTTCTTTAACCAGAAGAGAGAAAAATTGAGTGTCTGAAAATTATTTAAATAAGTATTTAAAATTGATGTTACATATAGTATGCTCACTTGTCCATAGAAGAGCTCATCTTCCTTTCTTAATTTTCAAAATTAAACTGCATTCTAGTTTGTAGAGAATATGGCATATTAAAGTGTGCATATATACCCTGGCTGGCTCTTTAAAACATGTGAAAATGGATTCCCACAGCTAAGTAGTTAATGTAACAGATGTTTTATCTCCTTCTAGACTGTTTTCTTTCCTTTGGCTGCTTCCTACTATGAAAAGCAGAAATATACATTATTATTGATAAACAGCATGGTATTCAAAGACTGAAATATTCAGCTATGATTCTAAGAAATACTATTTCATCATTGGTTATGACTTTCATACCGTGTTTGTGTTGCACCGTGATTTTCTCTAACTACTCTTTGAATTTCTTTCTTTTTTCACAGTTAGAAATGGAGCTCAATTTTGCACAGTTTATAGGCGTATCCTATATGTTTTCTTGATATTAGCCAGCACTAAAAGAATGCTTTTGATTTGAGATGCTTGAAGGAAGCGGTCATAGAGTAAAAGTGGGTGTTCCCCTGTTCTCTGACATTTTAATAAGCTGAGCAAAGCTTGACAATCATATATTCCTCTTACCTCAATGGGATTGCTCTTTCATGGAAATCATCAGATGTTCTTAATAGGGAGGGTCACTTGGACAGGGAACTGACAGTCTGATCAGCACAACATTCACTGTGTCTACATGCAACTGTGACCTGATTCAAAGCCCTTTACAGAACTTACATTGCTGGTAACATTTGGGAAGTCATGTTTCTCTGTTTGCTTCTAATTCTTTGTACAAACTAGCCCTGGTTTCAGCTGGGATAGAGTTAGTTTTCTTCCCAGTAACTGGTACTACTGTGTTGTGCTTTTTACATTCAGTGTGAGGATAATGTAGACAAAACACTCATATTTAGTTGTTGCTACATAGTGCTTGCTCTTAGTCAAGGCCTCTGACTCATTCTCTGCTTTTAAGCAGGTGCACAAGAAGCTGGCAGGGACCATAGCCAGGACATCTAGCTTAGGGATGTTCTGGACCATAGAACATCATTTCCAGTGCATAAACTGGGGGGAGTTGGCTCAGAGGGGCTGATAGCCACTCAGGAATGAGCTGGGCATTGGTCAGCAACTGGTGAGCAATTATATTGTGCATCACTTATCTTCCTTGGGTTTTATTTCACTCTCTTTATTGTTATCTCCCTTTCCATTACTATTATTACTGTTGTATTGTTATAATATTCTATCTTATTTCAATTATTAAGCAGTTCTTATCTCAGCCCACAAGTATTAACTTTTTTCTGATTCTTCTTCCCATCCCACCATGGGTGGGGGGCGGTAAGTAAACAGTTGCTTGGTACTTAGTTGCTGACAACATAATGGCTAACACACCAGTTATTAAATTTTAAACTATTTTCCCTTTTTCTTTTTTGGTAGATATGGGGCTAGTTGGGAAGGAAAATGATTCATTAGTGTCTCTGTGTGGAGACACAGAGGAGTACAGAAAAAATATAGTGGAAGGAGAAATTACACTGAAGATTTTGTCACCTTCAGAAACGATGTAGTTTCAGATCTATATTTCACTCTTTGGTTGTATCAGTGAATACTTGGTATTGAAATAAAAACATGACTCTTCAATTGTGGTTGGATTTCCGTCATTTTATCTGATTAACAAATATAGAAAGGTCTTGTCTATCAAGTGGTTTAATAACTTTGTGGTATAAATGTCAAGTAATGGCAGAAATTTTCACTTCTGTGCTGATATACCTGAGTGTTTAACTGACAAAAAACAGTAAGGGAACAACCCTTGTCTAAATTCGAGGGATGAGCAGAACACAAGAGCAACACTTAAGGCATTACTAGACACTTCGGTCTGAAATATATCCAGCCAAATTCACACTGTGCAGTGGTAGGGGTGTATAAAAAGGAAAGAAGGCATGGTGGTCAGCCACCCTTTTAGAGATGTTTTAGAGCCTAAGAATGTCAAATTGAAATATCAACACCAAACAAAAGTGCTTTGCTGCAATATCAGTGTCAGCATGGTGACACTGAATGCAAATTTGCCTTAAAAGATTAACAATTTCTGCTCACTATACATCCACTCAAGTACAAATTTTAAAGTAACAATAATAACCACCTTTTCCCCCAAAGAAGGGGGGCAATTGTTTTAAAGGAGGCAACTTTAGAAATAAATGCTGCTCTTATTTATCAAGTCTGGTAAAACAGGGTGCAATTGGAGAGATGAAGGAAGAATTCCCTCAAGACTTAGGTAGATTTCTGGCACATGAAGGGAGAGGTCTGACTTTCCCCTCAGGAAACCAATGGAGTCCCCAGCACAAAGAGCTTCCCTGGGAGCTAGGGCAGGTAAACAAGGTCTCTGGACTATGAAGGATTCTGACTGCAGGAAATGTCTCATGAACCCCACTGAATGGTAGTTTCTTTTCTCTGTGAGGTCTAAACAGCTTCTTACCTTTCACCAGGGACCACGGTGCCTTTTAGCACAAACTAAACCTGACAACTTGAAAGTAGCAAAAAGCTCTGCTCTCTGAATCTTTTGACCTGGCCCTTTATACTGTAATGTCCCAAGGCAAAATTCCTTATTTCTTTGCCACTAGAAAATGTTTTGCACTTCAGAGAGACCTTTGAGTTCCTTCAACCTGTACAGAAGCTGTGGATTTGGGCAATGACTGAGCGAGACTGTCTCCCACATCGTCATTCTGTTTTGATATTTTTGTTTGTTTGTTTCTTGTATATGTGAAGCCACTGACTTGTGATCTAACAAAATAGAAATAACAGCTTCTCTTTTTGGCTGATGGGTGGATTTCTGAGATGAGCATTAGCACCTACCCAATGCAGACATGGAGGGCAATGTTGATGTGCTAATGCTCAGAGCAGATGGATGAGTGAAGCAGACATTTTCATGATAAGCTTAAGAAAATTTGTGATCATAGGGTTAAGAGACTAACACTAAAATCAGAGGCTAAGCTGAAGAAAGATCTGGAATGAGAGGGTAGAGAACTTGCTCCTGCTAAAGGCCAAAGGTGCCATGCAGACTCATTTGGTAAGTGCAACACCTCTTAGAGTGTGGTGGCAGGAGCAATCCAAACCCAGTGTGGCCACAGGACTTAAAAAAGGGAATTGTGGGCCTAGTCACTCGCCTGAGGTCAAAGGTTCCCTAACAGAGATTTAAGAGTGCACAATTACAAGCAGGTCAGGCTGTGCAAATTTTTGTTGCCTGCAGCTGGGAAAATATAAAGTCATGTTCCCAATTTACAATTTGCTCCTGGAATTGCTGATAACACTTAAGCAATAGTTCTTATAATAATTTAGTCATCATGCTCAGATTTGGCTCCAGACTTTTCTTGTATTTGTATATATTTAGAGTCGCTCATACCTAGAGTTTGTTAATTACAGCTTTTGAATCTGTTCACCTTAGAATTGCAGACAGCCTTTTATTTAAAGTATCAGTAGGAACATAATAAACAAAGAAAGAAAAATAATCAAACATAACTGCCTTTAAGCTAAACCACATAATGTTATATTGGATATCTCATCAAAATTTAAAGTGATTAGAAAAGAGTGATTATATTATGACAGTTAAAGCCAAATGCTTTCAGCTTCTTATTGGAAATAATCAAATTGCATCATGTTACTCCCTTAATCCCATTAGGGCTTAGAGAATATTAGTTTATTCACAACCTTCTTTCATCTAACACTAGACAAAACCCTGTATTAAATCATTAGTCAGAGCAGCTTTGTTATTCTTGATCCCAGTTCCAAGTTTCTCACTCCCACTGAAAATGGCCTGTTTTAATAACTGACATTAATATTAGTATTTCTAGAAAATTAATAAGAACATTTATTTTACTTGTAATGTAATTAATTATATACTAATAATCTCAGTTGTTTTCAATTTTAAGAGACGTGTTTTTAGCCTTCTGGAAACTAAGGTTTTGGAAAGTGATACTTAGGGTTATATTCAATCATATTACAAGTCATGCTTATTTTGTGGTTCACCCTTTTCCCAGAAGCCTCATATTTTATCCTTTCCATATTGTTATCAACACAGAATCTTTCTCAGTCCCCAGAAGGCTTGTTTTAAGCTACTTGTTTGCAGTTGGTTTCAAATATTTTCCTACAATATCCTTCCATGCTGTACAGAGCAGCTACTCACCAGATGCCAGATGCATGAAGTGCTCTTCAGTTGGCTCCTTGCCTAAAAATTACTGATTTCTATGCCAAAAAAAATTCTAATTTTTGGACTTCATAGCTGTTGATTGTGCTGTTACCTCAAGGCAGTTGTTACTGGAAACTGTCCAGGCATCAGTGACTACTGTCACAAAACTTTAAAAAAATTCTCAATCCCTTTCTCATGTATTTTTCCTGGAATGTCTAAGGCTGAGCAACCAAACCTTAGTAGTAGTAGGTAATTGTGGAAGGCAGAACTTTCTGCAGAGCTCATGTGTGGCTTTCATAATCTTTGAGGACTACATTTTAACAGCTTCTTTTACATCTTAAGTAATGTTCTTTTATTATATTTTTCTCAGAAATTATTTAAACCTGTATGATACTGTAGGTATAGTTCATAGAAATTACTTTCTTGGCTACTGCATCAGGCCCTTTTTATTATCTCAGATGATGAAAAATGTATAAAACTACAGCACATTTTCAAATTTTCTCCATAGCTAAGGTGTCTTATAAGTGACATCTTTAGGACTCTCCTACACATTATAAGTCATAGAACTGAAAAATATGAAGATAGGACTGCTTAGCGTAAAATGCTACACATTACTGAGCCTAGAGGAAAAACTCTATAGTGCAGAAAAAGATACCAGTAATGTTTTGCTACATTTGTATATATCTATTATGACACAGCCTTCAATTACATGATCATGATCATGGCATGATCTTTATGCTTATTCTGATCTCTCAAGAATTACATACAAAGGAAGATTTAAGGTTTCTCAAACAACTGTAAATGCTAGAATTTTTACTGTCTTCTTTGCAGTAAACTATAATTTATTGTATTTTTGTATGTAATAGTGGTAGATATGATGGAAGTATCTTTCCTAGTTTAAAAATTATTAATACTGCTTATCAGTTTTCTTGGATTCATCTCCCTTATTCTAATTTATGTCTTAAAAGCCTCTTTTTTCCAACTTCTTCATATCCTACAGCAGATGTTTTGCTGATCCTTTTCTCAGAAAAAGCAGAGAACACAAAAGCAACTACTCTGCAGGAGCACAATCTGATCCCTTTAAGGGCTTATTTTAAGCCTCCCATCGGAAGGATTTTGTGGGAAAGCACCTGAGGAGTGAATACTTCTGATTTGCAGGGAGCTGCTTTCTCTTGTGAAGTGATGATTAGAGCAAGATGCTGGGGAGCTGGCCATCCCTCCTGTTGTTCCAGTCACAGGAACTACACACAAGGATGGAATACAGGCCAGAATATAATATTTGACAATATTCATTTAATGAAAAGCCCATAGAGAAATTCCATAGGTAACATACATATACACCTGTGTTGGGTAAATCATTGAATAATCCCTAAAATAAGCATCAAGGTAGAGCTTGCCAAAAACGACCGTTGTTCATTTGCCTGTCTGCATTTCAATTCATTTTACAGGAGACTCTTCTTGGTGTGAATTTTTTAGAGTTAACATAGATATCTTATTTTTTATCTGATGCAATGCATTAAAATAAAGTTGGATAATCTAATCTATAGCCCATTCTGTTTCTAAATAAAATTATCAAATAAAGTTACTTTAATTTGTATGCTGACTGTTCTGCTTTAGGGTCTAGCTTCCTCAGTGCTAACTGGATGTTTACAGGTGTTCAGTCTTCTCCATGCCAACCCTGCAGGTCAACTACACCAAATAGTTTTAGACACAGATGAGAATAAGAGAATTTACCTGCTATTTATTTGTATTGTTTCTTAGGAAAATACAGAATATTCTTGGATGGTGGCTAAAGAAATTATGTTTTCTCTCTTGCATGTTACCAGACGTAACAGACAAGATAAATGACGTGTTCATCGAGTTGTCCTATTCACTGAGACATTTCATCTGAGAAACTCCTGAAAATATATTGGAATGCATCCCCACCTAGGAGTGTAAGTCCATGCGTAGTTAGTTTTTTTGCAATGCTTCTTCTTTTTTTCTCAGAGGTCAGTGTGTATATGATCAGTATTCCTGAATGGAGGTACTGTTTTCATTCACAACTTAGAAAGATCTCCTGCAAAGAAAAAAGGTTAATTATTTAGATTCTCACATGTATAATAAAGATTATTAAGTACAGACAGGCCTTAGCCAAAATGCCTACCAGGTTTTTTGATGTGAGTTTTTAGGTCAGAGCCAGTAGACATACAGATGTTTTCCTGTCTGGATTTGAATGTGTGTAAATCCTGAGATTCAAACAAACAAGTTTGGATCTTAATTTTCCATCTTTACCCATCTTTCTAAATAGATTTTTTTATCTTGCTGCACCAAAAAAAAAAAAAAAAAAAAAAAAAAATTAAAACTGGCCTTTAGGAACCAATTGTGAGGCAATAGGACAGATCTTTTCAAAGAAAAAAACTACAACTACAATTTAAAAGTGCACTGTCAAATTTTTATTATGTACAGATTAAATATTGCTTCAATTTATTCTGAAGCTAGTAGACTGCAACATCTTTGTTATTCTTGTTACCATTTTTATTATATTAAAGAGAAAAGGGAACTAAACATGAACTGAGTGGACTTGTCAGCACTGTCAGTGTATTTCTGTGTAGATTCTGTGTGAAAAAGATGAAGAAATTCTGAGAATAAAGAAGTCTGACAAAGTGCAGGAAACACTTTACCTCACTATTCTTCCTCTTTCCATTTTTTCCCCCAAATCTTTGTTTGGTTTCCCTTTTTTTGGCAAAAATGATAGAATGAGCATATGTGTCAAGTTGAATAGAGGAATGACTATTTATAGTCCTATTAAAAAAAAAAAAATCACTCTTTGCTGAGTAAAACAACTAAGAAAACTGAAGTCTTAGAATAATCAGAAGCATTTGTTTGACATGAAAATATATGTACATGAAGTACAGAGGTAGTATCATGACTACTAAAGTAGGAGAGTGCCTCTGAAGAAGAAGAGGCAACTTGCATTATGGTGCAAGCCCTTGCTTCTTTTACCTTAACCCTCAAGAGCGCTGACACCCTTATGTGGACTTTATCCTTGCACCCTTACAGTGATCTTAGGACTATATTTTGGTTCATGCTTTCATTCAGTACCTCCCCAAGTACATACTGCAAAGAGGGATCCATTTCTCTGCTTCTCTCCCTGGAAGCACCTCGAAGATCAATATTTCCCCTTTGTATTAAATTTAGTGTCCAATTGCTGCAAAAGCAACAGAGGGAAGACAACTGGTCTCTTGTTTAGAGATGAGAAGAGGCTAAAGTTGGTCACACCACCTAGGCAAATCAAAAGGTTTCCATAGGTTCCTTCCTTTGGGAGTTGTGGGAATCCAGAATTTTTCCCAAAACCGAAGTCAGTACAAGCCACATGTATTTTTCAAATGTCAGTTCAGTAAGTTACATAACCATAAGAAACATACAAATGAGTTTCATATTCCTGCAAAATAATTCACACACACATGCAAAATTATACGAATACATAACGGCACCAAGTCCTGAAATACTGAGATGTGTTCAGAACTCTGGTATTTTCCCCATATAGGACAAAGAAAGCAAGCTTTTCTTTCTTTGTCTGAGGATTTTTTGTTTGTTTTATTTTGGTTTTAAAGACATTTTTAACTTAAAAAAAAGTCAGCAACAAATACCACAGAGGCTGAACTGGAATACATAATGTACTTTTGTTTCTAATAATCCAAATACTATGTCTACACTTAGCATAAGAATCAAGGTTTCTTTTAATTTATATTTTAAGTAGGTCTGCCAGAATAGATGTTTTATTGAAGAAGAGGAGAGGGGACTTTCAATTTAAAGAAATTTAGAAAAACATTTTCTGAAAATAAATTTGGATATAAAAGACATTATGAATGTATCTTAATAACAATAGCTGTACTCCAAAAGAAATAGCTAATTTAAACATATTATATCAATTCAAATATTGATCCTTATGGTTAAACACAACTATAAAACTATATTTTATATAAAATATTTTTCTATATTTTAAATAGAAAGTTAGCTGGTTTTCCATAGGAGATTTGTCTATATAATCAGAAGTCACCCCTGGTCTGAAAAAAAAAGATAATCAGATCTATTGATGCTTTATCTTTTTTATGCCACATGTCAACTACAGACACAGCCTTCAGCATTATGACAA
The DNA here is from genome assembly GCF_050655825.1 of Lonchura striata. Lineage (NCBI taxonomy): Eukaryota > Metazoa > Chordata > Aves > Passeriformes > Estrildidae > Lonchura > Lonchura striata. The sequence continues at coordinate 29,864,762 of NC_140704.1, forward strand.
AAAGAGTCTATATGAGGTATCTTCCTTCCCCCATCTTGCTCCCAGAAAACATTATTACTCAAAAATTTTCACAGCTGGAAAGAGGGTAAAGAAATATTTGAAGGCAATTATTTTTAAGTAATTGATAACTCAATTAAAATATTTCTGAAACTGCATCTGAGCATTTAGTACGTAGAGTGCAGTGCACAGTCTGCTATAATGTGGAGTACTACAAAATGGAAAAAAGAACATCCATGCTGTGTAAACACATTTTCAGTGCCTGGAAAATTCTCTTGCATGAATAGTTTTGTGTTGTGCCAGGTGCTGGCACCTCTGCAATCTTTCCTGCAGTAGTTTATGCCTTTGTCTAAGCTGGGGTGATTGCGCACAGTGGTTTATACAGTGACGAATTGCTCTTCGCATTTACAGGTCTTGGTACACTTGTTAGGTTTAGCACTGCTATATAAAGCATTAAGCTTATTACACCCAAAAGAATTAAATTATACTGAGGCAATTTGATTACTTGTGTCTAAAGGAAGACACAATTGCAATGAGGCAAAAGCTTGAAGTGAATGTTGTTAACAGTAATGCTTTGCAATTAAAGAAATGTAATTTCTCAAGCATTTTCATGAAATATGTTTTCCCTTTTATTCAGTTCATTTGCCATCCCTGTAAAAATGTCTTTTGACTTGCAGATGTTTTAAAGTATGAAAGCTGATTGAGCTTTTTAATCTTATTTCAGTGTTTATATACACTACACAAAATATTGTGTTCTCAGTCTGTATCAGAAATTCTGGATTTGTTGGATTTCTTTTAAAATGTTAAATGATAGACATCTTAGTTTAATATTTTCTTGCAACATCTAGGTCTGTGTGTGAACTGTAATACAAAAAATATAATAGCAGTTACTAATTTCAGTCTGCCAAAATTAAGCCTGTGATGAATGGAAGGTGGTTGATATTTCATTAGCATTATTTTCAGTTGAAGCAAATGTAAAACATAAGTGCCTCATGGTGGTCTGCTAACTGCTGGAGAAGAAAGAAGACTGCTGAAGTAACAAAGCAACACTGGGCAAATCAACAGATCCCTGCAGAAGCAGGTTACTAAAAATCAGCACCTCGCCTTCAGAAGCAGGTAGTGATGCAGTGATGGCAAGTGCTGTCTCATGAGCAGCCTTCACATCACAGCTATTTTCAGCAATATATAATTTGATAATAATTTTCATCTCAGCACAGTTTAGCATATTTATTCCTCCATAAGTTTTAATTCCGCTTAAGAGGAATGATCCTATCAACATAAAGAGGTCATAAGGATTGCCGCATGATCAGATTAACCTCTCTTCGGCTTCATTGCCTCCAAGCTTTAGATCACTTCTCCTTGATTTTTGAAACAGTTTGTGTGCTATTTCCAGGCTACTCTTTCCAACTTGTTGACATTACACTACATTTATTTAATATTATCTATTGTTTTACTTATATCTATTAATATTTATAGGCCTATTCCCACCATATAGCCTGATTCCACAAGGATAACATTACCTAGACACTACGTTTTAGGGCTTTTCTCCCTCTTTATTTTTGTGACTTTTTATTTTGTAACTAGTTGGTTGTACCATACATAAAAAGAGTTCACATTGGCATTAATAATGATCTCTTTCCTTCTTCACAAACTGAGGTGAACAAACAGCTGTTTGCAGAACAGCTGATTGCAGAAGTAGAGCCATCAGAAGATCCCTTAAGACTAAAGGGATACAGATTTGTGAATCTTAGCTTGCTGTGAGAGAAGTTTGTAAATGTTTGCTATGGGGTTTGAAACAATAGAAGTGAATTTCCTACTGTGATTGCTTACAAGAACCCTACACCCTCATTCTTTCTCATTGCCTCTGTTGAGTTTGAAACACCTGATTCCTGGGGGTTTTATTTGGAGAACTTAGAGAGAATGTTGACTTTGTTTCCATCCAGGATAAAAATATGTAATGAAAGAAAACAGACATGACTTAGGGTTTTGCCTAACCAGGGTTTATGCAGTATGCTTATGCTTCAGGACCTGCTTAAGAGTTTTTTAAATTAGTGCCGTTGTTATCCATATGTTTGCTTGAGAGATAGCCAGGCAATGATTCCTTAACAACATTTCCATGAGAACTCTTCTGTTTTGTATTGTTTTACAGACAGTAATAACAGTTCTTAAAAAAAAATTTGGTAATCAATATATTGCTACTGGGTTTTGATATTGTTAATTACCTGTATTGTTAATTGTGTTTGTATTTGTAATATTGTATATTAAGGAATGTATGGTATCCCATAAGTGCTAGATTTCAGGCAGGATGTTCAATTTAATTCTGACTTTTCAAGGCCCAGGTTCTTAGGATAATTCAAATCTTTGTATTAATTATAATGCAGAATATAAATTGATGTCTATTTATTCAATCTGTATAGCTTCAAGTGGAATAAATAACACATGGGAAATGTGCTATTCAAAATCTGAGCCTGAACTGTGTTGCAGTCATTGTGCATGAAGCAAATTTATAACTATTTTGAGCAGAGCTGGATTCAAGCAGTTTATTTATGTATGAGACTCGCTTATTTCAGAAAATCCACTGAGCACTAATCCTGACTTTGTTTCAGTTGACATTGAAAAAAGAAAAAGAAGATTGCAGTGCTTTCTAAAGTGTTTACTTCAAAGGCTGGAAACCTTAACCCATGCTCAAATTAAGAAATTTTATTTTGTAGAAAAAACTTGGAGATGTGGAAGTGTTCATTTTTTCTAGCAAGTCTGAATTATTGCTGTTTCTGTTCAACCCAAATAAATAATTTCTCTTATGCTTTTCCACCTTTCTTTTTAACTCTTGAAAAATAAAAGAGTCTGTATTTAAGAACAGGTCTCAATTTGCACACTAAACCTGCAATTTTCCATTGTGTTTACAAGTCAAAATTATTTATATCTACTAATTTCAATCTCTGTGTTTGTTTACTAACAGAGCAAGTGTCACTCTAGGTAAAACTGCCTGTAAGTATTTTCAGAAGAACTATTAAAAAATTAATTGTTTTTATTACATTTCATTTCATATCACTTCCCAAGTATTCAGTTTAGACATCTTGAGCATTTTCTTGAAGAATATAATTTCATTTCAGTATGAAAGCAATAAAAGAAGATATTTATACTTCTGGATTTTTTGCTTGTTTTTCTACTGTTTCTTGTTTTCTCCATGTCTTCAAAATAATCCAAGTTGTGTGTGATTTCATGAATGTGTCTTTGTGTAAGATACAGCTGCAGAAGAAACAAAATGGATTCTGATGAAGGGTGAGGGAGGTACTTTCAATGACTGATGGCTTTGTATTGTTGCCTGTCTGCTCAACAGCAGTGCATTAGACAAAAGAAATCAATAAACGAAGACTTTAAAAAGTGGGATAGAAAGGTACAATAATGATACTGGTACAAATTCTCTCTACCTCTTCAGAGCTATAGATAAAAGTGTTTGAATATTGGGTAGATTAGGATAAGGATGCTTGTCAGGAATAAAACATAGATAAGAGGATAAGAGGTTTCAGTGGAAACCACAAATATCAAAAATCCTGCAAATAGCTGGAAGTTTGAAAAGAAAGAGGAAGCCATCAAAAATGTGCCATTGATACCAGTTCAAAACAACAAGATGAATTTTTGTTTGTTTTCTTTTCAGTGGAGGGATTTGCTCACAAAGAGGATTTATTTATTTATTACTTTTCCCAAAGGCTTTTTACCTTGCAAAAAGTAATACAAATTACTTGGTTTCTAAAATCCTGTGTCAGCACAAACATGCTGTGACAAGTTCCCCCAAGGAAAGTCCTGTAGGGTCCAAATCCCAGCTGAAATTCCTGAGTGAGCCATGCTGAATGTTTGCTACCTGACTGCTGGTTGGAGTAACTAGATTTCAGAATACTAACTTGAAAGGTAGAAAAGCCTGAGGATCTGTACATCTGGCAGTACAGGTGGCTGCTCATTAAACCAAGGAGCACCAATGGAGATTTATTTTGAATTCTATCACTCCTTACAAAAATATTATGAAATTGCAAAAGTAACCTTCACTGGTTATTTTCTATTGAATTTGTATTAATCAATATCTCTTCCTGAACTGCATTTAAATTAACAGCCTTGAGCAGTTTGTAATTGATCCTGCAGGTCAGCTACCCTGATGCACAGCACACATTGACTTTCCTCCCTAGTGATGTTTCGTCTTCCAATGTAAACTGGAGTAAAGGAAATAAAGACAGAAAAAGAAAGAAAATTATATTGAATTGAAGCTCACCTTATTCCACCACAGAATGCAGCCACAGCCTGCACCTAGGCTCAGGGTCTAACAGCACCTGCAGTTTGGATGAACCATTAATTCCAACAGAAGCAGCATGACACTCAGAGTTGAGAAGGACAGTCACTTCTTTTGAAATTGAGTGATTTCTGAGAATGATATAGGTTGGATATTAGATAACCAACACAAAATCCATAGTTTTCTAAAAAAACAATACTCTTCCAAAATCACCCCAGCAATAGTTTCAGTTACAAAGAACACAAGGCATAGTGTCACCAGCTTGCTGTCCTGATTATTTTCTTGAGCATCAGCTTGAAAAAGATTGAGTAGTTTCCATCTGTGTGCATCCGTGCATCTGTTAAGCTAAATAGATTGAAGGGATTGCAAAATACTATCAGGCAAAGCACTGATTTCTGTGCTTTTTATAGATGGAAATGACTTGTTACTCAAAGTAATTTTTTTATTTCATAAAGGAAACACAGGTAACTTAAAATACAGAGTACTGTGCAAAGCTTATGTCATCCTTATCAAGTATCTCAGAAAACGTGTATTATGTCTGCTGTTTGGATACATGCAAATACATTATCAGTGTGAAAGAACCTCAAATAAATGAATATATCAAATATTACCAATACTGGATGTTCTTACACCAGGTGAATACCAAAAATTTCCATGAAAAGCCTAGTCTTAATAATGTTAATTCAACAGCGAAAAGGATATAATAGTATTTCTTTTCCTTCCCCCATGACACACTTTGTCATTTTACATAAATTGGTACTTTATGTAAAATTCTGCTCTGGGTTTGCATATAGCTTAGTGTAAGAAATTATTGTTTATCAGACTAGGCACATATGAATCATTGTATGATAGTTTGGTGCATGCATACATATATACATATATATATATATGTGTATATGTATAGAGATATAATGCAGCTGTAATAAGCCTGGAGAGGATCACAGGAGGTGGTTGCAGCCACCACAAGCCTAAACAATCTAGAGAATCATCTTCACATTTAATGCCATTCATCATCCTGCGTGAATTATGTTAGGGAATCAACTATTTAGCTGCTTGTGGATAGAATGTACACAGCTGTAAAAGAACAAACTCATCTAAGTCAGAGCATCAATTACCATAACAGGAGTAAAATGGCACAAATATATCTGAAATTCTTGTTATTTTCATTTTTATAAAAGCAGTTAAAGTAACCTGCAGCCATGATTTTAAGGTAATGATATTTCCAATCATCAGGAGATGTATTATTTTAGGCTTAAAATCCTAAACTGGCAGTTTTCTTTATTCTGCTCTGCCTACAATAGAAAAATTTGAAATGAATGGCAAAAAACCCCAATGAGCTGTGTTTCTTCCATCTATATAGTTACAAAAGGAAGGAAAACAAGGGGAAAATACACATAAGTATCTATCAGATTCTGCCCTGATCAAGAAAATTGCCTCATTGTGTCTATTATAAATGTTGTCATGACTCTGGTTCAAATTTTGGTCTGAAACAATGGAGACCATGAAACATGTATTTGCTGCTTCTTGAGAATGGTCCTCTTTAACAAGTATTATCTAGCCATAACATTCTGGCCTATGGATTGCTGAAACAATTGTTACTGGGGAGAGGTTCTGACAGGAAGACTAATATCCCAAAGTAAATTTGTTTTCAGGTCTCTTTTTAGAAAGGCTTTCTTTTTTCAGTTTATTGCAGAAGGATTGTGTGATGGGGGACGTGGACATTTCCCTGCATGTGCTTTCCCTGAGGGCTTCACGGAGGAAGAATTATTGTAAACTCACAATATGCTCCATGGAGCCAAAAGACAAGAAGATCCTATGGGGACAATGGCAATGACCCAGACACTGCTGCTCAGAAAAACGCACTCCGTAAAATTTGTAGAACTCCTTGTATGGCTGTCTGCTACTTTAACTACTGGCATAAAAGCTGTAAAAAATTTCTTTCTAATTCTAACATATTGATCACAAGCTCTTACAATGACTTTTCTAAATGAGCTGTTACAAGATAATAGCTTCCATGTCTCTGTGAGCTACTAGTGGAACTCAATAATTTTCTCTTTTGTCTCTTTTTTCAGATTTTTTGGAATGCCTTCTTTTTGATCTCAAGTTTCTCCATATCCATTGTTCGTTTTCTCTTCAATACCCACCTCTTTTAACTATTGGCTTATTGTTATATCTGGATTTCCTTATTTGTTGTGCCTATTCTCTTTGCTTTTCATCAGTTTTATCTTCCTGTTCTATTCTGGTTGAATTTCTAGAAAAGTACTCTCACTTTTAGAAGGTAAGACTTAAACATTTCTGTGACTGATAAATTGTTCCAAGACTTTTTGTTATTAAACATCTTAAAATTGTATAGAGATGCTTTATTACTTCAATCAGATGAGGAATGAATAAATGCCCCAAGAACAACACAGTACTGTCTTATTATTTAGCATGCAAAACACTATGCCCAGATATCCTGATCTGATGAAACTAGGGAACTGAATGCAACATAGATTCAATTCACTTAATATTACTATAACTACTTATATTTTAGTAGGTATAGTAGGAATGTTTACCAGGAAACAAGCAAGCAAAACAGAAAATAGAAAATTTGACAGAGTAGTTGCATTTCATTCAAGAAGATAAATTTAATAACTGAAGTAACCTTCAGCTGCAGCTCCTGAGTCTTTTAGGTTTGAGGTAGAAACAAATACAGGAATTACAAATTCCTTCATCTTTGGACACTCACTTAAAACATATCACAGTGGCCTTGAGACATTATGCCACAAGCCACCTTAAGGCAAGCCTGGAGACCAGCTGAAAGGTTCAGACAGATCAACATGCAGCTTCTTGTCTTTCTTAACATAGATGAGATCAGCTCAACCAATTTCTGTGCTTGTTGTTTGGTTTCTTTTCAAATCCTACTCCAAAATATTGTCATATGTGCCTTGAAAGGATTGTTAACTACTTTTGAAGGATCATCTATCATGCTGCACATTACCAGGGAAACCTCACCCTTAACTTTGTAAGATAAAAGAGCCCAGATTCAAACTTACCAAGTGTGGACTCAGGGAATTCCTATTAAATGGATCCTGGATGGAAAAGTAGTGTTTGCTGGAGTTTTGCTGCCTCTGGGACATCCCTTTTGGTAAGTCTTCCTGATGAAAGAAGCTGTGAACTGGCTCTGATATACACCCTCAGAAATAACAAGAAGTATTTTATATCTCTGAAATGAGCAACTTTTAATCTCTGGGAGATAGTTTACGTAACAGATCCATTGACTATCTAGGGAAAATGGTGAACTTCTAAAGCTTCATAGTATCTTGCTGATACAATCTATTGTAGTGCCAGGAGAATATTGGTGCAAAAGACTGAAGAAACAGTTCTGACACTATTGTGCTGAGATTATCAGAATTGCTAAGAAAACTGACACAAAAAACTGGTAATGTGTAGGTTTCAAAGCTGGTTTAATGTAGTGTTTTTAGAAGATTAAAGACAAGGACTAAGAACAAGCACTTCTTTTTAAAAGACCTTTTATTGAAAAGAATGCCCATGATATGTCTTATCCACTCCAGTATTTTATCTGTCATTTATTTAAAATTATATATATATATATATATATATATATATATATAATCCAAAGTAAAAATGATAAATGAGGCAGCATTCCTTAGAAGAAGCATAAAAGCTTTTTTTTTTTTCCCCTGGACAGATAGTTTTCCAACTCAGTATCTTCATTATTCAGTATCTTTATTATTGTAAACAGAAAAATACTTAAAGGAGGTTCTGAACTGCAAAAGAACACACCAGACATTGGTCTGTGGTTCTTTTGCATGTGTATAACATAAAAAAATATTTAAGAGACAGCTTCTGCACAGATGAGATTGTTAAAATCTTATTTTTCAGACAACACCTGAGGCCCTACTCTGAAGCTTATGCTAGATAGCTAGTTGGGAAAATGAATATGCAGGTCACTATAACTGAGCAGCTAGACATTTATCTTGCATGCATGGCACACTGATTTAGAAGGCTTCGAGAAGTCTCATTACAAGCAAGTGTTAAATACTAAAAGTTAGTCTGTGAGCCAGACAGAATTCAGAGAACCAGAGATAATGAGACTATAAAGATGATATGTAGCTAGCAACAGTTGTGGCTTGCTTAGTGATACATGTAAACACAGTCTGGTTGGACACTTAACAGGATAAATGTGGAAAAAGTAGAAAGGATAAAGCAAACAGTACATCAAATGGTTTGTGGGCAGTTTTCAGTACATGCATGTTCTCCATTGATGCTAAGAAGAAATAACAAGCCGTAACTACTATTTGCAGAATGAAAGCATTCAAGTTTTTCCCACTGAAAAGATACCTGCTCCTGTTACCCTTTCTCCAGTGTTATTGTTTGTTCTATGTAATGTGCAGCTCTCAGGATCCATGCTGGCTTTAATTCTTCAAAGGCGGTTCCTTCCCTACTTTCCTGCCCTAACACCATTGTCTTCTCTCCTCTCTTCACTTCCTCAGGTGGCTCAGTCAGAAATAAGATTAAAAAAAAATTGCTGGAATGACAGAAAATTGTAGTAATTCTGTACAGGAAAGTATGTTAGGTGTCTAAATCAGAAAACCTATAAAAATTGAATTGTTCAATGAGAAAAAGTCTCTAGGAGTAAGCCCTGAGCACGTTAGCTGGGGAGGCTGCAGAGTCCTTGTGACAGAAGGCAGTAAATGATGTGTAGGGCAATTAGCTGTTAGGGATGACACAGATTCAGCTCACTATGCTTTAGAGAGATATGGACTCAAGAAATTACTGCATTTTGTACCATCTCAATGAAAATAATTTGAATAAAACTAAGACCATAATTTTATTCTCAAGCAAGCTATTTTCTGAGCAGGTATTAAAATCACTGTGTTTGGGCTTTCTTGTTTGTTTGCTCTTGTCTATTATTAATTATACATTATGTTTGTGGAAATCTCTGTGTAATTATACAGTCCTCATATTAATTTTAGCTGTGGTCTTTGGCATTTAGATATCTGCATATCTATTTGCTGTTTTTGTTATATTCTTCTTTTTGTATACCCACTAGATTTGACAGGAAGTCCCCTAGAATGAGGAATAATGCAATTGCTATTGATACAATACCTGTAGCTCATCTTAGTCATGGTAAGGTTTTACAAGGTTAAATTAAAACACATGACACCTAAAATAATTTTATTTATTAAAATTAGCTCAAGCTTCTTTTCACAGAAATTAAACACTGGCATGGAAACAGCATTGCCATGTCTAATTTAGATAATTTTTTTTACTCATTAGTCTTACTTTGTATGTACCCTTTCTTCTTAATGAGAGCAGAAAGAGAATTTGCAGCCTACTGAGTCAGCCATCATAATTGTAAGCTTGTTTCAGGACTTCTCAAACCACAGGTTTTGTTAAAATTATAAGCCAATTTAGCAACAAAGCCCTGTTAATGAATAGAGTGCAGTAGTGTTTTTAAAGCAGAAGTAAATGATCAGGTCTTCATGTAATTGTTGTGTGTAGAGAACAGAAGGTCTCAGTGCAATAAGATTGTATTTATTGTGCAGCCGGATCATATGTTGCCCACATTTGCTGATTGTCATGGTGATTTATTGTTGTGACCAAAACTTTCCTGCTTCTGCATCCTAGTGTTTGTAGGCTATTTGGAACATTTACGGCCAAAAGCATCACAAATGTTTTCTAAGGCTAAATCTGTATTAGTAAATTTAACAAGTGCTGTGGAACTTACAGGATGTTAAAACAATCACTGGTAGATTTAAACTCTTAGACTCATCCTTTAGACAGCTTCAGCATGTTCCCACATGATTCCCAGGGGCAGTTCAGGGGCTAGCACAGGCAGTTTGCAGTTTGCATGCAATCACATTAATTTGGCAGCTAAAAAATAATAGTATGGAAACTGATTCCTTTTGTGCCAGTGAGCCTCAGTGGCAGGGAAGGATCCCAGGAACATAATGTATCTGCTGATCCTGGTGTTTTGACTGCCGGAAACAACATACAATATATGCAAAACCAGTATTTTTCTCTTACTAGGTTTGTAGTTTCAGACTAACTCTTTATATATTCATGTAACAAACATAAACTTACTCCATCAACAGGGAAGGAGGGGAGGAGGAAGGAATGGCTACAAGTGGCTGTCAGTCTTATTACACTGCTGACTTGCCATTGGGGAAAGATGACCTAGTATCACTGATTGTTTTGTCTTCCAGTACTTGACTGGGAGTGGATTATGCTGGATGAAAATGTGTGGCTCTTTACTTTTCAGGACAAAAACAGAGGTCCTTGGGCATAATAATGGAAGACTATTTTAGCTGTAATATAAAATTTACTTTCCATGCTTGCAGGAAAAAAAAGACTGATGAATGTTTTAGGCAGGCAACTTTCATCTAAGTTGCTTGCTATATCTCTATAGCTCTTCAGAACCTCTTGCTTTCAGATGAAAAAAGAGTTATCTTGAACAAAGAGGCAGTTTCTGTATAAATTTTTTCTCTTCCACTTGTTTCTGCATATGAGAAAAAACCTGAGAATACTAAGCAAGGTACTGACTTTATACTTATGTTATAATAATATTTTTCCTTTATCCCTGTACTAAGAGGTGCAATATGCTTTTTTGGTTTACATACCATAGGGTCTGAGCAGAATCATGATCTTTCCTTGAAGACAATTCTTACTAATTTCCACACTTTTTCCAAGTTGAAAAATCTTGAACACAGTCTTTAAATGTGTTTTTCATCTATTCAATAATTTTTGGCATCTCTGTTGGAACAATTAAGATTATAGATTACATTGGATTAGTGCAAATCAATGAATTAAAAATAATTAAACCACTGTTATTAACCAAGACCTATCAGCAGGAACATCTATTTGAGGATTATATTCTCCTTTCCCAAATAATTATATTTCATATTTTTCATGATTTATATGGCCCTTCAACTTCTGGAAATGCTCCCCAAGTTAAATATTCAATAGAAATTGGGTGTGATTTTAAACACTAACACATCAGAAGTACCTTCAACGGTAGTGGGAGTGGGGAGGCAGGTGTCTGGATGGGAGAAAAGAAAAAGAATGTGGTACTCCTATCTTATATTGACAAAAATATAAATAGCAGTGTGGGGGAGGGGGAAGTTTGTTGTCAATCCCATTTTCTCATTAAAACAGTATACAGTTCAATTAGTACCTGCAAATGAGGCTTTTGTAATATTAGTCCAAACACTGACTTTCTTTGTTCTCTGTATAATTCTGATAATTTTTAAAAAGTGGGGTAGATTCTCCTCCAACAATCCTTGTTTCTCACAGTGATATGTTTGTATGACCCTTCCAGTCACCAAAGAATCCACATATAGGCAATTCACTAACTCTCATTCAACTTCCACAGATGATTACTTCCCTGAAATGAGTAGTATGAGACTCATCTGAGTTGTCTTCTTAGCAGAACAGAGAAAATAACAGCTAAATCAGCAACAGTTCTGTATATCCATAAAACCTGAGATGCATAAATCACAATTTTAAATCCCAATCTTCTTTCCATGTCTCCAGGGAAGAAGAAATCACACATATTCAGACTAGATTTCTTCTGTGTTATTTGCACCGCAAACAGCTAGAACAAGTCAGCACACAGAATTAAGCTGACGGAAGTAAAATTTTGGCCACGGACAGAAAGAGTAGGGTAAAAGCTAGAAATGAGTCAGAGATGACCCTAAGATAACAAGCAGTGTTTATAGTTCTTATAAATTCCTCCCAAATGACAAGATTTTTGTTGGTCTCATAGTGACCCTGTGAATCTCCAGCTCACTCAGGAATTTCTAACTGTTTATTAAAAGTCCCCTCTTCCAAATAGTCCTTAAGCTATTAAATGAGTAAGGGGCTAGAAGACAGAGCTTAGGAGGGAACTGTTCAGGGCAGGAGATGCAGAAATGGGGCAGAATGTGGAATTGTGGGGAACAAAACGATAGAGCTTATTTTGGAGCTAGGGCAACAGGTGTGACTGCTGACAAGTGAGAGTTCTCAAAGTTCCAGAGGATGATAGCTGCAAGGTATACTGGATACTGGACCTCACACATGCTGGGGATGGGGAAAGGCACAGTTCACCACACACACAAATATATTTCTCTTAAAAATCTCATCATTGATTGGTGTCACAATTCATAAGGGCAAAAATGCTAGAATTGAGTATGAGGAGAAAAGTGATTGCTAGTGGTTTGAGAGAATTTATTCCAGGAAGATGTGTTCTTTGGTTAGTAGTAGCCTAAAGATAAAACAAGAAGAGATGTGAGTACTATATGCATGAATGTGATCTCCATAGGAACTAAACCTTTTTTAATTGTCCACATGACAGTAACCACAGTCATCCTTTGCAAGACCAAACCTGTTGTTAAACATGACAAAATACACGTCCAAAAAGAAAAATAATAAAAAGTCCAATGAAAATAATACACTATAAAGGAAGTTCTAAGGCTGCTGAATCACAGTTGTATACTTTTTCTTGTTTTACAATGAATATGAGGCAACATCTCTACTATGTCCAAATTATGAAATAGAAAAGAAATAGTGCATTAAGCAAAGAGATATAAGAATATCAGATGAGAACTGATGTGCAAAAGTTGTGGGTAATTTTTAGAATTTTTTAGTTAACAGCCTAAAAAGCCCCAGTGACATATAAGGACTTTCTCCATGCATTCTGCAATTCTCTGTGCACAGAACATCTGAAATCTGCTGTTAAATAGGGTCTCCCCCATTGGAGAGGATTTTTAACAACAGGCAGTGGATTGGACTGCTAATGTACAGAAGATACAACTTCTGCCTATCAGCATGAATTTACCTTACTCTCTAGTTCCAAATTAGGGATCTAAGAGTAACCACAGTATCTTGCTAGTGCTATGCAATTCCCATGGCCTCAGAAGAGAACTGGGAGAAAAAGCCCATCATGGGAGGTTCTTCCTTCTTCATGTAATGCCCAATAGATTTGGAGGTAGCACATGAGACAGTGTAACTATGGGTATCTGCTACCTAGGTAGCACAAGATATTCAAGAAAGCATTGTGATCTCGAGGCCAGTGGAAAATAAAAAACTTTCTTCAATCTCAAAGTGAATAAATAAAAGACTGGAAACAATTAAATTAAAAATTAGAAGAAGAGGAGCCATGAACAGTAACTATAACAAAGATAATGCAAGTGAAGACAAGAATGAAAGCAGAGCAGAAATTTATGTTGTATCAAGTGATCACAGCCCACTTGTGTTGACAGAGAAAGAAACTAGTGGATAGGAAGAGGCTCAGGCTGAAAAGAGCACTGAAAGGGACTGGGAAGTTTGGGCTGGAAGAAACAGAGTGCTTTCGTAGATGGATATGTTTGGAGTGAAGAAAGTGCATGAATTTCCAGTTTCAGCTCTAAAATCTAAAAAAGAAAGCGGCTGAAACAAAGAAAGAAGTAAGACACATACAGTATTATCCACTTGTTTTTTCTAGGATGCTCTTGTGAAGAGAGATGAGTGAAGAGGAAAGGGACAGAGGACAGAAGCTACCAAAAAGTTGGTATCCTCTGCAAAAATGTTAGGTCAGAAAGTTGGCCGGACCGTGACTGCAAGGCATTGACCTCATCAGGCATAAGATCCTCTTACTGTATTTTCTCAAAAATGTTGTATTCTGAAGACTTATCTTTTTCAAAACATAATTTGACAAATCGCTGGCATCTGACAAGCCCACTAGCATCGTTAAGATTTAGTCAAATTAATATTATTTGCCTACTGGGGCTTCAGTGTACTTTGCCCCTGGCACAGGATGGCAGGGAACTAACCCGAGCAATTAAGCTGATAACCAAGTGCTCCCCATGCCCGCCGCCAGCGCCCGCGGAGGGGCACGGCCCGGCCCGGGGGGACCCCGCGGGACCGAAAGGACCGCCCCGGGGGAACCGCTGGGCCGCGGGGCGGGCACCGCGACCAGCCCCAGGTTTTTGCCGCACGCTAACTCCGGGACCACCGCTATCTCCCGCGTCGGCAGAGCGGAGCAGAAGCACCCGTGTAAGCAGGGCTCCTGTGAGCGGCGGAGGCGAGACCCCCGCCGCGGGGGCGATGCCGACAGCCCGGCCGGCCCCTGCGGACGGGCAGCCGGAGCAGCACCACGGACACTGCCTCGGCCTCCCGCCAGCGGCAGCGGTGGGACCGCACCGCGGGGCCGGGGCCGAGCCTGCAGCTCCGGCGGCGGGGCAGGGCCATCCCCGTGGGGCGCGGGTGCCGCGGGAAAGGGAAAAGGGTGCTCTTCCCCACTCTCGTCTAGCCGTGACCGCGAACAACCTGTGTTTACACAGGGCGACTCCCGGGCTCTCAAGTTGAGCGCTGAGACAAAATTTACTGCGGTTATTCCAGGGGAGGGAAGAGCTCTGATGCTTGCGGGAGCGGCGGCGAAAGGGACCGGAGGGAGAGAACGGGCGGGGGAAGCGACGGCGGGTCAGAGCGGCACCGGGGCTCTTCTTGGACGGTTTTACTCGTCCGCAATTTGGCAGTAACTTTCCCATGCAGCTCCTTTCATTTGAAACACATGTTTAGCCGAAAATATCAGCGTAATGTCTCAGAGATTCACCACCTAACCGGACATGAGCCGCGTTCTCGGTCACTGAGACCCGCCGGTCCTCCCGGTGCTTGGCGAGCGACAGCCTTGCCCCCAGTGATTCCCGTTCTGTCCCCAGGTGTCCCGCTGTCCTTGTCCTCGGTGGATCTCGGTGCCTTTCCGCTTCCTTTCCAGTAACCCCCTATTTTGGGCAGTCGCCTGTTATTCTGGGTTTCTCTGCTGGGGCGACCTGCGGCTGTGACGGTGTCAGCCCGGCGGAGGCGGGAAGAGGGGAGATGGAGTGACAGACATGGACCTCACGGTGCCACTGAGCTGGTTGCCTTCCAACCTTAACGCTGTGATTTTTTTTTCTTCCCACGATTATTTTCTGTTATCGGGGCTACATGACCGCTCGGAGCTGACCTTCTTTCTCACTGGCCGCGGGAGCCTCGCTCGCACCGCTCCCCGGCCGCCAGAGGCTCGCGGTTTTTCCGTCTTCCCATCCCCACGGCCACCCCGGAGCGCTGCCCCCTCCGCCGCGCCGGTCCTCCCTCTCCTGGCGTGACCTTCCCAACATGGCGGCGCGGCCGCCCCTGCTCCCTCCGCCCGCCGCCGCGAGGGGCCTCCCCGTGAGGGGCGGCGGCGGCTGTCAGCCGGCGGGGCGGGACCCGGCCGGCGGCGGGCGCGGGGCCGGGCCGGGCGGTGCGGGGCGGTCCCGGCGCCGCGCACTCTGACAGGCGCTCGGCCAGCAGACGGCGGCCGTGCCGGGGTGCCGAGCCCGCCGAGCACCCTCCCACCGCCGCAGAGGAGCCGACGGGGAGACGGCGTCGCCTCGGCGGGGAGACGCGGCGCTGGAAAGCCCCGACCGCCCCCATACCTGTGCCCTCCGGGGGCGGCGAGTGGGTGTAGCCGCCGCCGATCACCTGGGAACCCGCCCCGCAGCGCCTCCGCCTCCCGTCCTCGCCCGCCCGGGGAAGGCGCCGCCGCCACAGCGAGCGAGCGAGCTCTGGGCGGCCGCGGGCAGCAGGACCGGGGCCCGCGGGCGGAGCGAGCCGCGGGCTGCGGCGCCGGTGGGGCTCGCCCGCTCCCGCAGCCGGGGCGAGGCGGGCAGGAGGGGCGGCGGCCCCCGGCCGGCGGCGCCCGCGGCGCGGGGCGCTAGAGCCGCGGCAGGATGAACCCCAATGTCACCTACGCCAGTCGCAAGCGGCGGAAACCTGTGCAGAAAATGTAAGCGGCCGCGCGGGCGGGCGAGGGGCGCGGCGAGGCGGGGAGAGCGAGCGCCGGGCTTCCCGGGGCCGCGCCGTCCTGCCCCGCACCGCGCCGCGCCGCGGGGGCCCGGCGGGGGCGGCGTGGGGCGGTGCGGGGCAGGGGCGCCGGGAGCGCTGCTGCTTCGCGGTGCCGGCAGGACTCTTGCTGCTTTTAGGGCTTTTCCCCCTCACCCCGAAAAAAAAGAAGAAGGGAGTGTCTGGGCTCGGAGGGTCGGGGCGGTGGAAGGAGGGCGCAGCCGGCTGACCTAGATTGGGAGGCATCTGAGGTGACGGCTCCGCGCGGAGGCTGCGCTCGCCCCGCCGGGGTGGGTGCCGTGGGCGGGGGCCGCTCTCCCCGCCGCGCTCCCGCTCCGCTCCGCACCGCGCGGCCGCCCGCCCGCTCAGGTGTCCCTGCGGAGAACGCGGGCTCGGAGTCCGGAAAGGCTGGGCACCGTCTGGGGCCTGCCTGGGAAGGCTGAACCCGCCTCTTGAATCCTTCGGTACCGCATGAGATGCGTTTATTTGTGCAAAGAAACCCAAGTGCTGTAGACAAGTCAGAAGAGGGGGGGTGAAAAAAGCCTGGCTATATAGTGACTTTTTGTTTATTAATTTATATTTCTGCGACTGTGGGAACTGTTTAGTGACAGAGTAATTTTGTTTGCTGCACCTGCCTTAGGTTTGCATCCTACGTTGTATATGCTTCATTGAAACATTGCTCTCATGAGAGGGTAATTTTTAGGCTAGAGGAGATGCTTAACTTGCACTTTCAACTGAAAGTCAAGAATCTGTAGGTTATAAAAATTAGAGAAGATAAACTACCGAGTTGCAAGAAAAATAAGCAAAGCTCAAAAAATCCAAGTGCATTTCTGCGGGCTACTTCTGTAGATGTAAAAACAAAGTATTCAAAAGCATTAAAGGAAGGAATGGGAAATATTTGATGAAATCATATTGTGAATGATGTGTTTTTAGATTCATAGCAGATAGTGTGGTCTTGGGGTGAAGGGGATTAGCTTGAGTGCTTGCTTCTTTATGTATGGAGTTGTTAGAATGAATGCATGTACATAACTTGGGTTTTTTACCCTGCAAATTAGCGAAAAAAGTCTAAAAATGTGTGTATATATATATATATATATATATATATGTCTCTCCATATATATATAATTCCCCTGCTAGAAAATGCATTAATTATGAAAAGACCAGCACCCGCTTTTTTGACCATTCATTTCTAAATTAAAATTGAGAGGTACCTAATTAAATTCACACTGTAGATTTGGATTTTTAAGAATGAAATCAGTGTTTGTTTGTGAGGAAATGAAATGTACTGGTGACGTTTTTAGCCTACTAATAGCTAAAGGCAAATGGTTCTGATTGTGCAAGATGAGGTGGTCTGCCTTGCTGGTGAGATCGCTTAATGTCTAGCTGATTATTAAATTTTGGTTAGCCATGGAGAGAGGATGTGAAACCTTTTTGTTTTGCCTTACTGTAGTGTCTATGTAAGCAATCATTTTCCCTGTATCTTCTTGTTATGTAAATTGGCTGAACTGCTGTGATTAGTTGAACTTGAGGCTTTATTACTAATGGGAACTATTTATCTATTTGCCTTAGGATCAGAGGAAAAAGTTTCTTCTCAAAATAAAAGTTTCTTCTCAAAATAAAAGTAAATTCATAGTGAAACAGTTTGTTCACTTGTAACTGAAGTGGAGGCTAATTATTAACCCACTTTGCTTGGGTTACTGGAAATTATTTCTTATGTAAGACATTTATCTTGCTTTTAACACATTTATCATCTTCATGTTCTTTTCTTCTCAAAATACCTTATGCTCTTTGGTTGCTTCTTCTGTTGGGCCAGCCTTGGAGAACATTGCTAGTGGGTCAGAGGGCTCTGATTTCTCACATAACTACATACAAGACCACACCTTTAGGCCAAAAAAAAAAAAAAAAAAGAAAAAAAGACAAGAGACAGGCAAGAAGCTTTTTTCAACTGATTGCAGGAGAGAAGAGAAATGTACTTGGTGCTGGCTTATAAAGGTTTGACACTACTGTTATTTTAATCTGTTTGAATTCAATTTGTCCTCCCCTCAGTAGAATTCAGTTATTCAGAAAAAAAAAAAAAAAGAGAGAAGAGAAAAAGCTAGAGGTGATACATTACTGGGACTAGTATCTTTTGTAGAAGAGACAATATCTGTTGATAGTTCTAAAGTTTAATTTGCCACGTGTGTACCTCTTAATGGAGCATAATAATTAGTAATCTGTGTAGACAGCTTATAGAAATGGAAGAAGGTCTAAATATAAAACCATAGTTGCCATGGGAAAAAATTAAACAGAAGAAATACTTCTTGTTTCAGGTACAAATAACTCATGAAAGTCATGGTCATAACTCTATAACAGTTAAAGAAACTTCCTCCTTACAACTCCCAGTTTTTACTATATGCCTTGTAGAGACCTGGATTTGAGAGGGAATCACAGGCTGTTGTCTGACTGTGCCAAGTGTTGAAATGTGCTTTTTTGATTCAGTTGGGAGTTACATATTGTAGCTAAAAAAAACCCCACCATTGTGGGGGAACATAATAGGCAGTTGTTCCTGCAATTCATCTTGTTATCTTGTCATGTAAGGGGAGAGAAGAAAAAGATGCTAAACACATGCACTGCAATTGCTTGTAATATGCTACAGAAATCACTTTCTCAATACCTTGGAGTCCTTCAATTTCCTCCCTCTTTAAGGTTTAAACCCTGTGAGACCCCTGGTGGCAGCAGGACTCCCCACTGAGCCTTGGGGAGCAATGCATGGCCCCGCTTTCTGTTTTTGTCTCTTTTTTTCCCCAAGTCTTCGACTTCTTTTGTCTAGTGATTATTAAATGAACTAATATAGTACCATTGTAGTTAGAGGGGAAAAATGCAAGTTTTATGGAAATGGTGTTTACTGCAGATAGATTCTAATGTGAGATGAAAGGTGTTATATAAGTACAGCGCCAATGTGCAGCTTTTATGTCTTTTTGCCTACTATCTCTCATTTGGTTTGTTTTTCTTTTTTTCAGTGTTTGGATAAGAATTGTTTTGTATAACTGGATAAATGTAATAGACAAGGAATGGGGTGGGGAGTTCTAAATATTTCATGCTATGCAGAGGCAAAAATCATAATGATTTGTTTATCTAGTAGAACAAATTTTAAAAAATTATGATAGGGTTTTCTTCTTTGTTATCTTAAATGTATTTGTGGCATTAAGTACTCCAGAGTTTTGACTGATTCATCTTTAGTAATGAATCGTCCTAGTAGTATTAGAAAGCAGAGCACACAATTTAAAAAATTGGAACAATTTATGTGTTCATTTAAGGCAAACAAACAAGAAGTGCCAGAGTAAACTTTCAAAAAGGAAGTTCATCAGAAAAGAAAAATAATCACTGAACTATTACTCTGTGTAAAGCACTATCTGCTACAAAGCAGTTTGCACCTCTTATTTGAAATGGAGGTAGTAAGACTGTTGTCTTATGTAGAATAATCATTTTTGATATATATTTGTCAGTATTGGGGTAGCTGTATGTTACATGTAGCAAAATCACTGTTTAAAGTGACTTTACTGTTAAAAGTCACTTGTTTTAAGGTTTGTGGGTTTTTTTGGTTGTTTGGCTTTGGTTTATGTTTCTTGTAAAAGAATACTTTTTAGAAAGAGACTCTGCAGCAAATGGAGGTATACATATATAAGTATCATGGTCAGTAGACAGGAACATATTTTTTTTTTCTTTTTTTTCCAATAAATGCTGGCTTGTTATCTTAGAAAGTTGTGAAATGTGTTAAAACTGAGTGTCAAACTTCCATCCTTGATTTGTGTTCTGGATGTTTCTCTCACTCTGGTTGAATCCTTAGTGCACCAAACCAACCTGAACAATTTGTTCCTGGATGATAAACAGTAGCCCAACATCAGATAAGTATCATGTCACTGATTGAGGTTTTTTAATAAAACAATTTTATCCCTTCAACAATTTGAATCTTGACTGGTTTCAGTCTCTGCTGAAAGAGCCACTGGAAAGGATCTCTGCCCTTTCAAGATTGGTTGACAATAACTTTCAAAGGTTGATACTGTGTAATTCTTATCTGTTGGTTCCAAAGAAATCATCAGCTAAATTTTCAGTAATTGTAAATTTAGTGTGGAAAATAAGAGTAAATGCTAAATTGCTAAAGTAAATTCTTTTTTTTTAGGATTCTATTACTTCCTTAGTGTCATAACTGATTTTATATACCTGGCCCCCACTGAGTGAACTTCTATGCATAGGAGAAACATATGTTACTGCATGTACTGTTAAATATGAGATGAAAAATATTCAAAGCTGGGAAGATTAAATACATTAGTTAGGTGACTTTTATGTTTTTTCCTTATATCCCTCTTTCTTAAGCAGTAAGATAGTCCTGATGAACGAGTAATTAGGGGTTTTTAACAAATAAGTTTTTTTAAAACATGTCTCACTCTCTCTAGTGTTCTTCTTGCACATTCATTTATTCTCTGATTTCATTTCACTTCAGTCTTGCTACTAAGGGATCATGCTTTTCTATGCTTGACTGTTGAGTTTTCTACTTTTTCCCCAGTGTTTTACGTTGTTATGAACAAAATAAACTTTTGCTCTCTTTGCATTTTCTCTGAAATTACTAAAATTTCCCTTTAAAATAATACACATGAGCATGTAAATATTGAAACTTAATGTGGCCTTTTGAGAATAATTAAGACTCAGGTAACTGTGTGCTTTTTAAACATTTAGGGTTAATGTCCATGAAGGTGCACATGATGAGCATGTGTAGTGAAAAAACTTCTGATTAAGTATATTGTGGCAGACCTGTGAAAACAGCAGTCAACTACTGTTGTGATGGCAAATCCTTTAAAATTGTTAAATCAAAAAATTAAGTTTTCTTGCTTGTCTTGCAGCTCTTGGGTAACAAGGGTTGTAGATAAGTCCAGAGGCACTGAGTGTACAGAGACCTCTGGCCTTTGGTTAGAGAATTCAGATTTCCTATGAAAGGTAGAAGATTAATGATGGAAAGATCAGCTTAAATACATTCCTTCTTTTAGCCTTTTTTTCTTTAAAATAAAGCACATGTGTGGATTTAATCTTGACATAGCATGTAATTTGCCTAGAAGATAATTTTCTGCAGTGAAGCTGGGCTGTCTTTAGCATTGAGGGTTTATATAAATGGATGGAAAATTGTTAAGTTGCTCCTTATGCCCCCGCACTTCTTTCCTCATTCCCTTCACCACTGAAGGATCCATTATTATATAATGAATTTTAGTTGGGTGACAGAGGGGAAAATTGGGCATAATCAGTGTTTGATTTGGGGGAGAGAATATGGAAAGATTTATGATACAAAGACTGGTAACTTAGTGTTCAGAAATGCTTTGAGATAGTTAAAAGTAAGATAAATCTTTAGAAAGTAAATGTAAAGTAGAAAAGCTATCACATCTGACAATCTGATGAGAGTTGTTAAGACAGAAAAGCCTGTTACATAGTGCTGATTTATTTTCTAAAGTTTGTGTGTGTTAAATGGTTTCTATGGGGTCCTCTGCTTTTCAGAAGCAGACCACTTTGATTTGATAGTAGTTAGCTGTTCACTGGTTGTTATACAACTGTTACATGCTTAATGTTTGAAATTCATTATTTTGTTTCTATATTTAGGAACAGTCTAATACATAAAAATATTTCAGAAATACACTTTAATGTTGCTGCTAATGTTTGACGATTTTTAACTTTATTTTTTTGGGCTATATTTAAGTTTTGCTATTGCTTGTGCAAATTAATTTTCTGCCAGCATAAGAGAATACGAAGAAAACCTTGATAAATTATTTAATGATCCATAGCAAATATAGTGAACTGCTTGTGTCAAAGACATGATTTGTGGCCAAAGCACCCATCTAACCAAGTATTTAGTCATCCATTGCCATTCATGATGAATCTATGTTTTTTTCCATAGAAAGAATTTTCCTAATTCTTGATTCAACTGTTTTGCCTGCTTTTCAAATTTTTTTTTTAAGCTAAAACACTAGTAATTTATAATATTTACTCTGCAGAAGGTTTAACTTTATCCATCTGGGAAGTAATTTCTGCTGATACATTATATTTCTGTCTGTTATCAACATTTTGCATTATGGTGTCTTCACCTTTCCAGGCTCCACATAAGGGCAATTCTAGTGCTGGGGAACAGGCAGCCAGGCTTAAGCGCAATTTTTTGACAAGTGACAATTGAATAAGCAGTGGTTGTAAAAAGAAGGGCTTGGATTTAAACTAACAAGAGGTGTAATTGAAACATAAAGTAAAAACAAGCTAAAAATAAGAATGTCCACTCTATCAGTACTGATTTGACTGAAAATACAAAATGAAATTACTTTTCTGTTATTTTAAGCAGTGGCAAAAATAACTATTGGAACTTTTGCAACTGCTCATCATGTAATTGATATAAGGATGACAGTTGGGAGCAGATTAAATGAAATGCTGAAGGAATTAGCTGCTGAATGTCTTTCTGCTCAGTATTTTTGAGTGATGCAGCTTGCAGAACCAACATTTCTGTGAGAGCAGGACAAATTCATAACTGCTGTAGATCTCACGTAGAACTGCAATACTGGAAAAGTGACAATGAGTCACTCTTCAATTAGAAGACTGCTTAATAAAGAACATAAAATGTACTATGGCTTAGGCAGATAAATGATTTGGTTTCAGTATTGGCTTGTAATGACTAGTTGTAATTTAAATGAGTAGGGGTATAAACCTTTTCCCAGAATTCTGTGTATGTTGGAAGGGGTGAATTTCCAAGTATCTGGAATTGGAGCTCAGGGTGAATATGAATGGAAAATAGCAAGTTTATAAAAACTTCATTATGTAATTCATAACACAAAGCTTTTAAAATTGTTCTTTGTACTGTACAAAGATGTGCTTTTGTCATGCTGTACTCAAATGAAATGCCTTCAACTGCGAGATGACTTAAAGGATGAGAGCTCCCTGTGTTTCCTACAAAGATTTTACATGCTAACTGAGCTAGATATTATGGTTTTTACTATAGTTTTGGATGCCTAGGAAGCTACTAAAACTTCTGTTATAGTCAATTAATACTAGCCTCTTCCAAACTGATAAAAATTTAGGACATCTGTAAGAAATTGTATTGAAGTGAAAAAGTGTTTATTTGTACATAAATGTTACTAAAAGTTATTGGTATATTTGGAATTGTAACATTTCGAAGAATTCAAGTAATATTTAACTGAAAACATAGGAAACTTTTTATAAAAATTTCTGAATCTCAAAGATTTCAAATGTTCATTCAAAAGTTCAAGCAGACATTGTAGCTCAAACTGCTTCATTTAACGATGTGTGTTTTGGAGGGGAGATTAGGCCATTTTAGGTTACTTTTTTTATTTTTCCCCAAAGGGAAATAAAATCACTCGGTAAAACATTTTGGTTGTTACAGTTTGATACAATGTGTAACATTAGGCATGGCAAATATTTGCCTTCATCTTTGGAAAGGAGCTGGCGTTTACATTGCGTTTGTTTTTCTGCCACAGTGTAAAGCCGTCCCCAGCAGAAGGAGTCAAGTCCAATCCCTCCAAGAGACACAGGGACCGCCTGAATGCGGAGCTGGACCGCCTGGCGAGCCTGCTGCCTTTCCCTCAAGATGTGATCGCCAAGTTGGATAAGCTGTCTGTGCTTAGGCTCAGCGTCAGTTACCTGAGAGCGAAAAGTTTTTTTGATGGTAAGCGTTGGGAATTTATTTGGGTTTGAACTGCTTGTAAAATTCAGTTTATATTGTATGTTGATTTCAGCTGTTTAAGTGCTTAAAACTGTTAAATTTATCTGCATTTTAAATGGAACTTCCAGTTGCATGAATATATACAATGTAACTGTGTAAGCTTTCGACTTACTTGAAACCAAATGTAACTACTTATATTTCACTTAGGTCACCAGTCATTCAAAACTTTGCATTTGGAAGTAATATTGCCCTTAATGAGTCCTCCAATCCTTTTCATCAGATTGTCAAGGATACCCAAGAGATTTCTCTTTTCCCCCTCTGAAAATTGCCTTAGTAAAACTATTACTGTTTCAAAATATGTCATATGACTTCCCATCCAGCTGTATTTTGCTTAATGATGCATCAAAAATGACTTTGCTTTGATATAAAGTAATTGATAGCGCCCCTTCCTACAGTTTATTGCAAAGGTGACTTGTAAAGAGCAGAGACAAAATCTTTCCTGTGTCCAAGCCCTGATTAGTGCAGGACATGAGGCATTAAAACAACATGTAAGGTTCTTCAGTTATGTGGGCAGGTGTGCACTGACCCCAGTCCTGGCAAGGGTAATACAACAACCCTAAAAGTAGTCATGGGGTCAGAAGTGTGTGTCCTTGGTCACTCCGAGCTAGCCAAGGAGTCTTATCCCTCTCTCTCCCTCACTACCTGAGCTGCTCTGTAGGGTGGGATTCACTGGTTGGCTTTATGCCAGTTTCTTCAAAGTCTGATCCTATTCATTGCAGGAATAAAGGAAGGAGCTTGTATTTAATTAATTGTCCTTTTCCTTTACCAGTCACTGAGATTTTACAGATATTATATTGAAGATGAAATCTTATTGATCATCCATAGCTAAAGAATCTTGATTGCAATTAAGCTGATATTAAATTTCAAGTTGTTTTTAAACTTTTTTTGACATTAAAATAGCATCTGTTATCATCAGTTTAAGATTGTCTCAGCCTCCAAAACATTGATGAGAGGATTCAAGAAACCTGTCTAAAATAGACACTTTTTCCTGCAGGAATACAGAGTGTTTATTTTCATTTATTGTGTCAAATGGCTTCAGTTTATTAGTGCTTATGAATTTATATTCTGTTTTATTTCTTGAAGAATATATCCAAGTGTTTTGATTTTTCTGCTTGTTCAGGACAATTCTTAGTATGAAGTCTAAGTTTGAAGGCTAGTGCTGGCCAAATATTTCTAGCGATGATTTTTTCAAATGCAAATATTTTCTCTCATCAAATGAGATTTCTCTTGGCACCTCAGTTTTGTGAAAATCTTTGCAAGACATTATCTCAGGAGAGTGCTGTAAAAGAAATTATTTTACTTGTCTGTGTTGTCTTGGTGAATTGAAGAAGTTCTCATCTCAATGAAGTGTGTTTTGTTGTGGTTGCTTTAATGATATTTTCTGAAATAATTCCAAGATTGCAAGTTTTTGTCTTACTTGGGATGGAGTGATAATAGTGAATCTTAATTTCTCATCTCAATTTCTTGTACAATGGAACTGCTTGATTTTTATTCTTCTTTCCAATGTGCACTTGAAGGTCCTGGAATAAAGTTTAAGGCTATGATTTCTCTACAGGGAAAAAAAGAATTGATACCTTCAGTAGAAGCTGTCTTAAGGGGTTTTATTGGCAGAAAAAGTATTTTTGCTAGTTCTTTTCAGATCTTTGTGTTGTAGGACTACAGATCAAGTTAGTATCAGTCTCCATCTGAAGGTATTTAAAGACTAGTGCCAATGACTTCAGTGAAGATAAACAAAAGTATGACTGACAGAAGAGTGAAAATTGGATCTTTATACTATTTTAGTCGTATTAAATAACATGGAATCTATTTCAGTAAAATTCACTTTCCAAAAGAAATACTAGTACTTTGAAGAACAGAATTAGGAAAAAAGCCCTAGGTTTGATTTTCATGCTCTGCCTATGCAGTGCTTCACAGAATGGCTTTTCTGAAAGAGCGCTTTGTGTAGTTGGATATATGCGGAAAGCCCTGTAGAATAAATCTGACAAATGCAAGGGGGAGCACTGATTGTCACCTTGAGTGCCCAGGCTGAGCCAAGGCTCCACTTTATTAACGCAGCATGCTGAAGTAAAGGGAAACGCTAAATGAATAACAGGATGCAAATGGGGGGTGTGTAAATTCCTGCGGAAAGTAAAATATAAACGTGTAATCATATAATCTTGCTTGAAAGGAAACCCAAGTTTTTGCTGTAACAATAGATATTTTTTTCAAAGAAAACACTTGCATTTTTCCAAGTTTAAATAATCTAGAGTGAATGTCTGTTTTTTGAAGGCGGAAGTCTGTGGAGAGAAAAAGAACTGTTTCATGAAAGACATCTCAAAAAAATTACATCAATTTGAATAAATGTGCCTCACTTAAATGTTTACAGGGGTTTTTTGCTGTTGCTTAAAAGCTAAGTGTATGTATCTGTATATGCATATACATATATATAAAACACTTGACCCTAGTTATTAAGATGCTAGAGTGGTACAGAATGTTCTCTGGAGCTAGAGACAGGTGAGATTTTCCATGAGTCTACTGAAATATGGTAGACCTCTGCATGCTTGCCATATTTCAGGTTGTAGGCAATAGGTGTATGTATTTTACAATTCCACAACTTCAAAAGATCTTAGTGTTGGTGATTGTATTCTGTTGAGCAATTGCTTATCGTTGTTTTTTGTTAATGAAGTTATTGTGCTGCTAAGTGACCCTTTATATACACTATAGTTTAGTGTAATCAGGTTAGTTTCAAGTCCACATGATGTAAGCAGGCTTTCTGTATGCCCATGTCAGGCACTCTGGCATGCTTTTATATGTACAAATTTCACCTTGGCTTAAGAAGAAAATTGTAATAGTGGATTAAAATAGTGAGTCTCAAGTCTGTTTCTTTATGAAGTCTTGTGCGGCAAGTCAAAGCTAAAATGTGCTTTAGGGTGGTGTCACTTCTCAGCTGTGCACTTCTACCTGCTGTACTGAAGTGGATTAGCAGTCCTCAAAGTCAAGCAGGTTAGCTTAAATCACTGCTAGAGTGTTTATTTTGTGCATGTAAGATACTTTCTAAAAGTGGCTTA
The DNA here is from genome assembly GCF_050655825.1 of Lonchura striata. NCBI lineage: Eukaryota > Metazoa > Chordata > Aves > Passeriformes > Estrildidae > Lonchura > Lonchura striata. The sequence goes on from NC_140704.1 coordinate 29,891,655, forward strand.
AGGCAAGCTTTTTATACATAAGAGACTGGGATGAATCAGGCAGGTGTCTGCTGACAATCACTAAAGACTTTGTGTGTTGTCCTGGTATTATTTCAGTTCATTTTGCTGTTAAGTGCCCATGCATGTGTGCATTCAGCAGTGAAAAATATAAAGTAGAATGTGGGACAACAGCTCTTTGTGTGGATGCAGGTTAGTGTGAGCTCAGCATCTGGAGCACAACTGGACAGTCATTTAGGCATAGCCTGTGTTCGCCATGCATACTAAAGGAAGAAGCCCTTTTGCCTCTAGCTTTGCTCCTTATTTCATTAATTGATAATCACTTAAATACTTTACTGTGGTAAAGAAAAGCATTCATAATTGTTCTTGGGATTTTGGTGAAACAGATTAAAGGGTTAAAAGTGGAGTTTGTATGACTGATCACTTTTTTTAATGTTAGGGACATGGTTTTCTTTTTGAAGGTGTACTGAGAATAAAGGAGATACTTGCAGAATCTAAAATGAAGTAGCTGTGCTATGTGTGTGTATCAATACATTAGAAACAAAATTCAACATGTTGCTTATTAATTGTCCTTTCATCCATTTCACTAAGAATTCCTGTGGTTTAAAGTATGTGGGGTTTTTTTCCCCTCTTGCTTATTGGGCAGTACTTTGCATTTATAGAAGAAAGTTTCCGCTCAAAATCAGTTTAGAATTGGTTTCTTATGTGGGATGCTAGGGATTCTGGCAAGCACAGCAATAACAAAATAATTAAGATTTATTTTTTCCACTAAGTTTGCATTGCCTTTTTTCTTTAACTTTGTAATATAATTAACACACATTCCTTGGCGTCGTATGGCTTATATTTGCAATGCAGCCATTGTCATCACATAAAATATATTTTTTGATACTGTATTTTTCTTGTCATGCCCACTGTTCTATCATACTCTGTGCTGGAGAGAACAGACTACATGTGGTTCCTGTTCTGGAGAGTATGGCTAAGATGTAGAAATAGGAAAGACAGGCGAAGTGGGAGACAATGTATTTATTCTGCCACGCTGAGAAGGGCAGCAGCTTTTCCCAGTCTAGCAGATATAGACACTTTCTGCCAAATGTCAGGTGGTGGTCTTGAACAGAAACCTGAAAGCACAAAAATTATTGAAACGCAGCACAGTAAGACCAGGACAATACAGTAGCTCTGTCCTGACTTGCTTTTATTTTAGACAATTACCATCTTTGCCTGCTCTGTCTGTCTAATGCAGTTTTCCCCATGTATTTTTTGAAAATGTGACTTCTCTTTCATAATACCTCCTTCCCCTGCTCCTGTTGCTGCGTACATAGATACTTGGCCTACACAGCAGAAAAAGCTAAAGCCCAGTAGAGCAGTGGAGTTAGGCTGCACTTACCGCTTTTGAGTGTTTATGTGGACGCTGCATAGAAATTTCAGCTTCTAGTGGGCCAGGCTAGTATTACTTGGTTCATGACTATCTTGAGCCATTTTTCTACACCCAAGGTAGAAAATACCCCAGAGTTTGGTTGCTCTCTAATTACGTTTCTTGTATCTGCTATTTTATACCGTGAACATGAAGTAATTTTCACAGTTTTTAATGAAATTCTTAGAATCTTGTTTGAGAGTTGGAGGAAAAAAATTGCTGGGAAAAAAAAAACCCAACCCAAACAAACCAACTCTGTTTCCTTTTGTACTGTCTTCCCCCTGACCCAAATACAAAATTAATACAAAATGTGAATCTTGGAATTATATAATTATTTCAGTATCAGACTACCATACCATTCAAATTATTTCCTAATCCATGCTTATTCTTTCACTGCTTGTCTCTTTCTTAAATTTTTTTTTTCTCCAAACCTCCCCCCTTGCCCCCAATCCCTGAGATGCACACTGACTATTTGGGACTGTCTGCTGCAGACTATTTTAGCCTGTATTTTACGTAACAGATGATAAGTAGGGATTTAAGCTTTGAAGTCCTAAATTCTGATCTTCAGAAATGATGATTAGAGTCATGTAGTTGTGACATCACTCTAAATCTCAAAATGTGTATGTTTTCATAATTTTAGCTTTTATTTTTAGGAGTATTGTGTCACTAAGCATCTGATGCAGGTGGGCAGCTCTATACCCCCATGGATTGATGTAATTTAATATAACCCAAACTAAACATCTAAAATTGAAATTTCTGTTTATATAACAAAGTAAGGGCTTAAAATGTTAATGTATTTGTAGTATAAGAAGAGAAACCAGGTATAAATGCTAACAGTTAATATGTTCTTTGGATTTTCTTTTCCTGTTACATTTTGGTATTTCAGTGATTGATGTTAATCATTGTTAGAACTCCCTTTGCAAGGAAATGAAAGGTTATCTCTTCTTCTTTGCCCTATGTGTATTATTTAATCAAAAGCATATGAAAAGTCAGTGTAGGAGCTTCTTATGTTCCACAAAGCTGTTGTAAAATTTCTTGAAAACCCTATCCCAGTATGCAGAGCATTTGTTTTTTCTCTGTAGGCCTTGTTAATAGGGAGATTAGTTTTAAGCATATTGTTCTGGGCTTTGCTCTGGATTCCTGACTCTTGTTTGCAAGGTCAGAGCCTAAAATATAATTTGTCCTGTTCTAGCAACATCAGTGCTTTGGAGATTGACACTGTTGTATGACATTCAAACCTAGAATAGAAAGATAAACAGCCTAGCCTCAGGAATTACCACTGCTTCTCTGGCCTTGTGTATTCCAAGTCTTGTCATCTTTGCTAAGGTTATTGTTGTACTGTAGCACCTAAAGATAAGGTGATTTGGAGCTTTTTGGTTTTCTAACACAAATCACAACTGTTGCTCCCTCCTCCAATGACAGTTTGAGTGGAGAATTATAACTAGAGCTTGCACTGGGCTTTCAACATCTGTCTTCCATGGGCTTCATGATTCATCCATCCGAATTTGTAAAAATATGGTTTGCTTGACTATGACCTTAGAAATATGTCCTAGTTATTTAAGGCTTCAGTATGAATAAACATTAAAAATGTGTACAAATAATCTATTAGAACTGGAATAGTTTTTGCTGCTGTCTGTACTGTTTGTGACTCGGCAGATTTCCTCCTTTGTGCGTTTGCCAGTGGGAGAAATGCCCTAGTTTTGCCTTGTCAGGGTACAGATATTGTCAAACAGGAAATAAGACGTATGATTGAGTTCTGTAGATGTTTACAGTTCTAGCTAGTTCTAACACTTTGTTTTTCCTGAGTAAACAAAAACTTCACCTCTGTTTGAACAGTTTCTGTTGCGTACATGCTTTCATAAGCTACTCACTTAAAAAATGATTGCTTTGTGAATTGTCTTGGAGATCCATCTAGATAACTAGAAGCTAATTATATTTACTAGATCTTGGTCATTGTAATTGTTTAATTTATTAGTTACCTCTTTTTAAAGAGGTAAAAATAATGAATTTCAAATGTGCTCTTCAAAGTTTCAGGTAACATATTGGTAAATGCTTCCTGAGAAAAGTCTCTTGAGAGTTCTTGCTCATCAGTGCTGAGTCCAATCTGTGTATGTTTAACAAGGTATTATGTTAATGATAAAACTTAACCATAGTTATTCTAGAAACTTTAATGAACTAAACTATAAGAACTAGAATGAGTAGTTATCTGAAACTCCTTAAGAAAATGTAGGTTTATTGCCTGCCAGCTGTGAACATTAAAATGAACCTGCAAATAGGAATTAGTTGTCCTTAGTGATGCATGCTAAACTTTGTTTTTAATTGAAAAAAGAGATGCTCATTTTTTCCACCAAATAATTACGTCTTGAAATTCAACACACGTGCCTTTTGAATTGCATAGTACTGCACACTTCATGCATGGCATTGTATAACATCTAATGAGCTGAAATCTATACATACATGGACCCTCAAGACAAATTCTGATTGCATAAGGTAGGGATTACTGGAGTAAGTCCACTGCCTGACCAGTCAAACAGTTTGACTTCTGCATCAAACGCTGTTGTTACATCAGCAGTACAAGTCCTGTGGGGTCACCAGAAGACAGTAGCTTTGTGAGTGAATTCCCTTTTTTCTCTTGCTATCTCCATCTGAGCTGCAAACTGATGATGTCTTTGCTTTACTAATTCTTTATGCCACATTTTTTAGCATGTTGTATTTTACTTATTTGGAGGAAAAAATAACCTCAGTTTCCTCCTTCCTTATACCATTTGTTGTTTGGTTTACTTTTACCAGACAATGGTAAGAGACATGCCTAGAAGAAAACAAAGTCTTTTTTTGCTTGTCCTCAGAGCTGCTCTGAATTTTGCTTTGATACTGTCATGCTCTCTATGGTGCTATGTGTAATATCTTACCATGGACCAGGCTGTTGATTTGATCACATTAAAGGCTATTGAAATGCATCCATCATCATTTGAAGGTAAAACTCAAAGCCTGGTCTCCTGCAGGAAGGGTCTGTGCCTCATGACTAAGAGTTTTTAGGAATGTATTGGTCTATGTGTTTCTGAAGTGTCCCCATTCCCTCTTTTTGTCTTGATCTATTTTAGCTGACTGTAATCCCTGTGCAGGAGCCCTTGCAATTAATTACCTTCAGCATTAGGAGCATCAGCTACACTGAATCCCTCAATGCTTCTTGTAACATGGCTGTATTGCTGTGAAAAAGCTACTGCCCTAGTTAGGCGAAGAAATTCTTCCTCAGCTTTTATCTAGTGATTATCTTGTCTCATCTATAGGCTAATCATGCCTGACAGACTGTCTTTTATGAAGGGCACTGGGTTTGTGGACAGCAGGAGTGCAGTTAATATTGTTTCCCTGGACTTTTATGGGGTCTTCAATGTTGTTTTTCTATCACCAAGTGGGTAAGTTAACATCTCTCCAGAGAATCTCTCCAGTTCTGTCTCAAGCACATTCCACATTCCATCGTTCCACTTCCCCTTGTGTAGTACAACCACAGTCTCACTGTCAATCTCAATGGCAACCTGTGAAGTTCAGGGGATGACTAGAAGTTTCTGCAAAGGACAAGGAAAGAATCATCTTTCAGACTGCGTACATGCATGTGGCTTTTAACAAGATAAGCCCATGGGCTCTGGCAGTGAAATAAGCTGAGAGTAACTCCCCTATCCCAAGTAGAGAAAAGCCAGTCTTGGTCTGGAAAGGAAGCAATCCTCCAAAAGCCCACTTGATTCCCTTGCTATAATTCAGTTGTTTCAGAAAGCCTTCTGCTAAACAGCTGAGAAGTTATGAATTGGTATAGAAATACAACTTCATCTCTTTTGGTGAAATGTGTTTACCTCCCTCAGTTTAAATAAGAGATACTTCTGTTAGAAAGTGCTTATTCATTAATATTTTTATATAGGAAGGATTGGAATTGAATGGTCTTGTAAAGAAACCTTCCAAACCCACTTCCATACCCTTTTAATGAAGTAGTTGCAAAGCTCAACATTGCCTTTTACTTGTAGAATAAACTGTCCTCTTTCATGTATGGAATATAATTGTCAGTTTCTGTTTTTCCAGTTAAAATGGTAGAGAAATTCCCTAGGCAAAAATCCTATGAAGTTGCTGTTGAGTCAGTAGTGCAGTGAAGATAAAGTTAAGGCATTATTTTCAGTAGGATAAAAAAAAGAAAGTATTTGATTTGAGTTAATGTTTGAGCACCAGGTCCAAGTTTGTGTGAGGTGAGTTCGCTAATGAAACTGATGGATAAGAAAATAACTGGGAACTGTAAAGGGAATTTAAAGACCACTTTTGATTCCTAGGCTTTACAGTAAAAATTGATACTGATGTATAAAAAGGAACAGTTAATTCAATATGATTTTTTTTTCTTAAGCAAAGAGTTTAACCATTTCAGAATTAGTGATTTATTAAAAAATAAAATCTATGGCATTGGATTGTAATTTTCTACTTGCTATTAACTTGTCGTCTTTTCCACAAACCAAAAACCTAACAAATGGCAGTTTAAACAATATGTGATATTTAATTAGCTTTTGCTTTGTTCTAACATATTGAAAAGTTATTATAGGAAGAGAAAACTCTGATTTTAGGAATCAAAGGCTCAGAAGTAGGAAACTGTTAATCTAGGTTCAAGTTGCCGTAGATCTCATTCCACAAGGAATTAAATTACTTCACTTTCATCTTTGATTTTTCATGCCTCACCTCAAAAAATTAGGAAGCCCTTTTTCTCCCCCTTTTTGCGGCTAAAACAGTATCACATTGATAGGTCTGATAATTACAATTTACCAGCATGCACCTCTTGCTGACCTTTTTTTTTTTTCTGAAGAAGCAAAAAAGACATACCAAAAGAAGCAACTGAATGGGAAATAGCTTAGAAGAAATGTATGTGTGCCAGGATATGGTTTTGGTGTTTCAGCTGGTGACTGTCACCTCTGTGAGTTAGGGGACAAGAGTTCATTGCCTCTAAGTCTTGAAACCACAAGCAGTATAGTGTTTGGTATGTGGTTGTTAAGCTTCAAAGCCCAAGTGGGAGATTACAAATTTGAGCAACTGTATGCTTCCTGAGATTTACTTTTCTGTTTTTAAGTACAAGATAAAAGCAAAAGTGAAGTTTTATTCCTTATGTGTGTTTAAAAAAAATCTGAACTAAAATTTTATCAGGTGACTATGTGCAACTGGCGAACTGTAAAAGCACTGCACACTTACTGCTGTTCTGCTGCATTATACAAATTCATATGAAATCATTTTTGAGGCTTGTTTTTTTCAACTCTGCTTTAAGTTGAGAAGAACTACCACTGATGCATTGGAAGCTTAGAAATTCCCACCTACCTTTGACCCTCTCTGACAAAGGCATAATAGTTTACTCCTGATGCTACACTTACAAGGTCCTGTAACATTCTACCCACTTCTTGCTCTCAAAAATAGCAAACTGCCCTTTAGCTCCTATATAAATCTCATTTTGCCTTTGTTTTACATTCTCTGAATCTGGGAGCCTGATGTGTGTACTTTGAGCAAGATGTGCACACATGCTTTTAGGCTTTAAGGGAATGAGCGTTTATTCCATAGTGGTTGCAACTCCATTTTTATTTTTCTATTCTTTTTTATTTTGTCTTTGTTCTCACACCCAGATCAGGAGCTGTGGCTCCTAATGCATAATGTTTGGGAACATCTGCTATAGGAAGTGCAACTGTTTGTGTGAGCAAAGGCTTGAGTCTTCCAATGCAGTGACTGAACTCTCATTTTTGTAGGTAGGTGCATGTTGACTTAGTGTGATGTTTCTGGACTGATTAATTATCATGCTGTGAAGTAAGTTCAGTATCAGTCACTTCAGGAAAAAAAATTACACAACTTGGTTGTTGGTTTTACCTTCCACTTAAGAAAACAGGGTTAAGTACCACTTTGTAGCAACTGAGGATATGTCCCTCATTTAAGGGAGGCTGCTGCATAAACACTTAGCATTCCACACTTAATAATGCTGTTAACTCTTTCTTTTAAAAGCAACATTAAAAAGGCTAAAAACATAAAAGCCCGAGTTCAGCTGACCTGCATATCAGAGTTTGGGTTGGTTTTATTCAGTGTTGTGAGGAATTCTGTGGTGTATAATGATTTTTCAGCTCTTTAACTGCAGGCAATTTATTTATTTTAATCTTTTATTGGTCTTAAGAGAAACACCAATCTAGTTCAACAAGCAGTTTAGGGCTTGCTGAACTGTGTTTTGGGAATGGCTCAAGAGAAAGTATATGGTGAAAGTTGAGGAAAATCATCCCATACACAATCTGGTTAAACTTCAAATTCTTGGGTTAGGTAAATGTTTTACAACAGAGTATGGTATATATGTTAGGCAAATCTAGTAATATTTCATGTCTTCATTCTGTAAAATGTTTCTAAAACCAGTAAGTGTATTGCTTCAATGTTACTACTTCAGCCAAATTTAAGAATGTCATAGATACTGTTAATGCTTTTAAAAGAAACATGTTCTACATGGGTGTGGTATTGTAGGAAAAAGGGTTCAATTACCGTACCACTAATATTTTGCAAAGCATTTTGCTCTAAACATGCAGCAAACCTTTTTTATTCACTACTTTTATTCACAATTTTTCTGTAGTTCATAATGCAAATTTACTCTTTGTTAATAGTAAATTTTATAGACAATAAGGGCTGTGAATTGAGGTGTGAGATTTAGCCAACATTTTGTGCATTTGTCTGGTTGGGAGGAAATTAGGACCTTAAGAGCTCAGACATTGAACTACTGATGTTCATTCTAGCTTTCCATTTTAGTGGGTCTAGCACTAGAATGTGATTTTTCAGACATGACATTTGTAGTACTTAAAAAGTCAAGAGATCTTAATCAAGATATTTTTTGTGGATAAACTGCTTATGTTACAAGACTTGCATGTTTGAGGTGAATTAGGAATAGTTCAGCAGAACACTGTCAACAAGATTTACAATTGCATTTAGTCTGATTTGTATATTTTGAAAACATTTTATAACCACTTCTTACATATTTAACTCACTTCAGAATTCAAGAGCAAAACAGACATTTGCTTCTCTGAAACCCTGTTGGAAGAAAAGGTTGCTAGGCAGTTTCAGTTCAAGATAAGGTTGGGTGTTTCTGTTGCTGTTTTAATGTTTTTGCATTACTGATACAAAAAGTAATATGGATTGAAAAAATGCATAAAAAAGGTGGTTAATTGTCTGGACTTATGAGTATTATGCTATGGTTTCCTTCTCAGACACAACTTCTGCTTGCTTAATTAAAAGTTCTTGCTGTAATGAGAATAGGCTTAAAAAGAAAATCTGGTTTTGCTGGACAGACCAAGTAATTAGGCTAACTTTTGAAAACTGTAAAAAAGCTTGATTGTTAAAAAAAAACAAACAAAAACATTCTGAGTGGGTCTGTGTGTGCAAGCAGATCACCTTTTACCAAATAATTCTGAGCTGCTTACTCATCATAATGTGTGATATAGGATATGTTAGAAATCAAAAATTGTGTCAAACTTTCAAAAAGTCATGAATACATGATATGGATCAGTTGTGTTTTTGACCTCTTCCCAAATCATTTTCTCAATAAAATATAGAGTGTAAAAAATATGGAATTGAATTCAAGACTGGATGAAAATCATTAGGATGCATATCAGAAAATTAAATAAGATGCACATCTCATAAAAGAGAGAGAACTATAAAATCAGCATGCACAAATGAGAAGCTTAAAAGCAAAGTTAACATAACAAATAGGAACATTTTACACTAAGCAGTAAGGAAACCTGAGAAACGGTGGAATATTGTAATAAATGTTATAAGCTATATAGGAAAAATATTTCAGGCAAAGGATTGGATTACTAACAATAAAAAAATGGGTCTTACAGTGCCTCTTGTAACTAAAGAGGAGAAAGCATTAGAGTCGCTAATGACAGAATTAGGTTCCACCTGTTGTGTTCAAGAATGCTGGTTCAGTCTTATAAGCTTGTTTCTTGCAGGATTTGAATCCATTTGCATTATACCAAAACAGAAGAATGCAACAAAAAAACTTGTGCAAAATCAAGAAACCATGGCTGTGTTTGAGACGAACCTTAGCAAGTGTTTTCATTCCGTGCCTTGTAACTTGAAATTACTTTGCCATCATTTTACATCACCTGTAACATCCATGCCAGTCTGTGTTTGTGTAATGCAAAGGGCTTTTGTTTCTTGTGCACATATTTACTTGTATTTCCATTCATGGGATCAAGTAGCAGTGCTGAGAGGCCACTAATGCTGTGAAATGCATTTTCTCTCTGGATTGCTGTGACTCAAATGAGCCACTGCATCTATGTACAATGACATGTTTTTGGAAAGGCTCCCACCCTTGCATTTCAAATAATAACTCTCTCCATTAAGAGACAGAGAACTGTCTGCTGTCCTTTTGTGCCTTCATCTGAGGATATATGACTGTTAGTGACTAAGCTGGTCAGACTAACCTAAATAGCTGAGACCATCCCTCAGTTTTAACCCTTTGCCTTATTTTAAGTTCCTACGTGTCCTAGAAAAGAATATAGCCATGTTCATTTTTGCCTCTTTTCTCCCAGGAAGCCTATATGTAAATTATTTTACAATCTCTTGGGGAGGATTTGTCTGATTAAGGAATATAAATGAATGGGGAGGGAAGGCAGTACCAAGTGGAAGGGGACAGATTCAGATGATGCACGATTAGATGGTTATAACTGCTCAGACAAGACTACTGCTCTCACCCCATTTGGGAGAAAATTACTTGTGTAGACTCTTTCATTGCTGTTCAAAGCTGTGTGCTGCTTTAAAGTCTTATCTGAGTGAAATCATACAGGAAAAGATTTGTTGCCCTTTGGATTTGGAAATGGCCCCCAAGCCCACAGATGCTCGCGTTCATGTTTTCATGCAAGATGAAAATAAAACACAGGAATTTACACTATATATAAATATTTTCATACTTAAGGCATTTTTCAAGTTTGCTGAAGATTCCTTGTCTGCATTAGCTAACCCCACTCTATAGCTGTATTAAAGTAAATGTTGAAGTAGAGATATGTCAAATTAAATGCAAGAGACTTTATGGAGAAATTGCTTCAATTTCTTTCACTTTTTTTATGAAGGTACAGAAATGAGGGTATACTTACATTTCAGACATTTCAGATATTCTGACTTGAGGTTTCATTATGATGCTGTCTGCTCAGCTATGTGATTCTTACAGGGATCATTCTAGGACTCTCTGGTGGGAACCCCTGCCTTTGTAGAGGTGTTTACTGACTTTTATATGTCATGACCAAATCCTCTCCTTTGTTTGTCTTCTCTGATGGAAGAACCCACTAGGTGCTATTATGAACCTTCTTTGCACCAAAAATTTCAACTCTGCATTCAAGGAACTTTTAAAATATGAAATATACTATTTAATGTGCACAGGTGTACTTCAGGCTTGCAGGTATGTGGAAGGTTCTCTGGAAGATATGTAGTCAAGATTATCATTTTCCAAGATATAACACAGGACAATTTAATCTCTCCTAATCAGAAATTTAATGCTTAACAGGATGTAGCTCAGGTGGCAGCATCTGAGAGATGTTTAGGGAATCAGTTCTGTATTTCAATAGCTTTATGGTTTTCTTTCTGATATTGAACATTATAATCTGTAGGAGCCAAAGCACTAACATAAAACAAGTAAGTTTTCCAAAATGCCACTATCTTTTGTAAAAACAACCTAGGAAATAATAATAATAATAATAATAATAATAATCTATCTAATGGGATATCTTCTTCATTTATATTATATTAAGGCCACTGAACTCTCTTCCTCTTAAGACATTGACAATAGCCTTAAGAAATTTGCCCTTAAATGATAATTGTGCAATTCCTAGTAACTAAAAAATTAATCTCAGCCTGGTAAATTGTTAGTTGATGCAGTAAGTTCAAATATAACATTGCTGTAACATCACCTTTTCAATGTAGATCTCTGAAAATAAATGTTGCTGTCTATTTTCTGAATGTGACAATAGACTACATGTTACTAAAATTTTGAGATTGTCACCCCACTTAGAGATTCTGTAAAGAAAGTTTCATTCATAAGATAAAAGGATTGAAGAGATCCAAACATTTTGTATTTTTATGCCATGCAACAGTGGAAGTTGCAATCAGTTCTGATTCTTTTGTTTATTTTATGAGCAGGATGAATTGCTTATAGCAGAAGCTTTTGCTGTTTTGCTTGCAGAGTGAGTTGATTCCAGACTGAATGTAAAGTATTTGTTACTTGAATTTATTCTGCAAGGCTGGCAGCTATATATTTATGAATGCAAAGTGTAATACTGCTAAATGTTTGGAATGAAATAGTAGATTTTTGTTGGCACTAGGATCTAAGGATGGAAATGCCATTTGGTACATAAAAGCAAAAAACTGTAAATTACTACAGTCTTAACTAGACTGAACACCCATAATTCCTTTCATGATAAATTCATTACTGAATTACGTATAGTTTATTTTTGATTCACCCCTAAATTATTCCAGTTATGTTTCAGGAGAGAGACCTATCAATAGTTTTCACAGCCTGTACAAATAGCAGGAAAATAAATCTATACATTAGCTACTACTTCTTTAATAGCTCTTGTTGCTAGAGCTAGAAATAGAATAGGAAAGCTCATAGAAATATTAACTTTTTATCTTCCCTGCAAAGCCAAGCTCTCCTGAAGAAGTAATTCCTGGGAATTGTGTGTCTTTTCGTGAGACTGAGCAATATCAGTTAAATCTCAGAAGCTGTGTATATATCATTTGTGCAAAACAGACCATGTCTATCCCACCTGTTTTTTTAATCTTTGTATAGGTCAGTACGTTCCTCTGCTCATACATTAGGATAGTCATCACTGGTAATATGCCTTTTTAATTTCCTTTTGCACTTGAGTTTCCTCAGTTTAAACACACCTGAGAAACCAGTTATGCTTTTAGCAGGGTGAATTTTATTTTATTTTGCTAAGTAGCTTATACATGTGTACCACAGAGCTGAAACAGTATAGACTCATTTCACTTTTCCTAAACTGGTAAAATAACATAAAGCATAAACTTTTCCAATAGTCTTGGACAGCCTTGTTGTTTTAGTTGAATGTTTGGATCAGAGAGAGTTAAGAACTGGTTATGGAATATTAAAACTTGCAGTGAAAAGATAGTAAGGATAGTTTTATACTCTTTGTTAAATGTAATGTTGGATTCAGTGACATTTAATAATTGACCATCACATTAGAAAATATTTGATGTATGCAAAGGAGGCTTATAAAATGGTGAGGTTGCAGCTATATGTGTTACTATGTATGTTCTGCTAAACACTATTTGGGCTGTGGGTTGTATTAGCTGTTGAGCTCTGCAGCCCTGGCTGAGGCTGAGTGGCCGTGATTTGGAAGCTGTGAGTGGAAGCTCAGTGTGATGATTTACCACTCACTGTGTTGAAGAGGAATCACTGGGTTTGTTCTACCTGAGCACTGTATGCTGTGAGCTGTCGTAACTTAAAGGCAAATATGTTCCTTGCTAAAACTGTCCAAGCTGTAGAGTGAACCATGTCTGCTTTCAGGTTGGAAGGCCAGCTGGGGAAAAGTGTTTGAGGGCTGTCTCACCTTTCTAAATCAAACTCTTCTGTTCTTCAAATCATTGCATTTCTTGCCCTTTTATTACTTGAGTTTTGCTGCAAGAATGAGGATTGTTCAACTTTATATTCATTTGGAATGCATATATCTGAAGCTGAACTGCAGAATTAATAAACTATATCCAGAATGTGTTTGTATGCAAGCTCTTCTCCAACAGAGATGAAAACTGCTTAGAAATGGAAACATAATTCTACATCCTTTCATAAATCTATGTTATGTATTAAATGTAATGGCAAAATTAAATCCTTAAATTATGATTGGCAGTAGTGTTACAAAAATGGTGATGTGCAAGGCAGTAAGGGGGATGTGTATAGCTTTTGCCAAAAATTCTCATGTTGCTCTTCCTTCTTTTGTACTCTAAGGTCAGGGAAATTAGTATGAAGTTGTGCCTGGAATCAGTCTGGATTTATTTCTACAAAACAATTCATAGCAGCAGTGTGTTTGAAAAAAAAGTTATTATCAGAATATGCCATAATTTATAAACTCAGATTAAAACACTCTTGGCGAGTTCAGCATCCTCCTGCACAAAGGGCTGGGATACAGGAAGGATGTGGGGTTTGTCTCACTAACAGTCACCATCTGAATCCTGCAGAGAGTTCCATGTCATCTTTTCATCTGTCCTATATGCATCTCCCTCAGGAACATATTAAAACTAATAATAGATTCTCATTCTGGTTTATAAAACCTAATCTTTAATTTGATGGATTGATTTTAGAGCTAAAGTGAATGTGGAAGCAAAACTTAGTTTCTATTAAAAGATTAAACAAATATAGTGAATAGTTGCAAGTGGATTATTTTATATAAGAATGCATCTTGTCTTTAATGACAGCTGTCCAAGGAACATATTTGTAAGTGTTGTTATTAATAATTCAAATGGCTTGGTAGAGCAGATGGAGTCAATTAAGTGAAATTGTCACTAGCTAGTTCAAAGTATTTTTGCACAATTTTAGCTTACATTTTAAATTGTTAAGCTAAATGCTTAGTTGCATATATTTCTGCAACTGTGTGTTGGGTTTTTTCTGATGAACAGAGTGAAATAAATTATTAATGTACATCTTTTTACTTAAGAATCAGCTGTAAAGGGATAACTTGATGTGTATTTCGGGGAAGAACTGCTCAACTATGAGAAGTGATTTTGCTTTTCTTCTTGGCTAAATCCCAAATATTCTAAGCATATGGAACAATTTAGCAGAAAATACATAATTATCAAACAGATTTGTCTTTGCCACCTTGAAAATTATTTCTTGTGGCAGGGTAAATGAAACCTCATGTTTAGATTTTACTTTATTTGATCTTTTGCTGCTTTGGCAGCTGAATACAAAAAAATATGACAGATGGCACCATTAACATTTGGGTTGATTTGTGCTTAGTCTAATATGAATCTGAATATGCTTGATAAAAGCATGGCACAAACTTCTAACTGAAATTTTGAAGTAAAGTACATTTATCTTGGTAAGAACATGAACAATCTGTGTAACTGTAAAAACAAATTTAATATCATGCAGGTGTTCACAAGAAAATATGTGCACATTATTCCTTTTATTATAAATAAAACTGCAATCAAATTTTGGCTTTAAGCTTGTTTCTGTTTCTTTTCTATGTGGAGCCAATATTAGTGATTGCCAATTCTCTATTGCCATGTCCACTCTGTGGGCAGATAGCCTTAATGATGTTGTAGTCTTACCTATAAAAAACCACTTTTTACAACATAAAAAATGTTCTGTTATGATTAATTCAGTATGCTCTCTTTTACATGACTTCTGATTTTTCTTTATTACCTTACCAGATCTAATGACTTTTGAAAACAGAATTTTCTGAACTAGATGATGCATTTCCCATGAAACACTCATCCCATAACAGAGTGGTCCTTTTTCAATGGACTGGGTCAGAGATTAATCTTGTCTTTTTTGTTCAGTATCCCAGATGGAACATGCTTTTTGATTTGATCTTTCAAGATTGAGAAACTTTTTTTTTTATTCTTTCCTGAGTGGTAGATGCTTTTCAACAGGACGAGCTAGTATTATGTGTACCCTCAGCTTTCAGACCTCTTTTGCAGTAGAGAAGGAAGGGGTGTGAATCACCTGTAGCAGAGTAGTGAATAAAACCTGGGTTAATATCCTGATACTGAAAAAAGAGCTATGCAATTTTCTTCAGACCTGTAACAGAATCAATGGCTACCAGCTGTCAAAAGAACCTGGATTTATGCCATAAGGGGGAAGAGTCGGGAGAAATCCAGTTTCTGCAGCATGCTTAGGGTCAGGGTGAAGTGGGTGCCAAGCCATTCTTACCCATCCAGAGGGAGGTATGGCAGCTATGCATGGTGGGGCTTACAGTGGAACTTAGAAAACATAAGTACATATGGTATTTAAATTGGGAGTTTTCTAAATAGTATGTTGGGTATAGAACCCCAAATCTCATGTATAAGGTCCTATATATGGATCTGGCCTTCTGGAGTTGTACAGTACTCTGGCCTATAGCCATATCTATCTCTATTGCAATTGTCCACGTTAAAATAATGTTTCCTGTTACATAACTGTTCTCAGAAGTCTGGGAGCCAGACAATAACTGTCTAAACAAAAATGCTAAGAATGTTTTCCACTTCAGTAGCTACAGTTAATAAATACTGATATTTTTGTAAACTTGTAGTTGTTCTCAAAGTCCCAGGTTTCTGGTGGGACAACAAGTGATGTGGAAGATTTTTATTAAGTTTGGCTTAGCTGTCTTTTCTTTCTACCTTCTGAAGATTTTGGTAGATTCTCTTGAAGCAGTCTTGGAAATAGTATTGAAGGATATGTTCCTGTAGAGCAGGGTTACTCCATTTATCAAACAGACTAAAGTAACTGAGATTCTCCAGAAGATCTGAGAGATGTCATTCAGTTTGTCAAATCAAGTTAGGGTCTTAGAAATATCACAGCAACAGGAGCAAAGAAGCCCTAGAAAGTATATATTTCAGGAGATGACTATGTTTGTCATGTTTAGCATTAATTAGGCAGAATGCAGACTAAGGGTTATGACTGTGGTCTGTGAATGTACCAAGTCAGCTAATACCAAAAAGGGAGAAGAGCTGTTGAAGTTAATGGGCAATTTTATCACAGGAGGAAATACGATGGACATGATAAAATGGTCACTCGCGATTTGAGGGTTTTTAGTAAAATAGGCAAAAAAAGCCTTACTTAGAATGTCAGTGAGGGGAGAAAAAAAAAAAACAAAAAAAAGGAAGAAGTCAGTATTATTGAAATTTAACTCATTATTTGCTATGGTGATGTGGTATAACAGCAGTTATTGTCTGAAAATGTTGCTTTGTCCCCTTTAAGACATTGCATCTTCCAACTTACCTTTTTAACAGCATTTCATGCAGTGAAAGTTGAACATGCTTCAAAAAGCATTTTGTGAGGAAATGGTAATTACTTATGTACAGCCTTTCCAATGTTGTAGTTTCTTTAGAAATAAGAATTTATGGAATTCCCAAACAAGAAAGGAATGCATGTGAAATGAAGAGTCAGTGAAAGGGGCCATTCTTTCTGAGCATCTAGCAAAGTCTCATGTTTACTGTAAAGCTATGGAACCAAGTTATGTGGAAGCAGATGGAAATCCCTTTTAAGTGTGTAGTAGTATTGTTGACTTCAGAGATATAAGATACTGCAACAACACACCATGGGTGTCTGTGAGCTCCGTGTCACGTAGTGTCACCACTCCAGAGAGGTCCCTTTTTCTGCCACGTTCTCAGAACAATCTTTGTATTTCTAGACAGCTTCAAAACAAACAAAAACCCCCAAACCCTCAACACCCCCAACCCCTCCCCTCCCCAACTAAAAAAATTCTGCCAGTCCACAAAAGCCACATAGTTCTTCTAAAGTATGAAACTGAAGAAGCAACAAGTAGCTGAAATCTTGATACTATCCTATCACTCATCTTTCTTTATGTGTGTGGTTGCCCTCCAGGGCATCTCATCAAGGCAAGAGCTTTCTGTGTTTATATGTATCTGTGTGTAAAATAAAGTCATGATGTTTAATGAATAGCATTTAAGTATCTGTCTTGATTTCTGAAGCAGTTTCTTAAAACTAATGCAAGCATTAAAAATATTAAGAAAATTTTGTGTACCTTTTGGTTTACTAAAAGCTTATGCTGTGAAAGGGGCATATCATTTCTGTATTTAGAATTGTTGGGAATAGAACATTTACTAGACTGTTTTTTTAAAATAATAAGTAAAATTTTTTATCTTAATTTTAGAATCTTAGAAACATAAAATATGTTAAAATGTTTTATGGTATTGAAGAAAAAGTTCTGTCAATGAGAACTGATAGACATACCTGGTAACATATTAATGAAAACATCGTTTTGCTTTAGATTTACTGTTCATACACATCTGAGTCAATTGAGCAGTTGTTTCTGAAAGATGAATAAATAAGTTCCAGTAGTAAGTTTTTGTTAATACTTGTCGTGTCTAGGGTGTGTTTTAATATTTAAAGTTTTAAGTATTTAAAGTATTTATTATAAAAATTGTGTGAGGCTAGAATTATTGGAATAATCTTTGCAAACTTACACCATGGTTTGCCTGTGATTTTTATCAGATTGCTTCTATCAAGTTTACTTATGGACAGACTAGAACATGCTCTCTGTGAAATGAATCCTGTGGGGCAGAGCGGATAACTGAGGCAGAGGTTTCCCTTCTTTGCAGCATTCTTTGCCTTTCTATTTCCCTCCTCTTTGGGGTTGTAATGAATAAATTATAGTTTTCCTTTGCGTCACAGCCTAACCCTTAGCAACATAAGTTATATAACGCTTGCTGTTGCTATTTCTGTATTTCTGCTAGATCAGAAATACAGACCTCTGTCCTGTGTGACCTCCTAAGAACAGTCTTCAATAAAAGTGTCTGGGCTAAAATCCAGTCTGACCTTTTTTTCCTTTTTTTTCTTTCTGTATCAGAAGATATTGAATTTTATACCTTGTTTGTTATATGGAATATATGAATGGTTATATGGAGTAGCCATTCATAGGTCTTTAATTCATAGACTTCATAGTTCAACATAGCAAACCAAAATTGTCCGGATAGATGATACTGAAATCAGTTATCAGCTTATATTGCCGTTATAAGCTTTAAGCTTTGTGTAATTTAATATGATTTTCACATGGAGCACTGAAATCTCTTCCAGTTAGAGAATCTGAACTTCCAAATCTTTACTGCATTTATCCTTACAGTGCTGGTGGAGCTGAAGTACTTCTGTTCTGGTTTCATGGTTAAGGAAATGAAGTGTACAGTGCCTGTATGATTTCCACTACAGTGCACAGGAAGACGATGTCAGAACCACAAAACCATTTCTCCTCTCAACTTTTAGGTGTATTTTTGATAACTTCCTCATTGTCTTCAGCCTCTCAGTCTTTTTCTTTCTTGCCTGCCTACCACCCAGCCTGGCCCATATATATTCTGTAGGGTATATTATAATCCTCTATTTGCTTAAAAACTATAATAGTGGCTGGTACTGTGTGAAAAATATACCTAAGCCACAGACTCTGCACTATTTATTGCTTTCCTCATTTTCAGATGTAGACTTCCGCTGTCTTAAAGTGCTGCCATGACTGAAGCCATGGAGAAAGACAGCTGCCACTTTTGCAGGCTGTTACAGTTAAAGCATCATTATTTTAGGATATTTACGTGAAGTTTTGGATAGTTCTCTAAAACAACAGTGGAAACCCAGCATCTTGTCCAAATTCTGGCTTAGGAAGTTGCTATACATTCAGCCCATCATAAACTCATTAGGTAAGATCTAATTCCTGTCCTGGTTACCTGCTGTTACCTATTCAGCTTGCCATAGGAGACTGAGGTTAGAGTTCCTTTCTTCTAAGAGGCTTTTTGGTGGTATAAAAATAATGCCAGGAAGAGTTAGAAATGTTTCATACAGGCTTTCCCATGTTTCAGGTGCTAGAAAAAAAGAAAATTCTTCCTGCTTAGAATTTACACATGTAGTCATGCATTTAGCAGAACAATAACTTTCCAGTACAACCAACTATAAAAGTATATCTCCTTGTTTTATTATAAATGAGTTTTAGGATTTAAATTGTGGTCCACTAAACACACAATTTGTAAAACAGCAGATTTGAAAAGTAGCTAATACAGGTTTATAACTTTTTTCTATGTATGTAGTTTAATAACTATTTCAAGTTAAAAAAATTGCAAATTTAAATGAAAATTCTGTTCTTTAGAAGATAAATATTCAAATAGTATGTTCAAGTATAACATATCAAAAGTAAGGGAAATTAAAATACTATGCTACAGCATTTCTAGGATATGATGGTTTATCAACAAAAGCTGTAGGATTTAGAAACTTTTTCAAAGGTTGTTTTCTTCTTTTGTTTGTTGTTAGTGTTGATAAATTTAACTAAGCAGTAAAATTAGATTTAGAGAAAAGATTATTTCTTTTTTTTTCCCCCAGTAGAACAAATGAGTATAGTCATTTACTATCTTATAAATAATCTTGTGATTCAGAAATGTAATTTCTGGCAAATTTGTGGCTCCCTTTGAGTCTTGGCCAATGAAATTTGATTGAAGTTTAGGTAGGAAAAAAGGTGATACTCCTGCCAAGTTTTTGTCAGTTTTATGATTTATAACCCTGAGCATTGGAAATGTATCCTTGCCATAGACCTGGAAACTGAATAGAACTGATCTGAACTTCAGACATGTCAATTTTGAAGGGGCAAGCAACACACTTCCTTATGCCAAAAATAGCTTTCATGCTAAATTATTTAAGTGTATTATTTGATCACAGGTAAATAAAAAATAGTATTTTTCACTTTGGACCTTTTTGTATAGTAGGGGAAGCACAAGGTCATTTTAAGTTTAGATGGGTTTTGTTAGGTCAATCTGAAATATCACATGTTCAAAAATCATGGTATTTGGGTTGAGAAAAAATGTTGTGTGCTGCTTTTATTCTTCATGTATATTTGTTATATATTGATTGCAGTGAAGAGACTATTTTAGAATCCTGCAGCAATTCAAGTAATGTGTACCACTTCTGCACTTTTCTCTTGTTGAGTTTAAAATATGTATGAAGACATGTCTGAAGTGTAAGTACAGCAGGGCCCTTGGGAAGTTCTGGAGCTGTACCTTGAGTAATTTCAGTCCAATGCTAACAAAATATTTACTGGCTTATTTTTGGTTTGTAGGTCTGCTTTTATCCCTGGTCTCTGAAATGTTCAAGTAGGATTCTTAATAGAACCTTAATATTGAAATTTCTTTATCTTGATTATGCTAAAAGTATAAATATTTCCCTGTAGTCTAGCAAATACATATGGCTATATTGTAGTAGGTACTTTGGTGGCAGCCACTATAGGTTCCCAACAATTTATATTTAAACATTTTGTATTAAGACACTTTTAACCTTTGGAATCATCTGCTTTGGAGATGAAAGTTTCATTTTCCTGTTCTTAGCCTAAGCATTTTTGGGCAAGTCATACATTTCTTCCTCCCTTAAATAAAATTTGTTTTATACTTGAACATCCTCACAGATGGGTAGACTTGTGCTCTCTGCTGTTCTGATTGTATAGCTGATGAGTACACATTTTATTTGGTTTGAATCTGGGCTAAAAAGAAAGTACTGGATGACTGGAAATGGAGGGGTGCACATGAACAGAACTTGTAGTGCATCCAGTGCAGGTGGATGCTGCAGGGTTCTGGATGCAGTCACAAATCTGCACACCTGGAAATATTTGATTTCTAGAGATTTGTAACATCATTAAGCAGTCTGTATCTGTACAGCAGTTAAGATATTGACTCTGAAAAGCCCAGGAATTGCCCTTGTTTTGTTCTCCTTTTTCAAATAAAGGAAATAATTATTCAGTTAAAACTTACTCTGATAAAAGTTTTACTTCCCCTAGGTCTCTTGTTTTCTTCTTTCACCAACCATAACCTATTAACATTTCTTTGAAAGTTTTCATGGTCATATGATTTGTCCTCTTGTGATAGCTGCTTCATGGCATTTTCTCTCTCTTGAGCCATGAAAATTTCTTTGAGGCCAACTCAAGAAATATCCACATCTTGTGGCTTATTGGTTCTTTCAGTAGCCTTTCCTAAATATGCATACATATTTAATTAGCTGAAAATATTTGTATAAATCTGTATGCCATGTCTTCTGAAGCTGAAGGTTGGTTGTCACTAGTGTTTAAACTATAGTTAGCTTTTTTATGGAAAGCAAAGGCATCTCCTGGGTATGTTTTATTGGTAATTTTTCTGCTTTAAAATGTATTATTTGAAAGAGGTCCAGTACTGTCATAATTAGATGCATTCGTTGATACTTAAGGGGGGGAAAAAGTATCCTTTGTTACTAGTCACTACCAAATGCACAAATTCATCCTCATTTTGCTTATATTTACAAAACCCAGTTATTCAACTTCTGTGACTACTTTTGTAAGGTGTTTTCTTTTGATATTTCTCTGAAATCTTCTGATGTTGCTCTGCACATCAGAAAAGTTATGTATTTTTTACATTTTTATTAATGTATTTATTACATTTTGGAGTTTCAGTAGTAATGGAGAGCACATGTTGTTATCCATTGCTCCATCCATCCACAGTTTACTGTAATTTAGAAGCTGAACTGTAATTTATAATACACCTACCAGGAAGACTGGCTCTTAAATGATTTCATTTTCAGACATGTAAGGAAGAAGACCCCCTGTAAATCTATTTTGACAATTATTCACAATCATAAATGAGAAGGTAGGAAATGGAAAATTTAAGTATGTAAAACACAGTGAAAACTTTTTCTCCCCTGTATGTAATGTGTTTTGCTTGTAAATGCAGCCTACCCAGAAGTCAATCTTGCCTCATGTAACATAACTATGACGTTAGAACTAGTTATGATGATAATTCTGAACTTTATTTATTTTATCTTTTATCTCTGAATACAGACCAATCCTTCACAACTTTTATTACTAACATGTATAGTTTTTGCTATCTAGAAGTGCAGCTAGTTACAAAATATGCAGTCAATGCATCTTTTATCTTTGTAGAAAAATAATTGCATTTTTTCCTTCTGTTACTTAACTTTCATAAACATTTTTTGCCTTGATGGTGTCAGAGATGGCAGGTGCAAAATGTTTTATATACTCTTAAGTAATAGAAATAGATAAGGTTTTATGTAGATACATGGGTGTATATATATATATATATATATATATATATAAAATACTTTCTCCCACTTAAAATGGATCTTTCACCAGTATAAACAATTTAGCTTATGTTAATGATTTAGGCAAGAGTTTAATATTAAATAAATATTAAATTAAATATCTTTAGTGCCCTCCTTGTCTTGTATTAGCTGGTGACCTTCGTGTTGAAGCTTAGCATTTGTTGCTGGAGCAAGACCTCCCCCCACAAGAGAACTGTTGTTTTTGTGCAGTAATCTAGAACAGACAAGCAGAATTTCTAAATCTACTGAAAAGGTAATGAGACGGGCACAATTGGCTTTGACTGCAAACTTTGACCTGTTTGGCCAGATTTTGGAAACCATGCCAAATTTGATTTAAAGCAGTTCTGGGAAGCTCTTTAAGATTAAATTCCAGGACTGCATGACTGATGTGCTAGTGATATACTTGTGATATTAGATAAGTGTTGCTTCAATACAGTTTTAGGCTTGAACAGATCATTCACCTAGAAGTAAAAATTATCTCAAGTCTGATTAAAAGAAATTTGTTGCATCTCAATATAATTTAAAAAAGTCTGTTTAAAATTTGGCATCTTGATATTCTGTTTTCTACACCTCTCAGTACTGAACTACCCAGACTCCTCCAAAACAATTTGCTATGCTTTTTCTTTGGGGAAGAAAAAGTAGGAAAAGGCTCTAAACACCTCCTTGTACTCTGGTATGGTTTCTGTAAAGCTTTTCAGCCAGCAGTTACTGAAATGGTTTTATTCAGCACCCTAATAACACGTGGCTGGATTAGATGAATTTTGAGATGGAAAGCTTAATCATACATTTTTTCACTCCTTTGATAATCAAATATGAGACATTTGGTGTGGGAATGCTCAGGTTTCAATGGTGAAAAATCTCTCCAGACTTCACAGCTGAGCATCAGCAAATGTGCATTTGTGTCAGAAAATCTTTATTTACTCAAAACAGAAAAAAACTCCACTTTTATTTATTTTTCTCATTTACTTTCTTCTTTCTGATGACTTGAAAATAAAAAGTACGTTTTTCCAAATTTAGTAATTCTAGATTTGAGGAAAACAGCATAATAAACTTGATTTGGCCAAGTTGAGTATTGATGGTGTCCTGATACCCACTGATGGATGTTACTCTGTTGTTCTATGGTCAGACAACTGATTATTACATAAAATATTAGTCACATTGAGGTTAAAGGCATTTTTATTATATTTCATTGTTATTGATATTTCTTTTGAATATTTGTATAAGTGCTGTAGGTGTGTCACTTCTCTCATGAATAGGGGAAGTGGAACAGTTTTTGAATCCTTTAAGTAATTTAACTATCTATATTGCATTCTTAAAGTAATAATAAATTAAACAGTTAATGTATGTATGTGTTAAATCAGGCTTCTGCATTAATCAGAAACTTAATTAGATAATTGCTAATGTATATGCCCTATGATGAATTCTCTGCATCTCCACTTTAACTTTAGCACAATTAGCACAAGTAGGACTCTCTCAAGTACATCAGTTAGAGTGCATTTGCACTTGCTCTGTGACAATTTTGTAATTCTCTGCTATTGTAACTTCTGGTAAAGAGAATATGAAATAACTTATAGGATTCCTGTTGAAGGTGGTGTAACTCAGATGCCTGCCTGGTGACTGATTTTGCAAGCTGAAGTGGGTGAAATAGTGGAGCTAGGACTTGAGAGCAGGAGCCTATCAAGTGAGGAAATCATGGCAAGGATTCTTATTGAGAACAGGAGTGACAGCCTGGAAGGAAAAGGATGCTGGTTGTGGGTTGAAGCTTGAGGGGAGCATACCTGCCAAGTATAAACCCTAGAGATCAGGTGTTTGAAGGTGAAAAAGACCTTTTTCATCTTGGACTAGAGTCTCTCTTGAAGGACAGCATAGTGTTTAAATAAGACAGTGGATAGACTTACTTTTAAAATATTTTCCTCTGATGAGATTACTTTCTGAATATCTCAGCAGATCATTAATGAAATTAATCTATCATGAATTATTAGTTGAATCAGGAAGCTACTTATAACTCATGCAGTTTCTTATACTGACTCTTGGTCCTTGGAAAGAAGGAAGATCACCTAATACCTGTTGTCTTTATGTAAATAATTTTTAATGAATACTTATATGGTTTTAGAATGAAAGATGCCTTTTTTCAGTCATTAGAGCTCAATGGCTAGAATTCTGTTTCAGACCTGAAGAAGTAGATATATGTTAAACATTTTTTATCCCCCCGCTCCATACTGTTAGTCTAATAAAGTGCACTACATCTCCATGTAAGACATTTATCACCTAAATGTAACAGAGATAAGAAGCTGGCAAATATTGATGTAACCATTGTTATTTAATTTATCAATCATAAAACAAATTTATCAGAATATATATTTATATTTATGTCTAGAAAAATCTATTAAATGTCACTATCTAGTTGTCTTTGAGATTCAGCTTGTACTTCACATCAGGGAAATCTAGGCAATGGAAATGATGCTTACTGCTGGACATAGGATTAAATATCAATCATTAACCTACTTGGAAAGCAAGTGCTTATAATCCAACCCTCCTGCTAAAGTTGTGTAACAGATATTTTTTTTTTTTTGGGTTTCTTTTGTTTGCTCATTTGGTTTTGCTTTTTTTTTTTTTTTTTTTTTTTTTTTACAAATGTAAGAAAATTTGCTTTATTTTTGATGGTTTTAAATTATGAATGGGAAATTCTGAGAAGTAGCTTGATAGTGAATATATTCTAGAGTATGTGTACAGATTTTTCCTCTTTACTCTGTGGGAGTATTCATGTTTTAATTTCCTGTGTAGGAAAATTGAGAGGATAGCCCACAGTGAGTTCTAATTAATTCAAAGACTATAAGGTAATGAACTACTGAGATTATTTTGTCTGCTGACATGAGTAAGACTATGAGAACTAACAGAACACACATGGCTGATGTTAAGCTAGGTGATGTTGACTGTAATATTACTTTTGGATGAGTTATGCTTTGTAAGATTTAGTTCTCCTTTCCATTACCTATTATTATATCTCTTGCTGGTATTTCTGAGGCCACCTGATTGTGTGGCTAAGTCTGTTGAGAACTGCTGCTTAGCAAGGCGGTTCTTCTGTGCTGTGTAAGGTTCCTTGTTTCTGGTAGCATTCAATTTGGCAGTGTAGGAGCACACGTTACAAATGTGCATCCTGGTCTCTGGGGTTGTTCAGCACCAGGGACTTGGGTGGCTTGCAGCAGGCACTGACAGGCCAGTGATTTATCTGTCAGAACAAGGTGAATTTGGATTTGTTTCCTTTTTTTCATGAGTTGTGTACCAAATTATGGTATACAGCTCTAATTTCCACAGTATCTTTCATTTTTACTAATCCTGATTGCTGGTGATTTTCCATGTGCCTTAGCTGTAAACAGCTTGATTCCATCCACATTCTGATTTCTGCAAAAGCTGTAGAAACCAATTCAGGAAAATGTTGAACTTCACACTAACCTCTTGTGCACCTTCAAAGTTAGAAAGAATATAACCACCAGTACATTGGCTATGTTTGAGCTCAGGAGCTGTGATAGATTTTATCTCTCAGACAGTGTTTAATCCTATCAGACATTATAAAGGAAAAAGCCCACTTATATTTAATGACATAGTATTTTGCAGAATGGCAAAAGTGATTAGGCATCTTTACTTGTAGTTTTCACAGCTGAATATCAACTTTTTCAATAATCATACAACATAAATTTTAAAACATTTTCTTCTACTGCCTGTTTGCTTTAGGGGTGTTTAGTGAATATTCTATATATTCTTTTGAAATAACGCTAGAAAAAAATTTGCTACATATCCTATTCATGTGAATTTGCTGTGGCTGTACCTCCCTGTAGCCTGTTGCAGGATGTTTAGACTACCTTGCATTAGGGTTTTAATTTCAGTGCAAATGTTTGGGTACATTCTGACCTGATTAATCAGTTAATATCTCTTTAGAACACATTTTTCCTCTGTGGTGCCTTTGAGGTATATTTTAATGAAAACTGTCTGGCTTGAAAGTTCTTAGCTGCCATGTTAGCTTAAAAAATGGGAAAGGCATCATTTATCTTTCAGTTAATATATATAGTGTAAAATATAATTTAATATACTTTAAGAGTGAGTGAGCAGAAATTCTTCTGGATTCTTGACTAAAGTTCTGAAGAGTGAAAAAATGAAGGTTTTCAGCAGATTGAAAAATCATTTGAAATTTAGGCTATTATATCATTATGAGAAGCTTGTATTTTACAGTTATTTTTATGGATTTCATTCTATTATAAATTTCCCTTGTTTTGCATCATAGAGATTTTGGAGCTGGGAGGTGGTGGCCTTTCATTTTATAGAAAAGGTTTAAGGTACAATTGCCCAAGTAATTTTAAGCTGTTTAGACCTACAGATCTACTTAGACTAATTTCAGATTTGAAGACTTCTTTTATTTCCCCCTCTTTATCGAGTAGTGAAAAGTAAGTAAATTCTGAGTTATGGATGATCTTTGAGTGTGTAGTTTTATTAAACAGCATCCTGTTTATTAGAAGGATGCAGAGATGGGAAGTTTGGGAGCTTCATAGCAATATGATCTGATTCTTGATTTCTTAGTCATTGGGTAATTTTTTCTTCCAATTAGATATATTTATGATCTGAATAATGATGATTCATTGTTATAGAATTTTATCTGAAGTTGGAAGAGTGCTTTGTTGTTTAAAATGTTAAATTTTAACTATGACAGAAAATACCAACATCTTTTTGTTTGAAATACCTTTCTTTGTTTTGTTGGGATTTTTTTACTATGTACCATGCATTTAGGGTTCATGTTTCTTTCCTTCCCTTCCCTGAAGGAAGCTTTAAGTATAGAGCAGGCTTTACCTGTCTGATGAAACATAGTTTGATGTCTGAAATAAGGTGGGATAAGAATAAGTGCAAGTGTTTTCCTACCTTAACACAGAGTTGCTTCTATCATAGGAGGGTGGCCTATGAAAACAAAAATGTCCTTTATTTGTCACAAGAGTAACACACTAAGAAGTGAGTCTTATAGTAAAGAGAAGGAGAAGAAGGAAAAAAGGAATAGAATCATGAGACTTGGGTTGATTGCAAATAATAATTGTTTTGTTGTGAAAGTATTATATATAGAAAAGAGAAAGATGACAAAATTGGAGGGTTCACTCTAAAGGTAAGGAAAAGGTTTGACATGGAAACAAAAGTCTTTCATTAGATTGTATTCATAATATATAAAAATATAGATATTTAAATCAATTTTTTTCTTACAAAAAATAGCAGATCATTACCTAAATTTCTAGTGAGCCTTTCAAAGATTGCTCAATTTTTTTTCTTTTCTTCTAGTTGCATTAAAATCATCTAGCTCTACCAGACCAGAAAGAAATGGCATTCAGGAAACCTCTAGAACAGGAAAGTGTGGAGAAGGGATGCAGATTCTGGAAGGAGAACTCCTATTGCAGGTATGTTTTGCAACAGACATATTATACAAAGATTTTAAGTAAAAAAAAAAAACTCCTAACACCTGTATTTAGCATATTAGATGCTCAGGGATGAGACAGAAAAAGCTTTCTTACTGTGAAATTCTTTCCTCATTTTCTTTAGGGTAATATTAAACAGCTGTTGGATTTTGGTAGTGGGGACTTTAGAGTGGATGTTAGGATATGGACTCCTCTGTAATGTTTTTAAGTAATTTACTGGGGGGGTTCCCATCTCTTTGCACCTGTTGTTAATAAAGATGTAAATATAAAGGAACGGTTTTTATAAGGACCAGATAAGTTACTAATTTAATGTAAATTTGGTGACTAATTGTCTGAAAGAAACAATTTTTCCTTCAAAGACCTTGGGCTTGCTGAAATCTTGCTTTCTTAGTGTTTTGAAAGAATTCAGCATACATAGTGTAGATTCAGGACAAGTTTTAAAATACTTAGAATAACTTTTATATGAAGTAATGGAAAATATTGTGTGATTCTTTTAATTGTCTAGCCTGTTTTAAGGTCCTAAGCATATGGATAATTATATAATACCAAGTTCAGATTAAACTCAAGAAATCACAAATATAGGTATTACTATGTTCTAACTAGTTTCACAGAATGGGTTTTATGGAGACCTGCAGCTCCATTTGAAATATGTTGTTAGTCTGTCTTCTATACAGGTTTCACACTGATGTATCTATCAAAAGTGGCAAATCATTCTGTCACAGACAATTGCTTGCTTCAAACCAAAGGAATTTCATTGTTCAGAGACTAGAAATGAAAATAGGTTCTAAGAATCCCACAAAACAATTATTTTAAATTGATGCTAATTGAAAATTGTTTGCTAACCTAAAAAAAACTAGGACATATATTTCATTTTCTAACCTCAATAAAGTATGACAAAGAACTGTTGTAGAGTTACTACCAGTGAACAGCTTTCTTTTAAACAGAAAAGAACCTAAAAAGCTGAAATATATGATGTATTGGAGGCATCTATTTTATCTGAAATACAGGGGGAGCTTTTATGACTTCTCACTGTAAGTTATATGAGGGAACTCTTTTCCAGTATGAAACTGAAGTGGATGATATAGTTATTACTATATTATAATTCTGCCCCTCTTGGGAAGTAAATTAACCTAATTTCTTAAATGTAGTTGTTTTTTAAATATTTTATATATCTGAGAAAATTTATGAGAATGAATATGCAGATAGAGTTTTCTTAGGTTATGTAACAAGTCATGAGTGTGATGAAATTGGGAATTTTCTAGAAGATAGTGGGAAGCAGTAAGTTGTAAATATTGATAAAGTCCTTCCCTTCCATTTATGCTCAGAACCCTTTGTGTCACTCAGGTAAATAAATTATAACTGATGATGAATGTTTTCCTTTTATCATCTCCCTACTTTTTTTGGTTTTGCCAAAAAAATATGAATAAACATTCTATTCTTTGTTTTTGTTTTTACTTCTTCATCAGTTGTTCTTGCTTGCTTCCTAACAAACAGAAAATTGTCTTCAATTTCCAACACAGAAACTCTCTTGCCAATTCAATATATTGTGGAAGCAGAGATCAAATACATAAATGTGCCTTTCTTAAAAGCAAGTTAAATCTCCTTTTAAAAAAAGCTAAAATTATTTATTTCAAATTATTATTTTAAATACAAAATCTGTTACAGCCCAAGAAAGTTTATGATAAAAAGTGCAAGAAAAAAAATTACCTTTAAGAAATATTTAAAACCTAGTTCTCAACAATAATGAACAGTTTTGTAATTATCTCTTTATTAGGAGCATTGAGAGTAATTTTTAGAGGCACAAATAGCATCTTCAGTTCTCCAGAATAATAAACTCACTGCGAAATTTCATTATGTGTTTTCAGATAATTATTTTTGGATTGCATTTTGCAAAAACCTCCATCAGAGCTCATCTTTCATTTATTAGTCTACCCATTTTAGAGAATTTTTGGCTTAAATAATGCATATGGCTCTCTCGGTAACAATCCTGGTTTGAGAACTGTGTACTAGGGCCAGTGCAAAATGTGATTCCAGGTACAGAAGGTGTAGGTAGCTCTGTGTGAAATGGACCAGAATAACCAATTTTAACATTTGAGACAAAGTTAGATGCTGTGCAGCTTGCAGATGTTTTGTGTCAACCAGCTGAGGTGAAATGCCCTGCAGAACAGGGAACAGGTCAGCAGAGGACACGTGCACCTGCCACTGCGGCATTCTGCTCGCATGAAATTACTGTGAGCTTCATCAAAACCAAGGATTCTGTGTAACCACTCGAGATTTCTTGGATTGGCAAGGCTATTTAATTTTAGATTATTATTGATTTTTTCTCATTTTTTATTCATGTAATATTTACTAAATTTATAAGGTGTTTTTGTAGAGCTAATAACTGTTTATGAGAGTAGATTAAATAATATCTACACATTAAATTGGAGTGGTTCACAGCATTTAAAGACCGGCCATTTAATCAGATATTTCATTTATTATATTATTACTTTGTTGCAGTAAGATATAGGATATCCTTCACTTACTTTACATTTTCTATTTACAATAAATCTGTATAAATAAAGTGGTTTTTTAAAAAAATTGTTTTGAGTATGCTAGCCAGATTTGCCTTTGAATGCAGTTGAGGAAATTAAGTGGCACAATATACTCAATCCAGCCCCTAGAGACTGCCTTTTGTTAAGTCTTGACTGAAATCCATAGAAGTAAATCGGCACCTTTCAGATGAGCTGCCAAGTCACAAATGTACTGTTTGCTATCACAACAATTGCCATGGCCCGTATTGATTGGGAGTTCAGATAAACGCCCTTTGCGTGACTTTGAGTGTGGAGCCGCCTGGTCTGCTGCTCCATGGAGGGGGAAATCTCTTCAAAAACATTGTTTACTTGCAACAGTCCACTTTTGCAGAGGGTTTTCTATTTTAAGTACACTATAAAATGTTTTCTTGGACTATATAGGGGATCTTGATAGCTTGATTTCCTGTCCACAGTGGCCTGTCTGCTCTATGAATAGAATGGATTTTGGGACTGGGTTTGTGACGTGGCTCTGGTTTGTGCTGGGGATATCCAATGCTTGAGCCACACAAACATTGTGAACTGTGGTTGATATTAGATAAACTTATAGTTCTTCATATATGTCCCTCATCTTGTACAGTCAAGGGTATTGAAAAGTTATCAACGTGGATTGGCTTCTCCACTGAATTTTAAAATAAAGTTTGGGTTTTTTTCATTAGATCCAGTTTTTTTCATTCTAACATATACTGTAGAGAGATGAAATGAGGAATCCTGTTTGTGCTGTCAGATAATGATGTGCTTTTGCATGCTTCACATTTTATTGAGGAACTACAGTATAGGTAGACCTATAAACAAAATTATTATCTGGAATTTTATCTCTGAAGCTGACAGATTGCTGTGTTTCTTCCCCAGGCGTTAAATGGATTTGTGTTAGTTGTTACAGCAGATGCTCTGGTTTTTTATGTCTCTTCTACTATCCAAGACTACTTGGGATTCCAACAAGTAAGTTTATTTTTTCTTCTATTTTTTTCAGAGGTTTTGCCTAATTTCAGGGAACATCAGTGTTCATATTTAGAGTCTTAAAATTTTTTAGTAATAAAAATGTTCGGTACTTTTGGTTGAATTACTTTGAAACCATATTACTTTTCTATCAGCTTACATAGCCAGGATGTCAGGCCAAGCACAACAGGAATATAATTTCCAAAGTTGAGTTAGGCAAGATGGGAAATTTTCACACTTAATTATTCTTTACTGGAACAACTGTTTGAAATTTATACAGTGGTGTTACCCAGTTTATGATGCTGAGTGAGACATAATTCAATGGGAAGGTAATTATTTTAATAGAAACCTTTCATGAAAAATTATTTCCATATGCCTTGAGATTTATAAATATCAAGTGAGTGATTTTAGTATTTTTGGAATTTGTTCTGTTGCTCATGTTTATTTATTTAATTATTAATTTCAACACAAGCATTTGTTTTTTTACTATTTATGGTGCAGATCACATATGGTTGACTTCATTGGGCTTGAAAACCAGGTGCCAGAGTACTAAGGACTGAGGCATAGCAGGCAAATTCTGCCCTCCTTAGAAAACTCTGGGGTTACTTTATGTGAAGATGATAGAATAGTTGAAGATGACAGTTATAGTTCTCAAAGTATATCCATGGATACTGCATACTGATAGATTCAGCTGCTGTCTGAAAAATTGCAGGAAACCATGCTTGGCCTGCAATTTCAGGTAACTGATGAGAGATTGGGGAAGTTTGTATAAAATAAAATATTTCAAAAAAGCCCATTTTTTTTCCTGGGTTTACATATTTCTTAAGTGCTGAGGAATGTAAAAAGAAAAAAGCTTGGAAAACAAATTGGGCGTAACATTCATTAAGTAATTCCAGTAAATCAAGTGCATGATATAGAAGTAAAGTCTTAAAGTTGCAAAAATTAGAATTTCTGGAAATTTATTCTGATTGTTTTATGAAATTTGTCATGGCAAAATTTGACCTAGGCTTCTGCTTTTGCCAGTTTATCTCAATTATATTAGATCCATATTTTATTTAAATATTTTCTGTTTGTGTAATGGTTGGGTTTTTGAAACATGCCAAAATCCGGGATCATAACTCTTCTCAGTCAACTGAGTCTTTTCTTTACTATTTTGGGTGGGTTTTTTTCCTCCTTAAATTCCTTTAAGCACTAATCCTTGCTTTTGAGCCTTTGCCATTTAGATCACATTCCTAACCACACAATTGGTAGTGGAATAAAAGTTTAATAATTGCATGTTTTAATGCATCCTTAAGAATGACAAAGTTTTCAGGCAAGCAAATCCGCTGTTTATAATCTGCTTGGTTTAGTTTTGGCAGTTTGGTTCAGGGTCTTTAGTTTCGTTTGTTTTCCTGTGGTACCTGTAGTGGGTTAAGTCAAGTACACCTGGTAAATACTTTATTATTTACCAGCTTATAAAATTAAAAAAATTAAACAGAACCTAAGCATAGGATTTCCAGGCCTTCTCAGGTAAAAGCAGGTAAAGAAATAGTTGAGATAATGTCACTTTTTTCTAAGGCAATATTTTTTATTATTGTTTCCCATGTTTATAGTCATGTGTGTAACTGAGCTGCTAAAAAATAGTTCCATGAAGCTTAGCCACCTGGATGTGATTGTATGTATTTGTCCCTGAGCAAAATGGAGTTTACTATATCCATAACAGTGTTGTTATGATTAGACAACTTGTATAATATTATCATATAACTTTCTTATTATTCTCTCTCACCTTTCTCCTTCTGTTCATAGTCCGATATTATACACCAGAGTGTATTTGAATTGATTCACACAGAAGATAGACCTGAGTTTCAACGACAGCTACATTGGGCATTAAATCCTGCCCAGTCAGGAGATTCTGGACCAAGTATACAAGGTGAGAACAAAATTTGTTTGCCTGTTGGATTAGTTGTTTGTTTTTTGGGCTTTTTTAATTTGTCTATGTAAAAAAAAAAAAAAAAAGATAAATTTAGATGACTAAAGGAAGAAATAGCATCTTCCAAATTTATTTGAATTTCATGGACACGTTTAGCCAACAGTGAAACTTATTATTTTTTGCACTTTAAATAAGCACTATTTTTCATAGTACAGCACCATTAAAAGACTATTTATACCTTAAATTGGAAGACTTTAATTTGGAGCATCAGTGACAATGTTTCTTAGACTGATCAGTCCAAGAATCAGGCCTAGTTACAGTGTTACTATAGGAAGTAGTGCATTCATTGCTCATAGACCAGTACTTCTCTTGGAGATAAAAGGGAAGAGAAATAAAAGATTAAATAGATGAACCTTTAAGATCAAGCAGAGTATACATGTTAGAGCAGAGTTGTCACATGTTACTGACTGATGCTTAAATGAGCTGCTATGTTGAGAAACAGCTCAGGAGACACACACTGTGTATCAGAGCAAAGATGTGTAGGTGCAGGTTATGTGTAATCCAGGAAGCATGTGCCTGCATCATAATGACCACAAAGCTATTGAGACAACTGCTCCATTTTAATGCTCCCTTTGCACAACAATTGTTTAAACATGTAGGTAACTCTTCTGTTATTGTGACTTAATTATGTGGGGTTTATTTATCCATAAAAAGTCAATTTTTTAAATAAACCTTTAAGTCATTTTAGCAATGTATGGAAATGCCATGATTTGATAGAGAAAAGTCACCGTGTTTATAACACAGTTGAGTATATTTCAGTTTTTCATTTAGCGGTCAATGTTGTTACACCATCTCTAGATCAATCTCCACAGGCCTGCTGCACAGCTAGTTAATAGTACAGTTCAGTACAGCAAAGAGTGCGGTTCTCAGAAACCAGATTTTCATCCTGCTTGCTTCAGGGTGAAATCGTGTTCTATGGACCTTAAACAAGTGCATATTAATTTAGAAAAGGTTATTTGAAAAGTATGACACAAGGTTGGATTGGACTCCAATTTGGCTGAATATCAGGAAGTGCTGAGCCTGATTACAGACAACGTTTTGGTTTGTATCTTTTCTTTCTAGCTTGCTAAAAGCAGCTAATTATACCCCATTCCTGAAAGCATTTAGGGCCTAGTTGGATGGGGCTTTGAGCAGCCTGGTCTAGTAAAATGTATTCCTGTCAATGGCAGGGGGTTGGAATTAGGTGACCTTCAAGGTCCCTTTTATCTCAAACCATTCTGTGATTCAATGATGACTTTGGAGCCTCAAGTAGCATAAAATGGTTGGATGTTGAGGATTTTTAAACTGAATTCAGATTTATAGCAAAGGATAATGCTATGACCGTAAGGATCCCCTCCATTTTTGTTAATTTAATCCATTTATGTCTTCATACATTCAGCTAGCATTATGTAGATATTTATAGATATATTATAACTGTGCTTGTGCTCAGGCACAGATTCTATCCTGAATCTGGGAACTGATTCTGCTTCAGTTAGCCTGGACTGGTTATTTCTCACTCAATACTCTGGTATGCTGCTAGACCACTTGTTTCCTCAGCTGTTACTGTGCTTCCCAGACATGCCTCCCAGTCCTTGACTTGTTCCCAGAGAAGTTTGCAAAATGCTGGTTTTTTTCAGTCCCAAATATCTGCTCTGGGGCATTAAGTCTGGATTATCTTTTGAACTCTGTGTGTTGCGCAACCATATGGTCTTGAGTTTAAAGGCAAGCACTTAATGCACTGCATGTTCTCCACATTGCTCCATGGTATTGATGAGATCCAGTGTGAGCTTTATGAGGGATATGGGTTCTAACCTCTGTAGTGTTAACTGGTAGGTTTGCTCTAGGGATTGTAGATGCTCTGTAAAATTCTTTGCCTTCTTACAGTGAGTCACTTCAAGATCCTGGCAGTAAAACCTTCCTGCCTTCTGTCTGCCTGGAAACGTGCAGCAGTGTTGCTTTCACAAGTGTAGGAGGCTTAGTTTTGAAGCCCATTGCCTCCTGTTTTGAGTTCTGTTCCCCTCCTGTCGGGAGCCACTTCTTTCACCACAGCTTTGCTCGCTCTTGGGAACTGTGCATTTTATTATGGAACTTGACAAACTCCACAGCATCCAGCTGCACTTGCTGAACCTTCAAATTTCAGCTCTGTATTTACCCAAAGAATAACTGAGTTTCTCCTGTGGCAGAAATGCTGAAGGACACACCTAACAGTGCCAAGGATGCCAGCAGAAACCCTGGCACTGTACCAAATCAGAGCTGACATTTTTGAAATATTATTTAGGATTTGCAAGCTGCTTCCTTGATGCTCTTTCTTCATTGTCATTGCTTCTTCAGAGAGCTTCCTAGAGAAGCACTGTCTCAGAAGTGTTGAAAATTCTCACTGTCAATTAAGCAATTTATAATATAAAAAAATGCAGCAGTAGCAAGTAAGGAAATTTGCTTTGTCTGTTGAGATCTGTCCATATGACAGGTGTGGGAATTTCTTATTTTCTAATTTCTAAGTTATATGGTAACTGTCTTGGACTACGAATATCTGAGTTTGTCTGCCTGTGGAATCTGCTCATAATGGTGACTGGCCAATACAGTTCTTTAGATGGCTGTAATTTCAGATTATCCCTTTTCATCACACTAACAGCTAGTTCAGAAAAAGGTTTCTTTTTCTCCATACCTTGAAGTTTATTAAACAAAAACTGACCTTGCATAGCAGTTATCTCCTGATTTTTATCTGAAAAGCTAGATAACGCAGCATACTTGTAGGATTTAGATGGCCTTAGGTTGCAAGGCCTACTGGTAAGATATCAGCAATCTCATTTGGCTCCAATTCAGCCCCTTGAATTCATAGGAGATTAAATAGAACTGGTTTTTGGTAATGATTTGTTTACCTTTGGGTTTGTTTTGCCAGTGTACTAACCTCTGAGCCTAACTGTAAGTTTTTTCAGCTGTTCATGAGACAAAATTATGCTTCAGAAAATATAATGTGGTGTGTTATTAAGTGACATGCTCTTCCTGACCTAATATCCATATCTGGAAAGTCAATATGGGTTCTTAAAATCTCTATTATTATTTTGTCCATACTTAATAATCAGTTCTCTAAGAGTACATGGACTATTTTTTTTTAAATAAAGATTATTTTATTATAAAATATCTTTTTAAGTTGGATTTTTCTCAGTTTTTCTGCATGTATGAATTCCTAGGGTGTGACTGTTTTTTTATATGTATTGCAAACAAGATTGCTTTGCTAAATTTGCTGTGAGTAGCCATGCTCTGGTATCTCTGTATATGTAGTCTCATGTAGAACATATGCATTTTATCGAGGTATATTGATTTACCTTCTGATTTTAGTTTATATTCCAAATGTTTAAGTCTGTTTTGTAAATACCACTTAGCAGCAAATGCTTGTCTGACAAGGTGGAAGGATACCATGCTATTATCAAAATTAACAATCATGGTTTAGAGTATTTTGTAAAACAAACAACCACAAAACACAAGTACTCCAGGTATACCTGGAGATGTAACTATGGTATTTGATCAGCAGTGCCCAGAAATATTTTCACTATTTAGTAGGGTGATTTTGCCTTCATTGGAGAAAAATGCTGATTTTTTTGTTTGTTTGTTTTTGTGGTGGTTTCCTAAAGTTTCTGATTTATATTTATTGCTACTTCTTTCTTCTGGCTATCTGGAAAGTAAGTTTTCACTGTTTGATACTGAGTTTTTGAATACTCAGTTCCTGTAGTTGCTGTGCCTTTTTGCCGATCCTACTATTGTGGGAACATGAGTGTGTTCTCTGCTGAGAACTCTGCTCTTTGCAACTGGTCCAGAATCTAGGCTGTTGACAAACATAATGAATAAATTTAAACCCAAACAAACAAAAACCCCCAAGTAAAAACAAACAAATAAACACTTAAAAATAAATTACATTCAGTTTTCAAATACTATAGCCTGTAAAACATAATTCCATCAGAAGAACTGATGTTTAACCTCAGTGTTACAATAATAATAGGTTCTAAGGATGTTTCCAGTTTACATTGTTCTTGCTCAGGTCATGACCTAACTCTTTGTTTATGAGACGGAAGATCGTTTGTTATAGATAGCCTTCACTAGGTGTTCTTCTAAAAATAATCCTTATAAATAATCCTTTCCTGCAGGAGATAATGGCTTTTCACAGCCAGCAACCTATTATAGCCCAGATCAACTTCCTCCGGAGAATTCTTCCTTTATGGAAAGGAATTTCATCTGCAGGTTACGATGTCTCCTGGATAATTCATCTGGATTCCTGGTGAGTATGGAATTACATAAAGAACTCCACATATGCTTAAAAGTTGGAAATCTGCATCATCTTAACAAGAGGGGCAACAAATTACTTTATTTGTTAAGTCTCCAAATATATCTGAGCTGCTTGAACCACAAAGTTTGTTAGTGACACTGTCTCCCCTTTAAGATGTTGTTACAGCCAAGTGTTGTCATTATTTCTCATGGCCCAGTTTCTTCAGTGAAATTCAAATAAGCATTTGTAAGTTTTTGTAAAATGCTGTGTGATTTGTAGATTAAAAAACATTACTAGAATATTTTCTTGTAGCAAGTTGAGTATTTTGCGATGCACTAAGTTATGGTAATTAAGAGGACCATGGTTTTTCCTTATTTGGAAAAATTTTACTTGCTTCTTTTAATGCATTTTTTTGTTAGTCAATTGTTTAGATTTTAAAACAAGTATGAGTTTATCACCCTTTATGTGATATCTTACAAAATAGAATTCTTTACAATTTCAAAATTTAACATACAAATTTTCAATAGAAATAATGAAATAATTATATGCATGTTGAAATAATTATATGCATGTATGTTCATTAGAATATTAGAAGCCCCAGTTGATATTTGATACTACATGCTTTTTTTTTTTAACAGAATAATCTTCCCATTAATTAATTTTTCAGTATGTTTATAATAGATATTGAAGTGATACACTCAGGGGTATAACAACAGTGTTCGGTATTTGTTAGCTAACTTTTGTGTATGCCATCCTATAAAACTTGAATCCGATGGATCCTAAGAAAAATGAAAAATACATGTTTTACATCATAACAGAAATATCTTGCTTTTAAATATCTCCAGCATGTAACATTTACTTTTTTTCCTCATCCTAAGGCTATGAATTTTCAAGGACGATTGAAGTTTCTCCATGGACAAAACAAGAAAGGGAAGGATGGTGCAACTTTGTCTCCTCAGCTTGCACTGTTTGCAGTAGCTACTCCCCTGCAGCCACCATCTATACTTGAGATACGAACCAAAAATTTCATCTTCAGAACTAAACACAAACTGGATTTCACACCCACTGGCTGTGATGCAAAGTAGGTGTAAATTATTCTGTAATTGTCTAATAATTGGCCGATGAAATAGGTTTCAGGTATGTATTTGAAATATAAAGCAGACTACTCTTTTGGTATATAAACCGTTTCAGTGATGGTTGTTTAGAAGCTGTTAAGGTTTTTCTCTCCAGCCCTGCTATCAAGTAAAGAGAAGTAGGTTTGCTGTAGTGTACTTCCTTGAAATGGCATTCTGGTCTCTGACTCTCAGTTGTTAGAAAAACAAAGCAAAAGTCCACAAAACCAACACAAAATAGAAAAACCAAAAGACAGCATGCTAATGAATTAGGGAAGAAGAAACGTTTCATGTTAAATCTGGTTTGAAATTTGGTTTTAGAACTGATAGAAAAGTGTTTAATTTTAGTCTACATTTCTCCTTCAGTTCAAATAGACGTAAAATACAATGGAAATCTTTTTTCCTTCAAAATAATTTAAATACTTTTTTATACTATGATTTTATCCACTTCCAAACCATTATTTTCCCCATGTAAAATTTGGAAACACTACTGCAATACTAGATCAAAATAATGTTACTGTGCTTCAACATGGCAAGAAGCCCATTAAGATGATTTTTTTTATCAAAATAAAAGCCTCTGGCCTCCTGCCTTCTCCTCTCCCTCCTATTTTTGACTGATTTTTGACTTTCATTCTTAGTGGAGTCTCTCACATGGGTTTCCATGCCTACTTACTGGATAGAATTGAATTACTTGTTATTTTATCTACTGAGAGACCAAAATGTTTTATTTGTCTAAGCTAATATAAGTAAAAAACGACAAAATGTTAACACAAATGTTTCTTTTCTCTCTTTGATGTTTTTATTCACTTGAAAAAATAGTTATATGTATATTGTTCCCCATCCCTACTTTCCCCCTTTTTTTACCTTTTGTCTTTGCATCTCCATGTCTTTGTTTCAAATCCTGTTTAGGTCTCTCTTCTACTGTCTTTTTATCAGGTATTGCACAGAGATCACATAAATTCTGTTACGTGTTTCATCTCCCCAGCCTCTAGTAAAGTACTCTAATTTTAGCTGCTAGGGTCAAACACGACTCTTGCTAGTGGTCCTCAGAGTCATATCTTGTCTAAATGCAAACACAGGGGTCCCATACAACTCAATAGCAAAGGAGATGTAGTTCTGAGATATAGCTGGGTTCGAACTTTGAGCTACTAAAAATTCTAATTTGGGCAAGAAGTTTTAGATAACTGAAGTTAAACCCCTATTTAATTCTACAGACAATCACCTATAGGTAAATTATAAGAAACAAGGCTAAGAAAACAGTGTCATTCTTTGGAACTAATGGGAGCTGCCTGCTAGGAGTGAATATGTTCAGTAGTATGGAACTGAGAGTCTGGCTGGTAGGCATCCACTCTTTTTTATGATCTAATGGTTTTGTGAACCCAGTCCTAGTCACTGAAGGCAACCTGGCAGACTAGTTACAATTTTATGAATTGTTTACTCTATTTTTTTATTAGAGCTGTTCTGCTTCCGCATACAATTGATATAGTAACAAACTGTAGTTAACACTTGCTTCTGAAATGTTCTAGCCATAATTAACTTGCTTGACATTCATTCTGTGAGTGGCTTCTTCAGCAGTGTTGCAATTTTTTGGTTTTACCTTTCAGAGGAAAGATTGTCCTGGGATACACTGAAGCAGAGCTGTGTATGAGAGGAACTGGGTACCAGTTTATTCATGCAGCTGACATGCTTTATTGTGCTGAAAATCACATCCGAAGTAAGTTTTATTCGCAAAGAATGGCTGTAAAATCAAAGCATGAAGTATTTTTTCAGTATGAATGCAATATGAATTACAGAAAAAAAGAGGTTGTTAACAAAAAGAACACTGTTCATTTCATATGTTCTATCTGTCCTAAAAACTTAGACTGGTTGAAGAAATGTTTAATATTCCTATTTAGACCCTTTTAGGATAAATATTCCAGTCTCTGTCATATCTTCTTCTTCTCACTTGCTTCTCTGCTCAACCCAATTTCTGCTATTTCAAGAACTTCGGACTAGGAGACTACCAAGGATAGCTTTCCTGTTAACAAGTTATATAAAGAATTTTCTTTTGATATTGTAAGATTTTTACCACAAATTTATCTCTGATTTAACATGCGAGCATCCAAACATTTCTGGGTTTGATTCTTGGTAGCTTAATTGGCTTAAGTAGCAATTTTGAAGAGAAATATAGTGTTGAGAAAATAAGCAGCAGCTGTCTGATGTATAACTATTTAGGGGACTCTTTTTTGGTTTTTACTTTTGTTGTTAGTTATAACAGAATTATCTTTGGAACTTACAGAATCATCTTCAGAATATTATGGTACTTCTTTTCTGCTGACTTCTCTTGAAAAGTTCATTTTTTTCTTCTTTTATCCCCTCATAGACAATTAGATAATGCCTCTCAGCAAGTTGTTCTCAACCTATTTAAGCACATTATCTGCTTCAGGTGTAGCTCAGTCACTATTGCTTATCAGTGGTTTTGTTTCTTTCATAAAGAAAAGCAAAGAGATGGTTCCAGAGCAGAAGAGGATAAAACTTGAATGGTTTGAAACTTTGTCTTAAAATTGGTTTTGCTACATTTTTCATGCTAAGATTGAAATAAAGAAAATAAGTTTTGTAGCAAGGATTTTTTTTTTTTTAGATTTTTAGACTTTCCTAATACATTTTATTTATTTTTTCTGTCTAGAAGTGCTGGGTTTTTGAGCAATTGTATTACTTCTACCCCTTGCCTCTGTGAATTCTTAATATTTAAGAATTATCTTTAAAATTCATATTCATCACACAACCTTCATTAGAACAACAAAACCAGCCAAAATAAACTAAAGCTTCCCACACAAAAACCAAGATAACTTCATCACAACACAGAACAAAATTGGACAATTTGCACAAAATCCACCCCCTGTCCCTTCACCACAATTACAATAAAACTTCCTCTTGATAATTTTACTCTCCAAGACTGTCCAGTGCTCCTTTTGCCTGTTACTGTCCATATGTCAACACCCTCATGATCCTGGGTTTCAGCACCAAAACGACTGTAGTGGGTTGACCCTGGCTGCAGGCTAGGCACCCACCAAAGCCTCTCCACCTCTGCCCTCCACAACTGAACAAGGGAGAGAAAATATAACTAAGGGTTCATGGATTGAGATAAGGAAAGATCACTCACCAAATAATGTCACAGGCAGGACAGACTTCATCTGGGCATATTAATTGAATTGATTACTAATGAAAGAGCAGGATAATGAGAAGTAAAATGAGGTCTTAAAAACACCTTCCTCCAGGAAACCTTCTCCAGTATGGGCTCCTCTCTGTATGGGTCTGCAAGTCTCTGCCAGGAGCCTCTTCCAGCACTGGCCTCCCATGGGTTTACAGCCTCCTTAAGGCATCCACCTGCTCCAGCACGGGTCTCCTCCATGGACTGCAGGTGGATCTCTGCATCCCCATGGTTCTGCATGGCACAGCTTCTGCACCATGGGCTACAGGGGAATCTCAGCTCTGGCACCTCCTGCCCTTCCTTCCTCACTGACCTTGGTGTCTGCAGAGCTGTTCCTTTCACATTTCAACCCCTTCTTCTCTGACCACAATTATATCTGCACAATAACTTTTCTTTCCTCAAATGCTATCACAGAGGCATTATCACAATTTCTAATTGTCCCAGACTTGCCCAGCAGCCTGTCCACCTTGGAGCTGCTAGGGATTTGCTCTGGTGGAAATGGAGGAAGCTTATAGCAGCTTCTTACAGCGGCCACCCCTGTAGCCCTCCCTGCCACTACCAAAACTTGGCTACACAAACCCACTACAGGAATGTACTGTGAAAATTGAGTATATTTATCAAGAATTGTTAGTGGTAGTGGGAATGAAACATAAGATTTTTAAGTACCTCTGCATAAACCAGTCAGAATGTGAAAGGATTGGATTCAGAACTAATGCGTTTTCTAATTGTTAAAGTAATAGCTGCTCTATGAAGGTGAGAGACTTAGGCTTTTGTCATTTATGTGTTTTAGTATTTATTAATTTCTGTTATTGAAGAAATAATGGACAAAACCCCATATAGAATGTTGCAAATCTATAGGAGATATCTTGCAGTTTTGACTTCTATTTTATGAGTAAATTAGACATCTTGAAGTGATCAGTCATCCTGATTCACTGTGAACGTGTTAGTGCCACACTGAATTGGGTGATTGAGGACATGAGATTTGTAAAATTTTTCAATAAATGGGATTTCTTTGATGACATGTGTGTTTTCATGATTTATTTGCTGGACAGTAAACAGTATGCTTACTCTTTAGTGATGAAGACAGGTGAGAGTGGAATGACTGTATTTAGGCTCCTAACCAAAGAAAATCGATGGGCCTGGGTACAGGCAAATGCACGGCTTGTCTACAAAAATGGAAGACCAGATTACATCATTGCCACGCAAAGACCTCTTACGTAAGTCATCAGTTCATAAAGTCGTATGCTCCCAAATCTGAAAACTAGTTTGAAGCTGTTTATATTCACAGAATTATTTACGTTTTTTAACTATTACCCTTTATATTCCAAATTCCCAAAATTCTTTCAATTTGCTAACAAACGTGTAGAAAATTCTAATATTTCAGAACTTGTGGCGTAGTCCTTTTGCATAAACTTCAGACAAATTGATTTCTTAGAGCAAGGTCAGCAGCAGAGGCATGAAGTTATTCCTTGCACTATATTCAATCCCAATGAGCAAAACCTGAGAAATCCAAATGCAGTTGTGTAGAAGGAGCAACAAATAACAAATTCAGTCCTGAATTTTAATGCTGAACTAAGTTCTGCATAGTATGAAATTCAGCCTTGTTAAATAAATAATTTTTTCTAAGGAGTCTGTAAAATGGAGAAAAATAGATACTTCAAGTATTGATTTGCTTGCTATACTAAGAAAAGCTTAATGCATGGAACAAAGCCCACTTGTTTTCATTTCAGCTCATAATGCATAGAAAATGGTGTATGCTGTCTAGATTTAATTACAAATGTAATATGTAAATGTGGTATTACAGTCATAAGCTCCTTATTTCATAATCTGCCTCTTGGTTTAACTCAGCCAAGTTGAGCTGGAATAGGTAGGAATTTAAAAAATGCCTACAAATAGAATAGTTCATTTTTTACTGTTAATTCCATGGGACAAAAAAAATAGAATAACTGTTTATTACTGCAGTACCATGCTACATATCTGATTTATTTTCAGAGATGAAGAAGGGGCAGAACATCTACGGAAGCGTAACATGAAGCTGCCCTTCATGTTTGCCACTGGTGAGGCTGTGTTATATGAGGTTTCTTTCCCTATGTCAAGCCTTATGGACCCCTCTCAACCGAAGAGTAAAAGCACAATGGGAAAAGGAGCCAAAGCAACGCTACACGATGACTCTGTGGATCCAAACTCCCTCCTAGGTGTCATGTTAAGGCAAGACGAGTCTGTTTATCTCTGCCCTCCAGCCTCACATAAACTTTCTTTTGAGCGGAACTTCTTTTCAGACAGTAGGGATGAACTGGGTGATGTTGTTGGCAGTGGCTGGGCAGACAATCTCCTACCTGCTGGAAATCACAACATTCTCAAACGGGAGCTGATGGAGTGCTCCCAGGACAGTACCGTTCCACTTCCTGAAGACAGTGCAGCACTCTTTCAGGATAACAAAACCAGTGATTTGTACAGCATCATGAAAAATCTGGGTATTGACTTTGAAGATCTCAAATGTATTCAGCAGGATGAGGAGTTTTTTAAAACTGAGTTATCTGATGTGGATGATATTGGGGACATCAACATAACTGACGAAATCCTGACTTATGTTCAGGATTCCTTAAATAAATCTGATTTCTTATATTCAGACTGTAACCAGCAGCAGCCCTTGGTCCAGAATGAAGGTTGTATGGTACAGCAAGATTTAGAACCACATCAACTTCATCAGCACCAGAAGCAGCTTGTGGAACAGCAGCAACAGCAGCAGCAGCAACAGCAACTCTGTCAAAAGATGAAACATATGCAAGTCAATGGGATGTTCACAAATTGGAGCTCTGGCATGCCCCTTAGCTGCTCACAGCAGCAACCCCAGCAATACGTGTTCCCTGGCATGCACGCCAGTACATCCGAGTTCTCTTACAAATCAGAAGTTAACGCTTCCCCTTATGAGTGTAGGCAAGACTTTATTCCTTACAAGCAACCCACAGCGATGATGCCACAACTTTCTAATTTTGCTCAAATGGATTTTCCAGGAGCAGGTTTTGGTGGATCGACCTATTCTGCTTCTTCCAACTTTGAGGATTTTCTCAGCTGTTTGCAGCAAGTCCCTGAAAACCTTGAGTGTGGGATAAACTCTGAGTCGG
The DNA here is from genome assembly GCF_050655825.1 of Lonchura striata. NCBI lineage: Eukaryota > Metazoa > Chordata > Aves > Passeriformes > Estrildidae > Lonchura > Lonchura striata. The sequence goes on from NC_140704.1 coordinate 29,936,464, forward strand.
TTATGCTGACTCCTCAAACATGCTATGCAGGCGCTGTTTCGATGTACCCGTGCACGCAGGAGGCACAGCCCAGCTGCGTGGATCAAATGCAGTATGAGCCTATGATGACAAATCAACAGCAACAAACATTGGGGAACAAGGTATGGTAAACAGCATTGCTGCACTGCTTGCACTTTGAATCCAGTTTATATTGTTTTGGGTGAATGCTGGGGGACAGTGTTTGTTGTGACTGAATTGCTGAGTTTGAATTGAATGGGTTAGCAGTGCATGGATGTCTTTCCTTTATTTGTTCATTAGAGTGAAGAGAGTTACATTTGGACAAGTTTATTATACATGTACCTGCAGTCTGATAGCTCTCTTTAGCAGAATTAATTAAGAGTGAATGAGTCTGTGGTACTATACCAATAATTTTCCTGTTAGGAGCAGAAGAAAAGTAGATTGGTCTAAGTCTTGGAATTTGCTAATAAACCCTTTAGAGAGGAGTTGAGTTTGCTTGGCTCACTTATTTTCATTAAATATGTTGTAAGAATCAAAAAAATTCGTTTTGAAGTGTGAATATTGTCTAACTACTCAGATTCCACAATGATTTTAGGATTAGTGAAAGCATTAGATTATAGTATAAAAATGGCTTGAAATATGAACTGTTTCACTCTTATATACAATGTTACTGCAAAAGAAGTTTTATATCTTGCTATAAATGAAACCCAGCTTGTTCCTCAAGCTGCTGTCTAAATTAGCTGCTGAAGAAAAAAGAGTTGAAAACAGTTATAGTCACAGTAAAATAATCTGGTCCTTTTTCACCAACAAGAATGCACAATAAAAGCCACAGAAGAGAGGATCCTGGCTGTAGCACAGATTATAGTTGTAAACACTGTTCTTCATTGGTAAAATTAACTTAGAAATAAAATTCAATTACTAGTTCCTGATTTGAATAACATTTGTTGAAGTACTTTCTGTTGTACTCTTTATTTCTGTTAATGCTGCTAAAGTACAGAGCCAGAATTCTTTTTTATTGTTGTATTTCAATGAGTTAATGTTCTGAAGTACTGATCCTGCAAATGCTTATGCACATGCATAAGTATTTACAGAATTAAAGTATTAAGTGGCATTTAACCTATGCAAGACAAAGGTGAGGAATGCAATTAGAACATATCCATTTTTTACATGCTAAATACAAGTACAAAACATTCCCTTTTAAAAACTGCTTCACTGCTGAAAAGAATGCAATTGCAGATTTGCAGAAATTTACCTAAATTATAGCACAGTTCAGCATGATGAATGGCTTCTCCCTGAGGTTGAAATTGCATAAAGTGACTTTGAGAAACTGCACTGTGCAAACTTGAGCATGACTTGGCTGTGCTTTGCCTGGCTGTGCTCAGTGTTTAGTCTTTCAGAGTGCTTCTTAATAGGGCTGCAGAGAAGCTCCAGGGCCATCCAAGTTTGTCTTTATAATAACAAAGAATTACTCTTTATACAGAAGCTGTACTAATGTGATGCATCAGTTTTGAACAGACATTGCATTTGCAATTCCATTTCTTTATTTTTAATGGCTGGTTTCAATTGCATTTATTTTGCAGGTTATTTTATTGTTACACTTCCTTAATAATTTTTTTATGACCCCTTTTTTTTATTTTTTTACTTGAATTTTCTTCTTCTTTAATGACTAAGACAGTACCTCTGAAAAAATTATATCTATTACTTCATATTTACTAGAATGCTGTGCTGCAATAATGATAGGACATTTAGTTTGTTGTAAAAAAAAAAAATTATCAAAGGCCACTTTGTGGAAAAATTGTGCTTACTTGAGTTGTTCAGAGGCAAATTAAGCCCCTCTTGTTAGGATATTCCTGTGTTGCGTGGGGCTGAGTAGCACTGCATGAGCAGAAGCCTCATGTGACTAAGCAGATAGGATCCTGCTGTCTGAGCCCACATTCACACAGCCAAACCAAAGCAGGGCAGTCTTGGTGGCTGCATTTAGCACACTGACATCCCTGTCAGTGGTTAGAGTCCAGAGAGAGGACAGATACTGCTATACAAGCCATGACTGGTATCTTTTCGGACTTCTAACTCCCATTGATTTCTCCATGAAAACACTACAGAATTAGAAAGCCAGAAGGGTCTATTGTGGTCATATGCCTTGACTTTCTGCCGTTCCTGTACTTGTGGTAGGGGCATAGCCAGTGCAGTCTAAAATCACTTTCAGTGATGGAGAAGGACAGAAAGGCCTGTTATTGTCTGGCTGCTTGCTTAGGATCAATATACCTTTATTAAGCAGGAGAAACCTTCCTAAGTACTTGATTCTATGTTGAGAGCATTTTTTAAAAATTTAATGAGTGTGGTCACCTTATTAATGAAGAGTATTGAAGTAACATGCTTCTGTCAGAAACAATGCTTGTATATACTCTTAAAAGTATGCCATCTTTGATTAAAAACATAATTCACATGGCTATAGCCTTGTTAAAAAATTAGAGGAGTTGTGCACAGTTAGTCAAATTTCAATGTTTGCATAGAGGAAAAAAAGAAGAACTACACCCAGCATAACTTGATAGATGATTGGATGAATGAATGTATAAAACATGTTCTTAAAGACAAACCTTGAAGAATGAGTACTTACAATATAAGCTACTCCCAAAGAGATGATGGAAATGTTTAAAATACTTTGTTGTATTTTCTTTGCATGACCGAATGGTGTATTTTGTAGATAAAGTCCACAGCATGACAGGAAGCATTACATTAGGTGATTAAAATAATCCTATGAACAATTATGTTAAGACTGATGAAAGCCATTCATTGCTGTTGCTTGGCACTGTCAATATGAAGACTGTCAAAAAGCCCACCCTGCAACATTTCAGCCAGAGGATTGCACACAGCATGCTTCAGCTTATGGATAGCACTGCATGTGCATTCCTGGAGGAGCTGTTATGTCTGGATCCCACTGCAGGCATGGAAAGATGTAAATAGGTTGCTTTTAAAATGTAACAGCTGGATGTGACAATTGGGAATTCTCAGACTGCACTTTCTGGAAATAGAAACTCTATTGCACTTTAGATAATAGAATTATTTCTTAGCTTAGCCAGAAGTAGGGCTCCCATTGACTTCAACATGGGTAAGGTTCACTGATGATTCAGTCTCTATTTTAATGCAAATGGAATTATCATTAATCATATTTTTTAAAAATTAAAGCTAATCAATTTATTTTAAGATTATTCCATCCAATGTGTCTTTAGGAGGATTTTAAAATGCTTATTAATAAATTAATTTCCTATACTAACCATTTATATTCTCTTTTTTTCCTACCAGTTCCAAAATGGTTTCAATGGAGGAAATGTAAATGCATCATATCCCTCTCAGTTAGATGTGATCAGTAATCCACAGACTGCCACACATCTTCAGACTCTTCATCATCCAAAGGAACCCAGATCCTTCTCAGATTTGGCATCTAGTGGATTTATGTGATTCAGAACTAGAGCTCCATCTGTGATTTTGTCTGGGCGTCAGGTTGCTCTGAGGAAAAGCTTGATATGTCTCTCTTTGAGTGTCAGACTTGAACAGCTAAATTACATTTTGAGAATATGAGGTTGGTTGCACTATATACGGGTGGATATGTAATTCAAGACCTGGCTTCTTGGAACGACAGGTGGAATTAAATCTTCCGATTTAAAGTATGCATGTGCTGTTTTCCATCAGGCTGACTGTGTCCTTGCAGTATGGATTACATACATACTACAGACTATGTCATGCTATACAACATAAGATAAGGCAAATGGTTTTATTGTTCAGAAAATAATTGGGCACTTTACAAATAGCATTGATGGCACAAGGAAGGTGATTCACATGTGGATTATTTCCAGACTTTATTTTTTAAAAACTATTAAAAAGCTCTAAATTCATGAGAATCAAAAGCACTTAATTTTAATGCATACTAAGCTCTGTAATCACTTATTTTATATTTGAATCCTTTTGTTTTAAGTCTCCATTTCTAGCACTTTAATAGAAGGCTTAATACAAGGATATGATATGCAACTTCAGGTTTTCTATGAAACAGACCCCTTGCATTCCTCCTTTTCATGTCAACCTTAAGTGCCTCACAATTTAACTACCTTATTTCTGATGGGAGCTTATTTTAGCAAAACTAAAATGTCATCTCTAGTATGTGAACTTTTAGCTAACATCAATAGTGCTACTGGTTGTGTCTTTTTTTCTTTCCCTCTAACGATTATTTGTTTAGAAAGTGACTTAATTAGTCTATGGATTTGTTACACTATTATCAGGAGTTGTTAATGTTCTGAATTCAGTTCAGTTAAAGAATTTGAGTTTATTCTGTACTGCTTTTCTGCTTTCTTCAGGTAATACAGGGTATATTAAAAAAGCAGATTTTGCTGAGGGGGAGGAGCAGATCCTCAGGATTAGTTTTAGATTATTAATGCTGAAAAACATGTGCCTTATCTTGTGTTAAAATGCTCATAATGTTCTTTAGAAATAATACAAGGCTGCTCTATGCAAATATTTTCATTAAAATGGATATTGAAAAGGATTGCATTTTCAATAAAAGGGGTAAGGGAGTCTCAATAGTGATTGGCATTGACATTATTTTGACTGCAGTTTTCAATGTTAATAGTGGGGAAAGGGTCAGTTCAGTTTCAGTTTTATCCCTGGCAAATTGCACTGTGAAGAACAGAGAGGATATTCTTCTTGTGTATGTTGATCCATTTGAAAAGCTTTGTGCAAATAAAAATTTGGGGCAAGAAAATAATCATTAGATAAATTCTCACTATAGGTTGGTTTTATTTTCAGGAAAAATCCCAAATTAAACATATCCATTAAACTTTCTGGGGTTTTGTTTTGCTTTTAACTTAGGACTGTAAAATTGCAGACACCAATGTTTGGTGCAAAATAATAATCTACGTAAAAAAATACAGAAATGTGTATATGTTCAAAATATTTCATACTCTTGTGTGTTGTATAGTTCATATATTATAAAATGTCTTTGTAAAATATTTTAAACAGTTAATTTTAAAGTATTACGTTGTTATATGTTAAGAACAATTTTATTACATTTGTTATATAATGTAAAATGGCAATTTAGCCAGTTTGTTTGAAACGGCAAAAGTAAATTGGCTTCCTCCAGATAGTTGTTGATATTGTTTAATAAAGGACAATCACTTAAAATTGGAATCCTTTCATAGCTGAAACATGCTTCCTTTGAAGAGCATATTTTCTTCCATTCTGTGTGATGTGATACATGATGCCAAATTTCTAATTCACTAACAACTTTTCAGATCCCAACTTCTAACAACTTTTCAGGTTAATAAGTTCAGCAGCTCTTTTAAGAGAAATTAGCATATATGAAAGGGATGTTAAGGAGGCAATTACTATTCAGGAAAAGCCCATAAAAACATTGTGGGTTTTATTATAAGGTCACTTTTTTTCCCCCCTTGTTTCAGATTTTGTTTTCTGCACAAGGCAGTAGTAACAAATTCACTTTCTATAATATGAATTAATCCATTCTGTCTTTTTTAATTGAAGGTGATGTTTTAAGCCAACATCTGAAATGTCTTCCGTATCTAGCTAGTGTGTCATGTTTGCATTTGAACTGGAAAATTAGAAAAATGCCGTAAAACCAGAAGGTTGAAAGGGATAATATATGTGTTCCATCTTACAAACCATTATATATCCTGTTTATGAATTTAGTTAAACCAAATACATGTTGTCCTATCACTAAGTGCCAAGAATGCAGTACTACAACAGTGCTGCCCTACTTAATGTAAACAAGTTAGTTGTTTATATGCATATCAGCGTATTTTGTGCATTATTTTATGCGTACAACGTTGACTGTATTAGTGCACTCTTGATCTGCACCAAACTGTACCTACAGTGCACAGGTGTTTCTGAATTGGATCTCTATTAGCCCTTCAGGTCTGCTATAAGTAAGATTATAACTCAGTGTTAGTCAGTATTACTGTCCATTTTTGTACAAGTTCTTACCTTGTTTTTTGTTCCAGTTCTTTCTCCTTTGCTATGCCTGCACATACCATGCAATACACCTCTTGCGTTAAGGTATGGTTCTGTAGCGCTCTTGCTCATCTCCACTAAAGTTTGTAAGACATAATACATGGTAATAAAATATTCACTTGAATGTAGCTGAAATGTATGTTCTTTTACTACAAAAATGTTTGATTTCAGCAGTATACAAAAATACATTATCGTATGGTTACTAATATCTTTTGAGAGCTTGTCATCTAAAATAGTTTACAAAACTTGTTATTTACGTCACTGTGGACTTTGCACTTCTCTGAATATTAGATGCAAATACAGTGTATATAGAGTGGTGAACAAATGTGTATTTGTCCATGGAATTAGTATTTTATACTTGCATGAAAATGAGTTTATAAATAAAGTTTGTAAATAGCAAGACACAATTAGTAGTTGGAAGGCTCTTGTATCCGTTGCTTATTCACAGTAAATTCACAGTTGAACCATCCTGAGGCAGGAACAGATTTCTGCATTGATGCTGCTGAAAAGAAGCATGTTCTTTTTTGTGATCTGGAGCTGGCCATTGGTACTTACATTACACTGGTATTTACTGTTTATAGCTACTTCATAGTGACATTAAGTTAAGAAAACATTTATTTCTAATAATATTTGCTAATATTACTGTTTCCTGTGTGCTCTTTTAGCTTTGTATGATAATATGTAAAATTGTTTATAATGCTAAATCAAGTGTTTCACTGTAATTCCCTATGCAGTTTACCAAATTTAAAAGAGTTTTTCAGTTTAGTGACATGATGGACAATAATTTAATTGGCTGGAACTACACCATTGTCTTGTAAAGTGTATTAAGACAAATGTCTTATCTGGAATCAATACTAGGCTATGAACTCTGTATGTCAGACCTATTGTTTACTTTTCTTGCACTGCACAAAAAGACATGCTAAGTTTCAAATATAATTCAACAAGACTGCAAATCTATAAGGTAACATCTGGAAATAATCAAGCAATAATATAAGCAACACTGGTTATCCTTTTCTTTGTAGTCTGTTGCATTTATTAAAAGTACATCTTCAAGCCACATACCAACCTGTTCCCAGCAGTATAGGACCTTACTGTCCTTTTGTTTGAAGGAAGGAGATACTATCTTCTGGAGGAAGCCATTTTCTTCAAGATTTATGAAGCTTTTTCTTCTTTGCTCTAATTCAATGTGAAAGTTAACAACCATAGTGATACCAAACCAGCAGTAGGGCGCTATATCGAAAGCTCAGGCAATTTGTTGGTAGAAGTCATAATCTTACTCAAGGCTCTGTCAGAGGGAAGCTTTTCCAAATAGCTATTTTGGAGATCTTCCTAGTGAGGAGCCATGTTTCCCACATACATTTTTAAACGAGAACTGTTTTATTCTCAGGTGATTTTGTTTGTCTGAGAACTGGCTTTTTAAAGTAGAGCTAATTCTACTATCTAGAGTAAGAGCATGACTAATATTTTTATTCTGTCATTGATTAATTTAGCAAATTATCTTCCTGCCTTCTTTCCTCTCTGCTCAGGCATCCTTCCTTTGTAGTAGAATTTGTAGTTCTAACTAAGTAATACTGAAACACCTTTAAACATCCAAATTGTAAGTTGACACCTAAAACCAAAAATTAAATTCCCCCCGTTGTATACTTTGCACAATCTGAACATGTAATTTCCAGCATGGGGCACTGTTCAGTTTCACCCATTTCATTCCTGCTCCCTCCAGGAAGCAGTGCTTGCTTTGATTGCTTTTCAATGAATCTGAGCTAGGTCTACAGCGAGACATCTATTTTTTGATTCTAGCAAGTTCTGGTGCATTGATTTTTCTGGTGAATCCACATTCTATAAATCCTCTTATCTCTTGAAGTTTGTCTTCTTGACAAGTGAAGAACAACTATAATATTTAGGCATCAGTATCTAAGTGAAAAAAAATTAAAAGGTTCAACCAAATATGTGAAATCAAAGTCATGATCAGTCTTATGAGATGAGTTTTCTTCTTAATAATTTGACTTTTCTATTTGATGTCCAACACACAATGTTATTAGTCTTGCATAAAGCTGTATACACTTAATTTCCAAAGTAGGCAGTCTTTGAGAAAAGGAGAGGTCTCTCAACCTTAAACTTTTTTTATGATTTATGCTGAAGCTAACAGGCTCTTATCTTCTCTTGAATCTGGCCTGGATACAAATAAAGGTATAGGCAACACTGCTTATAACTTATATTAATTACTAAATTAACTTCAAAATTAATAATTTCAACAGATATTTTAACACATCTTGAATGTCTGAAATCTATAAAAATAAGTTTGAGAAGTTTCATTATTAAAAAAAAATCATAAAAACAGTAGAGGATGCCTGAGGAGTGTTTGGACTGATGGGAATCCTTCATGCTGCATAACAGGAATAATAATAAATGTAAAAGTTCCTCCCATTCTCACAGAATGAAAATTTTTGATCAAGTTTTTTCTCCTCTTTGCTGGTTATGGACATTCAGACTTCCCACAACATGGAGTAGTGGGTGTCTGTTGGTACATGGTATGAAAAACTCAACTTCTTGTTAGTAAAAGTAAGATATAAATTAGTAGGAACTATGAAATTAATTTGTGACACTTGTCATTAAAGTTTTGAGGGAGAGGTGTAGGAGGAGAAAGGATGGTGTGACTCTCAGTGGACTTAAAAGATGTTTGAAGGTATTAGTATTCTTTTCTACTTTCTAAATGATAAAAAGAGCAATATTTAAATCTTCAGAGCCCTTACTTGGCTGTCTTGCTTATTCCATAACCACTTAGATCCTGGCACTTCCAAGCTACTTGGCTACCAAGCCCTCAAAGTTGCACATCAGGTGTTTCCTGCATCACTGTGGGGCCCAAACCAGTGTTTTCAGAAAATCCTGAGAAAATTTGTGCAACAGAAGGCAGTCAGAAAGTCTGTCAAAAAGAGTTAATGTTAGCTCCATCCTCTACCTTGTTTGGACTTTGCATGTGAAAGAAATGGTCTCCATAGTGATTTGTAGGATATCCTGTAATGAAAAAGTCTCTCCTTTTAAGTCATTCCACTTGGAACAAGTAGTTCATGAATAACGGAGAGAGTGAGAGAGCAAGGGATGTATCCTTTGGTCTAGGATCTGGGACATGTACTTAAGACAACTGGATTCTTCAGGAGGAGGGGCTGGATTCCCAGGATAGTCAATGACCCAGGAATTAGGACATTCATTTAGCTCTTCATCAAAATATTTTTCATTCTCTTGAGGGGAGAAATGTAATAAATTTTGGATGGATGTTTAGACATAAAAGCCTACAAACAAAATAAAAAACTAGCATGAACTTCATACTTGCTTTACATCTGCAGTAGATGAAGGATCTCTGCAGCTGAAATATGTTACAAATGGCCTCATTGGAGAGTTTATTCTCTGATTTTTGCTGTCCATACTGACATACATATTTTTTAAAGCACAAATATTGAAAGTTCTCTTCGATACTATGATCATAACTGTTTCTCAGATGTTTTTCTACAGAATGTGCAAGTTGCTATTCCAAGTTATAAATGGAGCTGTGCAGTAAGTGCAGAATGACTTTCTGCCAGTGGAGCACCAAATACAGTGCCAAGAGCTGGTCAGGACTTCACAGTACTGCCAATCACTATAAAAAATGGAGCAGTCATTTGTTGGCAGAAGTACCTAAAATTACTGAACAAAATGGTGTAGCATTTGAGTCCCTGGTGGGTGGTGGTAGCAGTGCTGTGTAACATGCACATGCATGCACACAGAGCAGCCTGTGATCATGAAGGTATACATCATGTGCCAAAGAATGTTTTAGTTTATACTGGCATCTAATAGAAACTTGAAAGGCTAATAAAAGCCTGTGACACCTCGCTCAGTATAAAGAAGGATCTGCATTAAACTTGAGACCTAGACTTATAATCAGTACATAAGCTTTTATGTACTTAGCTTTATGGCTCAAATCTGCTTTCAGTCCCTCAATAGTTCTTAATAAAATAAATAAAAGGAAGTTCTCAGGCAAAGAAAAGTTTTGCTAACTTTGTATTTCAATTTTAATATTGCAAAGTAAAATAACAATCATAGGCCCTTCATACCAAGAATATTATTATTAAGCAGCAAAAATGTGGAAATGATCAGTTTAAAGAATGTAGATAAACCTCATCGAATGCTTCTAAGCTCTGACTTTTTCCCTCAAATATTACTCTGAAGTGACTTTGTCAAGTTTCTTCTAGTTCTTTCTTTTTTTGCAGATATCTAAAACCAGCATTTATAAGGTTTCTTGCTACAGATGAGAAATTGCTACAGATTTTCTGACTCAGCTGTGACCTCAAAACTCGTGGAAGTTAAAAATGCTTTGAAGTCAGCAAGCCCATTGCTAGAATCAGGACAAAAGTGAAATTTGTGGCAAGAAATCCATATCTGAGTGGATGTACCACTGAAACATTTTTCATTAATTTTATTTATAGAACTAGAATATTTTTGTTTTAATGGACACACTTTACCTACCCACTCTCAGGGGTCACATAAATCTTACAGAACCTGCTCCAAAAGATACCAGTAGAATGAGGCCAATTTGAGTTTTTTGTTTAGATATTATCAGTGTCGTTTTTGGTCTCTGCTGCTTCTGGATGAAGACAACTGTGTAGTTTCTGCAGTAAGGGCTGAAGTATACTCTTGAAATCACTTTGGCAGATGGCAGAGGCAGGTGAAGAACATAGCCTGTGGGAGCCTGTAGAGCAAGAACAGTTGCTTCATGGCTGGAGCAGTTGCCTGTTTTGTCAGGGAACAAGGTATCCAGACTTCTGCAGCAGCGCTGCACAGTAGCTGAAGTCACTAATAGGATACACATAGGACAAATAGGGCTCAGAATTGCTGCCAAGACTCTTAACTCCTGTACAGGCACTGCAGGGAGATCTGCAGTGCTAAGTGCTCTTCACACCACAGGGCCCAGAGCCAGCTGTAAGCTCCTAGACCATACTTGTCTGACTGGTGACTCCTTCTTATGCGACAGCCTTGTCATTCTAGGAAGAGCCTTCTGCCAGGGCTCAACTGGCATCAGGAAGGACTGCATTCAAATGTGGATCCTTGCAACAAATACACCAGCTGAGTTTCCACCCAGAAACTTGGAATAACTGACCTGAATTATTCGATGTTCCAAATGAGCGGACTCCCATGCTTGCAGACACAGATCACCTAGCTGTTGTTATTTAAAGGGGAAGGGGGAGGGGATGTGAGAAAGAAAATTCCAACAAGTTGGTTAAACAGGATGATTTATAACACCTAATGCCTAAAGCAAATACCATGCTATTTTAGAATCTGCTTTCCTCTGATATGGCAGCTGCTAGGTCAACTCTCGTCTACTTTGAGGTACTACTTCAGCAGCCCTCAATTGATAAAATCTATTGGGTAACATGACCCAACTTAAACAGCTGCTAAGTTGCTTATCTGCTTTTTGTAGCTTTTCCAAACCTCTTTTCTACCATTCTTTGCAACTTCTCATTGCTCTCCATTCCTTGCTCTGGCAGCTGCTGTCTTTACCTATGGCACGCTGGTGAGTGGTTTCTGCTACAGCAGCTCAGAGCACTGAAAATAACACAGAGAGCTAACATACATGTATATATGTGTTAGTCTAAACAGCTTTTCCTGCTCTGCAGAAGAAAGGGAACTCTTTCATGTCAGTCCTCTATTCTGCTGTAGTGGAGATTTTTTTTTTTTTTTTTTTTTTTTTAGGCCTTGACCATCTGTCTTACAGCAGAATTGGCAAGTAGGATACCTTACCTGTCTTGGGACTGTCCCTTGTCATCACTCTTCCTCCTCTGCCCCCATGCTAAGGAAATGGCAATAGTTCTGCTCTTTGTTCTCCAGTTGCTTCTGAGTCACTTCTTCCCGCAAAGCAATCTTTCTCAACATTTTGGGCTGTCAATCTTCATGCAGCCCTGAGTCAGTTCTCCTGCCCAGGAGAAATCAAGCCACTGCCAGCAGTAAGAGGTAGGTGGCAATTCTCTGGCTAAGATAAACATACCCAGCCAGGTATTACATCCCACTCATGTTCCCTTGTCACTCCCCACATTAGAGGAATAGAACTTGTGCATACTTCTTCCACCTATTACGTCATTGGAGCCTTTTATAACTTCCTAGTTGTAACCTAAAACTTGAGAAACACTCCTTTAAAAGTTGCATGCAGTAAATGATGAAGGACCCTTCTTCCATCCCTCAAGAGCTAGTATTTGACCTTTCATTTACCATACTATATTTTTAGTGGTATAATTTCAGATATAATTACCAACACTCAGCTTCTTAAATCATGCATGAAATGCTTTTTCAGTGCCACATTAACAACTAGCTGCTCAGCTTGCTGGAATTAGAAACCAGATATGTTGTTCTATTTACAATAAAAAATCAGACTGTGGTTTTAGTGTAGATTGCTATAATAAAGAGAAAAGGTCCCTTTGGTGTTCTTTAATTTATGACACACTGTAAAATGTCCAGGCACATTTTGCCTGGTAGCAGAAGGAGAAAAAATAGTAACTCTTGGCTGGAGATTAAAAAAGTCTCACACACCATTAATGTATTTTGAGATCCTGCACATTTGGGAGCAAATCAGCTACTTATCTGCTTCTGGGATCATGCTCATTTGTAACCACAGTGAAGGCTCTGTGGCTTTCATGATTTTTTTGTTAGTCTGCCTAAATAAAATCATTCACATCAGATGAATGTCAGTACAGTGCCATTAAGATCACATTAAAGAGATCTTTAGGCTAACATTTTTGGCCTTGCAGGATAAATTGCATCCTGTTCTGATTGTTTTTGATTCTTAATGTCTCAAAGCCTGCTTTTTAAGCACTAGAAACTAAAAATAGTCTAGTGCTGCGAATTACAGCTATATTGTGCTCTTCACCCTGCTCATGAAAAGTCTTGTCATCATTCTGCTGAGTGTTTTCTGGGGAGCTGCATAAACAACTATGACCTATAGTTTTCTATAGTTTGTGATCATACTGTTCAATCTCTGCTCATCAGTAAGGCTACTTCACTGCAGAAGTTGTAGTAGAAGTTCATCATCTGATTAACTTCAATCAACTGCATCAGTAAACAGAAACATTACTAATAGAGCACGGAATGATGCAAAGATCTCTTACATCATCCCTCTCCTCACACTGACAGAGCAGGATTCCTCATAGAAAAGCTTCATCTGTCTGATTAGGGTGGCTGTGGTGCATCCTATTCATGCAAGATCCCAGAAGGCCTGTAAAAGCTCTCCCTGTGAGAAGGATTTCCCTTCATTTGTCCTATATTTTTCTCCATTTCTACCTTCTAGTCTTTATAGAGTTATCTCAAGAAACTGCCTTCCAGAGCAGCTTCATCTTGATGATCACCCTTAGTCAATTTGAACAGTATGCATTCAGGGACAGGTATTTCAATACACCATGCTATAAAATAATTTGTATGTAGAGAAAATTAAAAAGAAATAGAATGATCCAGCAGTAGGGGCAGGTCACAGGCTGTTATTTTTTTCTTGACAAGATAATTCTTCAATAAAAACCTCCCCTTGTAACACAAGCCCGGTGTTTTTATTGTATTTTGAAATCCTTTTCTTTCAACAAGCCAGACTTTTAGGGGGATCAGGGTTTTTGTTTTCTCTTCATTTTTTTTTCTCAAAGGGAATGTAGTCCATTACATCAGCGCTGAACAAAGAGACATTCGTTGAATTGATTGTTTATTATATTAGATGCATACATATATGGGAAAATCTCTTGCCTCCTTCTTTATATGAGGTAATTCCTTATCCATGCCAGATTTATATTGCTTTGATTTTGCTGAACATTGTGTTGAAAACTCATGTCAAACGCCAATCCAATGTCCCTTCCTCCACCACTAAGATTTCCTTGTTTTCTTTATACTTTAGAAGAATTGACATTAGCTTTTCCCAGAAAATGAGATTGAAAGGGAGATCTGTTCTGACTGAAGAGGATGCAACAGGGAGCTGCTAGATAAAACTATGGAAGAATTACCAAAATATTAAGGAAGATTTGGGAGTAATAGAACATCCAGTAATGGTCCCCTGGGGGTTAGTTTGAGGTGCCATTGTGTTGGACACTCAGACCTAGACTGAGTTAGCTTGTACTCTGCAAACAATTTATATAACTTACTGGATTTCTCCCATCTTTTATTCATGACTCTGCTTGGTCCATGACTGGGGCCTTTCATTCTGTGGGAGAAACATGTGTGCACAGCTCAAGAGTGGATGCTTGCTTGTGTGCTTTTAAAGGGCTCACAGTTGCCTGCCAAATTGCTTTCTCTTTTTGGTTTCATATGTTTTTGAAATTCATACAAAACCTTTGGAAATGACTCACACAAACATTTCAAAATCCATCCAGAAGAATTGGAAAAGGAAAGTGTTTACTCCTTAGCTGACAGCCTTTGTGTATCATATCTCAGCCTGCAGCAGGTGTTCTCAGCTATCATCAAGATGCTTTCACAGCAGCTGAACACATATATTTCTTTGCTCATGATATTCATTTACCTTATGGAACTTGTCAAATTGCAGCATATGTTTTCTGAGCTTATTTGCAAAAACTGCAGGGAAATCCTGTATTTGCCACGTCTAAATATTTCTGACAATGTTTTGTGGAATCTTTTTGGCTTATGGGAGAAACAAACAAAAAGATAAGTATAGATTTTCCCACTCACTTTCTGCCTTCCCCTCTATCCCTGGCAGTGTCTGTACCCTGACTGTTCTTCCCCACCTGGAGGCCCAGTCACAGTGGATTTAGTTCAGTCTGCAAAGTAAGAAAATTACCTTGTTTAAAGTTGTCATGTGAGTTTAGAAGTGGTCTACCTTACTGAGGAACTCTGTGCCTCAGGATAGAGATCACTTCTGCCTGTTCATGTAGAAAAATACAGAACATATTTGCAAAAATAACTGTACACCTAAAACAATTCTGGCAGTCTCTGGCTCTGAATGTCGTCTCTGGGTCTCCCAACTTTTCTCTCATCCCAGCAGGGATGGTTACTGCCTCTGAAGCTGGAGATGATTGTCATTCATGTAAAACAGGGAAAAGCTCTTATGCCTATTTTAAAAATCAATATTTATACTTTTGAAAACACTGACTGTGGGGTTTTTTAACCTTAGTTTCTGAGCTGTACTACAACTATTCTGGCATCAAAGAAGGGGAGGTAGAAAATAATGACAATAGTAAAAAAAACCACAGATCTTTCCACATTTCAGTCCTGCTACTAATGGGCAGACTTTTTCATAAATGATGATACACTATTTGAAGAGTGTACCTTATTTTTTCTCAACCATTCCGCCTCTCCTTGGCTTCTGTGTAGTTTCAAAGAATGTAATCACTGCCCTTCACTGAGAAACTGAAACCTTTGCAATCTACTGACACAGCAATTAGCAATCTACTGACGCAGTCTTACTGGTATGCATCTTTTCCTCCTCGCTCAGCGATAATGTCATCATCCATTCCGCTATTAACTCGGAGTAATGAAAAGTGACTATTTGAAATACTTCACTGTTGGAAATGGAACAGATCTGTTACCAGATGTAATGCTAGATGTAGCTTTATTCTGTATTTTACAGAATATCAAGAACATGACTAGGGTGTAAGATCAAGATCAGCTATTTAATTACTCAGAGTATATATAGCTAGTGGTTGCACAAATCTTGAAATTCTGAACTCTTAAATTCAATCTCCTATGCACGTCAATGAATGACACACTGGAAGATATTCAAGGACTAAAACACAGACATCTAATGCCATTTTAGCTATAGGCTATCCAAAATATCTACATAAGCAATTCCACAACTTTTACAGAAGCAGCTGGTAGGCCAGGGGAGATTGGTGCCTATTCCAGATATAGGAATCACTACCACACTGAGGAATCTGCATGTTGTTGAGAAGCACTTAGGAGGAAAAATTTGATAAATAATTACATTCTGACATGATCAGCATGTGGATTTATTTAACATGTTAATAAGCTATCAGTTTGATTTACAAACCATTTTATAGACATGGGAATCAGGAGGGCAAAACTGAATTTCATTTCTTATTAGTACTAATCCACTCCCAGGTCACAGTCCTTTTGTGCTTATAACTGATCAATGTTGTGATAAATTTTTTTTAAAATTGGAAAGACTTAATTGTATCACAGAATCTGGAATGCAGAAGCAACTTGTATTTTTACATACAAGAAACTGCCAACCTCCTCTCACTAAAGAAAGCACATAATTTATGTCCAAATGTGACCCCATGACAGTGTGTCTGTTCTGGCCTCTGGTGCTCAGCCTTCAATATAAACTCACTCTATCAATTATCCAACACATTCAGCAAGGTTGCATCCTGTTTTGAAGTATTCTGTGTGCAGAAGTCCTGGGACTCATCCATTTATGCCAGTGGCATCTTGCCTGTTCCTCTCTCTGTGACAGGGGATATGGAAGTCGACCAGAAAGCTCTTACAGTGACAGGGATGCCGGCTGTGTGCCAGCACCAGTGGGTGTTACAGCAATCAGTGCAGGCTGCCTTGGGCAGGCATGAGAGCCAGATACAGTGATCCCAGCACTTGAGCCCTGCTGGAACTGCTGGCACTCAGCTTACTTTTCTATGCTTGCTCTTTTTTCTTCAGATCTCTGGCCTGGTGAGGAGGAAGAGCATTTTTTAAGAGGTACTTTTCAAGTAAGGTATTTTTTAGCTTTTCTTTTAAAGCTGATTGCAATCCCTTAAGAATATGTCTTGCATGTTTCTGGGCAGCATTAGCTAGGTGGGACAGTGCTGGATATTTTTCACAGATGATGCATCTACTTCTCCAATAGAAGCTCTGCCATAACTATTCCCCTCTTATCTCCTGTTTCTCATTCTGAAGAGACTTTCTATTTGCTGATGAGGTAATTGGCTAAAGACAAGCTTGCTGACCTGGCCAAAAATTCTGTGGACAATTCTTCACAGTTTTATGAACTAACTGATCTACGTCTCAAAAAATTCCGAGAACTATGTGAAAAGACTCACCTGGGACATGTGAAGCATGTAAACCCTCATATTAGCTGTTGTAAGTGATTAAATCATTCAGACTATCTATCCAAGAGAAAATTTTACTTTAAATAAAGCTAAAATACAAGCAGAGTGGTTTCAAAGAGTGCACTGAGAATCTCCACTATGAAGTGAATAAGGCTGAGAATTATCTTTTACCAAGGTCTGGGCTGACAGGGAAATCAGGCAGTTTTAGATAGATAGATAGATAGATAGATACATAGATATGTGCATGCATACATATGTAGGAGCCAAATTACCACTGAAATAATTTTGTTAGAATAGTTGCAGTAAGAATTTACAAGAAACAAATAATTGTATGTTATAGAGTTCTAATCTTTAGAAAACCCTCCTATCACTTCCAATAAATCTGGTCCTTTTATAGATTTCCTCCTGGCCAAATGTCTGTATTGTCAATAAAAGAGGTATTTTATTTTTAAAACACATGCAATTTATTTGATGCCTTAAATTGCCTTTGAAAAAGTTTGGCTTCAAAGAAGTGCATAACAATTATCCCACACCCATGAAGTGACTAATAACTTCACTTTTTCTGAAAAGCAATGGTACAGCATTTTTGTTTGGCTTTTTGCCAAATGCAGAGGCATTCATTAAGGTTTTACTGTATTTTTCTTTATAAACACTGTCTGATTTACCTGAAATACCAACATGATCTTTTCCAGAGAGGTCATTTACTTATGGGCTTTTTTTCTGTACAACATACTTTGCTTTGGATGATTGTCATTTGAAGTCATAGAGTCACTGACCACTTGTGCCAGACTCTAAATATTGCAGAAGATTTTAGATATGTTCTGACATCTGAGTCCCAACAGATGCCAGGTATGGTCAGGTCTTCAGACTCTTTCTTCACGTTTAGTGCAATTATAGCATAATATTTTGCTTTATTCCCTTGACCCATTTAGTAGTGTTTCTCTATAGCTTTGATTAGTTTTGGGGAAGCCCCCTACTTGAATTTATGTTTATCATGATTTATTATGTATAATTGGATTCTGCTGTATGCTGAGAGCCACTGAATTACATTGAGGGAGAAAAGAATATACATAATGTCACATCAGACAGAGTGTTAGCATGATTTCATTTAGTTTCATAGTCTGATTTTAGGTACCAAAAAGGGAACTAGAATGCATGGTCACTTCCTCTGCTTACTGCAGTGGAAGTGTACTTTGTCCACAAACAAGAAAAATGAAGGCTTAGGGTATAACATGATCCTCATGGGCCCCTTCCAACCTGAGATACTCTATGTTTCTATGATCTCCTGCATTCAAATAATTTTCAGTCCCAGACTAAAATAAAATCTAAAATAATAAATGTAAATGTGAACTAGTTTGGACTCCCATTATCTATATTTGATTTTTTGCTATACATTTCCTGGTTTTTCTGTCTTGGCAAATATGTCAAAATAGACTCAAAGAAATGTAGCTTTTTGATGTACTCACAGAAGAGCTCTGGTCCATTCTCCCCTTACACAGTCAGATGCATTCATAGAAACTGCTAGAGATGGATCTTTCTGATTTGAGTATGGATGATGAGAGGGCTCCCATGGAAAAGGTAATTTGTTTTCTTTTATTGCCTTTCCAGGGACAGATTTTGTTCTAAAGTGAGCCATTGCCCTTCTCCCATAATTATGACTAGATTTCGATGGAAATGGAGACCTGCAGTCTTGGTTGCTCACTTGTGAAGCAGTGAGTCATGTAATGGGGCTGGACCAAAGCAGGGGAGATTACCCCAGTGATAAAATGTACCTCCTCTCTAGATTCCCTGCTTAAATATGCGTCCCTTTCATTTAATTAAAGTTGAGTGTAAAAAAGTTTTCATAGTCTATGTATGCAGACCTCAGCATATGAGACTATTTTATTCTTTTGATTTACAGATTCATGGATGAATCAGAATTATCTGTGCCAGCTAGTCTTCATGGCCATTATTTAGGTCTGTCTTGACTCATACATTGAAAAAGTGCAACAGAAACAACAGCAGACTGAAAGGGTGTGGATTCAGCACCAGCCTAATTTTAGAATCTACTTGTGAGCCTGATGTCAGTACTTCAGTTATTATTATCAACAAAGATCTCAACCTACAGTCAAGTGAAGTCTGAAGGGTGATTCAGATGCTGGATTCTGGTCTAGTATATTCAGACAGGCTCTCTGATATCAGTTGAGAAGGATTTCCAGGTCACTAGCGCTAGATCTTTGGTGGTGAAGGAGTATGGTCATATTATCCCACACACAAAGTTATCAAGTACTACTGCATTTTTCTGATAGTTAGGACAAATTTTTGAATTACTGGCCTAACTGTGGTTGGGCAATGATCATTTATCCTCCAAAGCAGAGGAATCTAGATCACACACTGATGGAACAACAGGACTTAAGGGCCTGTTCCTCTCACCATGCAGTCCCATAATCCCAGATCAGTTCTGTTTTGGCTGCTACTGATGTTTGAGGCTCTTACCTGACATTTGTTCTGGATGAGTTCCTGCTGTAGTACTATTGCCTTACACTGCATGGAGCAAGCATACGTTCTTCATCAAAACAGAAGAAAACTGCACTGCTGACTTGTATTTGCTTTCACCTCATTGCTTCATCCTTTGAACTTCCTTTATGCTGGCTGGTGACCATAATAACCACCTATGTCAATGCTGTAGATAATGTTTGCACAATTATATAGCTTGTGTAGCATCTATGCTGCTTTTCTGACAGTTCCTGATAGTTAGATTTACTTTTGTGTAAAAACAGGTTACTGACTTCTTTTGGAAAACACTTGTGAGCACCATGATTTTTTGTTTGTTTTGTTTTTTTTTTATTTTGTTATAGAAGTCCCATTCCAGAAATCAACCTGACAATTTTTTCTAAACCCAGTTATTTGTAAAGCCGAGAAGTTTTCTGTCTTAATCTGTTCTTGAAAACCTGAAGTTCTGTACATTTTTTCCTTAGTATTTTAACTAATATTTTTCTTGTGAGGGGAAAAAAAGCACAGAACATGTCCAGTGCTTTCTATGTTGCAGAAGATAAATATATCTTCCAAATATAAGAACTCTTTTACTATTTTAGTATCTCTAAAGCAGGAATAAAGTGAAAGTTTTGAATCGATATTTTCAGTGACAGCTGAAGATGGCCAACTATCAAAATGGACAATAAAATAAAGGGAACATGACCAAGACCATTCTGAAACATTCTTTCAAAGTGCATTTTTGCAGTTATTCTGTTTCATTCTCTTTGTGTTTTCATACCTTGAAATGTTATACCGGTTGTTATATTCTTAAAGAAGATATTTGAAGAATGGTTCACAGTCCATTTATTGTTATTCTGTACAGAGATGTGATGAAATCTATGTACTCTGCACCACAGGCATAATGTAAAGCAGATGGTTTTTCCTCAAGCAATGAGTACATTAAAATCAAAACTATAACACAATGTATATAGTGCTTCTAGATTAAAGCTCTTGCATGCCAGATTTGTAGCTTTGATTCTTTCTGATTTTAATGCTTAGTAGGATTTAGCCCAGTGATTCTGCCCTTGGGCCAAAGTGAATCAGCTTTTATCTAGGATGATCATATATTGGCTAAGCCTTGTAGCTTTTATTTAATAAACACATAACTTTAACCTACCATTATGTGCACATAAAACACTACAAGTTAAGCTTGCACACAACACTATGGAAAAGCCAGAATCCATTAGAGTTTCAAAATGTGGTTAATTTGCATCAAGAACAGTTCTAATATGCGTCCTTTTAATTGTTCTTATTGCCTTTTAGTCAGCTTTCTTATAATCAAATTCATGCTTGCCAAGGTGAAGCTTCTCATGTTCACAATAAAAAGGCATCTTCAGACTCCTGCCTTCAGAGTGAAAAGTCTTCATCAATTTGCAGTTTCTTGCTAGAAAGTGACATAGTCTTGTGTGCAAAGTTACTTTCTGTTTTTCTTATCTTTTTTTGGTAGCACAAGAAGCAATTTTCAAAAAATGTTTCTGTATCAGTTTGGCTTTTATTTTTTAAACCTCTTTGTTTTTCAAAACTTTCAGGACTTTGCTTATATTCCAAAAGATTAAATTTCTTGAACCTGGAGTTATTATTATTCTTTCCCCAACTCTCCAAAAATACATTTTGAACTTCAAAAGTAGTCAAGTAGATCCTCGTTTTCAAAATGCTCTTTTACTGCTGCTCAAGGGCAGAAGCAAAAATCCGTCTCTAAGGCTCCTACCTGTGATACTTGTGAGATATTTATTATTTACAGACTTAACTTTGTAGCCACCCCCCTTTGTCATCAGGGCACATGGTGTGGTATGATACAGACAAAAGCAAAAGGGCAAGTTGCAGTCTGCTCTAGAACATTCTGATTTTCTCAGCACATGGGAAAATCTTGCAGGGTCATATTCAGACTGAAGTTGGAGGGCGGAGGGTCATAAGCAGTTCTTCCCACAAGTGATGTTTTTCAATAATTCTTTGAAAGCATTCTGAAATCTGTGGGAATACAAGCTTGTTTCACTTGGGAAGATATTTACAGAAACTGAAGCTAGAAGAAAATGAGTATCAGACATGCAGCCCAAAAATTGAACTGACTAGTTCCAGAACAATTAGAAAATAATTCCCTCTCACTCTAAATTGATTTTATATATCTCTTTGTC
Source organism: Lonchura striata (assembly GCF_050655825.1). Taxonomy (NCBI): domain Eukaryota; kingdom Metazoa; phylum Chordata; class Aves; order Passeriformes; family Estrildidae; genus Lonchura; species Lonchura striata. The sequence continues at coordinate 29,958,131 of NC_140704.1, forward strand.
TAGACTACTCAAAAAGGCAGGTTGAGTATGGCCTGCACTCTCTCTGTCACATTGACTGTATGCTTCAGTTTCATAGATTTAACTCATTGACTCAGCTATTACCTGAGCAGTCCCACAGAGAAGCTCTCAGCAGGAGCAATAACATCTACATAGGCCTGCGTGACTGAAGGTGAAAAAATGGTTTGGGTCAGTCCACCATGTTGAAGACTGTATTTTACTGAGGCAGGAGTCCTGTACCTGTTTGCACAGGGATGTGTCCTGCTCCTGCCCTTCTGCCATCCCTCTCTTTGCCACCAGCTCTGTAGATGTTTGTAGATCTGCCTAGATTCACTACAGAGTGTCATTTCCAAAACTGGATCATCAGCTCCTCAACGAGACTACCTCAAGCACTATGCAAAAGAGATATGCTATCATTCATACAAACAAATTAGAGGGATTTTCCCTCCTGCCTTTTTTTCCTGCATGTAAAGCAGAGGCCTATTTATCATTTCCTGTAAGTCTGGCAGCTCTTGACTCAGAGCAAAATAATTTACATTAATAAAGAAAGAAAGCAAGACTTTCTCTCTAAATATAGCACAGACTTTTTCCTGACTGGTTCAAATTCAGACACAAGCAGTATAAGGTTGTCACTGAGTGTTAATATAACACTTACAAAAGACTAACCAATGAAAAGAGTGCAGAAGTGCAGAGAAAGCAGAGTCCTCCTATGCTTTGCACTTTGATGTTAAGATCATGCAGCATGTGACTTAGACTAAGCACATTTTCTGCCTCTAAAGATGCTCAGCAGAACTCCAGCAGGTCTGTAGCAGGTGCCAACGCATCAAATAAAAAAAGTACAAATATTTGAAACAATTTGTATATTTCACTTGTTAATTTAGCTTAGGTGACTTTAATACTATCTGTTCCTTCAGATATTCCCACAGTAAGTTCTCCCAGCCTGTCCTTCAGGTGAATATTCCTAGGGGTGAGATGTAAATTCACAGTCCCAAATGCTCAATTCCTGCTAGAGTGCACACAAAGTCCCTGATTGTAGTGGAAGCTGCACTGTTACATGGAACTGAAACTGCTGCTTCATTTCACCAAGAAAACAGACCAGCAGATCTTTATTCAGGACAATAAAACCTTTGGGTTACTCTAGCCACCTACAAAAAGATGAAAGATGCTGTCTTGCAGTACATATCTACTGAAACCTTCCAGCTCTGGATTGAAATATGATCAGTTTTAATTACCATATTGTTAGAACTTGTTCACCTTGCCAAAATTAATGCAAGGAGAATGCATCGGCACAGCAAATTGTTTGATCATTATTTAATTTTAAATAGGGGATATAAAATTACTGCAATGCAGATACTCCCTTTTTTATAACTGAAGAACTCATTGTTCTCCATGAGATTAACTATGACACTCCCATATTTTGTCAACATCTTCTTCTCCAGTTGGAAAGTGGTGTTTTCTGTGACTGCTAAGTATTCCATTAATCTACATTGAGCATTTAGTTTCAAAGGAGTAATAACAGCTAGAGTAAATGACTAATATCTGCCTGCACTAATAAATCCCATGTCTAATGTCATTTTAACCAAAAAGAATTCTCTTTCTAATGTAGGGAGTTCACTTCACACAGAGATTTGCCCTAAATTTTAAAATGTAAGATAAAATGTGGGATTATCTACTTTGATCTTGTTTGAATTGGCTTTTTTGGTGCCACCTATGGTTTCCAAACAATTCAGAAATATTAATTTTGGGCATAATTATCTGTTTAGTTCAAAGCTATAATACATAATGGATATTTTTCTACTTTTGAAAATTTCAGCATCCATTGAAATTAGCTGAATTTTTCCACATAAGAATAATTTTTGAAGAAAAAAAATCCAAAAAGAGATAAACACAAAGTAAAGCTTTCGATATGAGAAGGAAAAAATTAATGGAAAACATGAGGTTTGTTACAGAGGTTACATTTGAGATTATGATTGTCTGACCATCTGTAAGTGGTAGGTATGCCTTTTCTTGTTCAGATAAATAAAAAGTAATCACTGTGTAAACAAGGATATTCTAGAGAGGAATAAAATTCACTTGGTATTAGGCAATTTTATATTATATCTATATATCATTATATATGTCTATAAATATTTTTATATAGTCACAACTGTCATTTTGCTGTAAAACATTAATGGAGGTTATTTTCATTTTATTCCACCACACAGGCAATGTAATGATTCTGTGGGGTTTCATTTGGAAATATGCTGTGGTTTAGTCTTGAGTTCACTTACTTTTTATTTAGATTCTCTTTTCAGTTTTTCACTATGTAGTTATACATATATTAGAATTACAGAACAGTCTCGTTATGGTGGCTTCTATACTCAGGGAAAACAACGATAAATAAAGCTCTAAATAAAATAAAACCATATGCCAATTATGAATGCCTTGAACCTTTGCAATAACAGAGGAAGTGAAATGTGAATTCTTTCCTGTGAAAACATTTGGGAAAAGTATGAAATCTGGGAACTGGCTGGGTTCTACACTCTGTTTGTTTACCAGATCAAACACATAACTGCACCAGGTTATGCAATGCATCATTGTGTATTACCTGTGGGCACCCTCACAGAGAAGACTTTCAGGAGAGAAATAATAAGGAAAAAATATTAAAAAAAAATCTACAGTTGACACATAAAATCATCCTCTTCTTATGGCAGTTAAAGTTTGCCCCACGGTTTTGGTGAAGAGCAGCTGTTGTCACTGGGACTGGTAGATCAAGGAAGGACCCTGATTGCAGCCTTGGAGAAACTTGGAGATATTTGGGGGTAGTCTGAGGCAGAGCAGCCACAGGGGTGGTGCCCGGCCAGAGCCAAGAAATGTCCTGGAGAGGGACACTGAGAGAAAAACCTGGGTTTGGACAAGGTGCTCGCAGGACGGACTGGGACCTGTCAGGATGAGACAAGACCTGCAGGTCAAAAGAGGAGGGCCAGTTTAGGGGCCAAGAGAAGGGTTGGAGTCAGCAAGAGGTGAGACAAAGGAAGACAGACAGAGAAGAAAAGACCCATTTTAGAAAGAGTAGGGATTACTCTGTGTGGTAGTTAATGCACCCCAAGTGAGGCTGACCCAGACACTGGATTCACACTGGGGGTCTCAAGCAGAATTTGAGTGCTGAATGCAGCACTGAGGAACCAAATATGAGCTCACAGCTGCTGCAGAAGCCTGCGGACACATAAACAGCAGAGATGCTTTCCTCTTTTGCCAGTTCCCTGGGGTCAGGGCTCCCATCTCAGCACTTCACCAGAACAGGCCCATTTCTGCCAGGGCTGAGCAGCTGGGAGCTGGGGATGCAGGCATTCCTCTTCCTAAATCTCGCTGGGCCGTGGTTGGAGAGGCGTTTGCAGAGCAGGCTGAACGCGCTGGGGACTGACACGTCCCTTTAGACATGGCCACAGCCGAGGGGCCCCTTGGCAGTGCTCTCTTGCTCACTGACGGGGCTGCAGCGCTCACCCCAGCTGCAGAACAGCACCTCTGCTTCCCCAGCAGTTATCTTCAACATCTGGGAACCCAGCCTAGACCTACAGTTATCTTTCCTAGTCAGGCCAGCAGGAAAATTATGTTTCCTGGAAAAGATGCTGGAAATATGTTTGCATGTTTTTGTAGGAGTATGTGGGCCCCAGCGATTGTAGGAGTAAGTGAGCCTCACCTGGAGCAGTGTGTGGTACAGCCCTGGAGGGTCCTGGACATCTACACCATGGAGACGGGGAGGGGGATGCTCTTGTGGAATAGAGGGTGAACCAGCCTGCAGGCAGTGATGTGAGGTCACCTTCTCTGCAGTCTGCCAGGGTTCTGCTGGCCCCCACACACAGCCAGGGACACCCACCCCGCTGCAGGTGTCAGGGTGCTAGAAGATACATTAACATAAAAAAGGAGACCTTTAGTAAGTCAGAGCATAGTTGTGTTGGCAGGGGCAGACCTTGGCAGCAAAAGCAAAGGCGTGGTTGTGTGCCCTACCTGCTATTCTCTCCCATGCAAGCTATTTCCTACTGCTATGTATTTTACAGTAAAAGCACAAAATAAATCTGAGCAGCACTTTGCACAATGTTGATTTATAGCTTCAGTCTTTAAGACTAATTTGCTTTTTTATCTTTTTATATTGATTTTACTGCTTTCAGTGGCATGCCATAAATGAGAGCATCCTAATATTTATTACACCCACGTATCTTTGTTAATGTTGATGCATAGGTACAAGTAACACAAGACAATAAAAAAGGAATAGTGTGAGAACCACTGTGTGTACAATCACTGCAATAGCTCCTTGATTATGTTATAAAGTATGTGCTTCGCCACATATAAATTTCACCACGTGTTGTGGCCTTTAAAAAACTGTGTCCTCAGGTTGATTCCTCCTGCTCTGAATTTCTGTACATGTCTTGCATCAGGATTTTCTTCATGGCCAGACTCCTCTCCATGTGCCATGTGCCTGCACACTGTGGCCCCAGGCATACCTGGAGCCCATAATCTTGGGTGCCTGCCCCAGCGTGCTTGGGATTGAGCAATGCCAGGCATAGCCAGGCAAGCTGCCTGGGAGACATGGCTGTGGTGGGAGGATGCTGGAAAATGGGCACCACTCAGCCTCTGCTCACTGTCATGACTATTTGGAAATAGTATTTTTCCACTAGAAAAAATATTTCCCTACTTCCCCTCAGCTCACATATTGGTCCATGCAAAATGGAGCCTCTTCTCTTTGATAAGCACTTTAATAAGTTAGTAATTTATTTCTTTGTACTTCTATCAGCCTTTCTGTCATGAGATAAAAGCGAATGAATAAAGAAATTTTGTATCCCTTTTTAAAAGCTGTTAATTATGCTCAAGCTACTCTTCCTCTGATAGTGATACACAAGTAGAAGGTAAAAAGGATGAAAAATACACTGAGATGGACTTAAATGGTAGTTTGCATTTTATTTGTAAAAGGGAGGAAACACAGAAATCTCTGTGAAACTTTCCTCATACTAAATTTATGTATCCCAAGTTAGGAATTGCCACTGGGAGCATGCTGGGAAATTAAGACATCTGGCCCATGGACACCTCACAGTTTGTATCTCTGATGTAATCTTGGAAAGAAAAAAATTATTTTTACTCTAATTATACTTGCAATCTCACCACACTTTTCACCACCCAGCACAGTGGATTCAGGAAAAATCTTGGTTTAAAGATGGGAGGTAATTACAACACAACTGTAAGAGCTGAAGGTACTGGTGAGAACAATGTATACAATCCATCAACACTCCAGTGGTACTCTCAGACTACCTTTCAGGTCTGGGTAAAGCAGGACTCTGGTGCAACTCTGATGGCCCCAGTGTACTTTGGTGAAAAGCTATTCAACAGGCTTCTTAATTCCAATTAAGTGTTAAGCACCACCTTTATCCTAATACTACCCCTCATATCTCTCTGTACATTCAGTGTCCCCAAAAAAAAAAGACCTAAGCCATAAACAACGTGATCTTTCTCAATATAAAACCTAGTTCTGTTGCTGCTGTTGCAATCCTACAGAATCAGCACCCATCACACACCTCTGACATCATTTCCCCTCTAATTCCTTTTCTTTATTCACCTATATCTCCATTTACTACTTCTGTGTGTGTCCTGGCATCAGACAGTACAAACAATAGGGAAAAAAAAAAATACTGTGAAATTCCATTCTCTTTTATTTAATCAATAAGTTTCAGAAAAGGAAATACTTTTATAGGTAGGAAACTTTTCTTAAGGAAAGGTAAAATGAATAAAAATTCAGTTAACAAGTAAGAAATCAAAACCTGTTACAATAGTCCATAAAAACAACTACTTCTGGGGTTGTGTAATGCATTTTTATTGTATTTACTATGATATAACACATAACTCTTTTAATACCATAGGAGTGACTCAAATTAAACTGAGTGGTGAGTCCACCTACGCTTTTTAGGGGTCTTTGAAAAGGTACATAAAAGCATAATGGTATGAGATGTCTGTAATCCATTGACAAAACAACAATACAGTGAAAGTGTGTGCCTGTGAGAAACATTGTATGCGCTCTGCAAGCAGCTTCCAAACCACAATATCTTAGTAGATTTCAGTTTCCAAAACAAAAAGCAGTAAACTATATAATGTACTGTTACACTGCCAAAATAGTTTTAACCACGGTTTATGGTTAGATAAGCACAAATACAGCCAAAATGAGTAAGGTTTGAGACTTTATCTGTGTGTATATACTTTTGAACCACCATATACATTTTTGTCTTATCCCAGAAGAGTTATTGGCGTACTCTAGTGCACCACAAGTAGGGCTTACAGCCAAAAACGTAGTCCATTGTATTGCAACTAAACTAGTTCTATTTTGGTTATTAGGTTTTATTTTGTGGAGCTTTTTTCATCTCAAGAAAAATAATAGAGCTAACCTATTTCTCATTTGAGACGTCAAAGATTTATTGTTTTGAAAGTAAATGGAAAGAGAGAGGTGTCAGTTCCATTTGAAGCATAATCTGAAGTGAGAGTGTGTATGTTAACCATTCTGGGGATTTCCAAGCGTGATCTAAATATGTGTCTAAAACACTGGTTGTGCCTATTCATTCTTTCAATTAGTAACACAGAACAGACCAGATCATAAGGTGCTACTGCTAGCAGATCCTTGTCATCTGGACCAGAACTCCAAGTAAATGCTCTATAATTATTAGTTACAGCATTTAGAAGTCCCTTTTTATGGGAGAATGTAGGCTGAATAATACCATAAGTTTACATATTACATCCTAGTGAACCTAAGCACTAAATTTAATGCAGTAAGCAATGCATTGCACAGCTTGCCCTCCTCAAAAAGTTTTGTACTAAATGGCAGTGGGAAGACTCATCTCACATTCCTGCCTCCAATCACCAAATTTATTTTCCCAAGGAAGTAATTTTCCCTCTCTACTTCAGATCCCCACATTTAACTGAAATGTTGCCTGACCTTGAACTTCCCTAACAGTATCTCTTCTTATCTATCCAGGATTCAGAGGAATGGTTGGAAGAGCACCCTTTGTTCTTTTAGTCTTGTCCATCCACGTGCATTGCAAGCAATTATCAGGTTCCAGACCTTGCATCTCCCACTGCCCTGGCCAGCACAGTTTAGCAGAACAGTGTTTTAGAGCTTTGAATGGCAACACAAACTGGTGTGCAGAAGGCTGTTGCAGCTAACGTTCCAGAAACATCACAGATTGCTTTTTCTAAAACTGGCTAAAATTGACATTAAGAAACACCTTCCTTTTTTTAAATACCCAAGGTACAGGATTTCACAGTGTCATTTTTTCAACTAAGAGCAACACTTGAGGATTCACAAAGGCATGTCAAATGAAAAAGGAAAATTGAAGGTCTTTCTGTTATACACTCCCTCAGGTTTAAAATGCTAATTTTCTCATTTCCATCTCCTTTCTCATTTTCATCTTTCTGAGGTTTTATTGAGGCAGTTCTTGGTGGATGAGAGAAATATCAGTAACACATTCTAAGAACTGATACTACGACATCATTGCTGAGGTGGCAGAACTTGATGTGTTCACCCACTGACAATTAACCTTGAGGGTTCATCTTCTTTGCTGTCCTTGTTCTGCTCATATCTGAAATTTATTAAGACAGCATGATGGGAAAAAAGGAGATTTTCCCTGAATCTGGATATTTCTTCACATTGCTTTGCCTGGAATTTTTGTTAATGGGTGGTGGCTGTAGGTCCAGAAGAGTGGTGCTACATGTAGGTCATGCACTTCTCATGTTCTTGCCTACAACAGATGTCTCAGGCCAAAACAAAACCAAGAGTTAGCACTACAATCTGTAAGGAGGTAACTCTGTAATAAAACATCTTTTACTCATAATATAGATAAGTCTTAGGAGCTTTAGGTGTCTATGTTCCACTGCAAGTTGGGTCTTTAATTCCCCTAAGTTCTTCAAAAATCCTAGGCTTTGTTCATGCAATGATCAACATCATCACTGTCCTTCAAAAATTTGTGACTAACTAAGCCACTTAATTCTGGAATCAACTCTCAATAATGTAAATGAAGATAGTAGACAACATGACCAAATTTAAATATGGGCCATGTGATAAATTCACAAATGATCTTTAATTGTTTATCAGAGGCTGTTTCTTAGAAATGGTATCCAGTTATTAGTAGTAAGCATTAATTTCCCACAAAAAAGCCAAAATGTTGGTTTTAAAGAACAAGCACAATGTGTTTCCAATAAAATTTATGTTCTTTAAAATTGCTTGATCTCAGACTTGGTATTGAAAGTCCTAGAAATGTTTGAAGCTCTTTCTTCAGCTATTAAAGCATGGGAAAATCCAAACACATTTATACATTTATTTAGTCCTTCTGTTTTCTTAAAAAAAATAAATTGTATTTATGGGCCCGAAGAAATCAGTATGTATTGGGTACCTACATTAAAGTTCTCTAAACTAAAATGTTATGAATTTTTAATGCAGACAAAGAGGTGTAAATATTGACATTTACCAGCTGGACAAGCTGAGACTTAGCCTTCCTTTAGATAATAGTAGAACCTGTAAGCATATGCTCACAATGTGGAGCCCAATGCAGGATTACAGAAAGTAATAATTTACACAGTCTAGCAATCCAGTTCCCTTCTTTCAGGTAAATCCATAAGTTCTTTTGGAAAACACATGGCAGATTGTCCAAAACTTGTTACCAGTTGCATTTGGAATGGATTTCTGAATTCTGTAGAATGGAAATATTTGCAGCATTTTGCTCAGTCACAGGGTTTTGGTGTGTGACATCTTTTGCACTGTCTACCTACCATGATCAAGTGCTTGATCAATATGGAAAAGCAAAATTTCTCATACCTTTGACAAAACAGGCAGATTTTGTTATTCTGGAACTGCTGATGTAAGAGAAATAGTAAAAATACAAAGGATAGAGAATAGTTGACATAAAGGAATGGGGAAATTTAGAAATAAAATCTACTCTTTGTACAAACTTCCATATGATGACAATTCAAAGAAAAAGGACAAAACTTTTCTTGTTAGAAAAGTTAGTGATCACAACAGGTTTAATGCTGATTTTTATGGCCTGGAAGAGGGTGATGATGATCTGCTGAAGGGGTCTAACTCTCTGAACATGGAAGAGAGTTCCAACTTTCCATAGATAGCTATGACTCCACAGAGACTCCACTGTCTCTATTTGGCAGTGAACACGATACTGTATACAAATGAAAAAACAAAATAGACATAAAGATCTTGAAAATTATGCAAACAAATATAGACAGAATATTCTTGTTTCAAAGTTCATCCTAGGGCTCCAGATGACAAAAACATTGAAACATTTGTTTCAAAATGATTAAAATTATCATGAATTCTGCTGAAGCATCAACCTGAACCATGTTTCTATTAGAAGCAAAGCAAAGTCAGGGAGAGGTCACAGTCACTGCTTATTTATCTATTTGTATATTTTTAGAGGTAAGGAGGAGGATGGGAAATGGATGGTGAAAAAAAAAAGGCAAAGAATGATACACACAAAAGGAGCAAAGGGGTAGCTAACTTTCCATTGGAAGGATAGGAGGATGAATTTAGAGAAAGACTGTAAAGACACCATGGGCAAGAGGAATTCTGAGATTCCCAAAATTTGTGGGACCTTCTGTTTGAGTTCTGCCTCTTCCCAAAGAGAATCAAAGATGGCTTGCATTCATTTTAGAATTGCTAGCAATTTTCTACAATTAGCTGCAATTTGTTCCTCTTCACATTTGATACGTTTTCTAACTCCTGACTCAATAGTGTCAATGTTTTAGGCTTCCTGGTTGGTCAGGACTGAATTTCTGCTGTGTCTCAGCTAAGTAAGTTAGACTTCAGAAATCCCACAGCCTCTCATGGAGTGCAGCTGGGGTGAGGAGATGAACAGGGCAGCAGACAACAAGGAAGAGTTTGTTGCATAGATCAAAGTACTCAGAATGGCAGCACTAACTCCATGTTATTATGAACCTTTGGTATGAAAGAGGGAGGTTTTAACAGGTGTTTGAGGCACCATTTGCAATGAATTTAAGTGTGTGTTTAACTTACAATGCTGAAGTCACTCTTGAATCAAAAAGATTTAAGTGTATCTCTTTGCATATGCAGTATGTGTTGTGACTAGTTTGAAAACACTGATGTTCTTGTGCCTGTATAAAAGCTAGCATAGGAAAAAAGTATATCCCAACTATATTGAGTAGGGTTATTCTTGAAAGTTTCTTTTTTCAGATTTGCTTTCATGGGAAGAGACATCAAGTATGTAGTCAAACATAGCTATGAGAACAAATGATAAAACATTGTGCAAATGGAAATTAAACATGATTTCTCATAAATAGCTCTGCTTTTGAAAAAGTCTTTATACTGCATGAAAAGCACCACATGTCAATTTTATATTCCTGAAAAACTTCATGTCCTAGAAGCAATGAAGATCTATAGAGAAGAGGTTTTTTCCCCATGTTTTCAGAGAGATGAAATATTTTGCCTGTGGAAACTTCTGGGCACCATAACGTCTTCAGAAAAGTCTTAAACATCAGTTTCCACTTTGTGGCAAATATATCATGAAGGCTCTGTGACCAGCTAACAAGTGATCCTGCTGCCGCTGGAGAGCAGCAGGTGGACAACACACAGCTGATCTGATGAGTTTAAATAAGCACATTGCAGACAGGCATTCCTCTGCAAAAGAAGCATAAGCCAGCAATCCCAGATAGGCCTGAGGTGATGTGGGCATTCTTCAAGCCAAACTTAAGAAGTCCCGACTTCACATCTGCATTACTGACATTTCTCCCACCTCCCCAGTTTCTGCCCACTCCTCATCCCAAGTCCCCCTTCCTCAAACCATTTTAGTCATACAGCATCTCTAAACTGGCTGCTCTTTATACACCTGTGATATAGCCTTAATTATTTCTGTCCAATCATAATCTTCAAGCCCCTCTTGAGATGCAAAGCAGTGTAAATACAGATTCAAAAGCTATTTCTGTGGGCAGGCTATGACAAAAGAACTTACTAGGAAGGAGACTGAATGCAACAGACTAAATAATCCTGAAGCCCTCAAATACATGAGACCTGTGTGGCCATTTAAACTGCTTGAGCTTTAGCTCTGCTTTGTATCAACATTTCATTTTTCTCACAGAAGAGATGCTTGTTTTATGTTGCATCTTCCATATTCTTTCAGTTTTGAGCATTTCACAATTAACTCCATCCATGACAAATAAACCCTGGCAGAATTCAGTACATGGGAGACAGATGTAAATGAGCAGCATTGCTTTGACTGGCTGTATCTAGCTGAACCTCAGCAACAAGTCGCCTGTCAAACTCTGCCATTAAAAGACAAAACCCTCACATCTTGTGAGCTGGTGTGTGTGTCTGTGTGTGCTGCAGAGGCCTGAGCTGGAATACAGATCATGCTAAATGGGGAAGAGAACCTGTGGTGGAGCAGCTGCTGCAACTCAGCACAGCTTCATTTAGATTTTCCTCCCTCCCACAGCAAATGCTAAATCTATCCTGCTAAAAAGGAGTTCAAACCATGAAGATATTCTGCACACAAGAGGATTATAAAGCCCTGTGATGAGCCCGGAATGAAATTAAATATAGCCTGTGAAATGAATGCACTTTTCTTATTCTGCTCTGGGAGGTTTCATGAAGGAGATTTTGCCTCTCAAAGCCGTAAGTGTAATCTCTCAGGGATAGATCCCAAAATGTCCACTAAATGTGTGACAAATTTAGATGACTGTTAAAAAGGAATGTGTTTGCCTTGTCTGGGGTCTTTTTTTTGTGTTTCTAGGGCAAGGGGAGCGTGTATGTGCATTTAAGCATGTGTGTAGGAAAAGGAAGGCTCAGACAGTTGATCAGATTTCATTAGGTTTCTAACTGCCAGCTTTAGGCTAGTGGTTTTGGAATATTACTTGGGATCATTTCAAGTATTTTCAGCTTTGAAAAGCAAGTTGTTGTAGTTTCTAATTAAAAGAGGGGGAAAAAAGGCTCCTTTGTCAGTTAATAAATAATGGTCATTGACACTTCAGTTCAAAAAAACAGGAAACTCTGGAGCTTTCCTTTCTCCAATCTCAGCTAAGGGCTCTTGGCAAGAGACAGTGTCCCCAGCAGAGGACCACCTGCAGCTCAGGAGCAGCCAAGTTCTTAAGCTGAGATAGAGGAATTTTTTTCATGACCATGATGTCCACTTCCACTCCAGCCCATCTTGAGACCAGATGCATCCAAATACAGAAGTGGAGAGTGCCAGATTTACAGTATAAAACACCTTCTTTTAGCATTACTTAATATATGGGATCCTGGGCTGCTTATTTTATCCCTCATAATATTAGAAAAAAAAAAAAGAATTCTGCCAAGTTTAGTAGTTTAATGTAAAGCAGTGACAAAAAACCTTAAATGGTAAATTGTCTAGTTCTCTTATGTCTGCAAAGTACCATGAACACTCCTGCTGAAATATTCATATATTTATATATGTATATATCATCATATCTAGGATAGGGAAAAGATATACTTAGCATTTCTACTTGTCTCATTCATATCACTTATTTCACCTTGTGACAATTCTTATCCCTGCCTAATAACATCAAAATTATGTCATGCAGCTGTTTTAGTACCTTCAGAAACTTTGAAAAACATTTTGATATCTTCTCCAGATACATGGAGTTTGAGATCACACCCACTTAGCACTCAACTGAAGCTACAGATAAGACTCCTGCTGGGATCAGTCAAGGGAATAGGAAGTTGATGGGACTTAGGTCTCTGTTATGTTCATGCTACACACTGTCCCAGAAACCATTATATGTAGATGACTGGAAATTAAAACCTAGCTCTAAAATTAATCATGGCTAGAGAACACCACACTCATTGGTATTTCTGTGGCTCATGTGAGCATAAGGATGGCCAAGAACAGCTAAGCTGAGCCTTGTACCTCAATGTGAGGAAGGTGGGTTGGTAAAAATTTCCCTGGCCTCTCAGAAACTTTTGTTCTTGATTCTGTTTCTGTGATAACGATCCAAAAAATTTTGGAAGGGTCCCTTCATAGGAGTTTTACATGACATCAGCCTTCCCTGTGACCAGCTCAAAAAACAACTGTAAGAGGTATATATGGAAACAATAAAGACCTGCTGTTTTTATGGAAGTGTAATGCCATCCAAATAAAATCCACCATCTATGGAAACTTTCATTAAAAACATAACTCTCAAAGACTCACTACTAGTAATTCAAGAAAAAGAACCCTTGTTTTCTAATGTAAATGAAAGTCCTGTAATGTCAGGTTTATCAGAGAAAAAAAGGAGCTATTCACAAACACATCAGAGGGAAGTCTGCATGTGAAGATAATGAAGGGCAGATGTTATCTCATCTGAGATAAAGATGAGATGCTGTGCTTATGATTTCATGCAATAGAGTCTTAAGAATTGGTGTTTTATGCATCATATGCCATTGAAAAATATATTTTTTTCATTATATTTGGTATTATGCCTGCATTTTACAGGGGGCACAGAACTCCCCGGGCAAGATCAAGCTTTCCATCAGTCCCTGACAATGTGATAAACTGTCTTCACTCTATTTTTCTCTGTCTGAACATTTTTCAGTTCCCTGTGCCCAATCCTCTGCCAGTCCCAGAGCACATACATCTGTGTGAAGAAATACTGATTAGTCAGTCCCAGCTCTAAAGGGTTACAAATGTTGTAGAAGTGGCTCTGACAACAGAAAAGGACAGCAGAAAAGTCATTTTACATGAGTCTGATGCCTCATGCATGCCCTGTGTCTGTCCACCCTGTTTAAACTAGCCTTTTGTATCTCAAATACATGGAAAATTAATTTCAATTTATCAGACATATCTCAGTATATGTACAAAAATATGATTGCTGAATAATCGTTTTTTTTCTTCAGGAGGCAAAAAAAATTGTGGAATAACCTATAAATAATCAAATACCCTTTGAGAAATATTTTACATGTAATGAGTTAATATTAATTCAACAAAGAGGCAACAGCCAAAATGATAAAGTTCTATCATGAGTAAGGATTTGGCTATAAAGCAAGAATAAGTATTCAGCTTCAAAATGTACAGTGATTATTAATGACTATTTTTAATATATTGAAAAAAACCACTAGAGTATATAAAAAATAAGTGTCTCAGTGAAATTTAGATCAGTATTAAACTGTCTAACTGAGAATCAAAGATGTCTTGCATTCATTTCAGATTGCTAACTTGCTTTTTTTAAATGTTTTTAATTTTTTATTGAAACAATTTTTTTTGTTTTAGTTTGATTGAGTAAATAGAATGGCTACTGTGCTTTTAATTGAAGAATTATTTTAGATCTCTCTCATAAACCATTATCTTTCATGCTTTTCAGTGCCCAATCCTACTAAAAATATGGCTGTGACATATCTGCTGACATTATTTTTTACTTTTTTTATACTGGTGGGGAACCCTGTGAAAGGGTCTTTAAAACATTTAACAGGGTTTTAGATAACTCAGTTACAGAGTATGGCTATCATGTAAGCCTTCAGTGCTTACATGATAAGTGCAGGGTGTTTGATAGGTAATATTTGTACCTACTGTAATTGCTTGTTCTTGCAGATTGCAGAGTAATCCAAAAAGAATTCTGTAGTCACTCTACATCAACATAGAACATAAGATGTAATGTGTACATTCCTTCTCCAATAACACAGGCATAACAAAAGAATTAAGTAGGTGTGTCACCGACCTATTTATTTCCCACAACACAAGCTGGTTCTTTCAGAGCAGAGAGATCAGACACTAGTGTGGAAAGCAGCCCTGGAGTAACAAGTACAGCGAGTTCTGACAGGTACAGATAATAGCAAAACATTTTTTCTGCATTTCAGGTGCAACAGCTGAAAGTTGAATGTTGACACTACCCAGTTCTTTTCAAGTCTATTACAGAATAGAACTGAAATATATTTTGGCCTGAACAGGTTATTATCAATTTTAATATTCTGGGGAAGCAGGGGTGAAGTATGTAATTTATCTGCATTTTCTTTAACATATGTTTATTTAGGAGTTCATTTGTTTAATCTGTGTGTGGTATTTTATCAAATTTTCATAAATAATTCCTCTTAGTTCTTATTATATAAGCAAAGTTGTTACATTTGCCTATGGAATAGAAACAGGGGTTACTTGAGAATGAATCATTGTTAGCTTTGCTAACTGATGTTGTACTTATCAGCTTTAAAAGTTCCTTGTCAGATTCTCAGAAAGATTAGGTATAACCTGCTATTAATTCTTAATTTATTGATGGGAAAATGTTAGTTTGATGTATGCCTTGGCAATAGTCTTCCTTGTGATATATTTACTGATCAGAAAGCAAGCATCAACCAGGAAGCAAAATAATGAAAGCCTGTGCAATATAAGCATGGATAAAATCTCACCAGCAACTCAGCTGCAAAAAATAATTCTGTTGATTGCATGCTTACAATTTACTCCACCCCACAACATTTTTATGCTTTGAAGGATGAGTAACAATTGTACTCAAAGAAAGACACTTCCTCACCCGTATTCTCAATATGCATACAGAACAAAATATTCATGGGGACACGAGATGGCTGTGCTTGCAGATGTGCCATGAACAGCACACTACCTTTGCCATCCCTTATTTTGCCAGGGATCACCATAAAAGATGCAAGACACTGCCATAAATGACGGGTCAGCAAATTGTTTTGAGAACTTAATTGCACTAGTTCAGGTGTACTGCTGTCTCTGTGCTGTACTGTGGTGGGGAGATTCCCTGGGGCAAGACACATGGGACACATTCCTTTCACTCTTCAAATTAAGGGAATGAGAAATAACAAGTGAAGCAGGGCCATAATATCCTGACAGAGTTTACCTGGGCTGAGTTGAAGGTTTCATATGGAAAATTATTTAGGAGGCCACAGTTTGTTATGGGAATGTGAAGGGATAGGAAAAGAAGAGGAAACTGTGAATAACAGTTCTGAGGAATCCAAATTATTTTCACTAGTTTTATCAAGTGCAAGAAATTCTGGAAGTCTCACTCAATTTCCTAAAATCCAGCCTTCTAAAATAAGAATATTGCAAGTGTACCAATCTGATACTGGTTAACCATAACATTGCTAACAATTACCTCATACTTCAGATCTTTGCCAAGGGTTTCTATTTGCACAGAAAAAGGCTGGCAGTACCCACAGCCTTTGCTTCAGGCAAAGTCTCTCAGGTTGTTTTCCATATTTTTCCTCTTCCTAAATGCAGCATTTTTATAAGGTTCTCTGGTTTCATTCTTTCCATATGTTTTCTTCTTGGCTTTTGCACAACTGCCTGAAGTTTGGGGGTGGGTTCTGCCCCAGGAGGTGTCACAGAGAGAGGTCGGCTGTGCTCACCCCCTGGCTTGGGGTCCGGTGGGGCTTTCCCAGTGTCTCCAGGCTCTCTGCCCCACCAAGGAGGCAGTGTCCCCCTTGCTGTCCCCACAGCCTTCAGAGAGTCCCTAGAGCCATCACGCTCCCTCCCGTTTGGCCTGAGCACACACAGAAATAGATCCCAGTTGCACAAATGGGCATTTCTCAACAGACAAATTAGTGCCAGGCAGCTGATAGTGTGCATTTAAATGTCTGAAGCCAGGAGGCTGAGAAAAAACACCTAGATGTATGTGAGGTAACATAAGCTGGCCAACAGGAGATTCCCACTCAAGAGCAGGATTTAGCTCTGTTTTAAAAGGTAGTTCTGCAGATTTTTTAATAGAGGGGCAGGATTCTGTTGACATACACTTCACAGCTACAAATCAATTCCAGAAGTAGGGTAGATGCAGAAGCAATATTTAAAAAAGCCAAAAGAGGAAGTCTGTTATCCCAGCTGAATTCAAAGCAGTGAATCCTAAAATTCAAGTCCCCATAAATTTGATTTAAAGCAATGCCTTGAAATAAAATTGCTTTCCTCCCAAGAGAGCTGCCTTACACTTCGAACAAGCCGAGCAAAATCTGTGTTTGTTGAAGATGATCCGCTTGACACACACATTAGTAGATATATGAGCAGAGATTGTAATCTAAATATAGTAATTTTTACACTCTCTCTAAGCTCAATGAATAATTAAGTGTTTTTGCACAGTAGGACAAGAGGGACTAAGAGGATATCAGAACTGAACACATCTATCTTTGCTTTGCAGGGGTTGGATGACCTAGGGTTAATTCCTATACACAGACCAGACAAAGGAAAGGCCTCTAATTGGATATCTCACCCTGCCTAAGCCCTCCCAACACTGATTTCTCAGTGGTGAATGACATGGACTTGAATCAGTGTGATTTGTTGAAAAGAATCATCCCCAATCCTAAAAGCAGTTGAGACAGAAGGCAAACCAAGATATTTCTGTAACATGCTAGAGCTTAGTCATGAGTTACACCCTAATTTTATGATGTCAACATTTAGACAGAAATATGGAAGAACTTAGGCCTGGAAACTGTGAATATCAAAGGCAAGCTGGGGAGGAATATGAGGTGAATTGACAGAAAGGTAAGTTTATTCAATCTCTCCAAATTTACCCAACTTGAGTATGTAGCAGAAAAAGATGTCTTGATTTAGTCATGTTCTGTAGTGAGAAATTAACACTGAAACAAACAAACAGGAAAATTATGGCAAAGACTCTTGTGCATTTCAATGAAGAGAAAAATTCTAAGCAGGTTTATAGAAAGGCTGGATCTGCTCATTTGAATTCTTTGGCAGCTCTATAGTAAAACTGTAAACACACAGCTTATCTTGAAAAAGCAAAAGACTTAAAGCTAGATAAACCAGAACTCAAGAAATAAATTTAAGTGCTATCTTTGTGACCACAATTCAGCTTTTTTGTGCATATGCATCAAGATAGGATCCCTGACCACCCTTGCCCTGTCCTATGCTCAGGATGGATAGTAAGCAGGTTTATAAAAATCTTCTGTGTATTGTCCCCAGTATTTAAACTGTTTAAGTTCTAGTTAAGACAGAATTTATTTTTTCCCCTTGGTTTTTTTTTGTACTCCTTAGGACCGCAGTACCCATGAGAGATACTTCAGTATATTTCCCAGCTCAGTGGAAGCAGGAGCACACAGGCAGTTCTGTGCCTCTGAGTCCCAATGGACAAAATTTTGGAGGATTTGGACTTCAGCAGAGCTGTTTCATTGCCATCCTGTACACTTGACAAGTCATCAGGTCTTGGAATCAATTAAACTAGTTAGTTAAAATCCCTATTACCATATATACACAGTGGGGATGTGTGTGCTTTAAATTATTCTTTTGCATGATTTATTTGGCGTCCTTAATAACATCACAGCTCAGTAATTTTCTAGCTTGCTTGTTTTTCAGGACACAACTTTGAGACGCAATAGCCCCATGCAGCACTACAGGCTGGGGGCAGACTGGGTGGAAAGTGGCTCAGTGGACCTGGGGATGCTGGTAGAGAGAAGCTGAGCATGAGCCACTGTGTGTCCACGTGGCCAAGATGGCCAATCTCATCCTGACTTGAACCAGGACTAGTGTGGTCAGCAGGGCCGGGAAAGTGATTCTTCCCCTGTGCTTGGCACTGCACACACCTTGAGTGCTGAGTCCAATTCTGGGCCCTCAGTTAAGGAAGGATGTTGAGCTGCTTAAGCATGTCCTGACAAGGGCAATGAATCTAGGGAGGGTCTGAAGCACAAGTCTGATGACAAACAGCTGAGGGAGCTGGGGTTGTTTAGCCTGGAGAAAAGGAGGCTCAGGAGTGACCTTATCACTCTCTATAACTGCCTGAAAAGAGGGTGTAGTCAGGTGGGGGTTGATCTATTCTCTCAGGTGACCAGCAGCAGGATGAGAGGACATCAGGTTGCATCAGAGGATGTTTTGGTTGGATATTGGAAAGAATTTCTTCACAGAAAGAGTGATTGGACATTGGAATGGGCTGCCCAGGGAGATGGTGGTGTCACCATCCCTAGAGGTGTTTAAAGAAAGACTGGATGTGGCACTCTGCCATGGTCTAGTTAACATGATATTAAATCATAGGTTGGGCTCAATGATCTTAGAGGTCTTTTCTGACCTAATTTATTCTGTGATTCTTTGATTATGTGTTATAACAGACTCAGGATGATGCCTTCCTTTGGTTATTTGAGGGTCATTTTAGGACAATTTTCAACACCAAGGTCCCTCAAAAGGAGAGTCTCCACATATTCCCTTGGATAATAATGCTTTTACAATTGGGTCTTCCATGATGCTGACTACGGCAATGGGGATAGACTTCAGATTCTATGATTCACAGAATCATAGAATGGTTTCATTTGGAAGGGGACCATGAAAATCATCAAGTTCAATCCTTCTGCTCTGAGCAGGGACACCTTCAACCAGACCAGTTTGCTCAAAGACCATCCAACCTGGACTTGAACTTGCCCCAGGGATGGAGCATCCACAACTTCTCTGGGCAACCTGTTCATGTGCCTCACCAGACACAAAGTGAAGATTTTTTTCATAATAACTAATCTAAACTTACTCTCTGTACATAAGAAGTCCAGAAATTTTTTTCTCTATGAAGGTATTTGGGTTTTTGAAAAGCTTAAAAAAAAGAGCTGAATTGTATGGTGCATCTCATTTAAAAACAAGTTTATTCATTATTCTTTAGAGTTCTTCCATAAAAAGCATAAAAAGACTTGTTTCCTCAGAGTACAGCTGGAGTGGCATTATGGGTTTTTACATCTCCTCTGTTCCTGTTTTTAATATCTGATCAAAACTAAGACCAAAGCACAGTGAATATTCCTTTGCAAATTAAACTTTAGCTTGTGGAGTGACAGCGCGGTCTGAAGGAGGGATGACAGCGTGGCCTAACTGGAGATGGTTTCTTATTGTATTTCTGTCTGTCTTCTGGCCTGAATTAAGGATCACAGAGTGTGTAGGAGCCATTAGGATGTGTTTGGAAGATTTCAGCATTATTTTCTTCAGATTAAGGAATATTAACTTTTCCTGTGGAAAATCTTGTGCCAGTGATTTACAGAACAGACAGTAAGTGAAAGAAGAGATTAAAAGAAATATATTAACTGTTTGTTATCTACCTGTGCTGTCCTTTTCCACTATAATTAATGTTTTTGTAATGGAAACGATGGCCAGACACACATAGAAGATCAGTCCCTGCTTTCACGTGAGGAGAAAGTCAAGTACACTTAGAGGTTTCAAGAACTGTCTGTTGCCTGCTTCATATCTCTGCTCTGCACTGATAGATTTGTTGGTGCACAATTTGGTTTCCATTTATTATTAATTCTGTCTTCCATGTCCTACTGTGTATCAGATGGACCAGCCTAAAGCACTGACATTTGCAACCAGTTGATTTCTGTATCTGACTGTAGTCTCTCTGAGGGCTGAGTTCTTTCTTCCCTTCCTTTACCAAAGCCATGAACACTTGGAGGAGGGTTACCACCCTTACAGACACTTTCCTGAGAGCTGCCATGACAGGAAAGAACAGCTTCTGAGGATCTGGGCTACAAATTTGTTGATTATCTGTGTTCAGAATAAATCACTCTTCAGTGCTGCAAATTACTAACAAATAAAGCTAGAGTCCTGTGTATTCTTGCTATGTACTTCTTGCTATTTATATCTAATGAAAAATCAAGCCATGTTTCCTTGCAAATTGAGAGACAATGCAAAACTGAGCCAGAGTGTGAGACTACAATTGTGGGTTACAACAGTTTTGGGAAGCTGGTCTTAATCTGTAATTTTCCCCCACAGTAATTCAAATTATTTTTCTAAGTGATTGCAGTGACCTTTTTGTGGCAGCCCTCATGTTGTTATGGCAAGGCTTATATTAATATTAAAAGGTGCTCTCAGACCACATGCCTCCACTGAGACATACAAATGCTTGAAGGTGGGAAATCTGCCAAGATATTCTTTCTACACAGTTAGGAAAAGGAATTTATGGTTAATCATTGTTTTACTCAGAAGCAAGGAGGGAGAAGTATATTTTTGCCTTATGTATGCACCATTCCTCTACATCAGAAGAAAGTAAGGCCCAAAACTTTACAGATTTGTTTGCAAATATTACAAAAATATTTGAATATACAAACAGTTTGACAGGACTTTTCATAATCATGGTTGTCTATATTTACTCTCAAAAGAGAAATCATGACCAAGCTCAAGAAGAATTATTTTCAAAAGCAATTATAACTGAGAAACTTCACTGGGCTTGCAGAGCTTTTGGAAGTGTGTCAAAAAGCCTATGAAAGCAGAAGATTAAAAAAAAAACCTCACGCCATTTTTATAATATGTTATAGAAGGTTCTTTGCAACATTTCAGGATCAAATTCTGCTTTTTTAACTCTTTCTGTCTTCTCACATGCAGGAAGAAATTTTTCAGCACCACAGATCTTAATACTAATATTTTTTACACTTTAATTCTAGTTTACATGAATAGAAGTCAGTACATGTGATCTTGTTCATCTATGGGCACATTTCATATAAGATCCATAAGTAATAAGTGGTTTAAAAATACCTATTTCAGTTAATTTCTTTTGAGAGCCACAAAACCTGATTTTGAGTTTGGCCTGTAGACATATCTCTGGGTACTGCCCAGGCCAGTGGTGTGATGGATGGCAAACACTTCTGTATTTACTGTGGCACAGTGCCCAGCCTTTATACTGTCTGCTTCCTCCTCTTTGCAGCCCATGAGGTCTCCAGTTATTTTTCAAAATTGCAGTCCTCAAATGATACCAGAATTCCAGACGATAGCTGAGACATACATGTCTCCAGCATACCCTCTTATTTTATGAGAAATGTCAGTCTCTACCTAATGAGCCCAAATAAGTTATAATTAGCAGAAAGCCTCTTTATACCCCTAATAACAGAATGGTCAATTGTAAATCAGTGGATGAGGTCATTTTTTTCAATCAGACTCTTCTGTCAAACACCAAAATTTTGTAGCTAAGAAAGCAGAGACTTCTTACAAACCACTAATCCTCATTCACTTCATAAGTAGCTTAGCAGAGTTCACAGGAAGATATGAATCACTCTGTTTATCTTTTTTCATTATTTTATAACTGTTCCAAAGAAAAATCTTTTATAGCAACAATTTATAGTGTAATAAACTTCCCAGCATATATTCATGCAGTTATTATTGCAAAATTAAGATTTCTTTTTTTTTTTATTCTTCTTATTCTTTTTGAGGAAGTGACTATTTGGATTGTGAATATTTCAGTCCCATTAGCAATAAAATTCAGAATCACTTTGACTAATTCAATGAACAATGCAGCAGCTTTATGAACCAGAAGCTTTTGCAGACATATGTTTGGGTAGAGACAGAGATGCAGATAAAGGGAACAAACCAATTTGGTGTTTAGGTAACAAAGTTTAGCTGCTTCTAACATGGAGAGAAGATTTTTTTCTTGACTCTTACACTGTTGGGTGAGAATGAGTTTCCTCAAAAGTTCACTCAAAATGTCTGTCATCTATAGCACACGAGGATTGGAACTCTTTTCAAAAGCCAGAGCAGAAGCAACAGATCCAATGATTAGTGTGATCCAGCTGTGGTTTATGGAGAGTAGATAGGTCTGTCATAATACTGCTGTTCCCACACTTACCCCATCCTTGAGATTTCAAACAGAAAAGGCCTACTGCCATTATCTGCTGCATTGATTTATGTTATACCTTGATAGGAATTGAAGCGAAATCACAAAAAAAAAGTGTTTAAAAGTTAATGAGAGAAAATATAAATCAAAATATAATGGAGGGTGAAGTCTACTGGAGGTTTTATACCTAGAGAGTGCATGTCTGCACACAAAATACCCCTATAACAGTATTAAAATCAGAGTTTAAACACCTTCTGGAATTTGTAAATAAACAATTACTTTTAGATACCTACATATTGTGAGAACTACAAATGTTTTTAATAACTTACAAGGAGGTTCAGTGTGAGATAATTACTTCTAAAATGTGTGTGGTGTGCAGTTTTGCAGCAGGATTTTGCATTGATGATTAATAATAGTGTTATTCAAAAGAATTCATTAAAATTACTTTTGCTGGCTGTTAAACTCTATTGTACTTAAATGAATTTCATTTTACTTTTCTATTGCTGAATGGTGGAGGAAGCAAACTTACAAATTATTTGTTTTAAATAAGAACAACAATAAAACTAATATGCAGCAGCTCTTTAAACTTTCACTTGAGGACTATTTTTAAATTGTATACAAAACATCTGTTACAGATACTAAAATATCTAGGACTGTCTTCCAGATGTGAAATAATGTTTATCAAAGGACGGAACAAAAAGCAGCTATCACTGAAGTAGGTCAAGAGGGAGGTCTCTGGATTACACAGCTCTACCAGTGCTTCACAATAGGCAGTGGGTTATGAAACAAACACGTGGTCATAGTCAATATAACTTTATTTGCCTTATGAATAGGGTACTTAACAGGACATATCACTAACTGAGACAAGCTGGGATTCAGAGGAGTACACTGTAAATAACAAGCAGCCTTATCCATACAATTTGTGTTGTATGTTTAAGTTAAAGACTATCTGTCATGTTCAGACAGAGATTAATTGTTGTGCTTAGGCACAGCTCCATCTTGAGTTACACCTTCCCTGAAGGAGTTTGGCGAGATTAAAATGCTTCCCAAGGCTCTGGAGCATTTGGTTTGAACCTGGAGTATGCACCAGCTGCAAGCCTGTTCTTTGTTCCTCTTAGTGGGCTGGTCCCTTCCCAGTGACACCATCAACACCTTCTGTGAGCAGAAACCAGTAGACCCTGAGATTGAACTCAGCTTCTACTTTATAGCTATGCTAACTAATGTCATCCTTTCTACAAAGGCTTTCTCTTATAATTTGGGCTTTCAGCCATGTCTTTAAACTGCCTTTGTATCTATCTTGTCCACTAGAGCTGACTGTTGCCCTTTATTTCCTGATTTACTGATGAATCTGTTTCTTCTGTGCTGCTTTTGTGAACTTTCAAGTAATACAGTATATGTAGTTTTCTCATACTATGTGTGCAGACATTTATTTTACTCCCATTCTTACAGAATTTATTTCTCCCAGTAAATGGATGTTGGAATTTTAAGAGGCCCACAGCATCACAGACATTTTGGTATCCTGAGATTATCCTCATTTGATCTATTCCTGTTCAGATGATAGTGCAGACTTGGGCCATCAACTGACCCATTAAGCTCACAAGCCTTTCATAACGTATTGGTGGTCCCAAAAGTCATGTGCAGCTGTAAAAAAGTCATGGTTCCAATGTAACCTTTGCTGATCTTGAAATTAACTGTGAAAGCTAAATGAAAATATCAGGAGTGATGAGGTGAAGGATCCCTTTGCTAAAGTTAAAGAAAGAATTTGTGGCATCCTGAGAGGGAAACTTTTGACCATGCACTCCCTAGCAGTGTATCACAGTAATGAAGAATGGTAGAATGTTGCATTCCAATCAAAAACACTTTGATCTTTGCTTGCAAGCAGAGATATTATGTGTCCAGATACATAAAATTGAGGTTGTACTAGAATTCCTGTTATACTCCTCCAAAATTTCTCAGTCTGCATTGCAAACACCTAAATGCAAGAGTCAGCCTCCTGGGATTGCTCACTGTTTGACAGCTTCATATAAATTGAATATTCAAATGCCTCTTCTTTGCAGTAAGGTACTTTATAATGAAATATCTAAGTGATATAAATCAAAAAGATGAGACGAAAATAGTTATGTGCTGGCCTTCTGATGGATTAATAGATAATGTGCTCATTTTTCCAGTTTGAGGTTTCAAGCTTTACTGCTTCCACCTGTGTTCCCAGGGCTTTTGAACTGAATGAATTTCATTACAGCATGGTATCTTTAGTCCTACTTCCCATAGTACTTTAGTAAATCCACCCCATGATTTGGCAGAGCAGGAAGATTATTAGGTATTGTTGGTATATTGAAGCAGAAAGCAGAGCTGGTTTTAATGTCTGAACAAGTCTGCTTTGGCAGAAGGCCAAAAAAAAAAGGGAAGGAAACAAGCTCATGACCTCCAGGCAATTGCTGGTAGCTCTTTGGGGAGGCTGCTGGATCATGATAGCAAAAAAGTCATCACTGTAGATTGTGGCATCTTGACTCTGAGAAAAAATGGTATTTTCCATTTATTAAATTGCTTTATATGTAACAAGAATTCAGTCATACTTCTAAACAGACTTATAAGTCTTGATACATAAAGCAGATATCATCTATATGCTAATACTTCCCATGCAGTGATCCTGTGATCCAGTGAGCTGAATAGAAGTATAGGGTAATGCTTCAAATCAAAATGTGTGCTGCTTTTTCTTATACAACTGTTGACCTTTTAAAGATGATTGCTGGACTGTGAAAATACATTCTTGCAAAACAGAATCTGTGGACCTTTGCACATAATTAGATAAGCCAAGCTCTTATTTGCCCAAGGAGGAAAATAGAAATCAATTCCCAAAAATTCCCTCCCTCCCTGGTTCAAATGAGTCATATGACTTCTAGCAACATCCTGGTGTTATTCAATATTCCATCTGTGTTGACTGAGGCACCAAGAGGTCAAGTGACTTCAAGGGTGGCTTTCCCATTAAGGCAGATCCAGCAGCTGTCTAATGGAGAAAACATAAAAGCAGTATAATATTGGTTGACACTGGAGCATTTAAATAATTGCAGGCTGGGAGGAGATGGCATTTTCCCATTTCCCCATAGCAGCTAAGGCTTTACAGAAGTTGCTACTGAGATGACTGCAAGCAGTGGACTTTTCACTGAGCTGCCAGCAAGCAGGGGTTTTGCATTTCCTAGCACTGATCTCTGATCTCCAGGCAATGCAGTTATGTTCATAAACATTTACCTGGCCTTGACCTACTCTCCTGATAACAAAATAAAATCAGTTTAAAGAAAATGATAAGCTCATCACTCCTTATAAAGTTTATAATTCACACGTAAAATATAAAAATTCATGACTGTGTTACAAACTTTTATGTAGACTTGTTTTCTCTTTGATTCTTAAGAGCAGGGCTAGGCACAAAAATCAGATATTTGCCAACACTTACTCCGTGGCAAAATGTGGAATAAACCATAAATACTTTAGTCTGAACAGAGGCATAATCTCGGTGTGAGTGGTAACCTACAGAAGATGTTGAACTGGTCTTAAGTCCTGGTTGGAGAGTCTGGTCTCCTGGCAGGTACAGAGAGACACTGGCAGTGCTGCTCACACAGAAACTGCCCTTCTGCCTTGCCAAGTGGCTTGCTATTGGAACAACTTCCAAAATGTGCAGTGCTTTCATCAACACCACTGAGCTAGTCACCACCTGAGAGCTGAGAAAAACACTCTTGTGCATGTATCTTGGCCTGATTATGCTTTTTTATAATGTCTACCAGCTGTGGGACAAGTTCTGCTGTGCAGCCAAGATGCAGCTGGGAAGCCCAGTAAATCCTGCTTGGTGCAAAGGTACCCCTAGCATCCCCTGCAATAAACCTGGCTTGTCAGCCAAAATGTCTCATGCTACCCTGAGTTATGCAACCAGTTTGAAAAAGTAGGGAAGGATGAAATCAACTGTTAGCATCTCACACAAAGTGGACTTTTACTGTCATGCAAGCTGTCCCCTTCCTCCTCTTGCAGACAAGACATCACACCAGATTTCAGCACAGCTCCTTCTGTTCCCTGGCTGAACCAGCTGCACTTCTGCCAACTTTGCAAAAACAAAACTTCATAATCTGTTTCAATTGTAATGGATTTCTAGAGGGAGTGGTGTAAATTTTTTGCTTCTTTTGTTTTTCTTTTTAATTTGGCCTTCAGCGCACTCCATGCCCAGGCCTCTGTCCAGTACCAATATCCGAGGCAGCAGCATGAGGTAAGCAAGAACTCAGATACCGATGAGAGAAATTTCCCCTTGTAAAACAAAGATAATGATGTCAGCTTATTCAATGGCAACAATACTTAGAAATTCCCATTAATTCCTGCAATTACTGACAATATACATAGGCATCAGTCCAAGACTAATACTTTTGTCCTGGACACTTTCACTTTTAAGGGTCAAGAAGGAAAAAATAATTAAGCAGGACAAAGTGGAACTTTGAAGCAACACATGGGAAAGAAACTACATTATATTCCTTGGCTTTTCTAACCCTTGTTCTCTGGCTGTCCTGTTCTTAGCCCATTTATGTAATTAACTTTCTGACAAAAAAAAAAAAATGCAATTCATTTGTTTGCTGGAAATATGTCTTTATACAGTTTTCTTGGGTCAATGGACTCCTCTAACAATATGGAGTGAATAAAGACAGGGAAGAGGGAGCCCAAAAATATCTCAGGGAACTTGTATAGTTGAAGAGGGATGTGTGTAAGAAGAAAAGGACAAAATTTTTAAAGGAGATATAGACAGAGTTTCAGGATCTGTATCCAAGATTGCAGCCTAGAAACTTGTGATAAAGTTGCTTTAAATCCACAGCTCCTTTGCTCTTTAACATTCCTCAGGTACTCAAAATCCAGTCTTGCTCTGCTTTGAAGAGTGTTTTGTCTAATTTCCCCCCAGATTAATTAGGGAGATCTTTTAATTCAAGGTTCCTGAGAGTAACAATTTCCCAGACCTCCTCTTCAGACTTCACTACAAAAATAATGGTGATGTTGACTAATACTAGTTTAGAATGTTTCCCTGAGAAATGGAAGAAAGGGTTAACATTTTTCCTCAGTTTGAGGTGTGCAAAATCTTTATCTTCTACCTCTTATAAAAAGGCTGCATAGCAACTGCTGAGGTTTTTAGGCAAATGCATTAAGGAAAAGTGAAGTAGTTTTTTTGTTTATATTCATGCTGAAAAGTAACATTTTTTGTGCATATGGACAAATATTCTAGTGAAGTGCATGGGGAGGAAATATTAATTTTTGATTCCAGTTTATTACATTTGGATCAAAGATACGCATTCCTGAAACATAATCTTGGAAACAAAAGCAGTTTATGCACATTGAATTTTTCACCTTAGAAAAAGCAGATATAAGGGATCCAAAGTTAGGATTCAGTACTTTAATGATTTTGTTCGTCTTCTCGCCACGTGAAACTGCAATCCTTTCCTGACATTATCAGAGCATAAAACCAGGAAGTTCCCTCACCCAGAATATCTCATATCTGGTTGCAAAATTGCTCTCCTGATATGTGGTTTTGAAATCTTTCATCCAGATGAAAGATCTGATTTACTTCAGCTCTTAGTTTCTGTTTGTATGCTCTAGATATAGGGTCATTTAACTGGTTGTACATATCCATTTACCTTTCAAAGAGTACTTTCACTTCCACATTTTTTGGTGTCTGCATCCTTTACTAGACTTAACACAGAATTTTTAACATGTAAGTCAACTACTGTTGATGCAACTTTCCGTCTGCTATTTCCCTTACCCCCTCCAAGAGAGCTTTCTTGCTGTTAGCTAGATCTGCTTAAAATAGATCCATTAGTCTGTGCCAGGCAGATGTTTACAATGTGAGATATTCTGAGCAAGAACTATATAAAAGCTCTGATTTTTCACTAAATTGTTCTGGTTTAGTTCATTAAATACCTGCTAAATTATTTTTAAAAATCTGGTAAGCAATACTGGAATATTTAAATGAGCATATAAAATAGTCTAGGATAGACACTGAAGTTAAACACTCAAAATGTTTATGAGCATGAACATTTTATGATATCACCTGTTTACAGAAAGTATGGACATTGAGAACAAGCTTTACTAATTCCCTCCTGCATTCTATTGCTCTTTGTATCTGCAGAGGAAGCTTCCCCTCATTTACAGTTTAGTATTGATGAGACTGACATACAGTTACCAAGTATTATATAAATACACACATTTGGGGAGCTGGGGTGGGTTTGTCAATTCAGAATTTTCTTGAAGATCTTTGTGATTTTTCTTTCCTTTTGGTTTCAGTTTTTGACTGAAATCACTGAATAAAGGATATTTAGTGAGTAAAATTTTATAATTCCATGACCATTCTTCCTTATTCTGAATTCATCTGTTTCTCAGAAGTTATAAAGTTTCTTTAATTTTTAGTAATTTGTGAAATGGCTTAATTCAAAGTACTGGTAAGCCCAAATACTGGTGAACAGATGTGGTATTAACAGTTGTGATTGTTACAAGACATGCAGCGTGGTCGGTCATCAGGGAAAGGGTTAAATGACATTCAAAATCAAAGTTTTATTCGTTTCTGGTCTGGTTAAATCACTGCAAATGCCTACATTTAACAGTACCACAAGACAATGAGGTCTGAGTATCAGCTGGTGTCTGTGCTTCACCTTCCATATGATGGAAACACACCCCAGAAAACATTTTAGACCATACTGCATATGGAGAGCCAGAAGTGACATGGGGTTCCAATTATAGTAAAAAGAACCATATGTCTAATTAAATATATATGTTTTCTATTGATCTCCACACTAATTGCTGAAAACAGATGCACATGGTTCATCTAAACAGCAATTAGCTATGGGTAGCTATATTATGTGAATCTCCCCCATACATCTTTTTCTCACCTGCTGCTCATCCTACCCACTGTGGAAATATTTTTTTTTAGGCTATGGATTTCTTTTAACTTGGAATATGCATGAGTTCTCATGCTTGTTCATATGTCACATATAATTAGCTTTCCCTGAAAGAAAGCATATATTTTAGAAAGTAGTGATATGATTTTTCTCCAGCTTTATGTGAGACATCTTAAAAGATTTCCTGAGGGTGGTGCTAAGCACACTATGAAAATCGCCCCTGCAATAACTGCCAAATTAGGAATACACAGAAATGCTGCAGATGTTTGAATGGAATTAATTTTCTTGGTTATTTCTTGGTGAGAAAGATTTCTAAAAATTTATTTTCCTTAAACTGCACAGAAGTAGGAGCAATAAAAGTTCTCAATGTGTTTCCAGTTTTAGCAAAACATACATAAAATTATCATCTGAATAAATTGCCCTTTTTTCAAGAAAAGTAAAAACAGAGCAGCAATTATTTTCATTATGCTAATCTAGAAAAAAATATATCTCATTTTTAGACACAAAGTCAATGAAGAAACCTTTTCAAAAATAAATTCTTGAAGTAAGGATGCAATTTTTATGCAAATTTTTATGAACTTTAGATGAAGACTGAAATCATCCTGCCCAGCTGGAGTCTTTAATGCATTCAGTTCTGCAAGGAGAACTTTAACAACAAAGGAAATTGCATTATGAATAGCACAACATCTATTGCTGCAGAACTCTGGCTTGAAGCAAAGATAAGTTATCAGAGTTTTTCTGCTTTTAAATATGACAGCCAGGAATTTTGAAAATCATCACTGTAGGCATTATGCTGTTGAACATGCTCATTCTCTGAAAACATTTGAAAATATATACAGCATAAATAAGTAAATTTTTTTGAAAGTTTTCCATTAAATTTTCAGTGAGGTCTTTTTATGAGGAAAAAAAATGGTTGGAAAAATTGTCACAATGAAAGAATTCTCTTCTAGTGAACCAGAGAGAAAGATTTGAGATAGAAGAGAGATTTGTCAGTTCTTAAATGTGTATTTTTCCAAAGGGATTGCTCTGAATTTTTTCTACACCCGTTGTTTACAAGAAAAAATAAAAAACATAGCAAATGAGCATTATCTCATTTTAAGTGTGCAGCTTAGGTGTGTTTCAGGAAACTGAGATTTTCTTCTCATAGTTAAAGGGAAAAGTGTGAAAGCTTTCAAAGGGCAGGGAGAGGAAAGAGAGCAGGATGAGGAGTGGTTCTTGTTAGGTGTTTGAAATGGTTTAACCACTGACAGTATTCAACACTATGTCAACTACAAATATCCAAAGAAGGAAATACTAAAGATGAAACACAGATTGAAATCAAATTTAAGTTTATCGTGAATGTATTGTGCTCAAGAAAAAAAAAAAAGCAGTTTATGCAAACCTGTAATTTTCAGGTGTCTTGCATGTTTTTTGAGAAGGTTTCTGATATTTCAGAAGAGATCAGAATGTCTGGGAATGATTCACAGAGTAATGACTTAACTTGGTCATTATATAAACAGGTGTTGGTTAGTTGTAAGTTTTCCTTGTCTCTCTTTCAAAGTCCAGAATTTGCTTTGCCAGTCTAGGCAGAGGTGAGCTACACTGGTTTAGCACTGCTTTGAATGCAATCCTTCATGCAGTTCAGCTGCCATTATGTCTCTGGACTTTAAGAATCATTCATAAAATCATTCATAAATCCTCTGCCAGTATTGCTGAAAAAAATGAAAAGTCTCCAAAAGACTATTTACTCCACCTCACATGGCCATTCCTCATTGATGATCAGAGTTATTTTGGAATTTTCGAAGGAATGAAATCTACACACATCATTATCAGGAGAAGTAATCATATATATTTCATCTGGTATATTCACACAGAAAGGCATTTGTAAAATGAGTAGCAAATGAGTCATTAATTTGCTAAAGTGGATTCTTTAAAATTACCTTTTCATGGAATAAACAATTTAATTTGGTAATACATGTTAATTTCACCAAAGAATCTTTTATTACAGACCTGGGAAAATTTGGGAAGGTTTGTTACATTTACCCTTATAGGAAAGACTTGAGTTAAATCCTGAATTCTAATTTACATCTTTTCATGGAAAATTAGTTTCCTGTTTTACATAACATAATGAATTTCAGAACGATTTTGAAGATTCTCTTTTGCCTAACTTTCAAAGTGGAATTTCCAAAATGAAAATAGATCAGAGCACTTTGTTATTGTACTCTGATGAAGACTTCCTTTTCTGAAGCAATCAACCCCCTTTTGTTCTGTTTACATTCATGGGTCATGTTGAGTAATGCCATCTGCTGACAGAAATATGGATGAGTGAGTCACACAACACAAAAGCTAGGGCAGGAGATAAGAAATCCTCATGTTAAAGAAAGACTAATGGCCAAAGAGCCTGCCTCTGTCACAGTCTGAAACTGATATTTATGAAAATGTTGAATGAAAACTGTAAGAATATATGTCTCATGTATCTGCAAAATGTCTGTCGTCGAGACACTTAATATGTTTAATAGTCCTTGATGGATTTTTCTTTCAAAATTCTTGTTTAAAATAAATCTTTGTGATTTAGCTAAATCTGGTAGCAATTTAGGATTCAGTACTGAGTGCATCTTGTCTTATGGAGTACCACACTGTAATCATATGTGTGAAAAATAATGTCTTTAGCTGGTTTTACATCTATTATCTTTGAGTATCCCCACCCCATCCTTTCTTATGGAAAACTGTTAATAATTTATTGTTCAATCATTCATGAATTTTCAGAACATATGTAAAACTTTTCACCAAGTAGAATTTATATTCATACTTAGGAAAATCTTCCAGGTCCTTCCAAAGAATAGTAACTATTAAAACTACAAATTCCCTACTGATCAAAACTGCCCTTTTTCCTTATGGTAAGTGGAAATCCTATTCACTTCTCTGCTATTGGTGGTCTGCTCAAAATGCAACAGCAGTCGTGTGAGAAGGATGAGGTAAAAAGCAAATTCAGTAAAACTGAAGATTTTTTTTCCCAGGTCCTTATGAAAATTCTTCATCACATATGCAGAGTTTTTTTAGCAGTGGTTGCCTTATCTCTAACTAGATGTGCAGTCTTGCATAAGTAGAACAGCAGGGTTTTGGTTGATAACATCTGACCTTAAAAGAGTAGTTGGGTTCTCATTGATTTTTCTGCCAAGACTGCATTTACAGTTGGGATGATTGATTAATGAATTTCTAGTTTCAGAGAGATTATTGCTACTTAAACTGATTAGCTAGCAGAGAAGTATTTTATGGCTTTACAGCAATTAATCTTTATAGCTAAACTGATGCAGGAGTATCCTTTTCACTGTAGCATTTCTAGTTTGTGCAGAAAACAGTACAGAAAAAGTAGTTGACTGTTAATCATATCAAGAAAACAGAAATACAGTTAAAACAAAAATGAAATGTGAGAATGTCACAGAATAAGTATATAATTTAGTAACAGGAGAACATGTTAAAGGCACTGAGTTAAATATGGACCTCTTTGTCATATCCTGTACAGATGCAACTTTGTGCACAGTGTGGTGTAGAGAGGATGGTCACTTGCTGCCACAAGGTACTCATTTAGACAGTGACAAAGTACTTAACTGAGCTCAAATACAGTCTCCTCAGGGTTGAGAAAAATTCCACTGATTGCTGGTAGCAATAGACAAAAAGAATATTTTCAAGAAAAATAAGTTTTTTCTCTCCTTAAGAGGAAAAAAGGAAAATGGGAAAGAAATTGGCATTGAAATATCGCCAGGTTCAGTTTGTATAATCATGACTTGCTGTAGTGCTGTGTTATATATACAAATTAAATGTACATTACACAACATTGTTTGTAGGAACTACGCTATATTGGATAACATCTCTGCATTTAAGAAGGAACAAAAAAATTCTAAAAGGCTCTGCCCTTGGGAAACCGCCTCACACTGACCTAATTACTTTATTAAGCTTGGATTGAATGGTTGATCCCAAAGTAGATAAAGCTGGAAGCAGGAAAACAGAAAATTCTCCCTCTCTCCCTCTGTCTCTCTCTCCCTCTGGGAAGAAATGTCATTAGGATGATGCTTTGTATCATAAAAAAATTCCTGCTGTGTGTCTCTGTTCAGGAAATTGGCCTAGGTAGCAAATGCATTACACTGTGCAGAGCTGCAGTAATTCATGAAAAAAAGAAATTGCCATAATTTTCATTTTGTAGAAGGTGCTGCAAACAGGAAGAAGGTTTGTGATTTGTGGGGTGTTTTGTTCTTCAAGTACAAGAAAAAGTGTATAGAAAAGGGGAGAGTTGAGACAGGAGAAATGGAAGGTGGGAGGAAGTGTTGTAAAAAATGTATAATGTGAAGGAATGTGAGAGGGAACACGGACCTTTCAAGAGAAAAAACACTGAAATTTTAATCTCACTATAATTTACATAGAAATCAATGAACAAATCTGATGAGGAAAAAAATTCCCTCCCTTAGGGACAAAAGCTGAAGTAAAAAGCAGGGGAAGAGCATGAAATTTCCACTGCCACTAACTGTAGTGTAAGCCAGTCCCTGGTGAAAGCAAATTTCTTCTGTGATCACTCCAGTATCCCCAGAGTGATCTGAAATTCCTCAAAAATTTTGGATCAGCAGAATAGCAAAGGCTGTCCTCAGCTTTTCTCAGTGTGCCTGTGAAGTACCCAGGGTACCCAGGGTACAATATGAGGATGCACAAAGAGGGTGCAGAATGTCTTTCAAGACAATTTCCAAAATTATTTTTAAATATTTTTGGGACTGCACCAAAACAGAATTGTGCCAGTGAAATAACTAGTTTTAACTACAAGTGTCTTCACCTCACCTTTGAATTATTCATGCTTCTACTTGCAGTCATGTGACCTTGATAAGCTTTTATCAGCTGTACTGGAGATCCCCTTCATGCAAAAATCCTGATTTTCACAAATATATGTAACTAAATGAACTGTTAACCTCTGCTCTGAACTAAACTGATAAATTG
The DNA here is from genome assembly GCF_050655825.1 of Lonchura striata. NCBI lineage: Eukaryota > Metazoa > Chordata > Aves > Passeriformes > Estrildidae > Lonchura > Lonchura striata. The sequence goes on from NC_140704.1 coordinate 29,992,483, forward strand.
CTATGATTATGATCCTCACAGGAAGTACTTTCCTGAACTCTGTCTCCCAAGACATATAAACTCAAAGGTTATAGCACTGCAGTCCTAATCTTACTAACAGCACAACAACTTGGGATACTTTTGTCCACATATCCTTGTTTCCTGTTTTACCTACGGTATTGGGGTGAAAGCTGACCTGTAGCTGTCTTTTTTCATGTTTCCTTGTACATCATGTAAAAGTTTGGAATTTTTATGTCATGAGAAACTTTGAAGTTTTCATAAGTTTTGTTCAAAAATTGAAATTTCATTAGAAAATACAAAAAGAAAAAGTTTTCATAAGGTTTATTTTAGGCTAAAGATTCTTTGCAGAATCTCCAAACTTCATCACAAATACTATTTTTGTTTCTGTATTGAGAGAAATATTTTAACATTACCCCATACCATACTATGTATCTGGCATGAGTCATGGCTCACAACCTCTAAGACTGAGATGTTAAAGATGACACTATGTAATAGTTGAAATAGTCTATTCTATCTTTAAAACCATTAAAGACAGCTGTTATTCAGTGCTGATTGAAACATCTTATCTCCTTTTATAGATCAAAGCTGTGACACAGTATATGACATAGTGTGGCATTTGGATATTTTAAATAGATGGTCTTCAGATGTGCTTTATAGATCTCAGATTGAAATCCCACCGGGAAGAAAATCACACAATTTTGAGTTTTTTGAGTTTGCAAATAATTATAGCATTTCTTTCTGATGATAGGACCTTTCAGGGAAATGTGAAACATTTAATATAAGGGCTTCCTAGCACACAGACTAAAATTTTAATGGTAGCTGGAAAGCCCAGTGAAACAACAGCTTGCACACAGCCCTGCAGAAAGCTCTAAAATGTGGAATAAAAATGGACAGTAAAATAAAAACAAGCTGTATCAGTGGTTGAATTTGTATGTAGATGGATTTCAAATATAATCCTCAGGCTGGACAAAGCTACCTTGACTGAATTTCCATTTACCACCCCATAAGGGTGGTACTTTCTAAAGATCCAGGAAAGTTAAAAATAATTAAGTTTTACATGTGGAGAATAAGCTTCAGTTTGGCTTCCAAGTAAAATTAATGTTTGAAACACAGGCTGTATTTAGAAAATTCCATGGGGTTAAAGCCTGAAGGAATATTAAAATACCTTCAAACTGTTGCTGTGCTAGACAACTTTTTACTATACTTAATATACCTGTTAAGGACAGAGATAACTCAAGGTTAAATGTAAGTTACATTACTTACATCTGAGATAGAAGTGAAAAGGAATATTTTAATCCTTTTATTCAGGAGTTTGGTCAGGGATCTGGTTAAGAACAACCAGTCACCAGACTCCAGCCTGGCTGGGCATAATATTATTGCAAAGGCTGATGGCTGCAAATGCTCCGGAAGAATGTGAGTAAACAACCATATTAATTCAACTTGTATAACTGTATATTCAGGATCCAGATGCTTGGGAGTGAACTATTAATGGCCAACTTGGCTTGTATATTTAATTGTATGTTGCATGTTTCATTCTCTGTACTCTGCTATCTGTTTGTACTTGAGGCACAAACAAAAAGTGGGATAGTTATTTTAATGTAATAAATGAATAACAAACATACTACAGTCTCCTGCTTCTCCACTGTTTTCCAAGAACAGAAGCCCCTGAGAGTAGGACACTTTTCCTAATCTTCTAATCAGCCACGTTTGTGGTTAGTTCAACCATTTCCATTTACTACTATTTATTTTTATTATTCTTGTCACCCCACACAAGAGAAATTCTGGGGACAGGAGGGTGGGTAGAGGAGTGTTACAGGAGAGAGACAGAAAAAAATAAAGACAATATAATATTGCAGAAATCCTGGCACCCTTATGTCACAGCTTAAGCTCTAGACTAGTGCAATATCCTGAAAACAGTTTTTTTTACTGTGTGAGCAAAGTAACAAATTTAGCTCAGTTGAAAAATAAAAAGCTTTCCACTGTGACAAAGATTAATGCTTCTTTGAAGTATTACATGCCCACTGTGTTTAATGTTACTTCATAAGATAAAGATGGTATCATTGACACAAGATTTTGTGTTTTAAAAGTTGAAGAACCACTCTGAAGTCTGTTTTTAAAATTTGCTTTGCAACATTTAGCCACAATAAGAACATTTAATTGCATTACTTCAATACAAATGACATTAGCCAATGCACTCTCCAGTACTGTGTGTAGACATGGACATTTGCAACTCCACAACATCCCATTTACTCTTCTAGACTTGAGTAAATTTTGGATAATCCTTGTATAACTATTTTAGTATTCTGTAGGTAACAAACACCATAAATAGATAGCTGTAGAGAATTGGTTAGATACAGGCTGCAATGGAGTAATTTGCACTGAAAGTCACCTTACATTAATTTCCTCTAAAACTTTATGTTCATTTTATCTGCAAAGTTATTTTTGGGATGAGAAGCTGTCATGATTATGTGCTTACAGAAATTCTCATGCCAGAGGCATTCACTAGTTATTAGAAACATTTCTGTGGGTTTGGGAGGCATGCAGCAGGGACCAATAGGTAACTCAAAAAAAGAAAATACATATATTTGCTGAGTCAATTGTGTACTAAGAATAGTTCTCCCTGCTCTAGGAGTTTATCCCTTGCTTTGCACATATTGCTGGCTGGCCTTGGATAGAAAATAACCACAAATTTCATGGCCTGTGTATATTATGATAGTATCTTAGCAGATAATATCATAATGAATTTCTAGTTAAGGATCAGCTCCCAAATTACCTAGTAATTACTGACAAAAATATAGGTAAGTAGATTGTTGATAGTTGATAGTTGATTGTTGGTTGTTGATGGTTTGATTGATTAGACACAGCTATGTCAGAGTACCCAGAAGAAATTCACACAAACACCCACTCCGTGTACACACATACACACAACTGCACAAGTCTGAACGTGAGCTCTTTGAGGCAGCAAACTGATTTGAGGTGGCAGAAAAGAAGGATGCATAACCTGGAGGAGTTTGGGAGGGCAAGATTAATGACAGATTTATCATTTGTCCTCAGAGAATGTCAGACACAGCTGATACATCTCAAATAGTGCAATCTCATGTTGTAAGAAGCACAATACTCATATTTGTGTATAAAGAGTGCAATTCTGCCATGTTAAAAAACCATCTAGGAGTATAAATGCCAATCCAAAGAATATTTAATACAGCTTTTACATCTCAGGAGTATTGAATTGAGGCAGATTTTATGGGGCATAGGGTTGTGGTATCTGAGAGACAAATGTTGAACCATGTTCAGCTGACTACTGTTATTACATCATTACTGTTTTCATCCCAGCTGCTACTATGCAGGCAATTACACAGAGTTTATTAAACTGTTTTCCAAGTCAATCCAAATGTTCTAGAATAAATGTTTTCATTTATATTCTGTTAGATTTAATATGTTTCAAAGCAAAACTTTGTGATCTGAAAAAAAGCAACAGTTCTCAAAGAGTATCAGAAATTCAATTGTGGACATCTTGAGTGAGCAGTGGTACTCAATAATGTTTGTTTTGTTTTTTTTTTCAGAAAAATTTTTTCAGCATTTTAAAATCTCAACTCCTGAAATGAAACTAAGACAAATAGTATTTCATACCATCTTGCTTTTTTAAAAACATACTACTGTCAAAATTCTTTGGTAGTCCCACAATCCCTCCATGCATAACAGTGTATCAGAATACTATCAGGATTCCAGCTGGCACTTGAAGAGATCTTCTGTGTAATCCTATGCACATCTCTTCAACTCACTGATTTCTTTCTTCGTGATTGAATTTAGACTGAATGCACTGAAACAGGAATTGTTTAATCATGAACTTCTGATTTCTACTGGAACTCCAGCAATTACAGCATCCTATAAATTCTCTGTACAAAGCACAACTTAGCTGATAAAAAAAAAAAAAACTTTTTCTGTAAAGAAAGGCAAATTAGATTTTAATATATTTAGCTTTTCTTAATGTGTATTTGAAGAAATATATTATATGTAGTGTTCATGTTAGCTATTGCACTGCCATTTTCTAAAGGCAGGATAAGGATGGTGGTATATTTCATAAGCATAGCTTTTTCTTTACAGATCTTAGCCTTGTAATTTCAGAAAAGTTCTGAGATAGCATGAAGTTTTAAGATCTCCACGCCTGTTAGAAAACTAGAAAACATTTTCATAGGTACTAAGATGAAGTACCTGTGAAGGAAAGGAAACATTTTTGCCATCTAAAATGTATGATATAACCAGTCCCCAATTTTTTTCAATAATTGTTCCAAATATTGTATTTCTGTATCTCTATTGTCTGTGCCAAACTTTTTGTTTATAAAATAAGTTTATTATTTGAAGTATGTAAAATCCTTTAACAGACATGCAGTTTTGTCTTGAAGAAAGAAAAATGTGGCTATTTGATCATATTTGACTAAGAAAAGTATGGCTATTTGATAATATTTAATTTAATCCAGAAATGCTATGACAGTCACAGGGGAATTGAGAGGGTCTCTTTTAAACTCAGGTTGGTATTCTGTGTGTTTCCATTTCTACTTGATGGTACAACATCTTTCCTAAAGTACTTAAGTGACAATGGAAATATCTGAACTACATTTTATTCGTAAATACAGGCATAATCCCTTCTAGTGTACTATAGCCTAGCTATCTAATGTACAGTTTTTGACAGGTATTCTTACTCATTATTTATTTATTTGTGTTTCTTTAATGTGAAATTCTTCAGCAAAACTCAGAATTCTGTGTCTTAAAGGTGCTCTCATAGCTGACTAAAATGCAAGCCACTCTTTCTGTAAAATTTACAAATTTGTGTATTTTCTGCATGAGTTCAAGTAACATTAGAGTCATGTAAGGGACTCATTGACTCATTAGACATTAGAAAATAGCAGAAATTTATAGGAGTGTGTCTGTGGGTCTGCTGAGTAACTGATCCCCTGATCTGGTGACAAGGAGTTAAATGTTTTGACACCTTTTATTTCAGCCTATCTCTGGTTTGTTTCATTGGACTGAATACCCAGTGATGGCTGGATCACATCAGCTCTGCTTCTGCTGCATATCATTGTTTAGTTTCATCCAAAAAGTGTCCAGTTTCAGAAGTCCTAGAAACACTGTTCACCAAAATACAGCAAGAGAGGGCAATCAGGAGACTGGTTTCAATATTTTTAATCTGAGGAAAAAAATTACTATGTAAATATCATAGTTTTCATGTGCTGAGAAAAAACTAAACACAAACCAAACCACCCTACCTTCTGAAAATCTCTGCTGGTAAGAGCAATGCTGAGAGAATTGCAATAAATCAACTCTCCATACTAAAGAAACAAAATAACCTTTTCCAACATCAGAACAAACATCAGGTTTCTGTGTCACTTACCTGTTAGCTTTGAAGAAGATATAAACAAAGCATTAAACCAGACTACCAGCTTCCCCAAAAGGTCATACCTGCCAGCAACATATCTCAGAGGGTGAATTTCACAGCAGATCATAAGCAAAGCTGTGCTGTAAACATCAAAGTCCCTTCAGATGTTAAAACCAAAAATTGTTGGGGATTTTGTGGAATTATGAACACCTAACAAGAAACTGGATTTCATGCCTGGCAGGTTACAGTGCATCATGTTAGTGAGTCCCAGTAATGCTGTTATAGTTGTGTTCCCTCTGGTGTACCCCTAAAATTCCAAAGATTTTAAACTAAGCCCACTCTACCCTGGTCTGCAGCCTGTTTACACAGGCTGCTTGAGAATACCCATACCACCTCTGCCTGTGATGCTCCTGCATTAGGAAGCAGCATCTGGCAGAGCCATGCCTTCAAGAAAAATGTAGGAGTGAACAGAAGGATTGGTGCTGGTGCCTTAGACAGCAGATAGGAAAGCTGCATTCATCCTCTTCTTCTGCCATAGTGGTTCATGCAAAACATGAAAGACAAGATTCCTTTCATCTTCATGCTAGACCTTTCTTCTCTTCTTGAAGAAAAGACCTCATCCACATTATCATTCTTTGGTAAAAATATGAAAAAAATAAAAGCAGTGCAAAATTCATTTTTGAGGACTATTGAGTATCACTCCTCCCTAGGAGTTCCTTAATACCTCTCCAGCTTGTCTTACATGGTTACTGTCTTTTTTCAGAGAAGATTTAAAGCTGTCAGTCTGATAACTCTTGATTTTAGAAATTTAATGCAGTTTTTCTACAGAATAAGTGGTGTAATTTGTTTATTTGGCTTATTTATATCTCTGCAGTGCTGCACCTACTGGTAGCTGAATCATCACAAGACACTCCAGGCTTCTTGAAAACTTTAAGGGAATTCTCTTTACAGAGACCGTATTGAGAACAGGGAGCAAGACTAGAAAAGACATTTGAGTTTTCAAAGAATTGTGACACAGAAAATATAAGCTCATGAAAGGAAAGGATGTATCAGTTGTCAAAACTCCATTATCTGAACAACCTCTTTCTAAGCTAAGGTTAAAGATTCCATCTTGACCAGCAGCTAAATAGTTACTTTATAAAAAGTCTAACTTCTTGTTTGGCTCAGAAAACTAGAACTTAGTTTATTTTTCCTTCCAAATTTCTCATAATAAGAAGTTAATGTAATTTACTTTCTTCAGTCATGCAGAAGAAAATACTCAGACACTCAAACAATTCCCACTTTTCTCAGTGTTTCAAGGATATGTGCTGTTTCTTAGGCACATGAAAGAGGTTATACAAAAATCTTATCGTAAAGCTAGAAGTAGTAGCTTTTCTAGTTGGTGTCTAACCAATATCTTTTCTTGGGATATTTCAATTAAGAGAAAAAATATAATGTTAGACTTGAAGTTGTGTTAATATCTTTGAAGGAGCTCTAGTTAGAACAGAAACAATACTGCTAAATTCTAGCAATGAAAAGCACAGATGTAATAGAAGTGTTGCACCTCTAATGTGGTTGGAACAGCAAAAGAAGTCCTTGCCTCTTACCAAGTTCTGAGGCTGACACATATGCCAAAAAATGTAGAAAATTCTTCTTTCTTGGATATACAATGAAACAAACATTTAGTCTGAAGCTAACACCTCCACCCCAAAGCCCACTGTCTCCAAGGCAGACCTTTGTAGTTTTCTGAAGTGCCTTTCTTGTATCTACTTCTCTATTCTCCAACTGAGAAGCTTCATTTCTGCATACACAGTTTAGCAAAACAATTATAAGCCGCATCTTGCCACACAGGTCATCTGAATTTTATTTAGGTTTTTATTTATGGAAGTACAGCCTTAACTCTATCTTTCAGCTACCTCACAAACAGGGAGAATTCCTCAGTTCTGGTGAAAGATAAATCCAGTACAGTTACATACCTTTGTCCCAGTAGTCCTAAATGGGACACACTTAAGTCATCTATCCAAACAAAAAGTAAGAGAAATAATTTGACATGCTGAAAAATGCTGAAAAAAACCCACCCTGATATATATGCAGTCTTTTTTGGAAGTGTTTCCCTTTGTCAAAATTCGGATCCTGTCCAAATCACTTTTTTGAGGGTGTTCCAAGTGCCACGATAGTTTTTCTTTCAGGTACCGAGGGCAGGCTATGCTCACATAGCCCTGATGAAACATTATAATTTCTGTAAAAATTGCAAGCTAGTAGGTATTTCCCTATCATTCACTATTTTATTGCACTTTCTCTCTTTACTAGAGAATTCTGCACCAATATTTCCAACTTTCCGTGGAGAACAAGCAAAAAAAAGATGTCAAGATGCCATATCCTACAAGATTCTTAAATTTGGGATATTTTTTTCTTTAGAAAATTTCCAGAAAGAAAAATAAGACAGATATTTTTAGTATATGCCCAGATGTAAATACTGGACTACACTTCATATAACAAATTACTGTTTTCTGTAGATTATCTAGGAATAAAAGAGCATAGCACTTAATAGGCAGTAAAAACTATGATCATGGTTAATATTTCCACCATTCAAGCAAAGCCTTGAAAATCCAGGATCCATAAAACCTCACAGTTTTCAGGTCTGTGCTTAAATTTAACAGATGTGACAATCTCTGAAGATTTCACTCACTTTCAGAAGGTATCAGAATGGATAAGTTACAGCCAATATTTGCATGTAGCTGCAGTCCAGCATGCCCCTTCTCAAAAATACCTTTGCACTTTGACAGGTACATGTTGCAATAAAACTGAAAATGGCACTGCATATGGGCCCTCCTCCCCTAAAGCATACTGTCTCTGGCAGCACAAGTACTGTCCTTCCTGCACCTATAGCTCTAGCTGAACCTGTAGGCTTCATACCCTATTGATATCACAGAATATTCTGGGTTGGCAGAGGCCCACGTGATCATTGAGTCCAGCTCTTGGGTGAATGAGCCATTCAAGTATTGAACCCACAACCTTGATATTATCAGCACCATGCTCTAACCAACTGAGCTCATCCCAACCTGTATTTTTCCTTTTTAGATGCAAGGTTTTATTTGTATAGAAATATTGAAATGCTTCAGAGCCATTCTATCAATGTTATCTATTTTCAGCTTGTCATGTACAACAGCCAGCTGGTCTGTTTGTGTTAGCTACTTTTGCCTCATTCCTTAGAAACTTACTTTAACTCACACTTCCCCAGGAAACTCTGAAATCCTGATGGGATGATGAACATGATGACAATTGCCTGAACCAAGAAATCTCCTCGGCTCACACACTCTAATTAATTATATCAGTTTCTTTACATTTATGTAGGGAAAAAAAATCCATTTCCTGATATGAGTGCTCTGTCAGATAATAGATGCAATTTTGATTACAGAGGTGATGGGATCAGTGATAGGTTGTAGCCAAATACCATTGTCATACTACAACTTGGTAGGTAGTACTTAATTGAACACGGGCTTTATCACTCTGTGAAAGCAGCATGAAATACAAATCAAATCAGGTGTATCTAGGAGTAGCCCTAGATAGGGGATTGAATTTTCAAGGACATCTAAAGAAAACAGCTGCAAAAGCAAGGGCATCTGTGAAGTAGATTAGCTGGCTTATCATGGGGTGCCTAAACACAAACCTTTCTGACATCCGTACCAGCCATCTGTTCCTCAGCCATTCCAGCCTGCTCCTGACTGTCACACACAAAGCTGGAGTGTAGCCAGCTCTATTTAATCGTGCCTTATATCATAAACCTTCTAATCCAACCTTTCCCCATCTCTGCTAGTGCTTCTTAACATGCCACCACTGCACATGTGCTGTGAGCATTGAACAGTCAGCCCTGCAAAGTCCCAGACCACCATTTAGCATGGATCCATCCAGCTCCCCCACAGTGCCCCAGGACATGTCTGTGGGATCTCACTGTTAACAGAATGGTCTTCATTAGTGGTAACTACCTTGTCAGTTTGTTCAGTAGCAAATATAAACCTTCTGATTTTAACCTGCCACACATGCACCCTGGCAAATAAGTCACGCCAAGACTGTTGTAGAGCCTACATTCATTCCTTTGTGGTCCTCTCTCAAAGCTGGTGACAATGACTACAACAAACTAAAAGTCTGTCTTCACAAGACATATATTAAGCTGAAAACAAGACAAGAGTTCCTCGAAATCACACCAAACCAGCTTTAGCAACTCATGGAAGATACAAAATTGAATTTATACAAATAGAGCAATCAGTTTCCATTTTCTTTATTAAAGACTGCTTTTGCTTCCAATGCACTGCTACAGGAGCACAGGTTCTGGACAATGGTCTGAACTATCTTTGCAAGCTGTTTGATTGATTTTATCTCAGTTATAGCAGTGCTGTTACACTAATGGGGACTGGGAACAGGGAAGTATTAAAGCAGATAAAATGTTTATATTAATACAATGAAGAAAAGTTCAATTGCAGTGCATGTAAATGTAACCCACTAGCTAGTTTGATTACCATATATTGGATACAATCTTTACTTGTGGCACCTCTAAATTCCTGTTATGTAGTAGGAATCTCAAAAAACAATTTTAATACAACTGTGCTTTCATGTGCATTGTTTAACGAGAATTTAGAAGTGTCACACAAAGCCATTAGCAGTTAGTATTAACAAGATAGTACAAGATAAATATATTTAAATCTTGTATATTTGAAAACTGAGAAAAAGTGGTTTTGTCTCCTACATGCCTGTTTCTGTGTACAACCAGAGGTGCCACAAGCCTGTCCCTATTTTCAGGGTAAGCTAAAGAACTGTATAGGGCTGACATGAAGATTTAATGTCCTTCCCAAATCCATGGGTTATGATGCTAGACTTGATTTAAAGATGCAAACCATCTGCACCCAGAGAAAGAGGGAAAAAATCCAGAAAGATTTTACAAACTTGCAAATTTTTGTGAAATAAATCTCTGTCCTCAAGGTAAGAGCCTGAATTGATCCTTACAGTTATAATTTGGAGTTATCATTTGACTTTATAGCAAGGGAGCCAAGTTAAGTCTGTAAACAAAATTAATGTGCAGTGTCAAATAAGCCTTCTCCAGTTCATAAAGGTCAACAAAGTGTCCCAATATGTTGTAATAATATGAAATCTTTTGGAAAATAGCCTGGGGAGGAGAGATGCTTCAGAAGGCTGCAGATAGAATGCTATTTTCTGCCAATCACCTTTGCAGATCTGTTCAGCCCTGCTGCACACTTCTTTCCAACCTGCATGACAGCAGACACAATTTCCTGCCTTTGACAACTCCCCCTCCTCACACACTCCCCTTCCTCTATCCAGACACCGGAGATCCCAGCTGCAGAGAGCTAGAGCTCTCCAGCTCTTGGATGGGCAGGGAAAGGAAAGCCCTCCAGTGAGGGAGGCAGTCGGGGGTGAGGTCTGCCTTGAAGTGTGAGCAATGTGTGTCCTGTTATTATTAGGGGCAGTGGAGGCTGGAGTATTGCAGGCTGTTGGGACTCAGGGCTTTTCTGAATCAGCTGGTACCAGTGGGTTCCGAGGTGGAACAATTATGGTAGAACTGGCACCTTAAATTTTTCCCTTTGTATTACTCCAAATGCTGGCATTCCACCAAACATCCTGCATTCTTATTTCATTTTGCCCCTCTTCAATTCATTATATACACACAATCAGAATACATATTTATGGATTTTATTGCAAAGGACTGCAACTCTAGCTGAGCATTACAGGAGCCTTTGCACTTCATGTTGTTCTCAGAAACAAAAAGATCTCTTATGGGTATATAGCACCACTTTAAGTCTTTATAAGTCTACCCTAAAGACACAAGGATGCAGTCATACTGCTGATTAGACCTTTGACAGACACTGAAAGAACATTTACTGCATATGGAGATTAGATAAGATGTTCTTTGTCAAGTTTTTTCTTTTCTGTTTAAGTGGATAGAATGAATGACAGGAAGTTCCTCTAGTCTTATATTTTCATACAGTAGATTAGAGAGGAGTTAGTTCCGAATTTCCACTTAAGATGTCTCTTGGAATGCATAGCTAATTTCCTGCAGACATGATTCTCGGGCTTTTATGTAGACTTTCAATAAATCTCTCAAAATCTGTCCAAATAACTTTCAGGCATGGGATTTTTTCCCCTTCCTTTTCTTTTTTTATGTTCTCTTTTTGAATATAGGCATCAAGTTAAATTCACAATGAGGAACTTACTGTGCTGTTCTGGATAATCACTTTTTACAGAGATTTTCTGAATAATTTTACATAAGATAAAATGCAGTCAATAGAATGTAGAAGACCTTGTAGAAGACCTCAATAGCAGCACTCATTAATACTGAATTTATAAGAAATGTAGATGAGCTTACATGTTAACAACTGCATTAGAAGGTTGGGAAGGCTGTGGTTCTAGACATGTTAATTTTGTTTTGGAAAAACATAATGGAATAGAGCTACAATATGGAAGTCTCATGGGCCATCTACACAGCTTCACTGTATGAATCCCATGATGAAGTTTTCATGGGATCCCCAGACTGTATTCCTATTCAGAATTTGGTGTTTAATGGCCTCTTGATATGACCCTTAAATCACAATGTTAGTAAAGCTGTACATGTCCAAATTGCTGATATATAACCTGGTCAATATATCTGTTGGTGTCCTGTGGTGGAGATGTAGCAAACATCCAAAATGTAACCAGCTGTTGAACCTTTGTTGTATGCTTCACTAATTACTTGTTTCATTCATGGACAAATATATTATATTTTCATGTAAGCATTTGTGGATCTGGGCCTCACTGGGATGTGAGCTATCTCCAAAATGGAAAACAACTGAATTACTGTTATCAATCAGCTTTACTTGATAGCCTGGTTGGTCAAAAGAATCATTTTTTATAGATCAAATAAGGAACTGGCAGAGGTTGGTTAATGACTTAATTTATCATTTTCTATTTTTAAAATTCTGATCATGTTATTTGCATGCAATGATGGTGATACGAGAGTGGCAGTGATAAAATTTATTCCAGTTGTGTTTGACTTCAAAGGAAAATTTGGAAATCTTCTATTTACCTTCCCAGGTCTCCAAGAGGTCAACTCACTGCTTCTCAGATAGCAAAGTAGTTTTGCACCTCAGCAGTCTCTAGGCACTATAAAAAGTAACTTTGAGTCACAAGCAGCTGCTTAAATTGGTCAGGAAGGAGCGATTCCCTGCAGATGGGAAAAGGAGTGAAGTGTACACGCATGGAGAGTTTCTGCCCTTGATAAATCTCCAGAATTATCCCTGTAATCCCAGTTCCTTTCAAAGCCATAGATTACTGCCTTGTCCTAAATTTTTGGAATATGTATTGGAACCATTTCATTCTGTTCTGCCTTTTTCCTGGAATACTCCCCAAATGGGTTGCTATTCTTGCATACCAGATATGGCTGCATACTACACTGCAATGTTTTGAGAACTCTGTCTTCTCTCTCTGTCCAGACTGGGTTCCTATTACAAACCACAAATTTTAAGGTAATTACTTGAAAAGTAAATGTGGTCCTCATGTGGCCTCACAGGAATTCAGCAATATTCCCTACTATAAGATTATGCCTGAAATGACCATTAATTCAACCTAGCCATAGAGATGTCTGATACACAGATGGAACATACCAGTGCTGAACCAAAAAAAAAAAAATGCATTTGATGGCATGTCCTTTTTGGGAAACTGACAACAATCTATGTCATACATTCATCATATGTTCTCTCTGTGAAACACACGGCAAACCTGATTGCCATTTACTTTGCCATGTTTTTTTAAACCCCTATGTTGACATAAAGAAACTTGAAATATCTTCCATTAAGTAAAAATAAGGGAAATAATACTCTTAGAAGCAAAAAGGCAGGAACTTTACCCTTTACTGGTGACCTTTAAAGACAGAACTATTAAGTGGTTCTGAAAGAGCAACACTCTGGTAACCTCAGTGATCCTCTCTCTTAAATGTCATTTGAAGCAAAAAAAAACACATCACAGTATATTTCCAGGTTTATAGAGTAAAGCTACCTCTAATACTATATTCAAGTTAATTTGCTGTTAGAGAAATATGATACCATAATGCTATTGTAAATACATGCCTGATTCCAGAGGGCCTCTATATTTTCTAATTTAGAGGCGTCCTTTTCTGTATATGCTCATTCAGAACAATTGCTTCTATCTCGGAGATTTAAAATGTTATTTAATTTCTTCTTTGTATAAAAATGCTGATTTGTTTCAGCATTGTTTTAGCAACTGCTTGTAGATTTGACATTTGAGTTATATGAGTTTTACATAACTGTCGAAATATTCCTGTGTACAGCCCAGGGGAATCAGAAAGTGAAATTTGGATTTTTATTATATGCTGGATGCTCTGATAATGACAATGAATTGATTTCTCATGTATGTTAACACCCACACTGTGAGGTGCTCTATTTCAATGTGGGCTCAAACTATGACATGAAGTCAATAGTCCTTGTATCCTTAAATCCTTCAGAAGCAGACCTAAATTTGCTTTCCCATTTCGGACCTTCTCTGCATAAATACATTTCAGTCAAGGAATTGTCAATAAACTCTTTAATATTCATTATTTGAAGGTTGGACTTGTGACTAAAGTTACAGCTAGTGATGATCTAGTTCAGTTTAGACTACAAATGCACTTATAAAATTAATTGTATAGTTTTGCATTTTTTTGTACTTTCATTCACAGGCCAAATTGGGCTCATCAGCTTCTAATCATAAGCACCAGGTACTGGCGTGCTTGTTAGTGAAGTTAAATTAGAAGTTGTTCAGGTGCACAGGAAATTCAGTCTGTAGAATGGGAAGTGCACAGAGAGGCACATTTTACTTTTCCTCTGTAAGTTTCCCAGGAAGTACAGAGATATGCTATATTCTGGGCATTTTGGCCTTCTCTTGGATCCTCCAAGTAATTTGTAAAAGTCAACATGAAATATGCCCAATAGAAACCAGTGATGGAGATGTAGGGTAGATAATGGGATTTTTCCAACATTTGAGCAGCTGGGGAAGAAAATAGAACAACATGTCTCTCTCCCTATCTTATGTTCTACAAGTATCAAGGCCACAAATCCTTTAGGCTTGGAGCTGTAACCATCAAAGAAATTTCAGACACATTGGTGAAGAGTAAAAAAATGGTTTTTGTTTGGCAGGAACATTGGCAAGGTCCCTGTTTTAGCTGAAGAGAAAATCTTGTACTGTTTGTAAAAATTTTTGGCCTGGATTGCTTTTGTTTTAAGGGAATAAGTAGCCCCTGGAGTAAAAGATGTGATAAGAGACTAAATTTGGATCCCCAATTGCAGACAGCTGTTAAATAAGTCACAAGTGAAATGACTTTGGCATTGTTAACTCTTGAAAACAGATACAAGCTGAACATTCAACATGCCTGAATTCAGCACCTAATTTTTCACTTCATCTCTGTTTTCTGTGAGTCCTTAAACAGAACAACTTCAATTTTAAATCTATAGTCTCCTGCCAGGAACTGATTGAAAAAATATGGTTTAAAAATAATGCTCTCTACGTATGTTTTTAACAGTAGAAAGTATCTTAAGAGTAAAGCAACTATTATACCATTAAATATATTTTAATAGAATTCCTCTGAATATTTTTGAAAACTAGCACCTTCATAATCTGTGGAAATTATTTTCTCACGTATTATCTATGTCCCCTATTAGATATATTTTGGTGCTTTCTGAGCTGCAAAAATTCCAATTTTAGAGCCATACAAGGTAAAATATAAGTGTTTACAAATAAAATTATATTTGCATCTACATAGTTTTTAAATTTAGGTACCTTGAATTGCTGTTGGAGCACAGGCTGGGAGCTGAGCACCCCCACCACCATTGGCTTATGACTTCTTATTTGGGTTCTCAACTTCCCTTTGTCTCCCTCTTTGGTCTTGCTGGCCATGAATACTTCAGCTATATGTGAGGCTGAGTATCTCCACTCATTTTCAAGTCCATCTTGACCAAATCCTTCAGTGTCAATCTGACAGAAGGCAGATGACTGTGCAAGGAATTCACTTAGGATCTGGGAGATCTCTGTTCTACTCATTATTCTGCCCCAGGTGGCCACTGGAAAAATTGCTTGTTCCCAGGATGAGAAAAAAGGACAGTAACCTTTCTTGCATACCAGTGGACATGCAGGCAGGGAAGATATTCAGACCTTCCCAAACCCAGCTTACAGTCCTTTACCCAACATAGTCACAGCCAGATGTGGTCACAAGTGGGAACAGATAGTCTATGCTGCAGAGGACAAGATTTAGGGAATCAAGGTCTTTGGAAGTTCAAAATATATTCCCAAACCATAAAAAGTGTATTTTTTACTATTTCAGAAGAGGTGGGTTTTAGGACAGTGGCACAAATTCAAGCAGGGGACCAGCAGTGTTATCCTCCGAGGAAGCGCCTTTCAGAACGAGTAACACCTCTGGCAGTGGCTTTACACAAGAACACAGCTCTGGCCAGATGCCTCTTCTGAGTGAAACCCACTGAGGAACTGGAATCCTTATCTGCTTCAGTTGTGCCCACTTGACTCCTTCTTGTCAATGAATCCTTCCCTTATCAAACTTGTCTTGTCTTTCAGGGGATTTGACCTTTCTGAATTATACACAGAGCTCTTGTGTAACAGCCCTTATATCAGTGTGTTTACCATCTGTTCTCCTTTTCTGAATGCAGACATGTGTTACTGTTTATCCACTATGTGTCACCAGTTTACTACAACAAATTCAGTCAAGTGGAAATCAGGTCAAGGTGAAATTTATTTCAGGCACTTTTGTTCCACTTCATTTTACAGTTCGCCACATGCTAATCA
The DNA here is from genome assembly GCF_050655825.1 of Lonchura striata. Classification (NCBI taxonomy): domain Eukaryota; kingdom Metazoa; phylum Chordata; class Aves; order Passeriformes; family Estrildidae; genus Lonchura; species Lonchura striata. Next base: position 30,008,669 of record NC_140704.1, read on the forward strand.
TATGAATTCTGAACAAGGATCAAAAAAACCCAAATAAAATTACATTTCTGGCTTCTGACTGACATTTTCAATGGATTGTTTCATTCACCTTTTGGAAAACCTTATCCTGTACTTCACTTCACTGGAAAACATAGCTGCTGGAAATTTTAGCAGATTGTTGGACAATATGGAAGGTGAAAACTGAACAGTCAGTGCAAAGCTAAAAAACAAAAGTATATTTGTCTTTTAGCATATTATAGTGGGGAGGGAAGTTGCATAATTCCCATCCTTTCCTTATGTGTACTGAATGTGAAGAACATAATGCAAAATCCTGAAAAAAATGTCCATACCCACTGTGTAAGAACTTGCCACCACCCTAAAGATTATGCAGATTTTAATCTGATTCCCTGGAAATCAGTCTGAATGTAGCCTTTGTGTTCTTGAGTGATACAGTATTGTTACATAGAATAATTACTACTAATTGTAATTCTGTGGGAATGGGACATGAATATGGGTTCAGGAGTGAGATGACTTCAGAGGATGTATACGATCAGATACCAATTACCCTGGGCCTCCATGACTGCTTGCTCGTGGGATTAGGTATGTTGGATGTACTCAGCCCTTTAGACCTCAGAGAATAACCCAAGAAATTTACTTGGATTGTGCAAATTTGCCTTAGCTATGGAAATGTCATAAACTGCTTTCCCCAGAAAAAGCAATTTTGCAGACCTTGAAGTGCATACCAGAGCTATTACCATTGTGCTTGTGCAAAGTATCCCTTCCTTTTTACATAAACATAAATTACTTGTTTCTGTAGACCCCTGAGAAAGTTTAAATCTAGTCAAGATTCAAGACATGGAAATTTAGTGAGTGAACATGCTTTTGCCTTAAAATATGCATTTCTTTCACATGATGCTATTTCTCAGTATTAACTTTTCTAAAGCAATCCATTCTTTTCAAGGAAAAAAAGGATTCTCGCAAAATGTTTGCAATTTCTACTCACTCATTTTATTACCATTTCAGATGTGTTTCATGACCTTTTACTAACAGTCATGTTCTAGTCTGCCGGTCAAAGAGCTTTAGCAAATAAAAGTACATGACACCAACCTCAATAACAGCAAATGGAGTCCTCAGCTACAAAGACAGATGCACCTTCCTCTCCTTTTCTCCCTCTCTTCTCCATAAGCAGGCTGATCTATGGTAAGATTGAGCAAGGATTCATTTCTCTGAGTAAATCTATTGTCACAGATTAATTCAGTGTAGAAAACTAACTATGTTTATAAAACATGTTGATAAAGTTATTGGGACAAAATGTTAATTAACTGTAAATACAGGTTAATAATATTCATTCACATAGCACAAAGACTCCCAGTTTTGCTGATTTGCACAAGTGTTGAATACTTTCACAGAGCTGTGTCCTGTTGTTTATAGATGTGACCTGTGATATTGATCCCATGTTGCCATTTTTCAAGAAACTGATAAAAAAACACAAGCAATTGATCATAACATGCTAGATATATTTTAGTTGTGGTTAAATATTTATATTTTATTAATCTGGAAAAGAATCAACTATTATGGAGATCCACTGAGCTAGGTTGTGTAAAGTATGCAAAGGAATTGTTGGTTCTGGCCCATATGAACACACAATCTGTCTTTATATGATGTGACCATTGTAATTCCATTGAGGGAATACAGGGCAACTGCTGCATTTGGGGTTGTCATGGTAATTCCATTTCAAAAAATTAAAAGAAGTCTTGAAGCCAGTTGCTAATCTCAAGGGATTCCCTGTGTCAATGGAGATGAGATCTCCTACAGGATGATGTAAAACAAGAGCCCACACATCCTCTCTTGATTTCAAGGTGACACATTCCGATTTCCAGGCATATGTCTTTCATAGGAACACCAGTCTACTGCTGAGGAGCTTAAAAAAAAAAAAATATAGCTTGCATGTTAGCACGCAACCAAAATGTTGCTGCAGCCAAAAATGCTGGCTGCAGCAAACAGGGTTTTGCTACAATTTCAAGAGGGACAAATCTTCTGTGCAGGTTTTTTTCTGCTCTTTCCTGTGTTCATATATTCCATCATGACCTTCAGAGAAGCATCTCCTGCTATAGTACTCTTTTTACTACCTGTAAATTAAGGATTTAAATATTTATTTCCTTTCTCTAATCTGGATGCAACTTTCACTAGGTGACCTTTCTCTGAGCTAGGGAGAAATGGATAGAAGCTCATAAACATATGTAACACATTTTTAGAGTATGTGTTGGGTTGACCTTGACTGGACCAAGCTGCTGTGTCACTCTTCTCCTCATTAGGACAGGGCAAGGATAAAATAAGATGGAAGAAAACATATGGGTCAAGATAAAAGGCAGTTTAATAAAGAAAAAAAAAAAAAAAAACACTGCACATGCATAAGCAAAGAAATCCAAAAGACTTATTGTCTACTTCCAATCAGCAAACAATATCCAGCCATTCCCTGGGAAGCAGGGCCTCAGTACATGTACCATTTCTCCAGAAGACAAATGTCATCATAAAAAATGCCCTTCTCCTCTTTCTCTTAGCTTTTATTGCAGAGCAGACATCATATGATATGGAATATCCCTATGGGCAGTTTGGGTCAGCTATCCTGGATAGGTTGCCTCCAAAAATCATGTCTATTATCTGCCAATTGCTAAGGGGGAAAAAAATTGAAGAGACCATGCTGAGGCTGTGTGAGTGCTTCTCAGCAACAGCCAAAACACTGGTGTGTTATCAACACCTTTCTAGCTACAAATACAAAGCACAGCACTGTGAGGGCTGCTGTAGGAAAATTAACTCCACCTCAGCCAAACCCAGTACACTTAATTATGATATTATTTCAATAATTTTTGATGGACAGCTGTGTTTTTATAACTAGATATTATTTGAGTGTGAGGTAGAGTCCCTGCAGAGCACTGAAATTCCTGTAGATTTAAGCAATTTTTCTAGTCAGAATACAAAAAAAAATGGCTCTGTTCCCACCACCAGGGAGTCCAGAGCAACTGCAATAGCTGGAACTGGTTTTTCCTTTTTTCTCCTCAACACAGTGCACTGCAGTAGAGATGTTTAGGTCACAATTTTGTGTTAGGCTGTTGAGTCAGGAACATGGCCCTCCTTGAGGCTGTAGTATTATAGTCAAGAAACATAAAACATCCAAAATCAAAGCACAGCAAAATATGTGTTTCTGCCTTTTCCTTATCAAAGCTGGATTCCTAAACTGTCGTCACACATGGAATAGAGCTGTAAGATAAAAGAGTGTTATTAAACGTTTGACCTTTGTAACCTGGCACCAGTCTCTCCTCTCAGTACAAAGGTTCAATTCCCCTCCCTCACCCTGCTCTGCAGGACTGAGATCAGCCTCCCTCAGCTCTCATCATGACTGCCATAAAGCTCAGCCCTGTCCTCTTCTAACCAGTCCCTAAATTAATCACTAACAGGTACCTGGCAGAAGTGTTAATTGCAGTGGTTCTTCCTTTGTAATCATCAAGCCTTAAATTTGTGGTACTATGAGTCGTGCTAAGTCCCCTCATTAAATCCATTAAGGATTTACAAAACTAGTATTTTTCTTGTGAGTATTTGTTAAAAATAGCAGAAAACATAAGCAACTGTCTTAAAATGTAGACAGAGTTGTAACATTTTTGCAGCTCTATTAAATATCTAATCGACTTTTGTAAAATTTTGACAATTATAACTAAATAAAAACTCTTTTAGCTCCAGTCTGGAAAGCTAATATTGGCCCCTCTTGAATGCCAAGAAAAAGTAACTTTGCATGTTACTCTTTTTTTTATTTGCATGCATAAGCATGATAATTAATTTTAAAATGCCCCAATAGACAGCATAAAATCACATGGTCTTTTCCACAATAGGAGTTCTTAGACTGGGCTTATACAAAACACTCCACTTCATGAAAAATATTTGATTATTCTAATGATTAGAAAGTTTTACATTATCTATTTCATAGATAATTGTGGAAAATGCCTGTCATGTCCATGGCAATGTGAATAAAGCTAAAAATTATTATGGCTCAAGAAAAAAATTTCTTATCATAAGAAACAGAATGAATTATTTGTGCATTATTTTAAAATTCAATATAAAATTATCTTATAAAGAAATTTCCATTCATAAAGTCACAGAACTTTGCATATTTAACTTGTCATATTTATAAGATGGCTCACAGTAGTTTGATGGCTTTCAGTAATTTTTTCAGCCTTGGTTATTTCACTGCATACAATCCAATTAATTTTTTTTTCCATTTTTTTTTTTTATAGAAGATACTTCTCTGTAATATAAAACAAATCAGATTCTATGAAGCATAAGGAAATATCTAATAGAGGAATTTACTCTGTTTATGAAAAATAATAATATTCTGAAAAATGTTCCATCACTCTCTAATCTGTTTCCCACTATTCATTGCTAGAATTTTAAGTTGATCAATCCTCACCTTTTCCTTCTTTTACCTTCGATAACACCTCATATCACATTTATATATGACAGAAAATAACTGCAATTGCTAATGAAAAAACATCTATTGAAAAAAAATCTTTCTACATGTAAATTGAGTTTATTGATCATCACTGCAATGAGACATTAATTATAATGATTTTATTTAAGGAAACACATGGCTATATGGGTAAGAACTTGGTAAAATATGTTGCTACCATGATTTGGACATTTTACATTTAATATGCTTTATTACTCTTATCCTGTATGTATATCAATCACAGTTGTCTCGCCTTCATTCACAGATTTCTCCTGCTTTCCCAAGAAAGTCCCATCATGTGAATCCTTTCCTCTTTCCTTTTTCACATTATCTGTGCAACCAATCTGAAGAAGAGGGTTTCATTTTTCCCTGTGAAAAGTGTGAAGGCATTTGTTTCCAGTCCTGAGACATGACCCTGGAATAAGAGTAGAGCTCACCCAGTCGAGACCTCCCTGTAAGATATTCTGAATCAGGTCTCTGCAACAGGCCTGAAAGATGTTGGTCAAAACCAAAGGTTCCTTTCATGTGCTTCAGTGACCTTCAGCTCTGATTTGCAGCTCAGAAGGGAAGCAGCAGAGGATGTGGCTGTCCTCTAGGAGATGGGGTTGACCAAGGTGGAGCTGAGTGCAGAGCAGCACTTTGAGCACACGGGGCACCTGCAGGACGCCACTCAGCTCTCAGCAGGGACGATCCCTGAGATCCTGAATGTGGTAGAACAGTTCTGGCATGTTGCACTGGAGCCATTCCCATGGCAGGGCCAGAGCTCTGCTGTTCAGACTGCCCCAGGGTGTCTCCACATCTGTGCTGTGTGCCGTGTGCTCCTATACAGGTGTCCCCATTTCCATATCTGCACTTGGAGGCAGATAATAACTGCAGCAGTAGAGATGTACATTAAGATTGATGAACTATCACATGTGGAATTGGGAGCCCAATGAACATCTAATATATATTCAGAGTGATACTGTACTATTTTTGTGAAACAAAGTCATGAATAAACTTGAAAAAACTCAATATTGAAAAAAAAAACAGAACTGTACAAGTGAGCTTAAATATACTTGATTTGAACAGCAGCTCTGACCTTTGGGGTTTTTGTTTGCCAGACTATTTTGTTCTGTGTATTTCAGAAAATATTCAACCTACTTTTAAAAGAGGAGAAATAAGGAAGGTTGAAAACTTCTAAAAGACCATTGATAAGTCCAAGAAACAATATAAAAATAAACAAAGAGTGCCTCCATATAGAAAAAGGCCAACATAATGAAAATGTCTGTAACTATGGAGATAATACACTTTGAAGCAACCTGCCTATAATAAAGTTTCACTTACTGGATTACTGCAAATATTTAATAACTTGTAGTACTGCCAAAGCTCAGACTAAACTGTAGTTATTTTCCCTGTCAAAAACTATTCAGCTGTGCAATGTCAAGCCACTAGAAGTGGTCTTTATTGCATCCTTATGAGAAAACCTAACCACATTTCATTTTTCTAGAGTAACAGTTTTCTTTTTGTTAGCATGCTATGAATCAAAAGATCAAATAGAGATCAAAAAGTTGTTATTTAAAACAAAATGTTAGAATGGTTCAAATTAAAATTAAATCATATTCATTTGTTGAACTGGCAAGAGTATGAGCAATCTGATCATGTGATTGTAATTAATAGAGATTAATGACAACAAAAAGCCTTTCAAAGTATAGGTGTGTTTATAAATATTTGGTTTTATATATCCATTAATTGTAACCTTTCAGCTTTTGGTACATCCCAAAGTCACTGAAATATTATGATAAATTGATCACAGAATAATATCATCTGCAAGTTTTGTTGCTTACATATGAACCTATCGGTAGTTTATGCAGTCAGGTGTTGTGGTCTAGGAATTGTATTCCTCAAATCAGTGCCCCCACCAAGACTCTCCCACACCACGCACTGGTCTCCCATTTCCCCTTCCTGCTGCAGTGGCATGGAATTCTTAATTGGACGCACAAAAGGTGAAGATTGTGGGTTGAGATAAAAGCAAATTACTGGAAACAGAAATGAAAAAAAAAATAGTAGCAGCAAAAATATTAAGAACAAAATTATACAAAAGAGAGAGTGATTCACATGCAAAAATGCTCACTTTGAACCCCAACACTGAACAATGGTGGATGGTTTCCCTTTTGTTTATATATGAAACTCTAAAATACTTTCAAAAGAAACCATAACTGCACAGACATGCAGACAATACCTTTACTTTAATGCCTTTTATGTAATTAATTAAATACCTTTGTGCTTAATTGTTAGCCATTTCTTTGCCTGTCATTTTGACAGAAATTACACAGATGGTGGATTATATTTAGACAGCCATAATTAATATTTTTGTTGTATCCAATGTCTTGCACAATAAAAAATATGTAAAGTGAAGTTTACAGAGTAAAAAAGGATGGAAAACACTTTTACAGACAGCAGGAAGAGGAGTGGAAGGACTTTAGGAATAAGGGCAGGTAGAGATATTTGTTATTGAAAGGTAAAACACAACAGAGAGTAGTCCATGTGTTGCCACACAAAACCACAAGAAGAAGGCATCAAGAAAAAGCGAACAGAAACATTTATAAGAAACACATGGATTGTAGGGAAGGCAAAACACAGAAGGAATGCAAAAACTGCTGAAGAAGCTGTAGCAGCACAGAAGTTAATGGAAACTGCCAAAGGAGAAGACAGTACCACTGATATTGGTACAGATGGGCAGCAAAAGGACTATCAGTTCAGGGATTTTTAGGTAGAAAATCCATCAAACCTTTTACTACATTCAGATGTAATGAAGTTCATAAACAAAACTATGTAGGCATGTATTATTCAGTAGCTATTTATTAGGTTCTGTTACACTTGCGAAAAAGCAGATAGTCTACAGGTATCTGGATTTGCCATGAACCTGCTTCTGCATTAATATGAGACATCTCCTGCACAATTTTCAAGAATTGTTTTTTAAAATTTTTCTCTAACTGAATTCAGTCAGAAACTCAAATTAATTTTAATATATAGGATATAAAAAAAAAAAAAGTCTCCTTCCAGTTCATCTTCTGGAATACATTTATTTTTAAAATGTGTTTTTGGAAGACTATTTTAAACACATGGATGGCCTATTAGCTCTTTATCTTGCTAGGTTATTACCACAGAATTAGCAATAGAAAAATAATCTATTGCATATTCAGTATGCAGCACAGACTTTTGCTGAGCCCTAAGGGAGTATAATCCAGCTAGGAAGGAAAAATATTCCTCTCTTCTTTTTCTACAGGGTTGTTTTCATTTCCTCCTGCCTTCCACTGGAAGACATCAGACCTTCCTGAGAGAGGCCAGCTTTAGAGTCTGAAAGCCAAATGACCTAGAACAGTGAGACCTCTGGCATGATTCTTGGGTTTTATATCTATTCTGCATGTAAAAGCTATATAAAGAAATGAAGGTGAAATATTTGTTTATTATTCAACTTAATCGTGAGAAGAAGCTACACTGTGAGATTGTATTTATTTTATTGTGCATGAAGACTTGTGCAAATGAACCAAAATTAATGCAGGTAGAAAGGAAAGAAAGAAAACTGGCAGGTCAAAAGTGCAGTAGACTTGCTATGCCTGTCTGCATAGCTTGTCCTCAGCACAGAAGACAGGGAATTGTGCACCACTGGGAAGAAATGAGAGGAAGCAGCCAGCCCTTGAGTATGATTATAAAATAGCCCATCTAAATGTTACAATTAAGCTTTCAAGTGTTTCAAGTAGATTTTAGAATAGTTCTCTTTTTCCTCCCTGTTCTTTTGAATTTCTGTGCAACTTTATTGTACTTCTACATCACTATCTCATGAAAGGTCAAATGCAGTATATATTTAATATCAAATTTAAATCAAATTATCACAAGTTATTTTTACATATGCTGTTATTATAAGTTTAGAAAGGAAATGTTTAAAAACATTACCAAAGGCAATGCCATGGTCAGGGACAAAATGCAAATAGTCCATGAGAGGAGACACTGGTGCTCTGGCATTACAATTCCTTTAATATTTTCTTCAATTCTTGCACAGCTTCTGCCTTCAGAACTTGCCATTGAGAACAGGATATATCTTACATATTTTTCACTATTTAAAAATTAACTGTTTAGCTAAATTCACTCTCCTAATTAATAAAGAGCTCCTTACATCCAAAGGATTGATTTAATGTCAGGGTAGGAGCCATAAATCGTGAGTGACAGAAGCAAAGTCATCCTCCTCTTTTCTCCTAGGCACAACATCTAGACTTGTAGTTCAGAATACCAACTTCTGGACATCCAAAATGAGATTAAACAAAACCCCTTACTTAAATACATAAATGCAGTTAAATGGCATGAAAATGCCTCTCTGACTTACTTGAGACTATGGTTAATTTCAGCAGACATTAAAGGATGTAACAGGTCATGTGATTCTCTGTGGCTATTTATCCTTGGAGCAGATAATGGACTAATTCAGTTTTTAAGGGCTCAAACTTAGATAAAATCTGGGAAAAGAACTATGGATACAATTTTGAAAAGCAGGTAAATTATTCTGAAATCTTGCCACAGCAAGACAATTTTATTTCTAGTGTCCAGTAAATGAGCTGGCTTGTTATTTCCCACAGAAGAAACTATCACCATGAGTGAAAATTTTTAGAGATTGTCTATGTACAGCTACAAGAAAGACATTGAAATTTAGAAATTATCATCCTCCCTGTGGTTGTGTTTTTTCAAACTGATAAGAGCAAGAGTTATATAGGACAAGGCTAAAGGTAGTCCCTCTCCATACAGGACAAGAAACATTCCAGTTCTAGAAGTCTTTTACCTTCTTTAAACTAGGTATGTCTGCTGCTAATAAACAGAAGGTTTTTTCTGTAAAGTGCTTTAAAGTTTATCTGTTTCTCAAGCCTTTTTTGGGGGGAGAAAAACAGGTAGAGTTTAAGAAGATGGATTAAAGGCATTTCTGACAAGCCAAGGCAGCTGCTCATAGTTACATTACCACAAGCCAGCATTTCCCATTTTATATTCAAAGACGGGAATAATTTACCCAACCCACTTTCATATTTATTTTTACTGTCAATTATTACCTGACTAATCTAGATCTATATGTAAGGGGTTTTTTTAATAGTATTTTATTACTACATTTAAATGCAGAGTTAATTGGGATCTCTTCTTTCTGGGCTTGTTTCACAGAAGTGGTTTCAGCAGGGAGGAAACATGCATATGAGAATTCTCTCTTGTGTGTATCATGAAGAAAAAATGTCTGGATAAAGAGTTAATAGGATTGAAAAACAGCATGGGCCCTTAGAGCAACAGAACTAGGAAATTAAAAGTATGCCATAAAAATTTAGAGAATTTTTATTGATATTCACCATATTTTCAGTCTTCATGGCCTTTTTAGTGAACAATTAAGAGCCATCAACCTATTCATAGACTGCAATTATAAGACATAAAAAACCAACTAACCAAATATAGTAATTGCTTATATTCATGAAAATATTTCTCAGTCCTCTAGGATATCTTTTGGCCTCAACAAACCTTCTTTTTACAAAGATTTTTGGCAAAGACATTTGATATTAAAATTGCTACTGTTTTTAAGCATCTATCAAATGGATGGGAAGAGAGAAATAATGATGAGCAAAATTTTAGCATTCATTTTGCCTCTAGTTATGCTAAGCCATACTTTGTGGGCCATGAAAACACTATGTAAGTCTCTGCAATCAAGGGTTAGTTGGCCCATAACCAGGAAATTACATTGTGAAAGTCTGGGAGGTTGTACGGGTATGGAATCCATAGGAAACTGTTACCTACAGCCCATACAAGGAATGAGAATGTTGGCTAAGTAACAAAGTTAACCAGACAATTTGACAATTCCTGAAATATTACAGATAAAGCACACAAAGTAGGTGCATTTTCTGCATTCTCTAAATTACAAGAGTATTAAATCTGTCAGAGAATTCTTCAGCACTGGTTTCTGTTCCAAAACTATGTATGGTTGTATAATTCAAAGTGAAGTGTTTATATGTATCTTTATAGCATAGTTCATTGAGATATGGGTATATGATATATATATATATATATATATATATATATATACACATATATATATATATATGTATGTATGTATATGTATATATATGTATGTATGTATGTATATGTATGTATAGTACATAAACCTCTCCATAACTATTGAAAATGTTCACTAATTACTTTGTCACAAATATTTTGGTCTCCATGTAAACATGCCAAAACAGCCCCATGGTATGAGAGAGTGGACATCCCTGAGTCTGCCAGGAGGACCAGTAGAGTCTGGAATTTGCCTGACATATCTCTATCAAATTTATAATAATAAGCAATCCAAAAGAGTAACATTTCACCTTACTGACCCTAGAATTATGATCTGGTAGAAACCAATATCATTGTAGACCCTGTGAGTTTACAAGGTAGATGCAAGTTTGATATACAAAGCTCTGCTTGAAACTTGACGCAAAGTTGTTGCTTCTAGTCAGGACAGCTCAGAATTTTCTACACTATGTTAATGACATTCATCCATGAGGATTTTTACGGAAGGAAAGCACAAAAATTTAAATAGCTCTTAGTAGAGCTGTTGGAGATCATCATACACAGGAGCACGCATCTGGAAGCACAGAGAGCAAGCACAAGGTCTGGACATTAAAGGAGGCTCAGCTGGCCTAAATCAGTCTAACTGACTTTATAGAAGGATTTCAGTTTGGATCAGATGAAATCAGAGCTCTAATATTATGATATTTTCTTTAAAATGGTGAAGAGAAAATGTCACCTTCAGAAATTAAGATAAGGAATCAGCAAACTTTATTCCTATAAGTAATGTTTTCAACAACATTTAGTTTTTGGACTTTGATGAGATTACTCATTAATCTTTCAATGAGCAGATCAGGACTAGTGAATTTTAGACTAATAATTTCCATGTATTTCCTATGGTCAGTCTGCAGCTCTCCAGCTAAATTTGTCCAAAGCTACATAAACAAATGAACTCATAAAATAAAATCTGTTCTCTGGCTAATGTAAATAAGAGAGATAAAACCACAGATCACATATGGGGACAGAAGTGTAAGAAAATAATTAAAGATTTAAGAAACACTATAATATGCAAAACACAATTTTTTCCAAGGACTATCTTCCAAGGACAACTCAAGCAAGTAAGATCTACTTTCAAAATAAATGTGAATTCATTAGTCTGAAGCAGAGAAAAATATTAAAGAAAGAGACAGCTATTGGATTACCCCACATTTTCAGAATTACTGGTCTTGTCTGCCAGGTAAGTAATTGAAATGAATTATTAGTCATTATCAGAATGTAATTTTTAAACAGTAGGTCTTAGGATTCCATTTCTTTACCTTAGACAATGCATTCTTCTGTTTTCTTTAAGAAAAGCAATTTTGACCAGTCCCTTAGCTTTTAGCAATTTATCATGGTTGTGAATAGAAATGAATTTACATAAGCAAGACCAAAAAATCACACCTTGAAATATCATTTAGAAAAATTCAATTTTTTTTCCTTTTGTGGACCTCAGGTTTTATTGAGTTCCCAGTCATACTGATGAACTTCTCAGGTTACTCTAAAAAATCCTACCCATCAAGGGCAGTGGAAACACAAGTGGGAGATGGCACCAGGATGAGCAGGAGTCTTGCACTAACAACTTTTCAAGAAACTCAGTACAGAAGACCAATACATACAGGCAAAATTTCTGAGCAAACACTGTAGCACCCTGAATAGAACTCTTCCTCACATGGTTCTCAGTCCCTGTTCCTAAACCTGTGCCATCTTGTAGAATAACCTAAATTATTTTTGACAGAAGGAAATCCAGATTTCCTCATTCTCTGATTTTTGTGACATTGGGCATCTTTATGGCAGTCACTTTTGTGACACCACAAATGTCTAATAGAAGTAAAACAGCCTCAACAAGAGATTTCTGTTCCTTTCAGTCATTGCCTGTCCCTTCCTCTGCAGTTATGTACCTTGATAGAATTATCACAAATTCATTGCATTTGCTTGGAAGCTGGCAAAGACTCAAAATTCAGCAAGCAGTAGGAGGAAATGAGTTTGGTTATCTTACATTCACATGAGTGTCCAAAATATTGACTTATTGAATTAAAGATGGGAGCTGTAGTATCATGACAGCCACTACATGAGGAATAGGTACACAAGAAAGGCTATCCAATAGTGATACCCCTTCACCTTCATGGGAGTCTTCCCCTACATCTAATAGACAGTACTCCACTCCTAGTTTACTCCAGGTCCTGCAGTTCCACTGCTTCAGAGATTAAATCTACCACAGTAATGATGTTTTAGGTTTTCTTACATATTTTCCTATAGATTATGGTATAGATGTACTTGGTGAAAAGATGACACAGCTCTTAAAAAACACAGGTCCACATTTTTGCTAAGTAGAAGATGGCTAAGCAGTTATAGTTTCAAAGAAAGGAAACAGGCCCACTATCATCAGAAAACCCAGTTTTGAGGCTAAATAATTCAGGTTCTGCACCATGTTTATTGAGCTACATTCCTACATGAACCCAAGTTGGTTACTAGTGACTGAGCAAGGTGTGGCCACAGACTCATACCAACTAGTCTGGGGATAGTTTCAGTTTTCTAACACAGCATTGAATTATTTCCATCTAGCCATATCCTTGCTGATGTAAACAAATACCAGAGACTGTGATACTTGAGAATATTTTTATCAAATTCATCATCTTTAGAGAAATTCACCAAATTAAAAGTTTGATCTTGTCATTGCTGTACTAGACTAAAAAAATAGCATTTTACTCCTGCATTGTAACAAATCACTTTCACTCTGCCCTATCCTATCCTAAGTCCAAGCAACAGTCCATCCTATCATAAAATCACTGTAAAAATTAAACAGCTCCTCAGGACATAACAGTTTCAGAGAAATGCTGAAGATTTTAATTCTCCCCTTACACAAGACAAAGGGTTCAATTTTTAGGATGTACAGTTCTGCTTATATAGAAATCATTAAGAATCTATACAGCACAGATTTATAGCTTGGCATGGAACAATTTTGGAGTTAAAGGAGACTAGGCAGATTATCTACTCTAATCTCCTGCAGGGTTTTTTTACAAAAAATGTTTATTTTATAAAGGCATACTTTGAAAAACCTAAAGAAATTCAACTTTTGTTTCACACAGTGATATTAAAATCCAAGAATAAAGCTAAGAAAATTTATACTTTGGATTTATAAATACAGCTTGTGGTTCATAGAAAACCAGAATGATGGCTCTCATGTAAACTTTTTATATTTTTTCCTAATTAAAATGGGTCTAGCTTTCTCATAACTCTCTGCTGGTGGTCTGGTAATGTGACCACAAACTCATTTTATCCTCTTACCTCATTGCTGTGAGTGCCAAGTAAAACTTGTTTGTAGGTCTTCTGGAATACATATTACATTTACTGCTGGACTGCACAGTTTTTTTAGCGATTAAATAGATCTCACAAAGCTCACTAAACCTGGCTTTGCAGACAGAGGGAAAGTGAGTAGATGGCATGTAGCAGAAAATTAGAACGGCATGCAGGAGCCCAAAGAACACAATGTAAATCAGGAATGTGGGTGAGGTTAATGTTAGAAATTAAGAGAATATTCAGAACAGCAAGGAAGGAAGAATAATCCTAGAAAGCACAGAGCTAGCTGAAAGGGATGGAGAAGCAAAAGAAGCAATTACTCCTTTCTTTGTAGGATGTGTATGCAGGAGATGAGTCAGACACAAACCAACTCCATCTCACTAGGTGTTTAAAAGATGCAATTTAAAAAGAAGAAATGGAGAGAGATTTGTAAGAAGAGGGGAGAAAATTTGAAGTCTAAAACCAGTTAGCAGTAATAGAATGGAAAAAGCCAATTTCAGCTTAGTATATGCAATATACTATACAAAAAACTAAAATATATTATTGCTACTGTAATAGAAGATAGTTCCCTCCCCATTGGGGGCGGGACTTTTTACTCTTATTTTTAAGTCAGAAGTTTTGAAAACATGCAAATTTGCAAAAAGGAAAGACACATGTTAACATGTTAATGATAAATATTATAATAATAAATACTGATAATATAAACTGCAACATTAAAAAAAATTTGGGAGCATCAAATATAAACATAGTTCCAGTAAAAATTTTGTTTTTTTGGCACAGAAACAATGATTTAAAATAACTGCATGAAGATGAAACACTACACTTCTGTTTCAATAACTATTTGTAGACAGAAATTTCTGGAGTTTGTAGTAACAGGATCATATTCTATAGAAGAGCTCTTTTAGGAGATCATCAGTAATAAATATTTAGATCCAGTGGCTGAGATTATGATCAGGTTATTTCTGACATCCAAATCCATGACATTTGTGGGTTGCTTTCCAAGGTTCTCTTCTCAGTTGTAAAGTCTGTATTAAAAATATTAACATGACAGACACTCCTGTGATACTGGCAAGAGTTTTCAGGAAGATATCTTTTTTAAAATACAATTTTTGTCTTGTTAAATTTCATCTCATATTTAGAGCTCTGAAAAGGGAAAGTTTTCTCAGAGGAGAAGCAAATGAATTATAAGGTCTGATAATCTCTGCCACCTTACACTTTCTGAGATGACTCTTGTTCAATAGGATCTCAACAAAATGCTCTCTGACAAATATTGTAGCATTTACAACCAAGCTTGGTATCTCTGTGCCTTAAAAATTTGGTGCTTCTGTTTTTGCATTGGAAAGTGAGAGATCGAGATTTAGTTAATTGTTTGCAGAAAACTTTAATGACAAAAAAAGATATTTTTAGATTTCTGCTACTATTGACACAAAACAATTGTTTTTAATAAATTAATTTGTTTCTAATATAATAATTTTAATATAAATACAAGTAGCACAATGTATGGTACTTTATGGGTCTGACCTCCTCCAAAGGCTGCCCTGCTCTTTTCTGGATCTGCGCTTCTGTGTTCTCAGCCACTCCCAAAAACAGATCTAATTTTTGTGCCTTGAATACAGAGCCCTCCATATCAAAACCTTATCTCAGCTCTCTGTGACCTGATTTCCTTCACTGCTTTTTCTTGTCACCACTTGTGAAACAGCTTCTAGCTTTTGTGCTTAAAACCACTTAAATCTAATTTGGCTTCCATAGAGGGATTTCACTCTGTGCTGACACTCCAGGCACAGTCACTTCACAGACATATTAAAAGCACAAATCTTAAACTCTTGAATTTCTGCACAGAACCATCTCAGAGGAATTTTTAAGATGTTCACAACCTTAGCAGTTCGGGAAGGATGGAGCTCCCATCAACTTCTCTTGATCTGAATCTCTCTCTGGCATGGACACATGGGGGCCAGCTGGCTGTCCTTGACAGCAAGCATCCACTTTCTATAGCATTGTGTTAGATATTTGTCTGAAGGACATCTTGGCATCTGCAAGTAAACATCCCATTCAGGAAGGCCTGTGTGTACACAGTCTTAGTCATTTATAGAAGAGCAGGATGCTTCTGAAGAAAATGCTAAATTTAGATTGAAAACTCTCATTCACCAAAAAAAAAACCCTATTCAAATAAAACTTTTTTCTTTCCCCCCCCCACTCCCTATTTTTAAATATTTTCTTTTAAGCTTACCAAATTTATATGATTTTCCCCTTGAACATAGTAAGATTTTTTTTCATCCTGAACCAAGGAGCAGATAAGCAGGAAATAGATATTTATTAATTTTTTTTCCTCAGCCAAGATGTGTCTTTGATTAAGTACTTTCAACTTTTGTATTGAATACTAGAGTATCCAATGTTCTTTCAGCTTTGGTATAGCTTCAGCTGAATATTGGAAACAAAAACTTTCTTGCTAAACAGATCAATCTAATGCCAAACTCTAAAAAATAAATCATTAAATGTACTAGTAGATATGCATAGCTAACAAAGCAAAAATGTTACTTTCTTTCAAGTGAGCTTGTGTTTTCATTTCCCTATTGCACTGAAAATTTGTATTGTTTTACAAAAAGCTTTCCATTTGATGTAGAACTACAACCAGATATTATTATATTATGTGGTTATATTATTATAATTAGATATAACAGAGAATGTAAGCATGAATAAGGACAGATCTTATGAGGAGAAACAGATTTTGGAACAACAGGGAGAGAATGGGTCCAGCCTAAGTGGAAAGAACCTTTTTTACAGGGAGAGCACCCTTTGGAAATGCACTGTTCTGTCAGGAACTTTCATGTTTCAAGTCATTTTAAAATCATGCAAACTGTGAATATATGTCATGCCATTGAAAATATTACATTTTAGCTTATATTTTTAGGCTGTGACATCACATAAGGAATGCCAGTAGTGAATTAGAGAAGATATTTGTGTCAAAAAGCAGAAGAGAAAGAGCTATGCTGTGCACAGCACAGAAAACATCAGCCCTGAAGCTGTAATGGGGGAAGAACTCTGTGCAACCACCATGACCAGGTGTTAATGCTACTGTGCAATATTCTCCTCTTGCTGGACAGAACACACCCTAATTACCAACACAAAGTCCCTTCTTTGAGGTCCCTACATGAGCATGCAAAGCAGAATAAGTAGAGATGTTTCCTGGACCTGTAAACAAAAGATATTAGTCCTGGGAAGTTTCTGAGGAAGGATTTTTTTCAACCCATTGCAGGTATCACAGGAAATTTTTGTATGTATCATAAAGCAAGATACTATCAAGTCTGATTTTAAGTAAAGAAACCATAGTAAAAGTTAAAAATACTATTCCTCTGTCATATGGCTTCATTTTACAGATAATTTGCTCTTACTATATGTACAGTAAGATCTCTCAGCAGCTGATGTGGCATTTCTCTTCTGAATGGTCAAGCCATCTGTATATTAATGCCTTAGGCAGCAGCTTTAATTTAATTTGGCAAAAAATAATTTAAATTTGCTGTCACCGATAGCTGAGAGTAATTCTAAAGAGACTAAATAGACAAGCTGTCCTTTAACAAATATATTTTTGTGGTGGAAAGGGTAAAATTAAGTTGACATATGACATGAAAAATACATTGATTTCTTTGGCTAGTACAAAACATTTGCCATCCTGACTATTCTTAGTTTCAATGTTCTGAATATGGTAAATAGTGACACTGCATCTTCTGTAATAACAGTCCTTGGAGAAAAACTGTGGGTTGGTTGGGAAGTGAATAGGGAGGATGGTGCTTAAATTTATTTACAAGGTGGAGACATAGAGGCATTGGGTCAGTGTTGTGCCAGAACAGTGGGAGGGAAGGCCAGCAGGTTTTTCTGTGCAAGCCCTCTCTGCTACTGCTTGGTGTGGTCATAGCCTGTTCAAATCTATTTGCCTTTGGCATCAGATCAGGGAGCCAGGAGTGCGCTGGGCCTGGCTGTGTGGTGTGATGGGTCAGCAAAGAACTCCTTTGCCCTTGCCTTTCCATTTCGTGAACAAATATTTTTTAAATAACCTCATTTCTTCCAGGTTTTGTTCTCTTCAATCAGTCGCTGTGATAGAGAATTGCTTTGTGTTCTCAGAGATGATGAACATAAATTTCATCTCACTCAAAAAACTATTCACTTTCCCTTTACATCTCCAGAGTCTATATAACTTCTGATTAAAAAAAATTCAATTTATTAAATCTAAAATATAAAAATATAAAGAAAAATAAAGTCTTGAACACAATTATCTTAATGCTAGTATGACCTAATGGTATCATTAAACATATTACAAAATTTCACAGGTTTTTTTGCTTCTGGTGCATGGTCTTGATTCCAGTCCTTGAAGAAATGCTGCACTGTTTGTAATTTGGGATGTTAGACTTTCAGAAAGGCCACTGTATAAAGGGGAGCTTGCTTTCTGCTTTCATTCCTGCAATAAGAATTTAACTCTTAAGGCAGAAAGTCTCGCTGTAAGGCAGGCATTGCAATACAGGATAATATTCCTGACCAAAAAAAAAAAAAGTATCTAATCTATCTGATTTCACCACCTCTATCTAAGTCCCCACCTGTATATTCATAAAATATATCTGGCTGACAAAGACCCATGCTCTGTGCCTTTTGCAGTGCTAGAATGTAACTTCAGTCCCCTTATAATCTGACACTACTCAGGAAAGAGGGACTAATATAAAGTTTAATTCCTGGTAAAGCCTATAGTAAATATTTGCAGTGTTCTTTAACTCCCTTCCCACAGCTCTGTTCAACACACAAAACCTTGGCAACATCAAGTTTCAACCCAGAAAACAAAAGCACTGTTGCTGAGATAAGCTAAATATTATATGTAACATATAGTGTCACCAGGGTGCAGTTCCCTGGTTTAGAGAGAGATGGCAGATTTTCAACTTACTCTTCTGTTACCAGAATCAGAATTTGCTATCCCAGCGACCCTGAAGGAAGAGAGCTCAGCTGTCCTGACTTGATTCTCTATTATTGTGAGACTTGGCAAAACTGTTATCCTCAAGACCTCATATGAGATGCCTCAGTCTTTGAAGAAACTATTCAGCACCTTTGGAGTCAAACACAGACATTTTTTGTGGCAGATAGATGGAGAAGCAACACGGTTAGGAACATATGGCCTTGGCAGGTTCATATTTAACCATTTTTACTTCCCAGAAATACAAGATTAACTCTGAGTGGGTAGAGCAGCGAGTTGTTCTCTTTCTTTTTTTATTTTGACAGACCAGGAGATATCCACGTTCTTTACTGTCTGGAGGTATTTTTAGTTACATTTAGAAGCCCCAAATAACACAGGAATCTCACTCTAGATCAAGACGTACAATTAGATGTTGAAAAGGATATTCACATCCCAGTCAAAGCCTGCAGTCCTGTGTCCACAGTCTGAAAATGTCTGTGTGTGTGTCACCACACTGAATTTAATGAGGCAGCTTCCCTAACAATGTTATGGACGTGCAAATGAGCATGACTCGCTCCTCTGATAGAGAAGTAGGTGGGGAAAAATGTCCTGCATAAATAAGTCAAAAGGCTTTAGAGTCGAAGGCTGTAGGCCAGCCCATCCTCGAGGCCCTCCCTCTCTCTGAAGAGCTGTCACCATCACTTACAGGGGAGCACAAGGAGCTCTGTGTGAGCGGGCACAGCCCCTGGCGTGCGAGGCAGGGACTGGTACCTGGCAGGGCAAAGCGGGGATGATGCAGCTGCATCAGGCATCGGGAGAGGATTGCTGAGTGGAGGAGAGAAGAGGCACCATGAAGGCTTCTTGTGCTCTTTTGGACACACACATGGCTCTTTCAGTACATCAGTTAAAGTTAGGCTCAGATTGGAATCTCACTTGTATAGGCTGAAACTTCCCTGAAAGCGTTTAATTTAAAAAATGCCACAGTAAATATTAATTTCTTATTATATTTTCTTGAGCCTTCCTAGATACAAGGAATGTGATTGAAAATGCTCACAAAAAGTTTCAAATCACACCTGCACAAAAGCTTCCTTTGTTTATCAAATATCATATGCCTTACTAAAAAGGAGAAAAAACATATGCTATAGGATTAGGAAAAAAAACATATGCTGTAGGATTTTTCAGTGGGAGATATTAAGTGATTGTAAAACAGTCTGTTTATGAGCCCTTAATTTTCCTTTAAGTAAAGACAGCCAATTTATATACACTGTACAGGAACAGGAGATTCCTGTGGTGTTTTGTAGCGAGTGGATTCTCATTTTGTGTGTGTTTCTGTGGACACAATGCAGCCAACAAATCTCTGGTGATTTATTAAATGTTTTCTGAGTATGAAAATCTCTTGCCACTCCCTTCCTCTCCTTCCTCTGGCCAGGCAAAGGTCAGGAGGAAAGCAAGCATGTAGTGGAAGAAGGAACTGTGACAGTATTGGCTGGATCCTCAAACAAAGGCAGAAACTACAGCTGGCCTCAAAAGCCTGAAATAAAGTCAACTCCCCCTCAGATATGCTTCCTCAGCACCCTCCATGCTAATAGCATGAGGAGTGTTGTCCAGCCATGGTTTGCAGGGCATAAAGAGCACACATGTCATTAAGAAAAATAAGTTTATTCACTTCCAAGTAAAAAGCTACTAAAGGTAAGACATCATTTTCCCACCGAGACCAGGAGAATGCATCATTCCCACACCCAGGCTGCCCAGGTACTTACTCATACTCATACATGTTCATGTCTGTCCTATTACTAGATAATAGAAGGATGAAAGAAAACAGACAGCCAGACAAATCCCAGTGTAGCAAGCAAATGTTTAATGCTCAGGTGATTAAGCCATCAAAGTTGAACAGGTGACATAAACAGCCTGCTGCAAGGCGCAAGGAAAAGGTTTTGGTGAAAACTATTCATTTCAATCAAAACCAGTATAATTCTTGGGATAAAACCAAACATTAGACAGTGATTCTACAGCTGAGATATGGGAAATTAGAAAAAAAAAAAAAAAACAAAAAAAAAGAAGAAAAGTTAACCTGTAAGTAATCCTCCTTTTGCCATGAGGCTGTTCAGCAGCAAGCACAGCACGTTGCTTTCCCACAATAGCAAGCAGTCCCTCACACATTTGCTGTACTGGAAGGTCACACAGTTCTGCCAGAGAGGCAGAAATCTGTGCTGAAATGTGCAAGATTTTAGGGATGGACATTTTCCATGCAGCAGTCCATAAGTGACTTTGGGGAGGTGAGGTTGGATGCATTCTCATTTTGATGGGATACATGACAGTGCTCCCTCTCTAGCTGATAAACTGCACATACCAACACAACTGGAAGCTCTCCTGAGCTGTCATTTTGAAGAAAAATGTAAAGTTCATCAATGGCCCAAAAATGCTTTTTGTGGGCCATTGTTGTTTATTTTGGGCTGTTCTCTCCAGGAGTTATTTTGGAATGTGTTTGCATTGGGGTTTGAGGTTTTTCAGAAGAAAAACACTGGTTAATATTTATGTTTAAAATATTCTTCTGAGGAAGATAAGGCAGAATCCTTTGTTTTGTACATTTATCCAAGATGCATTTTGTGGTTAGATTTCTATTTTTTTATCCTGCTGCCCTATATATTTTTGTCGAAGCCTCTGACCTAAAACATATGGTATAGGCCACTGAGGGATTCTATTTGTCCTTTTCCTACCTCATCTTCTGCTGCCCTTGCGCCCCCTGCCAAATAAATAATGGGGAAGTTATTTTGCCTTGAGCAAAGCTCCAAATTTCAAGGAAACCATAGGATAATATGATAAAACAACAGCAACCTACAGAATTGGTTTGGAGACTTCAGAAAACTGTGAAATCAAGAAGCCAAATAATTGTCTTAGGTAAAGTGAGTTATTTTAAATACCGTGAAAATGTTTGCAACATTTAAAATTGTAATGCTATTTACCCAAGAGTTTATACATCCCACTTTTCCAGCAGTAAGGGAGCTGTGTAACCCATAGGCTGCAGTGTTAACTGTAATTCTCTTAGTAAATAGTAAGGCAATCAGTGGGCCTTGATTCAGTACAGATGCATGATATTGTGTATCAGCAATAAATAGAAGACTTTTTAGCCACTCTACAACTTCTGATTCACTGTGAAATAATTTTATCTATAAATAATTTCCATTTACCAATGAAAACAAGATTTTAACTCTAATACTTAAGGATTAATATATCTTACCACTGCAAGTAAAACATAAAAACAGATTTCAGGCTACCAGAACAATGAAAATAGTCTTAAGAGTCTAAGTAATTACAGGAGACTTATGATGAAATAACATCTCTATGGAATGCTTCACATTTCTACTTAAAAGATTAAAGCTGAGAAAATGTGAAGGTTAAATCTGCTATACTACAGCTTCTGTAGCATTTCTGGTGCTTCAAAGGAACAAACTCCTAGACAAAGAAGAAGGAGCACAATACCTCTGTACTGCCCACTTGTGAGACCCAGTATAGAAGGCCTGCAATGATGATGCTTATGGTTAGGTCCAATGTATGGGGAGATTCCTCTGCTTCAACATCTTCTGGAAAGAACACAGTGAAGCAAAATTTAGCAGAGTCCTGAATAAAGCTGTACTCACCTATACTGTGGGCAAAATAAGGTAGATTAAGAAGTAGACAAGAATATTCTTTCTTTCTAAATGCTCCTCCACTTTTAGATAGAAGAAGGTTTGGCTAGAGCAGACCATCAGGGTCGGTGTATGCTTTTATTTTGACACAAAACATCATAGCCCATTTAAGCTTAGGGAAAAGATATTGCATTCAGATGGATTTTTAGCACAGACCACAGAGAGGCTATTCTGTATTTTAAATTAAAAAGGACATGCATTCCAAATCCTGGTCTGAACAGGATTTGGCTTTGGTGGGAAGGAGAGGTTTGTTGCTCCCACAATAAGTACTTATGAAACATTTTCATGAACAATAAGGCTTTGTCTGAAGACAGAGCCTTGACATCCAGTTTGCAGTATATGCACAATACGTTCAAACTGAACCATAATTGTATTCAGAGAATCATGGCAGACTAGTGGATGAAATCCTTATTTGCACAATCGTGCACTTATTGAAGTGGCCTTTCCCAAAGTACTTTCACAGGGGGTTTAACTCCATGTCAGGCATGTTTTCTCCTGTCTTCTATCTTGATGTGAGCATTTTTCACTCTCTGAGTAACAAGGGATCTTGTGTGGGAAAATGTTTTCCATTTATACCTTACAAAGAAAAAAGTCTTTTCACTCTGAAAAATGATGTTAATTGCGTTAATCCCATGTTCTATGTGTTTGTTTATTCCAAGGAATTCTCTCAAAATTTTATGAACCATAGTTTTTCTTTGTTCAGGTTACTGAAAAGCTACTTAGAAAAACATTTCAAGTATAAAAACAATGACTTTTGTTTCCTGTTCTTTTAATACAAGAGAAATCAATGTAGGCAACCCTTGTTTTGTCAGACCTCTGCACAATTCTAGGCTTTGAACACCCACATCTCTGGCCATACAGGAGATTCATCAGGCTCAAAAAGGCAGGAATGCAGAATCAGTTTTGGGTACAACACCATGGGGCTTTGCTTAAGGGCTTGCATATGTGAATGCACTACACAACTGCTCTCTATCTCAGCACTGCTGGAAAAGAAAGAATTCAGAAGTTCTGCTTTGTACGTTTACATGGAGACTGAAGGACGTGGAGACTGTAGGATTTTGATTCCAGATTTCATGACTCACTAATGGCAATGCTTTCATCTTGTTTTCCAAACTCTCATTGTTTACTTCCAGTGAAGTTGCAGGCAAAATTTCCATTGACTTCAGAGGAAGTCGGATGGCGCCAGTGAGGTTCTCATAGTTTTAGAAAGTTATCCAAATTTGTCACTAACTTCAAGAATTTGGTCTGAAAAGTCCTTTTTTTCTTGGTCTAATTACTGTGGGAATGGATACAGCCACTGTATGTACCAAGATATTTTAGCTTCTCTTCATACTGCAATTATGTGTATTATCTTACATCACTAATTAAATTCAAATTTTCTTTTCTTAGCACCATCATTAATAAACTGTAAAAAAATCTCCCCAGAACAAAACTAAATTAAAAATCTGCTATCCAGACCACTTATAAGAGAGTAATCTGGTTGGTTTTTTTAACTACTGGCTTTCGGATACAGCCTCAGGGACTCCATTTGGGTGGTCAAGTAATTCTGTCTGATGAGTAATAAACAAATAATTCTACACCCAATTCTGTTTTATTCTCATTGAATAGTAGCTCCTTATGCAAGTAGTTTCCCTTCAGTATTTAGGCATGCACTTAATCCCAGATATTTATATGGCTGAACACCACTCCCTGAAACAAGGGATACAGTATTAGGCTATGTGCAAAAAGCAGATTGCCCAATAAAATGCAAAACATCATATGTTGAAAAGATAGACATTATATTCAGAACTCGGTCAGCAAACTAATTATAATTTTCAGTTTAAAATAAAGCTTATATCTTAATGCATATTTTTGCCCAAATCTGAGATGAGCATTTATAAGATTTACATACCTGTTTTTTCAGTGGTAGTGGTTTTTTTTAATAGATGGAATATCCCTGCTGTCTTGATCTTTTACATAGTCAGTGCTAATGTTAACAAGAGTTATTTTGGTGCTAAAAATATTTCAATGAATGCTAAATGTTATCTTTGAATAGCAACTGTCAGGTTTTTCAGTTTCAATGGAAGAAGATTGTTTATTTGGAAAAAAGGGGAAAAAAAAGACATCATGGTACCTTCTGGGCAACCACACCAAAACTCTTGCATGGAAAATATAGAACTATTTTCTTTATTAGAGGGTTAACTAAAAACAGACTTTGGCAGCTAATCTTCTAAACATCTATACCTCATCAATTACTTTCCTCTGCAAAAGTTGGAGCAAAAGTATGCCATTCTTTGGAGAACAATATTCAGGATGTGAAATATGTATGCATCCATTTTTATCTATGCATACTCTGGCAAAGATTTTAATAGAAAAATATCACCACAGCTCAAGATCAATAAAGAACTGAGCAGTCCCGTCTATGGTTTTGTCTTTTAGCCTTTAGTTGTGAGATTCTGATCCCTTTATTCAAGCTAATAATCAGAATTTTCAGTGAGGTTTTTTCAGTATTGGTGAAAGCTGCAGTAGCCAACAGAAGCCTGTGAATAAAAGCAGCATGGAAGATTGGCAGTTATCGTGTTTTTGTACCCTTGTAACCTTGCTGTGTTATAACTGCAGGTAGAAAACACAGTCAACCTCACTTTACATTAATATTTAAGCATCATAAAAAGTGTTACACCTGAGGATTATTTCCAAACTCTTCTCCATTTCATAATTTAGGTAAGCAGTTTTATTATTTGTGTGTCAAATTTCAGTTGAGCCAAATCAAAGACAAATTACTTAAGGAACAAAGAGCCTTACTGACACTTCTGGCAGATTGGAGAACAGCACCTTAACCTCAAATTTCATAAACAGCCTAAAGAATCTTCATTCAGGCAACTGCCTCTTGCTGAACTTCAGAGACTGCATTCTCCTCTGCCTGTTCTTAAGCCCTTTAAAAATTAAATTCAGAAATTCTCATGCAGTTGTGCCTGGCACAGTTTTGGCTCTGCACTGCAAGACTACTGTCTTGTCTTGGTTGCTTCAAATGAAAAAAATTCCAGAATAAATCTCAAAAACTGTCAGCAAGTACAATATAAAAAGAAAATGTATAAAAGCAATTATATAAAATGAAATTAGGGATGTTTTGCTGTGCTTTAAGGCAACTTTCCATCAGTAAATTTTTTAATGTTCTTCTATGCTTTAGGATGGCAGAAACTTCTGAAAAACATATTATTTGTAATCTTAATAATTCATAACAATACTAATACAAATATTAAAAATGAAGATTATAAATGACAATTTTATGTCAAATGGGAGAAGGATAATTCCTAGGATGTATGTGCATTTGAGGACAACTGTAGTAACTGGCATCTCTGCATTAGCTCTAGGGATTCCATACTTGCCACAGAAACACATTAATAATTAATTAAGAACCTGTTCAATATTATTACAATAATAAGAGATGATAAAGTAAACCAGTGACTCTCCATTGCTTCTGGACAGGCCCTGTCTTTCTGTAGCATAATTCTACAGAAAAACACTTTCTTTGTCATCTGACAAACTACCTCAAACACCTGCAAGATAAATTACCTGGTTTGAGATCAAGTCAACAACACCATAAACTCTTTTCTTGCAACTTTGGTTTATCCAGTGAGATTTTTATTGTATATTTAGTTGAAGCACAGACTATGAGCTATCTTGGGGAGATTTTTTGCTCAAGTGTGAACTGGTAATGGGTGTGGGAAAAATCTTTTCTTCTCTAGTGCTCTGCTTTCTTGCTGAATATACTGGGAACAGCAGAAGTTCAGAAACAGTGAAAACAAGCTTATGTTGTTTATTCCATTTAAAGTGTTGCAACTCTGAATCTTGTTGTCAAAGTGCATTAATTCAAATTAGCATAATAAATTGTATGTTTTGTGGTTCGGCTCAAAAGAGCCTTAAAGCCTATTTTGCCCATGGATTTCTCAGATGCCATGAGTTTACTTTCTGTTAAGTAGTCTATGAATAGAACAAGAATGAGGATTGTTTGACAATGAGCAGAAGAATATAATACAAAGAACTAAAAATGCTCACATCCTCTCTCACCTCCACTAAGGGTTTCTTTGTTTTTTCCCTCACTCAAGAAAGAAATACACTGGAGCCAGCACCCACAGTCTGTCTGTAAGTGTAGCTGCTGTTTCTTTTAGGACAGAGAACAGAAAGTTTTTTTACCCAGCTATAAGCATAAATCTCAGTAGAACACATTTCTTCCAGTTCACTGTGCCACAAGTCTGATTTTTGAATTTAATTTGTTTCTTTGAAATCATCTGAGCAGGGAAGGGGTTTGGACATAGCTGTGCCCTGTGATGATTCTCATTTTTTAGAGTTCTAAAAGTTTCCTCACAGAGTGTGAGAACCAGACACGCCCCTCTTCTGTTCATTTCAGATGGTGCTATTTATTTTAAAGATGCCACTAACATCTTGACCATCTATTATTTTTCCTAAAGAAAAAGATGCAAGGCATGAAATTATCTGAATTTTGATGACCACACCTATTATACAGGGCTGCTGCCATCTCCAATGGGAGTGCAGCTGTTTTAACCACTCTGTTCTATGAAAGAGAGGGAACTCTGCTTTAATGTCGAGATACAGAAATACAAAGGCATGGCTGTAGTAAAGATATAATGCCACACAGTCAAACCAAACCAGCATAGTTAAACAAAAGGTACCATGGAGCATTTTCATCTTCTGGAAATTCACTTGAAAGCTCCTCAGGAACTGGAACATCTCATGATATGGGTACTAATGGAACAGAATAAATAAGACTGGGAGAGATGCACAGACCCTTGAACAAGCGGGGTAAAATCCATAATTAAGCACCCAGCAAGGCAGGTGATAAATCATAATATCCTTCTTTAATAAACAGCAAAAGATGCAGAACATTACTAAGGACAGTCCTGCTGTGTTGCATGTCCTGAGAAGTGGAAGTGTACAATGTTAAAAGACACAACTATTAACGCAGCTTCTTAACACAAGATGTTATCCTTACATAGAGATGTTCAAATACAAAGATGAGGGAAACATTTGTTCAGCCACTCAGATGATCTGTATACTTGATAAGGAAGAAAATTCTTCTATCCTTCACATAAATAAATAAATAAGCATAATGATCCACCACCTAAAATTCTGTCAAAATTTTAAATATTTTATCCAAAAATATTTGAAAATGGGTGGTTTTACATCTAAAAATAAAAAAAACCATGACATTTTATTTCAATGAGACCTAGAAACATAATTAAAGACATCAAAATCAAATGCAGAAAATATTTTTGGGAGTCTGGTTCAGTTAGAAAAACATCAAAGAGCTTATTACTCTATCTTAAGTAAGCATGTTGTCACTCTAACAGACTGGTTTTCATTTGTTCAAACCACTCTGTTGGAATGATTTATATCCCAATATTTCTGGCAAACACATTTAAGAGAGTTAATTATCTTTTCTGAAAGGCACAATAGGTTTTCTTTGACTCAACTGCAGTGAAGAATATCAACACATAAATTCAATAACTTTGAACAGGCTGTTAAAATTCAGTATTCTAATTAAGCAATTCCAATTCAAATAAAAACATATCACTTTCTGTTTAAAAAAGGCTTTCTAACTTTCTTTTTTTATGATCTTCCTAGTTCTGGAGGCAATTTATGGGATTAAATTTATGGGGTAAAATGAGAGCCTCAGTGACCCCAAAGGAACTCTGCAGTAGTTCACTACCCCTTCAGCCACACCGAAACAGCCCTTTACGGGAATGGGAATCTTGATTTGGGCTTTTTTGGGGGTTGCTTGTTTTGTTTTGTCCATGTCAGTAATTCAGCTCACTGAGTAGCTCCATATGCTGCTGTTCTTGGGCAATGGGATGAGGTTTCTCAACAGCTTAAACCAACTTTGCCACCAACATCCCTGTCCTTCCCTTGCCATCTCCACCCCTCTGCTGCTGGCACTGGCAGTTCCCAGTGGCTCAGGGCTGGACCAAAGGGCTTAACAGAAAGCTGCCAGAAATTTCTGTAGACTGGCATCTGCTACCAGGAGTAGTACAAGAGAGGAGAGGAGAGACACAGAGCAAAATGTAAAGATGAGACCATGACTGCACTGATTCAGCTTTGTTTTGAAATGGAAATTTTAAGGAATTTAGAGATTTTAGAGGACCTAAGATTTTAGTTAGAAATAAGCCTTACTAGAGTTAATTAAAATAATAATAACAAATGAGTAGGCCTAGATGAAGTAAGGAGTTAGTAGTTAACTAATAATTGATTGCTTGTCAGCACAATGTTTAGTTAGCTGGGTTTATAATGAAGAATATAGAAACTGACAAATAGCTTTTAGGAACATAAGACAATTGTGGGCCTCTTCTATTCTGAAACCAATTGAAGACAAGGAATGGGAGTTCTACCAAGAGTTCATTTGTCATATTTGCATTGAAAATGTAAAAAAGGTCAGAACAAGGAAGACTTCATTTACTTCCTCATTTTGGGACCCCTCCCCATGAAAGGCATCACCGACCCATTTCAAGAAACAAACTACGCATGCTTAATAGCTTTTGGAGTAATTAGCATATGAAGCGGGGAATGGGATGTGCCAAAATTATGAATATGTATTTGTATTTTGTGTATTCAATACTTGTATGGATAAAAAGACTCTGTAATCACCTGGAAGGTGCAGTGTGTATTTGGGAGCTAACCCACATGCTGCCCAGCGTCGAATAAACATACACTTTCTAACTTTAAACTGTTAGAGAGTTTTTGTCCGTCACACTTGGATATCGGTACTAGATCAATATCCATATTTTTTCAATAAATCAGTTTAATTTGTTACAGAAGTGTGACCTGTAAACACCAGCAAGGAGATACAAGGCACCAGGGCAGAGAGGGTGAATGGAACCTTCTAAAACCAACCTTTCCAGCAATGCCAATGTCTTGAATAATTTCAGCCAGAGGGCTGAGATTGACATAGATGGATCCTGTGCTCACAGCATGTCCTGGCACAGCTGGTTCCACTTCAGTCCCTGAGCTGCTGACTACTGTAGGGCAGAGAGGGGTGGGAAGCAGATTTAACACAGCTAGGAGACTGTTCCCTGAAGGAAATGTCTACAGGCCATATTCAGACAGCTTTTAAATTCTTACCCTCTTTCAAGTGAAATAGTTATTAAATACACTGTCTGTTATATCACTTTGCAAGTTGGGTTGATATTTGTCTTTTTACTCTTCCACTCTTTGCATCTTCAGTATTTATAAGCATTAATAGTTTATAAGTTTTAACAAGCTTTATAGCTAGTTCTATTGCTTGGATTCTTTGGGTGATTTCACATGGGGATCATTTTTGCATCTTTTGTGAGCAGAACTGTGGACCAGAGTGATTGCTGGTAACCAACATTTCCTAGTAAAGTGAATTCATGTTGAAGGAGAGAAAACACAATCAAGTCTGCAAGGATAATGTCATGTCTGGTCAGTGAGGAGGCCCATGCACTCCCCTTACTCTCATAGCCCCATTAGAAGTGATGCACAATGAGGTTTCTAAATCTTCTTTTAAGCACAGCATGTAAAACAGAGATTGACCCATACACTGAATTTGTGTCTTCAAGGGAGAGTGATTTGAGCATTTTAGGATTGGAAGGGATTCTCAGAAATTTTATAGCCATCTCATTAGGGAGAAAATCAGCAGCATCACAGAGGGATTCAACTGTGTTCCATATAAATTAAAAGCATAGGGAAGAGAAAGAAAAAAAATATGGTGCTTATAATTTGTTTGTTTTGGCAAACATTCTGCTCTATGCAATTCCATAGAAACTGCCAGAGAGTTTATGGAAGGTTCAACATTTTTATTTAAATTTTTTTGGCCCATTTCAGAGGACAGTGACCTGTGGGAAACATTATGCATGCTTACTCAGAAAAATATCTGAAATACCACTGTAGACTCCAGCTGTTCAAAAGAGAAGGAAGACTGATTTAACTGCTGGCCATGACCCAACTTGGATGACAATAGTTAATGTGGGATTCCCATCTCAGTAGACATTTACTTCAGCATCTGCGACATTCAACAATAGAAGGAAATAGTGGGAACCAACAGCAGGATTTCCTTTGAAAATTCACTTTTATTCCTTCTTCCCTTAAATTCCTTTTTTTTTTTTGCCTAGTAAAAATTGTATACATAGTAGCAGCTGGAGGGAATGCAAGGTCAGGCCTGAAAACACTTCAATCCATCAGCAGAGGTGTGGCAGCTGGTCAGTCTGCTCTCTTGCAGGAAGGAAGCCGTAGCCTTCGCTTTGAGTCACGAGAAGCAGCCAAGGAGGGAAGCATCCATGCTTAAATGGTGGATGTGCCTGGGTCAAGCTTGGGAGGAAAGTTGTGCACAAAAACTCTATCAAGCAAAGCTGCTCTGTCATCAGTTTACAGCCAATGTATATCTATGCTCACAATAAGAAACTGAGATCTGTCTGTGTCTGCCTTGGCAGGTGAGGGATTGTAATAGGAGCAGACCTTTAGGGAGACAAATCTGTTCTACTTCTAGCTAGTTAGAAGAGCTAGCTTCTCCACTTAGCTCCCTAAAGAGGATTTTACAGCAGGTTGGCCAATTGGCCAGAAGTGGTGTAAGCACACGAGGAGCCAGCTAGATCTCTTGTCATTAAAAGCTCTCCAGTTTGGTCAAACAGTGTAATCTTGTCTTGGACAATCTGCAGAATGTGGGCATATCAGGAGACTTGTTTCAGAAGCAGTCTTACAGCAGCTGGTTTTCCTCTACTTCACTAGTGAATGAGTTGTGAGATCAACAATCCTGATAACAGAAAGGAGATGTACTGGAATTCCCAGCAATGATTCTTGGAAAGACAGGTCCTATCACTCCCCCGGGGTCACATCAGTTGGATGACTTCTGGTCAGGAGTTCTGAGATCACAGCTGAACCATTGTTGAGAATACTCAAGCAGCTATAGCACAGCACAAGCTCTCCATTACAACCAAAACCACCTGTGTGAGAAGGTATATAGTTTAACTACATGATAAATCTCCCTTGAAAGTCTCTCTTACCCATCACCTTCACAAGCTTTTTGAAGTTTCTTAAGAATGAAATCTAAAAAAGTTTTACCTAGACAAGAATATCGTGTTTAAAGCTGGTGAGAACTCTTTCTATTCCTTTTCTTTTTCAGTGTTTACTATGGCCCTATGTAGTAGCACAAGCACAATGAACAAAGCTTGGTGGCACAAGGTAGTTGAGGGATATTGAATCAGCTCTTGGTTGGCTTTCTCTGGGTTAGCAGCAGGCTCCCAAGGAAATGCTTTGAGGAGTTCAGAAAGACCATTCTGAAGAAAATTATTATATGCACTAGTGTCTTCTAAACCCTGTTACACAGTAATAAGAACAAACCTTTGGAAATGCAGGTGATTTATGTTCAGAAGATAAAGAAGAAGCAGTGCTTTTTGGAAGAAACATGAACAAACATCTTGACAACTCTCATATTTTGCCCATTCTGCTGACACATGCCATATATGAAACAAAAAGGAAGAGAGGCTCATCTCCTTACAGTCTGACCTAGCTGTTTGACTACATGCTTTACAAAACATAGTCAAAGACAGAAAGGTCACAAATCCCAACTTTAGTGTTACTTCTTGTATATATACAGGCAGTAGAAATCAAGAATTACAGCTGAAACTCCAGCATCAACTCATACTCAAAGACTCTGTGAAAAGACAGGGATGTTCATGTATCTAGGAATATGTGGACCCAGTTAATGATAAGAAGTCCATCTAAACCTGAATTTCCCTATTGTGCAAACTCCTACAGTAACAGGTGTTTTTAATTTCATTTTTGAGTAATTTCTCTTCTACTCAGATTATCACTTGACTAACAAACATCAGGGGATTTGCTACTGTCATAATTTCTTCACTGAATGCTTAAAAATACAGATTTAATTCTTCATGCATCACACACGGGAGGTAAAAAAATAGGGAAAGAAAAAACCAAGGGTCAACTGAATGAATATAAATTTATACAAAACCATATTTATTTTACTAGAGCTGAGATTATCCACTGGTCCAACAGTTGCTAGTGTCTAATATGCTTTAACTAGCATGAGATTCATTATTATAAAATTCTTAATTTTAAGAGAACCTATTTATTATAATTGTAACTATTACTTTAGCAGAACTCCATTTTGAATTGTCTATGAACTGTCCCTTGGCAATCCTTGAATGACCATTCTCCTTATTTTTAAACAAGAAATCTTTGTCTGTAATGTCACACTTCTTGCTTTTGATAATTCCCACTACTGATGACTTCTGAAAATTTCCAAAGTAGGACTAAGAAACAAACACAGTGAACTTTTGCGTTCAATATCTACTGAAAGATATGTCTTAATGTCTTATCAACTTCAATCTTTAGAACAGAACATGAGGTTCTTGGGTTGAGAGGAAAAGCGCAGGAAAACAGCACGCTGGGGCTGAAACAGGGGTGTGAGCATTGAGCACACACTTCACTGTTAAGTCATCATCTGCATTCTAAATTTGAGTAAAGAAAATTATTTTCTTCTATCAGTGATCAAAGCTTCCAGTAAAACTAAGTGGCTTATGTAAAATTGGATGAAATCACAATTTCTAGCCTCAAAGGAAACCTCCAAAGGTGTGCGTGTGTGTACACATTCACACCTATCAGCACCTGTCAAAACGCTTCCAGCTTGCTGATCTCAGAGTGTGTCTGTGGCTATCTCAAATCTGATATGATTGTACTGAAATTGGACACTTCATAAAAGGGCTTAGAATGAGCAAATGGAAACATGTGGCCTAACTCTCCTCTCCCACTCATATCAGAGCAAATTAAGGCTACCACTGGATTAGTTTTTTTGACAAGCTGCAGAAGCTGTATGAAAGCTTCTGGGAAACCCAAGGCTTTTGCAAATTTGTGTTTAGTCTGACCAAACATTTCTAATAGGAAAGTATTTTTGGCATTTTGATGAGACATTGTTTTCTTTTTGAAACTAATTTTTTTAGCATAAAGAAGTGTTAAATAAATCAAAAGTAATCTTAAAATTTATGGATTCTTCATAGCTTCTCTAGTTTATTTTTAAATGTCTGAGTACAGCCATACAATCATCAGGTCCAGAAAATTTAATAAATTCCTTAAATATTTATCTCAATTAAACAGAGGAAATTTCAAGGAACTTTACAGAAAATTTATACTCCTAAGTCCTGATTAAAGACAACAGATTCACACTTGCAGTGCGTACTCTTTTCACTGCTTGGAAAAGAGTAGCAATGTAAGGTGTACTCAGTTCACTCCAATTTAGCTTCACTTTAATTTTCCGTGTCCATCTTGGAAAGGTTCCAAAGGGTCTTAACATAAACTGTAAATGTAAGTGATACTGACCCAAAACTTCTTTCAATAGTATGGTAATGATAGTTTTGTAGCAGATAGAGTTTGGAGCACTCAGCCAGACCCTATAGGCTCCAGCTTTGACAACATCTAATGTTTCACTTTTGGCCAAAAGGGAGCTAAAATGGCAATCCTTGAGCTAATTCCTTGTGATTTGGAATCACAGTGCCTCTTCTCTACTCAAGAACAGAAGCAGATGCCTCTACTGAAAACTATTGGCAAGTTTTGTGATGCATCCCTCTCTGCAACTACCTTACTACTGCAAACCCAGGTTTTTTATTCAATGTTGACAGCTTTCAGAACTTTTCAGTCTAAGCCTGATTTAGAATTACTAACAAAATTAAACTGCTGGGTATTTAGGTTTTTCCAACCAAGATTTTTAAAAACTTCACAAGACATGTATACATTTATGCCCAGTTTGTCTTGTGTAATCTTCAACACTATTTCAATATCACTTGACAGTCTAGACCACATGATAAGGCCAGAGAGTTGATCTAGTCTCCTCTACAGTCAAGAGAGATCTTCCCACTCTTTGAAGGTTTACTTCTTGATTTATTTTTTTTCTTTGTAAAGTATTTGGAACTTCATTTTCTGTTCTTAGTCTTCATTGAAAGATGTAATTTTAAATGTCAAATACCCCCACAAACTGTAACATGGACTGCTGTCTGGGATGTTTTGAAAGCTGCAACAATCACTCATTTTCTTAGTTATCTATCAATCAATTCTACCTAGGTGTTGCAGGGAAAGGGTTGAAAACAGATTTGGCAAGAGGGGAAAGTAGAGTTGTCTTCTTTCAAGGTGACACTGCAGCTGAGGGACTCTGAGAATATGTAGCATGGAAAATTTTGTGTATTGCACTTGCTTTGGGTTGTTTTCTGTCTGTCTTGAGAGGTGGAATTTTTGTAGAGAATTACAGAAAGCTGTCGAAGACTTGAGGCACTCTTCATGGGCAGGCTTGGAAGAGGGATGAGGAGCTGGGGGTTATGGAAAGCACAGCAAAAGCACAGCACTGTGAAGTACTGCATGTGCCCCAGGCCCTCGGGGTTGCTGAGGGTGGAAATGTGCTCCCAGCTTTTTGTCCCTGCTTACACAGGCTAAGCTTAGCAGTGTGTGTATTTCCTCTTGTTTTTGGAATTCTTCAGCCAGAAGGGTGATGGAATAAATCTACTATTTGTACTTCAATTGTGGGTCGTGGTGGTCTTGGTTACTTGTACCTATCAAAGCACACACTAGGTTAGACTGATAGGCAATTATCCAGATTAGACAAGTACATGCCTAGGATAGAGGGAGGGAGAGGGTAAAATTACCAGTTCTAGATGGATAGAGTGTACTGATGGCATAATTTTTGGATAACTGTTTATTTAGGGCACAAAAAAAAAAAAAAAAACACTTCAAAACCCTCTGTCTTTGATGGGAAAATTGAAGAATGCACACAGCTTCAAGATGCTACTAGACTCTTATGAGGCAAAATGCCTTTTGAGTGTTGCTGTCACATAGATAAGGTGCTGGGAAAAAGCAGGAGTGAAGTCATAAGGATGAGTTATGTAGTGCCAACTCTCATAAGGAGAGAAAGGATATTGCCAGGCCACCACCGTGAACAAGTTCTCAAACCTTTCCTGCATGCTGTGAAGGACTAAGGCATTGTGTTGGGGCTGCAGTGCATTTCCTTCCCAAACCTGAGTCAGGAAATGGGAGCACGAGGAAACAAAAGAAGAAAGAAAAGTGCGGAGATAGTTCCATTATAACCACATGTGACACTGCAAAATACTTCCTCTCTTCTATAAGGAAAAAAAAATCCAAATTAAACTGAGCTATGAACCCAGACAAGAAATGGTCTTCAGTCCCCCTTGAAGCTGCCCTCATACTCCATGTTCAAATTTTGTCACATGACTGCATTACTTATTCTTTCCTTTCCTGCCCAACAAAAAGTTTGAAGTGCCTGACTAGTTAGCCAGGAAAAAGACACAGAGAGACCTCTAAAAACCAGAAAACCCTCTTGATTTTACCAGAAAAAAAACAGAAAAACCTCTTTCTTTACCAGAAAACCCTCCTGATTATCTCCCTCTCAGTTTAAATGGGATTCAATTGATTTTTTGCTTAAAAATATAATCCTTTTTTAAAAATTGCTTTTCTTTTCCTCTTTTTGCCTGAGCATTACGGTTCATTTTTTCCTGGAAAGATATCCACTCTAGTCTAGCAAATGAAAATTAATAAGTCACTGTTATTGCTAAATCAAAGGCACTGGAGGAATGCTTGCACTCCAAGCCTTCATTGACTCCAGGAGATTTTGTACTGTGACCTCTAGGGGAAACATAATATGAGACTAAACAGGTTTTCCAGTAATCACATTTGTTCATTCTTCCTAATGCAATAAGCTACACCCAAAGTTATTCCAAATTAACCAAAAACATTTTTATACTTCCAAATATATTTTGTGCTGTTAAATGCATAGATAAACAGCTTGAGGATACAGTTTAATAGTTCCTCTCTGTATTAATCATCAAAACCCAAACACACATACACACAAATATTCGTATTTCCACTGAAATAGTTAAATACTGAAATTTAAAAAGGATCTTTCTGTAACAGGACTGGGAATATTACCTCTGGGCTAATGTGTACAGTAAAGGAAATTAAAAGAGGATGCAAAGCAAAAGTAAAAGTAGAGCTGGCCCTTACTGAAGTCAGTGAGAAAATTCCTTTAAACTGCAGTAAGACAAGAACAAGCCCCAGCAGACTGGACTGACTACAAAGCAAAGGGCGATTTTAAAACATGAGTAATAATAATAAGAAAAAGTACAGTGATTATTAATACTAAGAAATTAGGGATCATGCCTTTTAATATTTAAAACAGGTCTCCAAATACACATTTTAATTTGTCTTTAGGATTCGTACAATGTTACCAATAAAAAAAATTAAGGATCTATAATCTTAGTCTAATTGTGTTGGTTTTCCCTTCACAGTATACATGTGGCAGTGTAAATGCATTTATATTTCTGTATATCTTTACCATGCATGCCTGCAGAGAGGGAAAGACCATAGTTACATGGGCAGGAAACAGCAAATGTTCCATTTTCCAAGCTTATCCTTGCATTCAAATCATTACAATGCCAGATTTTATCAGGAACTCTGCTTTAAAAAAATTAAAGAGAATTTCAGTTCCAGATGGAGTCTATAGTGATGTTACAAAGATAATATAAGAAACAGAAAGTGGAAACAGATGTGTCATTTTTAAGGAGATGGATTACATTAGCGTAAAACTCTCCAAATGTTCTGTGAGTTGTGACATCTGCAGCAGTGTTTTCAAACCTGGATACTTCTCTCCCCTTCCCTCTATGGGTTTCTGGTTTGGATGGTCTTTTCTTCCTTTGTAACTTCATAGATTTTAAGGGACCATCTAGCCTGACCCTCTCACAGGCTTCAGGACTTCCCACAATTAAGTCCTAAAAAAAAATTGCCTTGAATAGCAGCAGTAGATAAACCATGACAATACTTGCTAGCCATACCAATGAATTTTTTAGATAGAAAAGCAGAAACCAAATGTCTCAGGAAAGCCATCGTCTAATCCTCATCACAGGATTGTCACCACTTTCCCTCAGCCATCATCTCTTCTGTTGCATTGTGGGATGTTTCATACTTTGATGAATCACCTTCACAAACAAAAATAAATTATTCTCTATCTTTCTGCATTGATACATCAGACAGGAACCACCTGTCCTCTGACAGCTGCCAGAAATGGTTAAAATGTGAGCTAAAACAATGAGGTTTTAGTCTATGCTATATTACCAATTGCCCCTTTCATGTCTTAACCAGAATTCCAAATGAAGAACGCTTAACTGTCATTGTCTTTAACCATCAAACATCCCAGTTTATTCAAAACAAGATAGTAAAAGCTGTTTGCTGCAAACCTATGTCAATTGATGCTGACTCCAGGACTTTAATTTTTCCTGTAGAAGTTCTTCAGCAGCTTCCCACAAATCCTCCACCTACTGCAGTCACTGTCTTGTTCCTTTAAAACATTAGTACAGTTTTATTTTTTCTCAGCTCTAGATTAGAATAAATGTTTACAGTGAGGCTTATCAAACTAATTTATTTTAAAATATCTAACTTGAATGGTATGTGTTTGATGTCCTTAAATAAAGGATTACTTACAGAGCAGTTCTGCCTCTCTGGGTTATTACAGACAATAATAGCACTTTCTTTTAGCAACAGAACAATATAATTGCAACTTTTCTTAACATATTTTAAAACTTCCTGCTTCCACTCTACATGTTCTGTCTCTGTGGGTTTTTTCCCCTTAACAACTATTGAATAATTCTTACCTTCTTTAAGGTCCCTTCCAGCCCAAACCATTCTATGATTCTATGATTCTCATTTGTATCACTATCAAATTTGCCTTTCTTCCATTTTTGTGTAAAATATCATCTTCCTGGGTTTATTTTGTTTGTTTCATATCTGTTTCCACTTTCCCTTCGAGCCAGGGTTTCATTCTGTTTAGTTTTGTTTTGTTTGGGTGGTATTTTTTTTTTAAGCAAATATGCCCTTCTCTCTCACTTGTGGTTTTTGAAGCACTTGGTAAAATATTCCTAAGCAGCTCCCAATTATCATTCACATTATTCTGTTTAAAAGATTTTTCCCCAAAGATTTAGCTCTTGATTGTTTTCAGATTTATGAAACTGCTCTTTCAAAGCACTAAGAGAAGGGGAATGTAAAGTTGTTTGTTACATTAACACTGAGTTTGAAATTCCCTTTTACCTAACAAAGTAGGTTCAGTAGAGGGCTCAGTGTTCCAGAAACATTTTCTGATTTAAGAAACAGGTAAAAAGAAATTACTATAACTTTTTAAATATTGAAAATAGTTATTTAAAGAATCAATTGTCATCATCTGTTCTGTTACTTGGTGCTGAAATATTCTTAGAAAAGCAAAGTTAAAAGGAGGGTTTGATTAATCATTTGGTACCAGGTAAATAGAAAAATATTCTTCTTGCAAGACTGGTCAGATCTCAAGAGACACACTCACCACTGCACTTCAGATTTTCACCATTTCTCTTAAATGTTCCTCAAGTGTCTTGACTTTTGCTGGATGCTTGGTGAAGAGTGATACAGGCTTTTCAGTAGAAAAACCACTAGGGAATTGAGGGGAATGGGGTTTCAGAGAGAAAAAATGAATAAGTTTCTATACAAAAAAGAATGAAGTTTACATATTTGATAGAAAAATACAATTAAAATTTGAGTTTTTGAATGTGCTAAGAACTGGATTACATCTATGAGCAGGTGAATAATCAAACTGTTATTATGCTAAATCCCCCTGAGTTTGCAGATGCTTTATTTGCTCAGAAGAATTACAACTGGATGACAGCATTTTTTTTAGAACCTACGCAATCCCAAATTTTTAAACTAATTCAGAAGTGACATGGATAAAAATAAGAAACAGTGATAGAGAATAGCTTCTTCATACTTGTATTCAAAGTTTAATACATTCAAAATTGATCTTCATTGCTGAACCACTGAAATAATCACAAAAGTTTTTCCAGAGTGTTACAAAATTCAATTACGGGTTTTTTTTAATGATTCAGAGCAGAATTTAGATCATTTTTCCAGTGAGCTCCTTAACTAAATAATCACTATTTTCTTAACAGGATTAAAAGATATGTAGTAACTCATATGAATTACAAGAGCATTAGTGGCAGTAGTCATTTGAAGAGATCCAGTGTGGAATAGGCAGAAGTAATTTGGCTGCCAAGATCAATTTCCTTATTATTGTGAGAAAGCTTATGCTTCCAAAACTAATGAATTGAAAGACAGTCAAGATTACACTGCAAAATCTTTTAAATAATTTAGTTGGAAGGGATTAGAGGTGGGCACTTGTGGGAGAGATTCAAAGTCTTCAGGTTTAGTGATACATCAAAACCATTTCCAGACAACTTTTAGGTATGTGGTTTGGATTCTCCCTTTGATATAGCCAGCTACATCTCTCAGTGCTGGCATGATTTTTCTGTGTCTGGTCAGTGAGGAAGATCCAGAGGGGACCTGGGTAGCTGGGGCAGTGAGTGTTTTATTTACAGTATAGGCATAGAGACATTTATTCTTCAGTGGCAACACACATTGACACATCAAGCACAGTGTCCCAGTTGAGAACTGTTCCCAGTTGAGAGCTATTTCAAGAATAAGGGCAGACTCTGTCTGGTCAGCCACCTCTGTTTTGTGTACCTGAACAAAGGAACAGGGTTTTTTTCAAAGCAGTCAATCTTTGCTTCACTTACTATGTCCACAAAGTGAATGATTTAAGCAGGTAATCAGAAAAGTTTTGTAAATGTTTTGAATAAAACCAAACAGAACAATTAGAAATAAAAATACTGGTTTTGCTTAAAGAAAAAAAAAACTTTTCAAAGAAGATGTCACAGACTGAAAGAAAATTTTGATTTAGAGAGGATATCCCCCAAAGTGTCTCTAGTAAGAGTCTGAGAAACAAAAAACTACATTTTAAAATTATTAAGGCTTTCTCCTAGTAGACAAAAATACAATCAAAAAATGTTTAAAGCTGTAGGGACTTTGGTTCCATTAATTAAGGAGTTTTAAATCAACATATTCTAATTCCTAAACAAATGTCTGAGAAACTAGGTTATAGATTGGTTTTGAGGGTACCCTCAAACTCCTATTGCTTTTCTGCACTTCATATTAAAACTCAAGACAATAATTGGAAGTAATCACAGGTTTGAAATTTGCTTTCCAATCTCCCAAGGTAATGGACCAAATTAAGAGACTGGAAAGTAATTTTTTTCTGTGCTCCAAAAAATATTTAGATAACTTGCATAAAGCAAAACCACACTGATAAAATGGTTTCAGACTTTATCAGGATACTTAGACAAGATCACTAGAGCACTCTTTTATGTGTACAGTGCTGTTAAAAACCTTTTGAGTTGAAATCTAAATCTCCTGCTTTCTGAAAAAGCACTCTGGCTATTATTCAAAAGACTGCTCAACACACACACAGTGTGTTAAGATGAATCCTATGTGATCACTATGTATTAGGAGCCCCAGAAATCGCACAACTGGAAAAAAAACTTTCTGAAAACTAAGGCAAGAGGAAGTATAATTTCTTGACCCCAAACCTCATTAAGTAGAAGGCAGGCTACTGACAGGAATTTATTCAAACCAGATGAGCTTCTGGTGCACAGTCCAGTCACCAGCTCAAGAGACTGAGGTTGTCTCTCACCAGTCCTCTCTGGGAGCTGCTGCATCAGGTATGCTCTCAGAAGCTGCATCATATTTCCAGCTCTCCAACTTCTACATATGCTCCAAAGTTGCAGCTTTCCTACTACTGCAAGTCTTGTTTGCCGTGTACTTATTTACAGCTTTGAAGTTATCAAAGCAAATTACCAGTTTCTGCATGCACAGATGTGTCCAGAAAGGCCCAGTAAAACCATTCAATACCCTCCCAGGCTTCTGCTGGATTTCCACACCCAAGGTGTCCACCAGAGTACCACCTTATGCTGCATTTCTCCACAGCTGAGGCCAAGTACAATGTTTGGTGGTCTTCTCTTCCTCTGACGCTCACATTGTTAACACCAGCTCAGGAATTGTGCACTGTCCATTTCCATTTTATAGGTATTGCTGTCTCGTGAGTTACCTTCCTTCCTTAGCAGCTGCATGATAGATGGAGGTACTAAAGAACTCAGTTTTTCAAATGAGAGGAATAAAATTATCATCTTAAACATAGATTTGAGGTTCTAGTCACTTCCACAGTATGAAGGAACAGAAGCATGGACAAGCTGATAGGGGAGGGAAGGGAATGTAGACTTCCAATAATGGAGATACAAAGAGCAAAAGAAAAATCATATACATACACACAGATATACATAAGCAAATAAAAATGGAAACTACTATGAAGGCAAAACAAACTGCAATAGAAGAAGGATTCTAAGAAATGGTGGTGGAAAAGAGAAAAAACCAACAAAGTATTAAAAAAACCCTTCAATCAACTATATTTTTATCAGCCACGCTGGAATTAAATGTGAATACCCCAACATTTTCAATTTAAAATTCTGTTTAGAAAATGCTTTTATTGGGGAAAAAATTACATTATGAACTTTTATTTTTGTTGCACTTAAAAAGCAATAATTGTTTCTTTTCATTCAACCTTTATCAATGGGTATTACATTATATATGTTGACACACAAAAAAATTACTTAGCTCCACTGAGGTGAACAGAAAAACTGTATATGACAATTTAAGTACAGAAATGGTATCCATGCTTTTACAAAAGATACAAGCAGAACATTTCCAACCTGATCAAGCCACTAAACTTGAAAAGTTACAACCAAAAGGGAAAAAATATGACTGATTGAAAGAGTTTTATTAGGAGATCCTGCTGGATTGTGTCAGCTTTCCTTCTATTCAGAATTTAATCTGCTGTAAATCTGAAGCTCACATGGATAGAGTAATAATGACTAGGGGGAAATATAAAGCAAAAGCCTTTCTTACTGAATTCTCATTTATGCATTGTTTTGTTACTCAGCTGTCTCTCAAGCTGGGCAGAGGGAGAGATTTAAGAGAAGTAGCAACTCATCTGAGTGCCAGCAGTTTTCCAGAAGAAAGAGGAAAATGCATTTTCTTTACAAAAAGACAGCTTCTTCAACGTGGCAGAATATGTCTGCAAGAGAAAAACATGTATGATGATTTTAGTTTTAGGACACTGAAATTTTGCAATTGAAAAAGGCTCCCTTCTAAATGAATAAGACGTATGTGAGATCTCTTTCCTCTACTGGTAATGGGCACAGACAGCGATGCAGTGTCACAGCTGCCCCTCTCCCCAAGCCAGTGACAGCACTGATGCTGCTGACAAAAATGAGATTTCCCTGGGTGCACACAGTGTCCAGAAACCAAATAGGAAGCGACAGTGTCAATGAGTTTTTTTATTAATCATAGGAATGCTGAGGAGATTGTCAGGGAGATGAGGGTTATGAGGAGACAGACTGCACTGGAGACTGAAGGTGATGTCTTGAAATTCTGGAGTCAAAGGCAAAATTTCTCCTGGCATCTACAGGGCAAGGAGCTCATCATCTGTATGTAAAACAGTGAATGCAAAACTTACTAAAGGAAATAAATAA
This sequence comes from Lonchura striata, assembly GCF_050655825.1. Classification (NCBI taxonomy): domain Eukaryota; kingdom Metazoa; phylum Chordata; class Aves; order Passeriformes; family Estrildidae; genus Lonchura; species Lonchura striata. Next base: position 30,051,599 of record NC_140704.1, read on the forward strand.
TTCCCACCTCAGAAAGAATTCTGTTAGGGAATTACTCCCCCTGATAAACATGCCATGATGATTTAAAAGATTTAAAAGCAAACATTTATATTTCCTACAAATGGTGCTCCAAATTAAGCTTAAAATGACCATGAGAAAGAAGTTTCTAAAATTATTGTATGCTTGATACTGCAGCATGCAAAGCTGCGACAAGATTCACAATACTTCTCCAAAGGCTGAATAATGTGGAATAAACTTTAGAGCACAGCAGAGGTATGTCAGTTCTGGTATGTCAAGGGAGATACTTTGAAAACCTCTGTACACACCCAGGCACCTAAGGTCCAACACAATTGAATAATGTAGCTGTAGCCAGCCTTGGTCATAATACATGTATTAATAATCTTATTTTACCTAGTAAGAGAAGAAACTTTACATTGGAAACACCAATAACCCAGAAGAGAATTAGCCTGGATGAGAAGCTTACATACTGGTTTCCAAAAACTAAAATCTCCCCAGCTTCTTCTCTCTCTGCTCATTTTTCTCTGCTGAAAAGTGACAGTGATTGATATCTTCTCCCACCCTAAGTATGCTGTGGTTATTTCTCCTTATGGTTAGAATTAAGCTAACAGCCCAGCTCAAACATTCACCCATTTAGATGAAGTATTTATTAGCCACGAATCCTTCTGTTCTTACACCACCTCAAAGTTCTTGTGTACGTCACTGAGGAGCACAAAGGGAAGGATTCTGGCATTCAGTCCGAGGCTCCAGCACCAAAACCTCTAACAAGGCAAGCAGGCATGGAACGGCTCTGACAGCCCAGATGTTTAAACCATATGAAGCTGCAGAAGAAAATAAAGAGCAGCTGAATTACAAAGGAGGGGAGGATACAATGTTTGTGTATGGTTAAACTACTGTAAACTTTGAAATTTGTATTATGGAATCCATTAGGAAACCCATAACTTTGATTTTAAAGTAATAGTCGTAAGATTCTTACTTCGCCGTTATTTATGGTATAATGAGAAGGTATGTTACTAGAATCCCACAAACTAAATAGATGGATTTCATTAAAACTGTCCTGATGAAGAGTAAAATCGAAGGAAAAAGGAAATAACAACTTTTATTTGATGCCAATTTATTTTCATAGGCTGCTTTGCAAGCAGAAACCTAGGAAGATAAAAAGACAGGGAAAACTTTTCCCGCTCTTCCAAAACAGAGAGAAACTTTGGAATGGTATTTGAAGGGCGGAAATGACCTACTTCCAGTTCTTTCTATTTTAAGAATCTGGCTATGTATCCAAGAGTTGCCTGAAGAATCAAAGCAGTGTACAAATTCAAATCAGGGTTTATTTGTCAACACATTGGTTAAATAGAAAATTTGTTGCTAAGGAATGTGCTGTAAAAATGAATGCTTGAAAGTCTTCCCCAGCAGGGTCCTTCAGGGACATAACTCCAATATTTGCCTTACCTCCCCCCAGCTTTCTCCTGCCCTCTCTTCCTCTTTCCACTCTGATGACTGTCCTGGGGAAGCAGAAACCACAGGAGCATCAAGGGCTTTATGCCCACCTTTCTGTTCAGCTTTTTGCTCCAGAGGACCCACAAGCCAAGTCTGCACAAAGTCCAACCAGGACTGTTGTGGTATCCATTGTGGTTTTTTTTTTGCAGGGATCCCTTCCCACTCAATGAAGCCCCAGGAGTTCACCAATCCCCCCCTTGCTCCAAAACCGTTCCTGCTACAGGGTTTTTTCACAAGACAGAGCTCCTCCAGGAAAACTGCCAAGACCAGAACAAAGTGGCTGCCTTGTCTCATGGATTCCATTTTAAATAAGCAACCAGTGAAGGAGACTGGCAGAAGCCTGGAGGGCTTGTCTCTGTGCTGGTAAACCAGCACAGCACCAATATCTGTGCAGGGAGTGCACAGAAAGGCTGTTCTCCTCTTCCTCCTCCCCAAGAGCAGAGGTTTATGCATGAAACAGATGATGACATAAGCATCACATCTGGGGCTGCGCCTACCCCCTGCCAGGAGGAAGAGGAATGAATGATCCAGCATTTGTATGTTATTATCTTGTGAGGAAACAGGAGGGACACAAGCAACTCCAGAACTGTTACCTTTAGTCTTGAGTTATAATTATGGACCTCATATAATCTTTAGTTAATTTTACAGTAATCAAAGGGTGCTGTCCACACAATTGATTTATTTGTCTGTTTTACAGCTCAAATGGCCACTATCCCCCAGCTAGTCTCCACTGCCACTTTCCCACACCCTAGGTTGTGTTTCTGGCATGCTACAGTTGGCCCCCCAGGCATGCCAGTGCTCTTTGCGTTTCAGCCCGCACTCACCACCTCCCAAGGCAAAGGACTAGAGATGGGTGCAACATCCTAGGTGAGAGCTCAGCCAGCCTCAGGTCAGAGGTGCTAAAGCTCCTCCAGCTTCACTGGAAACGCTTCCCTTTGATTCTACACCTTGATTATTGATATTTAGATTCCAGTGTGACTTGAGCCTTCTTCTCATCTCTTCACTTGTAGCCTACAGACAAACTTTTGGCTTGTTTGTCCTAAGTCTGAGCCTTTGCATTCCATGTTAATATGTGTATCTGTTTCAGATGGCTGGAGCCCTCATGTTCATCTACTCTTGTAGTGCTACCCTCCAATTCTACCCAGAACAGCATCATTTCCAAATCTGTATGGGCCCCCAGTGTGTTGTGCTGAGCCCCCAAGATCAGCGGAAGCTGAAATCAGCAAGCAAACTGATTTCTCACTGAATACCTAGAAAAAAAGATAATTTTGTTTCCAGTTTTTCTTTATGAAGTTGCATCCACTGGTGTGCACATGTGCTTCTCAGATGTATCCCTATGTGCATACACATAATATGAACATTAAAAGAGCAGGCTTTAAAACTGCTCAGTCATTTTGGTAGTTGTGCACTCTCAGCTATTGAACTAATGGCCTGAGCAGCTGATTTTTTGGGGGGATGATAAAACAGACAGGCTGTAAATTCAAACTACGGAAACTTTGACTTTCCCAATTCTTGTTCTTATTCCAATGTTTTAAACTATTCTTGTTGATTTGTTAGGAGTTAAATAATTACAAGAACATTAGAGCCATTAAGTACTTCTCACTTATTTAATTTTAAATATACAGACTTTGGACTATCACTGCCTTACAGTGACACCTTCTGGAAAATCTAGGAGGAGAGGGAAAGCTGCTCCATAAAGAGAATGTGAATCTATGCAGATCAACTTTGGAGCACTTATTCCTGGCAGACTTTTGATATTCAAATACATGTACAGTGCTGTGACAGAAACCCTACAGTTCAGCTCTCTCTAAGAAAACAAATCTATTGCTGTGTCATTAATCTGGTCCTGTTTGTTTTCTTCCATGAAATGGTGCTAAAGTGTAGGGTAGTCATAGTATCATTCTTCTTAGCATCTCACAGAGATAAAAAATAAAATTAGAAGTAGTTGTCTTTGCTGGATTAACATTTATTCTGTTTGCAATTCTGTCTAAAAATAATTCTACATGCTAAGAGAGACATATGTATTAATACTAATTCTTTAAGGGACAGCAATATCTGCAGTACACAGGTTCAGCTGATTAGGCAACTTGCTTGATCAAGCAAGCAAAGCAGGCCTGATAAGCCTGATGAAAAACAGGGGGAAAAACCCCTCAAAGTTCATTAGAGAAGACTAGCAGAGGGTGTGAAAACACAGTTTCCACTCCTGGAGAGAAGCTCAGCTGCTGACAACCTACTGTCATGGCAGAGCTTCCAGTTTCTGGGAGGCTCCCTCAATGTTTAACACACCAAGGAGTTACACTGGCATCAGCAGTAGTTTCTGAGACCACTCTCAATACACTGTCACAGGAGTGGCTCTGTTGTGTTTCATCAGACTTAAAGAAAAGGAAGGCTTTGAAGCTGGCTGCCATTTAAGCAAATGAAAGTTTTACAAAGAAGATCTGGGATTTGGGGATGGCCATGTTTGCTTCATTAGCAGAGTTACATTGATGAACAGCTTGTGCAAGAATGGTGTAGGAGTATAGACAGTTTATTATAAAAAGTTGAAATCTAACTGAAAACAGAGCTGTTAGGCCCCCACAAAAAGTATGGCAGGGTGATTTTCCAAATTCACAACTATTGACATCACAGGAACCAACTGCAAAATGTCTCAACATCTTTACTCATGTTGTCGCTGATGACCCTTGTGCCACGAGTCTCCATCCATTTGTATAACAGTGCTAGCTGTAAATTTCCAGCTCATTAGTTATATATGCAAGCATGAAATCAGCACAGCCATGATGATTTAAACCAGATGAGGGTTGACCTTTAGTTTGGACACAGGATCCTGTGGGAGAGGAAATTGTATTACATAGGAAAGAATCATTACAATTACCACAATAAATCAGGTGAGCTTGACTGTGCTTACAGGAGACTGACCCTTGTGCCCAAAGCCACCAGGGTTGGCTGGCACTGCCTCAGCCCAGAGCAAAACACAGCTGGGTGATGCAGCTGCCAGGCTCTCTGCCCTGAGAGATAGAGCAGGCTGGTGGTGTGGTGGGACCTGCCACCCACGCAGACAGGCTGTACCTGATGTACCTGACAGGGGGACATCCCACATTTCCCACCTCCAGAGGAATTCAGCCTGCACAATTCACCTGTCTGGTCCCAACGTGAAACCAGCACGTGGACAAAACCTGCACTCAGTCGCAAGAAACTGAAATTGTCCCAGTGCTGCCAGCAAGAGAGGACTTCAGTCTTCAGGAGTTGGAAGACTTTGCAACAGAGATCTTTCCAATGCAGATTAGCCCAATTTTTCATTTATTTCCAAAGATTTCTGTTATCCTTTGTGTGTTGGTAGTTTATTTGATTACATCAGAAAGAACAGTTAACCATTCCCCCAAAAAATTGTATTTAACATCACAAAAAGGGGACTTTGCTATGGAGACCCAGTTTCCAGAGGAAAAGAGGAGAAAAATCCACTGAGCAATAAAAAAGTTGTCATATATTTAAGACTGATCAATCCAAACAGATTTGGTTTAAAACCCATGAAGTTTCCAAATTTGTGACTACCAACCCTTGGAATTTATTTATTTAAATCCTCCAGCTTCACCCAGGTGAGGCTTTTCGGTAGACAAACCTGCAGCAGCTGGGGTTTAGAAAATACCATTTACTGTAGGATTTTAAATAAAGCAAAGAATGAGTCAATCCCGATTTTATTTCTACATAAATCCAAGGCCTTTTTGTCCATCTTGTTATTCCAAAGGCTGTGGTCTTTTGTAGCAACCCACTACAAAGGAGTCCAGAAAGTGGTGCACAATAGGTGTTCTACCTCTATGGAGAGAGCAAGATGGAAGGAAACAAAACATGGACTCACTGGAGCTCATGGGAACAGAAAGGCAAAGAAGGAGTAGCTGCAGGTATGATCTATGCCTAGTGAAGAGACTTCATCCCAGTGGCATAATTTAAAGGGGCTTAGTGCTGGAATGCAAACTGGTGGCTCCTAATTATTTTTTTTTTAAGGAGAGTTAAATTTGCCACAATAAGCTCAGAACAGCTTACAATAAATGCCCCCACTGAGGCTCTAGAAGCACCACTGCAATAGAAGCCTGAGAAACTGGAAGAAAAGGATTTTGCAAGGAACAGCTTAAGAGAGTGACTATAAGGTCTTCATTTTTCCTCGAGATCTGCTGAATTATAAGGAAAAATTGCTACAAGGGGTGCATGCATTTTTCATTGATAACTATGACAGTCACATAGCTGTAACAAGAAGTTTATTTCAGCCTCTATGCAAACCACTGATTTTGAAATCATGAAATGAAGGAGAGAAAGAGAGAGGGGGACCAAGACACAGAATGAGAGAGGCTGTGTTTTTGCAAAAGGACACAATATGCTGCCAGGTAACAGGACAGGGAACTTTCTGTACTGTCAATGTAGTTACTGTAAACTGCCCCTGAGAAAATATTTAAATCTAAGTTTCTTTCCAGTTCAAGAAATAATCTTCAAAAAGGACATTTTTACTTTAATAGTAATCCATGTTAATTTACTGCAACAATAACCAGAAGTCAGTTTGCCAGTTGACGTTTTGCTTTTACTATAAAGCTTGAAATGGAAACTGTGGTCTTGATGAAAACTGTAAAATTCCAGTAAATGGGATTAGTCATCGTTTTGTGTGTCCTAGTTCCACATATCAAATAACAAGTGGTGACACCCTCAGCTAGCAAGTGGAAGTAAATATACTTCAAAAGGGGGGAAAAAAGCCGCAGAGAGGATGAGTAACTTTTGACATTTTCATGTAGGAATTTCTGTAGATGTCCCTCTCCCAGAGGAGAAGTCCCTTCCAAAATATTTAGTTCATTGTTGCATTTCTCTTTGGTAGAGTACTGTGAAATCCAGAGCATTGAAATCCTTAATTAAAGCATCTAAATATTTAACTCTTTGTAACCTGGGATCATTTAAGGCTTTTCAAATCAAGATTAGTATAACAAGTAGCAAAGAGAAATGGATTTCAATCTTTAAGATTCCTGCAGATTGTGGAAAACTTTTCTGCCAGATGTCTCTCTATCCAATGCTGCGAGCCTTTAATTTCACCTTCAAAAGAAGATTTCCACTAAAAAAGTAACTACTGCATTGAGCCAGCAGATATTTCTCACACTACTACTGTATGTCTAATCACTTTGATTTTGATGGAATATGATTAATATTTCCAACCCAGAGCTCACTGTCCCCAGAAGAGAACCCTCATATAGTCACTTTCTGCTGATATTGGTTACACAGTATGTTTTGCCAAAGCATGATGCATGTTGCTGCTTGCATAAGCAAGGAAACCCGATTGAAAAACTTGCATTTATTAAGTTTCTGGGTTAATTGACTGTTGCTATTGAGTAAAGCACCTGATTGTTATAAAATTTTAGCATACTGAATGGATCTTAAACAGATTTCCAGCCCAAACCTGCTGTCGAGCACATGGTATAATAATTATAATTATTTTGATCCATGGTCAAATTACAGGACAATAAAAATCCATTTAAAAATTTTAGTTACAAACTTCAGTAATAGACATAAAATGAAAACAACTAGCAAACCCAAACTCTTGCAAGTGCTTACTGGTTTTGTAATTCTAACTTCATGTCATGGATCATAATGCCTCACTAGCATTGGTTAAAACCTCACAATTCCTGGCAGCTCCACAGGACTGGAAACATCCTAAGTTATTTATCTCCATCTTGCAAGAAAGCCATGCTCCACAGCAATCCCAGCCTTCGGCCGAATAAAGAAGGGTCTTTCTCCAGAAACTCAGCCCTGGATGTCTTCCCTTGTCAATGTTAGCTTGAAAATCAGAATGGGAGAGCTCCAACATCCAGGATACCCATGGCCCATCTTTAAATGGGCAGGTGATGGTCAGATAGTGGAATCTCTTCTGCAGTGGAAAAATATCACAACAAGGGGACACATCCCAGTCTTGCCACCCTTGCCAGCTGGCCTATCAGAGTAGTGTACAGGTGAAGATTGGACTGAAGTCATCAAAAACCCACCTGCTTAGCTTCTCTTGGACACATGTACACCTCAAAATGCTTTGTTTTAAATAATAGTTCCAAAAAAGAAAGGATCTTTAGCTTATTGCTGCTATAAACATTAGTTGTGCCATATTCCTATTAGAAAGAATAGAAATTTACCTTTTCCTTTTGAGAAGAGGATAATCCATACTGCATAACTGGGCAGTACAAGCATTGCATACAAGCATTTTGTCTTACATTTGATAGCAGCTTTTTACAAAAGTTGAATGAAGAAAAATATAGTACCTTTCACTACATTCACTGGCAGGCCATGACAAGCAATGCCTGTAGATGGAAGAACAGCTGACACAGGCTGGCCAAGGTAGTTTACATAACAGCAGGAAAAGGCTGTGTTCTCCAGGCTCCCAGTAATTACAGCAGTTAGGGCACAGGGAGCACACATATGCTGCACAAAGTCCAGCAAACCCAAGTGGGGCTGCAGGCAGAGCTGGCCTTGATGCCAACAGAAAATCACAAATGCCATCAAAATTCTCCTTTTAAGCTACAGCTGGCTGCCAACTGTTTAGCAGCTGCAGAGGAAAGGAGGAGAAACAGGGAAATTTTACAATTTAACAGGATATAGCTTTGGTACAAATAATTTCAAGGAGAAATGGAAGAAGAAAGCAAACACATTAAAGATACATTCTCCCCCTTGCTCCCACCATTTTAAGAGGAAATAAGAGAATTGCAGAGAAATGACATGGCCATTTATAAACACCAAATTTCTGTACCAGCTGAAAGACCAATGATAACAGATTAGAACAGATTATACCCTTAGCTAGGTAGAAGAAAGGCTGGAGTTTAACTGCTCTACAAATATCTAAAGGAGACCCTTCTAAGTCTACAAAATACAAATTCACAAGACGCATAAATTTTTGACATTTAAAGAAAGCTAAGGAAGGTGAAGAGATGACTCAGGATACCTAAATCAGAGTAGGAATACCATGTGAGAGACAAGGCACACCAGTGCACTGCTCTAGGCTCATAACATCCGCTGATGAGAAGATGTATCACCCACTAAGCTAAAAAAAGATGCACAAAGGAAGAGTGGGTTCTGGGAAAGAATTTCCAGTAAAGCCACCCCTGCATGAGTAGCACAAATCACATAGTCAGACATAGCAGACCCACCACAGAATAAAAATTAATATCAGAGCTACATGTTGCCCAAGGCTGCCTGTAAAGGGGACCAATAGGAGACCCCAGGGAGAAAATGCATAGAAAATCAGTACAGGAGACCAATGGGAGACCACAGAGGAGAAAACCTGGAGAAACGTGTTGCTGGTTTTCTAAGCATATTGATATGGGAGATTTAAACTCATATGCTAATTATCTTCTCATTAGAAGAGTGCTGTTGCACTATTTGCAGACTAAGTTACTACTCAGCATGTGCACTTTGCCTCCATTCTGTCCCTTAGTAGGGACATATTGATACACACTCCCTCATATGGAACACATTAGACACTAAATATAAAAGCTGTTTTTGTTTTTATATAACTTCACACAGAGAGAAAATAATATCCCACAGACTATATATTAATCATGTTTACTGATCTCTGCAGAGTATTAGTACACTTTGAAGTCAGTCTGTTGTGCCAAACCTCTGTCAGCTGAAGCCATAAATTTTCTGCTTTACTCCTTGTGTAACTTTTCCTTTCTCTCCCCACCCTAGCCCTCAATGAGTGAAGGTTATTTTTGAGCTAGATGCATTTCTATGTTAACCTGCCAAATCATACGAGATGTGTGAATGGTTGACTTCAATTTGAAGGTACCTGTTCAAGTACCCAAATTACCTTTTCCATCCAGTAAATTTCTCAGTCATCCTTTTTGAATTGTTCTGCAACAGAAAGAAAGCTTTCCAAAAGCACAACTCTGCCCATCAGCACATTGTTAGTTAGCCACATTTCAAACCAAAGGCTGCAAGTTACCTTTAGAAAGTAGTGATTATAAATAAAGCATCTGATATGGCTTCTCCCATGTTGTGAAATATAGCGATAACATGCCTTTAACTGAATAGGTATTTTGCATCGGAATACAAAAACATGTTCCAATTTGGAAAAAAACCCAAACCAACAACAACAACAAAACAAGCTGCTAAAATAAAGTGAAAAGTTGTGCTGATAAAACTAAGCATAGAGTTGTGCAGAATTTTCTGCCCTAAGACACGATGGTGTCTAGTAGGGGAAAAGGAGTTATCTTTCAGCCATCAGCTAGTGTAGGCATGCACAGACAGGATAATGCATGCATTATCTAGGCATGCATCCACAGGATAATGGTATCAGCCAGTGGCTGATGTTCCCAACAGCTCTCTGCAAATCCTGCTCCAGTAGGAATACCTCTTGAGAGGCTCTCAGCAAGAGTCACTGAGATTTATTATGAAGTGTAAGTGTATGTATCAAGGCACTTACTGGATGCCAAAGCAGAAGCATTGCAGAGCAGCTCAGGAAAGTCAGTCTAAACTCTACATGCTTCCACCATTTGCACTAGCTTCAGCAGGGCAAACAAAGTCAGTAGCACAAAAACATAATCCTTCACTCAGAACAGAAACATAGTGCATATAAACAAGGAGGAAAGACACACAGAAATCTTGGCTCTAGCTGGCATACAAGTCAAAGTTAAGGAGGCAAAACTAATTTTCCCTGGAGTCCCATCAGCACTAGTGATTGTTTGTGGCTATGCATAGTTAATATCTACATCCATCTGCGTTGCACTTAAAAGTCTAGGCTACTGATTTTGACACTCTGAAGTGTAGTGAAGCAAGCTGCCTACAGTAGCCTGAAACCAGTGGTGAATATACATGACCCCCACTATATTTTTCATAATAAAAATTATTTCAGTCCCTAGCTGCCATTTGACTACAGTTGTTGAGGACTAAAGAGAGCTATTTCAGCTGACAAAGACAAAAATTAAATGGCATCAAAATCTTAGTGACAGCCTCTTTCCTTTGTCTTCTAGAAAGACAGCCCTAGCACAGCTAACCAAACAGAAGCTGACAGAGCAACAGAAAGCTGAAGTACCTCTGAAACTACTGATAGCACCAGAAGTAGCAAAACTAGCAAAACACACCAGAGCACTTCAAACACATTAACTTCATTTATTAATTGATTGATACAGTTATGTTTGTGTGACGAGGACTTATTGCAGGGCTGATGTTAAAAGCTCCTTCAGGATGGACCCAGACCAGCAAACAGGGAAAGAAAGAAGTGCCACCACTTTGGGTGAGGGAATCATGAAGGGGCTTGTATTTGCCAAGTGAGGTCTCTATGAAGCCATGATGAGAAGCTGCTGAAACACCACTTTTCTTGAAGTAGTAATGGGAGCATGCAAGGGGCATTTAGGAACTGGGATACAAAACAAGATTCTTTCCCCAGCTCTGGGAAATTGTCATTAATTCAACACCTTGAAATCCATTAGTTTGACTAATCAATGGACAAACAAATTTCCTTTTTCTGACTATATAGCCAAACAAATGAGGCATCTCTGAGAGTCCGAGCTGTATGATCCCACACCAAGGCCTGTGCTGGCTCTCAGTAAGAACAGGCTTGAAAAGTGTCTGTCTCCATCCCATTGGAGCTACCTGTTCCATGCTGTGTGTATAAACATTGAGTGCCAGAACCTTTCCCCAGCCTAGGATCCACACTATTTTCTACTTTGCTTTTTTTCTGTCATCTTCTGGGGACAAGAACCTCAGATTTTAATAAAGTATTGCTAAAATATTAGAGAAAAATGTTACATTCATTCTGAAACTCTCAAAAAATCTTAAGGACTTGAACCCACTTTCTTCCTGTTACACCCTAAAAATATATACATTGAAGAGGAAAAACTACATGATGATCAGTGTCATCAAATATATTAGTAGGTGAGGCTAGTCAGTGTTACATGATTATGCCATGAAAGACTCTGATGTTAAAACAAATGCACATTATTCACATGGGAGTTATTAAAGAAACAACAAGCTTCTAAATTCCCACTTTTTAGTTTTATATCTGAAATTTTACCTCATATGAGTTTGATTCAGGGCATTATATAGAATGGCTTCCTTGAAAAAAAAGTACCTGCCAGCACACTTATTGCATCCCTATTAATAGCATGCCCAGAGTGCAGACACTCTTCTCACCACAGTATGGATAAAGATGAAAGCTCACAGACACTTTTGAATGCTTTAGAATTTTTTTCTACTTTGAAAGAGTTACTTATCAGGGCTGTGATACAACTCAGAGGAAGTTTTCTGATGAAGCTGAAATGGCCACTCCAGGGCTGGGAAAGGATGTTACTCCAAGACTTCCATTATTCACCAAAGCATTTTTCTCTTAAATGTGCCAGTTTTTGACCTTGGAGGTCAGCAATACACTGTGCATCTGTTGCTGGTTGATTTTCCTGAAGACTCATATCTAAGAGCTTGGGCTGATGTTTCCCTAATTGCATTTCCTTTTTACAACAATTTGCCATTGCCCTATTCAAAAAGGGGTTCATCCAACCTGGAAGTGCCTTTTGAGGCATCTGGGGACAGGTCCACTCCATTATTTCTGGCTGAGAAAGAACTTCCAAGCAGGGCAATCACAAACTTTTACATCATAGTAAAATTAACCAAAGGGTTCTATTCACAGCAGGGGAGGGGGAAAACCCAAAAATAATATACAACTAAATCAGAGCTATCCCACAACAGTGAGATACAAGGAAGCCACTAGGGAGCTTTTATTTGCAATCAGCTACAGGCAGAGAGCTCCTAGTATATGGACAACAGTATGAGGAAACTGACAGCAAATATTACCAAAATATACAAGAAATGCAGGAATGAAATACAGACATTTTTCCCAAATAATTCAAACAAGTGGATGAAAACTACAAAAAAAAAAAAAATCTTCTTTAAGAATCTCTCTTCTTGTAAAAGACAAATAGCTCAAAGCAGGAAGCAAACAGTGTGACACATCAAGGTTATTGATGGTAAATGTTCTTGTTTCCAAGAAGAATTTAGTGTGTTTCAGATCACTTAAATGGAAGTAAAAAAAAAATTACAGAAAATACTTCTGCCAGATACAAAGAGGCCATCTTTTTTCCTGCTTTTCCTTCATTGTTACTTGAAATGCTCCCTTTTTTCTTTGAATATTTTAAAACAAATACCTTTTAAAGCCTGTTTTCATTCACCCAAGTAGTGATATACAAGAAAGGCAAAACACTAATTATCCTATATGTCTTCTCTGTGTGTAAGACCAAATATTTATAGTACATATCTGAGTGAAAAGTTCCACAAGGCAGAAAGCAATCACCATGGGAATGACAGACACAAAATACGGATTAATACTGCAAATCAAAATCTACTGTCTGAGAGTTCCCTTTTCAAAAAAAAAAAAAAAAAAAATAGAGAAACAACCAAACCTGCATCACAAAAAACAAACCAACCAACCAAAAAAAAAAAAAAAAACAAAACCCAAAACAAAACAAACCCACCCAACCAAATAAATAGAAAAATAGTTCACCTGCTCTTGATTTCCTGATGTCATATCCTTAAATCCCTCCAGTGAAAATGTCACTTAGGAACAATATTAAATGTGCAATATTAAATGTGATCAGGATTGAGCACAAAACAAGTTTACACAGACACAGCATAGGAAAACTTTCAAGAGGCCACAAAAAATAACTTGCACAGGCTTTCTGGGAAATAGCATATCTGGAAGAAAAGTCCATTACATGATATATATTATCCAGTGGAAATACCTTATCAAGCAGACAATTAATGTCCAAGCATTTCAAGCTTGAAATCCAATGAAAGTGTATTTACTCTCAAAGCTACTCTTTCAAACTTCATGATGTATTTGTAAACAATAAATTCTTTTAGTACAGGGTTGTGTAAGGTGGCTAATTCTTCTCCATTCACTAGATGGCACTATGAGTCCACCAGTGAATTTAAAGCTCATCAGTATTTTCTACTGTAGTTGTTGCAGATGTCTGTCTGAAAAAGCAATATTATCTTTTTAAGCCTTCTTTAAGAGCTCTTCTGGGGTTTAACTTGATATGTTTTGTCATGTTAAGCAGGAAAGCAATTTTTCCATAAGATATTAAATCCACAAAATGCAGTATGTAAATCACTTTATATTTATATTTATATTGCTCTGAATGGTACTCAAACTTCATAAACTGAAAGATCCAGCATGGGAGGAGGAAGAAACAACAAATTTGTGCTTTAAGCTTGACATTTCTAAATGTTTAGATAGAGAATTTGAGCTTCAATAATAGCAATAATAGATGGTACTTATGTTGTTTGTATTTATTTACTTGCTGATTACGAAAAAAACTAATAGTCCATGTAGTAGGTTTGCTAATTTTTATTGAGAAGAGAAAAAGTGAAAATTATGGGAATTGAATTCAGAGACTGACTTTTCTTAACCTGAAGAGCTAATATCTTGGGGCACTATGTCCAATGCTTTCCAGTGAAGGTGACAGACTTTCAGGGAGGGTGGATGTGCCAGCCCAAGGGTTTGTCACAAAAGCCTGCAGCAGGACTGATGGTACAAGAAAACACACTGAAACCTGCTCTGATTTCCAGCATTGGTTTGGCCAGCAAGCCAATGATTCACAAGGCTGATTACCAAGAGAAAGGTGGAAAGATAAGCCAATTTTGTTTTGATAGCAAAGGAAAGCAGCAGGCCCTGCTGTATGCCTGTGCTGTTTCTCCAGCACTCTTGGTGGGTTACTTTTCCTGAAGACCCATCCAGCTTGTCTGCCCATGGGCTGTGGGTGCAGTGGGTGCAGCCAGGAGCTGGCATGGTCTGTATCCAGCACCAGCCCATGCAGAGGAAAAGCAAAGAAAAAGCAAAGTAAAACCAAAATAAGAAACAGCTGTGGCACTGCTCTGTCCAAGTGAAGACCCAATGGTTGCCCATGAAAGGCCAGAGCCCACTCCTCTGATGCAAAGGTCAAGTCCATCATGAGCAGCAGTTTTAAGTGCTCTGTGGTCTAGCTACAAAACAGAGCTAATGGCAGACATGTACTTGAGACATGAAGAGGGAGACCAGGATGCCAGGGCAGGTCTGACAGGTACCCAGGACACAGGGCAGAGATGCACAACCTCTTGCAAGGTCTTATGAAGGCCAAAATTCCTATCTCATTTGTGTGCCACAGAAAAGAAAGGCCCATTCACATGTGTGTCCCAGCCTTCCCACAGGACAAATTCCAGTCTTGCTCAGGGAGTAAATCATACACTGGCTTTGCAAATGACCAAGAGCCCTTTATAATTATGCTTTCAAATACACTTACCAGTTTGACTACTTCTGAAAATCTGGATCTCAGCTGATGAAATAGGAGATGGGGCAAATCTGACTCTTAAAAGGTGTCAGAATCATAAATATGAAAGAAGAAAATTTCTTCCTCCTAAATCAACACTTCTGTATTAAGCATATTTTCAATGTTTCCAAGCAGGATATTTTTAAAAAATCATATATTACTATTCACAGGAATGTGTGCTTATGAGTAATTCCTGGGGTACTTTAAAAGTATTTATTTGAATGTTTTTCTTCTTCCAGTTTGTCACTTGCTCACATATCAAAAGTTCAGAAAAAGGCACAGAGCACCACTGTGCTCCCAAGCAGCTCCTTGAATAGTCCCTTGGCAGCTGTAACTCAGCAGGAAAGCTTAGGGGCTTGGATGTGTTAATTAGTTGGCAGCTCTCCTCAAATTTTCAGCAGTAATGCTTGTTGCCACAGCTCTGTCTCCAGGCATACACTTTCATTTTGCTGTTTCATCAAGCAAACCCTGAAAAAAGGAAGAACAAGTGCTGAATTTAATTGGAGTTAATGCATTACTTTGCAAGTGCTTCATGGCCGAGTCTAAAGTCTTCCTCCCAGCAATGTGACTGAGACAGCTGCAAATCTCCAAGTAATGACCTCTGCTAAGTGACTCAGTTCAGTCCCACTCCCAGCAGATAAATAACACCATATATCTCCTCTTCAGCTATTTACCCAGGCTTGGGAAGGCAGCAGGGCATGTGAGCCCTGTCCTGCTGTGGCTGCACACAAGCAGCTGTACCCCAGTGAGCGAGGGTGAGGTTAATCCTGCAGCAGAGACCTTGCAGCCGCTCCATGCCTGGATGTTCCTGTCACACAAACTACCCAAGAGCATCAGCAGCCTCCAACACCCATCAGCTTAAACAGATTTTGGAGTATTATGCACAGTCTCCTCAGCACCAAGGGTTCTTTCAGATAGCACGTTACCTGGCACCTCCCACATGGCAGGAGGATTTTTCAGTTTCTGGAAGAAAATGCTGGACAAAACCAAAGTCACCTCTGAGCACTGGAAGGGCCCAGTTTTCAAAAGCTTAGAAATTCATTTCTTCTCTATTTCAGCAATAAGCAATAATAAGTAATTAACACCCTCAGTATTGTATCTATATCCATATTCTGGACCCTATTTAACAAAGTTCACACTGAAAACCTGTCTCTCATGGTTTTCTTCTGCATCTTTTCCTTATGGTCAGGTAGCAATATAAGATAATTTCAGTAGGCTGTAGGGAGTAGAGAAAAGCTCAGTTAATCTGAAAAGAGGTATTGTAATCCACAGCCATATATCAATATTTGCACTTGCTCAAATTAAATACATGCGGTTCAAATAGAGCAGGATATATCTAACATATTTAGAGGGTGGTTAAGGTAAATGAAGTTACTTAGTTTTGTTTGCATGATAAAGTATTTAACCACTGCTCATACACTTTGGATAAGAGGATTTATTCTTAGTTTGGATGTCTGTCTATACAACCTCCTACAGTCTTCCTTCACAGCTGAGAAAAGGTCAAGGAAATAACTTCAGCCGTCATAAATAATTTTCAGTTATGATGTTCTAGCAAATGTACCACTTGAGATGCCATTTGCTTGGCAGAAAACAGATGACAGCAAGTGTGGCCCCTTGAGATGACAGGGCAAGAAGACAAGTTATGTTTTAATTAAAATGGTGCAAAGAACCAAGAGTGTTGCTTGCCTCTGTTATTAGTGTCCAGAGGGAGACACCAATCACAGGGAGAACCCGTAGCCAAAACCAGCACATGCACAGCTGGGCAGCTGCGGGGAGGACTGGCCACTGCCACCCTGCACAGGGTCAAGGCAAAGGCACCTGCCAAGAGAGGGGACCTGCAGCAAGGCTCTCCACCCACAGTGGTCCCAGCCAGACAGTTTTGAAAAAACACTCCCTTTAAATCATTAGGGATATGGTTTGTTTATAAAACATTGTGTCTTAAAGTCTAGAGCTTCTGTTTCTTTAGACTGACTTATGCCACCAGTTAAATATATGTCTTTAAACATAGTATGTGCAATAGGAATGTAAATGTAAGGTTGCTTGTTCCACTAGAAAAATACCAGATCAGTGAAGTGATTCAGTTTTGATATTGCAGTTCCTTTTCATTAAGGAAGTCACCCTTGGTTTGGAGCTCAATAGGCCTGCAAATATTTATCCATACCACCGTACATTAAATATGGAGATATTTAACAGTGCTTAAAACAATATTTGTTACCTTCATTTCCAGACATCAGATTGGGGAATTAGTACAAAATTCTGAAACCAAAGTGCTGGTTTGGTAAACATCTACATTGCCCACAAGAGATAGTTTAAAGAGGTCTAGTATTTAAATATTTGCCCTGTCTTGTCACCACAGGAGTATCTTAGGCACTACAATTATTTTTCCGTTTTTAGTGCAGAAAAGACAGCTCTAACTCGTTGGATTCCCCACAGCTATAATTACCTAATATCTCTAAACTTTTCATTATGTATGCCCCCCTGAATTCTGGGGCTTAAAAGGGGCCACAGAGCTGACTAAAGGTAATAAACGTGACTGTGGTGGTTTCCCGGTGTGATACCCTCTCCCAGGGATCCTGGCTCTTCACAGTCATCGACCAGGGATGCAGTTAGCTAGCACAGAGCCAGAAAAGCAGGCATCAATATTGTCACATAAAATCTGTTTGTTGCAATCCATCCAAGTCAGCTCGGTTTCCAACCAGGAGGTGGCAATCTTGTTTCATACTTTTGCTGTTTTCAGCCAGACTCCAGCATCAGGATTTTGACCTGTGTGTGCTTGCAGAATAAATAATGAAAACCAACTCAATCTTAAATTGGCAGCTACATCTTATTATAGGCATAACATCAAAAGAGAAGAAAAATCCTCATCTCTAAATATAAAGATATATTAAAGTTGAGCATTCCAACCGGAAATAACAATTTTTAAAAGTTGTTCCTGGTAGGTGGAGTTATTTTGCAGCAGGTCTCTTATTTATAATTTCATTTAGGGTGGAGAAACTTATCATGGGCTTATTTCATAGGCAGAACTTTTAAAGTGGAAGTAGATTCAATGGAAAGCTCTTTCTTTACAGGAGGTGGGATTTGCCTTCCTCATGAAATGAGCACAGAGAAGCTTGATATTGGAAAGATACAGTAAATTTGGCTACCTGGAGTAAAATAAAAAATTAATAGGTGTCTGAACACACAAAAAGTATATTTTAATAGATACTCAAAAAAAGGAATACACTACAAAGTAATTCAGCCCTTGTCTACAGAAAGAAATTAAAAGGATTTCCTATTAATAAAGATGAAGGAGCTACTTCTTACACAGGGCCAGATCCCAGCCACCAGCACCTTACCCAGTGAAGGAAATGGAAGATTTACCACAACAAACTCTGTGATCACTATTGAACAAGAGGAAACACAAGTCTGGGATGATTTTTTGCTCTCTGAGCTCTAGTCTTCTGCCATAGCATTTCTGGGCATTTTGGGAAAGTGTGGCCATTCTGCCTTTTCAAGGTCCTGGGTGTAGACAGTGACACACCAAGAGACAGAGGTGTACCACAGAGAACAGTTTTACTGGGACCTTCCACAGGCATCACAGCTGTGCTTTTGCTCTCCAGAGGGATTATTCTAACTCAGGCAACATGATATAACTTGAAACATTTCTGGGTTGAAAAATACCAAGAAGTTCTGTATTTGGAGAAATGAACTTCATCTTGCAAGCTGTGTGTAAAACCAAGAGACAAGCCTCTACAGAAGTCTACCATTAGTAACAAACCATTTCATTTCAGGTATTGCAGATTCCAGAACATTCAACACTAAGGGAAAAGCTTGTTCACAGAGAGCACCAGGAGCTGAGGCTTCTCAGCAGTGTCCCATGACATGCTCAGGGTCAGGATCCCTGCCAGTGTCAAGTCGGGTGTTTGGTGCACCAATGCATGGCTGCACCTCCCAGATCAACACTTGAAATGGGCTTTTCTCTCTGGGACTCAGCTGTGTCTTGCAGCAGATGCTTTTTCATCATCATGTATATTTTTTCAAAGAACTGTCCCAATAACAGTCCTATATTAAGGGAAATAAGATCACACAATAGTAGAACCAAAGAATTTCTGGTGATTTGAGGCACCCTCCATTCAAGCCATGCTGTGGCTGCTGAGGCTCAGGGTTCTTCATGCCTGGCTCTCATAGTTAATGGATGGGTTTGTGCCTGTTACAGCATCAATCCCTCCTTCCTCAGCAAGAGGCTGCTGCTCTGGGCATCAGTACAGTACAGTGACTGTAAAGGACAGAAAGTAAGAATTAGGTCAATAAATTATATGTTTCAAAGCAAAATAATCATTATGTTGTGCACAGACGTTTGCAGTTCATTTAATGAAATGAGAGTAAAGGCCCCAAGAGCAGAGGGTGTGGAAACCTTCCAATTCACAGACGTACACTAACCGCATACCAACTCAACATCAGACCAAAATAAATCACTAAGATAAGAGAAGATTCCTTCTGGAGACTGAAAAGCACTGGAACATCTGGAAAGAAAAAAAATTTAGTTGAATATGTGTTTTGGATGCTTTGTAGGAAAAATATCTGCAAGACACCATCTTGTCTTTAAACACTGAACATGGAGACCCAGGATGTTTCCTGGGGATTAATAGCTGCCTAGGAGAGTTAATGACCCAGAGAAAAGTTGAGGGTCATTAAAACCAGTCAGTCATCAGGTCACTGGGAAATGCCCTCTGCTCAAGTTTGTTACGGTTGCTGACAGCACCCCTCCTTCTTGGTAAATATAAGAAAAAAGCAGCAGCATACTTTTTTCTGCATTGCCAGAAAGCCCTGCAGCCATCCCTCTGTGAGGGGAAATGCTGGGAGGTCACCACCAATGTGCTAAACCTTCCAAAAAACCCAATATAATTTCTCCTCTTTAATTTAGATAATATTGTTATGTTTCAGTGTGCTTAGATTAGGCATAGTCGCACATGAAAAATCGAGGTCACCTTTCAATAAATGCATGATATCCATCAGTTTGAGTATTACTTAAGAAGTTCTTACATAAAATATTAACTTTTTAAATAAATGCAATTACAGTTATTAATTGCACTTTTAGGTGAACAGATTTCTGTCTGAAGGCACTCAAGTATTACCAATTATTAGACCCTGATTTGCCAATGAACATAGGGAGAAACATAGTGCTCTGAACATTTCATTTGTCTGAGGCTTGCCAGTAACAAGGGAAGTACAAGAGAGGCAATAACTATAGTCATGTATTTCCTGCCTTAGTTATACACCATGATGCTGGCACAGGAGTCAGCAGCCAAAAGTAAAGTCACAATTACCCTGGAAACGATGTTCTTTCAGGGAAACCTGCATCTGTCTTTAAGTCAGGGTGGTCAGCCATAAAAACCAGAGGCAGAAAAGTTTCCTTTAATGAGAAGATTTGGTAGTGAAGCAAGTCTAACTTAAAAATGCATGTTTACAAAACCCGAACAAAAAGAGGCAGGGGGGCACAATTAACAAAGGTAGCTTGAACGAACAGCAGCTCTAAGCTATTAGGTACTGCCATCAAAAGACCTTAAACACCAGTTTTAATTCTCAGCCATGCAAAAAGATCCAGGTGAACACAGATGGCTGAAGCAGTGAAATATTGAAGGACTGGAGTTCAGGCAGAGACCAATGAGGGAGTGCCCAGGTCATGCCCTTCCAGCAGTAGAGGCTTCAGGCAAATTTCAGAGAATCACGGAATGATTTAGATGAAAAAGATCTTTAACATCACAGAGTTCAACCATTAACCAAGTTCACCACTAAACTGTGTCCCTAAGTGCCACATCTCCACTTCCCTTAAATACCTACAGGAGTGGCAGCTCCACAACTTCCCTGGGCAGCCTGAGTCAGTGCTTGGCACACTCAGATCATGCATTTTCCCTAATATCCAACCCGAACCACCTCTGGTGCAACTTGAGGTCATCTCCTCTTGTCCTCTCACTTGAAGGAAAAGACTAACCCCCACTTCACTGCAGTCTCCCTTCAGGCATTTGTCAAGAGCCATAAGGTCTCTCTCCCCTGAGCCTCTTCTCCAGGGTAAACAACCCCAGCTCCCTCCTCGTACGGCTTGTGCTGCAGTCCCTTCCCCAGCTCTGTAGCTCTTCTTTTGCCACACAGGAACAGGTTAGAAGAGGGAAGACTGCCAGCAAGTCAGAAATCTCTTCCAACATGTTCCAAACCTTCAACTTTCTGAGTGTTTCTGGAAATCTGTGAAAATCAGGTGTTGTTGTCTGCACATTTTTTACTCAAAGTAGTGGCAATCAGCACAAAATATAAGTAAATATAGGCAAAAAAAATCAGCCTAATAATTTTAATATGGCAAACCTGTGAGACTGGGAGAGATTAAAAAGAAATATGGAAATTCAAAACAGGGAAGCTTCCAATTTCTATGACATAATTTTGCCAAATACCAGGCACAACAAGGAGAGCAAGCATCAGAAAAATCAAGAAAAAATAATCTCTATCACTTAGTGGATGTATCTATCTCATGCATTGCACCAGGGTGACTAGGAAGGTGACCCAGGTCTCCTACCAGTTGCAGAAGCAGGCACCACACTGCACCTGGGCACCAGTCTCTTCACATTTGCTCAAAGTGTGTTTGCTATACACAGAAGGCAGGTCTATGAGGACTATAACATAGTACAGCTGGGACAGTTTCTTGGGAAAAAAAAAAAAAAAAAAAAGACTATTTCAAATCAAAATGAGCATGCGGAGATTTTTTTGAGTATCATTTGCCAAAAACTAACAAAATGTACTTTTCTGACTTTGTTATGGAATCTCTCTGTGGCTTAATTTTTCCTGTTACTGCTTCTACAGGTTCTGGGGGACTAAAAGATCATGTACTCTGAAAACAGCTACAGCAGGAAAAGCAGAGAATTATAATAGCTGCTGTTAAAAATGCAGTCTTTGTTGCAGTCCTCTGGAGATGTAAGATTGCCCTTGTCAAGGCTGGAGGACAAAGCAAGCTGCAATAACCTATATGATGGCAGCCTCAACATGTGTTAAGCTTCAAGCGTCAAGCAGTCACCAGCTGTGACAAGAGTGACTTTTCTAAAAATTCCTCTTTAGTCATCATGTGCAAGCAGAGACTTACTAAAAATCAAAACCTGTAGACTGAAAGATTGTTTCTTCTCAAATATCCATCCCACATCCATGAAATACATGCCGAATGGGAGTAACATTTCAATAGATGTCAGATCCTTTGCCCACCAGGAGATTTTACACAAAGCCAAGAAAATGATAGAGAAAGGCAACAGAGAATGACCTGCTGAAATGATATTCAATACTGGTTCATCCTTAATACAAACATTGCAATTATTTGGGGTTTGGGAAAATGAAAAAGACTTTCTAGAGCCTCCTTAAACAGCCTGTGTGAGCTGGCAGGGCTACTCCCACCAAGATCTTTGCCCTTTTCACCTCCAAGACCATGTGAATAATGCCTGCCCTCCCAATACCACCTGTAACCACAGCCCATGCTGACCAAAATTGCATCTACATTTGCGTTCCAATTTTTTTTCCATCTAAATTCACCAACACCCCCAAACATATCGACAACAAACAAACTAAACACACAAACAAAAATAGTCAACAAAAAGCCCTTCATACAGGTCTTCAGTTTAGAACCCATTTTCAGAAATACATTTTCAATCTGACTACTTATTCTAAAACAACTGCTAACATATTCACTCTGGAACAACTTATGGAGAGGAAAAGAAGCAGTATCATGAAAAATAGGGGCCATACTACTATACAGGACTTTTCCCAAATTAAAATGGGAGAAATTACTAACAGTAGTCAGAGAAATTGTGACAATTATTTTGGCAAAAAAAAGAAGTGAGCTTATCAGGATGGAAGTATCCTTAGCTAGCAGATTTCAGTGATAGTCAGAGCTGGTAACAGATTAGCTTCTGTACAGCAATTTAACAGCCTATATAATAATATGCACTACAACATACATACACAGTAAATTTTAGAAGTTCAGAGTTGACAGAAGACATGAAACATTTGCTTCGGGAGAACAGGGCTGGGCAATTTTCTTCTTTCTTGATCTGGAATGCCAAGATCTACACAAAGGGAAGTTCTGGAGATAACTCTGGCTTCTGTATCTTAAAATTCATAATCTTTCAGTATGTCTGTTAATTTTGCCAGACAGTCTTGCATCTTATTTTTGAAGATAGCTGTTCTGGAGAGGAAGGATTAAGCTATCATAGCCTGAGGTCCAATAAATTAAATTTGCTACTTCTCTGAACGTCACTCTGGGACTGCCTTAAACTTTTCTGGGCACGGGGGTGGGATGTTGGATTTCTCCAGCCCTGCTGTTTTTCATGTGCTTTCACACGGGAGAGAAGGAGAATGCAGCTCTTACATGTGACACACTCAGACTACAACTGCCAGGCAACCTACCCTTCTGCAAATGGCATTAGGAACCTTTATCTTCAAAAAAACAAACTTAAATCAACATTAGCACTATAATTATTTCAAAGCTGATGAATAGGCCACTCTGTTACCTAAAGTCCATTTTAATCCCAAAACAACATAGTTAGGATGGGAAAGACTTTTTAAAGGTATTTGAAATATGCATATTCCATTTCAGGTCCAGGGAATCAAGTTACCAGCCTGTAAGTGAGATAAGGCAGCAAGAGAGCACCCAGATCCTGGGCGGCTGCAGGACTTGGGTGATTTGCTCAGCTCAGTCCTCAGGCTAAGCAAAGCCCTCAATAACACCAGCTGGAACGTGTGCCCTGCAGCCCTGGACAGCTGGAAGGAGAAAAGGCTAGTCACAAATTAAATTAAGAGGTGTAATATAGTGTGAGAAGAAAAACAAATTGAGATTGTGAAAACAGGTGCCAACTGACATTTACTCAATACTCAGTCACACTTTCCTTTCTCTCTCTGTGATTAGCAACTAAGCTGAATTAGGATACATTTCATGCTTCTGTGACCTTCTAGAGCCCCCTTACAGAAAAAGAAAAACACCTGTAGCAAGAACGGTTTTTTTCCAAGAGGGTAAAAGTGCCTACTACTGTGAAGCTAGGCTAGCCAAGACTAATAACACCAAAGCAAGAATATAGTGATGCAACCAGTTAAATTCTATTTTTTTAAAAAAGAGCACTAAAGACAGAGCTTTAAAGTAGTGATGCCTTAAGTTTTAGCTTTCATATTTTCCAGATTTTGTACTGCATTAGTACATAACTCTGAATTTCATATAAAGTGTTGGCAAGTTCTCTTTACAGTTTAGTTAGACAAATCCTTTTCCAGCCCAAGAACCAAGGACATCATTGCAGCTTCAGGCCCAAAAAGTGTAAACAACAGAAAATTGAGGAGAGCAATCTGAGAGGATGGGACTTCATAACCTGAAGCTGTAAGTGGACAATTAACCCCTATATATGTAAATGAACCAAGATTTATAAAAGTGTAAAAACTTGTGACCCCGAGTCCATCTTGGGTGTAGCCCTTGGCTGGGCTCTTGTACTGCCCAAGGTCTATATTTTGAAGGCCTTTTTAATACCTACTTTATTTCTTTAACACTGTCTAGCCTCTGTTCTAGGTAGGCTCTGTAGGCAACAGTATCACCAGGCTGGAAGTCATGGATTTACTTATCTGCATCATTCAAAGCTATCCTACTTGTTATCATTCAGAGAATAAGCTGAAACCCATGAACACCATCCTGAAGCTCCTGGGAAGGATTAAATGAAAAGCAATGAACCAAATTGTTCCCTGCAGAGCCTTGTGCTCTTTCTGTGTTCCTGAAAGCAGAACCATGATTTTGCATAGGCTCAATCTGAGGCTCCATGAAAGAAAGGCTTTACCTGTGAGGGTGCAGGAGATCACCCCAATACCACTACACCTGAATGCCATTTCTCCAGTCACAACACAATTTGGGGAGCAAAACTCTTCTTCCACTGCCAGGGCAGTCTCTCCTATTCAGACATGGAGGCTCCCATGGGCTCAGTGCTGAGCCTGGCCCACTCTCATCTGGGGCACTTTTCAGATGTTCCTCAAGGCTTCTGCTCAGCGCAGGCTCCACACAACCTGTTCCTACTCAAAGCTTCCTTCCTAGGAGGGAAACTATGGCAAATTTTCAGCAAATCGACCTGCAAATACATCTCTTTTGATGACTTGGATGCTAAGGAGACCCCTCACTTTGGGCAGGAAAAGGTTAAATAGAAGATATGCCATATCCAACTGCTAAATCCAGGACAACCTCCTTGTACACCCAGAGCCCATGTAATTTCAGAAAAGCCTCTTTTGACACAAAAGGATTGGCAGGTCTGTGGGAACAGAGAACTTCAGAAGTGCAGCTTTCAAAGCAGACCTTTCCTCTTCCCAAAAGCACCAGAATTATCAGAACAAAAGTCCTCGGTGGAGCTCACCTCTGTCTGTGTGAAGCTGTGACCATCTTGCAAGCATTCAGCCCTATCCTGTGCTCCTCAAACCAAAGATCAAAGTATGATCCCACCCAAAAACAACCCCAATTGTGCAACAATGCACAAAGACCAAGTGCTTTGGAAGAAAATACTTCAAGTGACACCTTTCATTGATTTTTAAGATTACAGACTTTTGTGTAATAACATGAAGTTTTGGAACTCTAGCAATGACAGCAGCATTGAATGAACATTTTTTTCCTAAAACCCTCCACAGCTGAACAGATGATGGCAAGCGTGTACCATAAGACCACTTTATGAAAATATCAGGGGTCTTAGAAATAGTTGACATTCTCGGGCCTTCAGTTTCATGATCTTTATCATAGTAAAATGTTTTTGCTTATTCCTTGCACACCTGCTGTGTGTCAGTTTTCCCCCAGTGGAGCTCCCTTACCGCATGCACTGATCACACTGACATACATAACCACTCTCTTTATACCAAGCAGATCTCAGGCACTATTGGACCATCACACCCTGATAAAAACCACACAACATAAAACACTTTGTGAAGAGAGAGGAATGTAGACCAGGAACGTATCTCAGGGTTAGAATAAATGAGAACAGAGGCCTAGAACTAGCTGCCATGAAGCTTTGGATGAAAATTCATACATATTTCTGAAGTATTTTTTATTTCATACAACCAATTATTCTTATGAAATGTCAGCAGCAAATCAGGCCAGGAGACAAGCTTCTTGAATTTTGAAGCCATAAAGTATAACCAAAACACTGCAGGGAGTGGGAAGGATGGACAAGAGGAAGGGCACAGATCCAAGAACTTCAGTGCCTGACCTCTTTTTAACCTCTGCAGTTCAAGAGGGTTTCAGCTCCTCTACTCCACTTAACTGAGCTCAGTAACTCTGCTGCCTGCCCACAAGTACCTTGTCATATGCATCATTCAACCCTAGATATGCACTATGCAATCTCCTCCAAAACACATCTGCTTTTAGAAACAAACTTGTACTTGTACTTACAACAACTTGAGGAACAACAACGTTAATTTTTGATAACAGGGTTGAAAAAGAGCAAATTTTAAAAAGTTTCTTTAGCAGGTTAAATTGTATTTGCAAATATTTTACATTTTTGTGTTTACATTAGTTTAACAAAACACAGTCTTTCAAACTTATTCCTACACTGAGTAAACAGTTGCTGTAAAACCTACTGAGCACAAACAATTCTAGAATTGACTGGTTTACTTCAAACATTATTAAGTAAAAAATCAACAGTAGAATATTTTTAACTTGATGTGTTGTTCAAGTATGGAAAATCTCAAATAATTATCCTTGCAATATTTTTTATTAGGACTTGTAAATTGAAATTACCTAAAAGATGCAGCAGGCTGTTAAGAATGGAATTTAGCTTACATGTGGAATTGTTAATAGGAGAGAAAAGATTAATTTAAATTAAATTATTTCAGGCCCATAAAATACAGGCACAGAAACAGAAGTCCTAATTATTGTTCTCTCTTACCTAACTTAAAGGAATGGCCACCATGTAGAAGGCAAAAGCATTCGTCAAAACATTGCTCATACAGCACTTAATGAATCATACAATAAAAAGGCATTAAGATTGGCATATTTTATATTTTAACAAAATAAAAAGCATCATTTTTCATTTCTCCATATTTGGTTTTAAAATTGCACAGTTCCCCCAAAGTGGTCAGGAGGGTGGTGCTTAGTTCTCTACTTTGCAACATGCAACATACACTTAGCATTAGGTTATATATATATGTATGTATGTTAGACTTCCTTGATTTAGGTTTCCTTGCAAGACAGAACATGAGATTTGCTGACTGACAAAAACTAATCAGAAGAAACAAACATTATCTCTGGCAATTCCTAGGGGTAGCACTTAATATCTTTTGTCAAACTTTGTCTCTTTCGTCTCTTTTAACAAAAGGGAAGTATTTTCTAGCTGAGAAAATTTAACTAATTTTGATGTGATTTACTAAAGCAGTTTGCAAAGGCTAGGCAGTTTATTTGGAGAGTATTTCCCTTCATCTGTGATAAAACCTACAAATAGCTAATGGGAAAGAAAACAAATATTGCATGTCAAATAGTATTTTTCTGATGTGAAATGCTGAATACAAAATGTGTAATTCTCAGAAGTATAAATGCACACAATATAAGGGATGCACAGAAAATCAATTATGCTGCAAATTTCAATAAATCACTGTCTAGTTTGTAACAGTGTAAAAGCTTAAAGTATTGGAATGGGATGTCAATGGAGGCTTTAAGTTTTCAAAATAAATGTGATGTTAATATTTCTGACCTACCAATTTTTATTCTGCAGTGTTCTCTTTTAAGATTATTCAATTCTCTCTCAAGTTAATGAACTGAGAATATTGTACTTCACATGCTGTTGCTAAATGAGTACAATATTGTACTGTCTGTTTTCTAAGAAACAGGTTAGTAGACCCACTAGGAAAGCCACATCTCTCTCTAAGTAAGTGATCACTTACTTGACCTGGCATCAAATAAACAAATAATCAGCAAAAAATTTCCAGTTAAAGTAATTTTAAAGTTATTATTCTTAATTATTCATTTTTATTATTTAAAATTCATCTTATTATTGCTTCTTATGGATTCTTTTCAGCTGTAGTTCACAATACTAGGAGAATAGTATTATGACTGTCAAGCCGAGTCCACCTACACAAACAGCCCTCTATCTATTACTACACTCCTTAGGCTCAGGATGACACCCTCTAGAGACCACAATATTCTTGGCAATAGCAATACCATTGACAGAAAGTAAAAAAGGATGGATTTCATATCAAGTAGAACAGCACAAATGTTTCTGTGTGGAACAACCCAGGTGCTTCAGCAAGTTCTTTCAGTGGTGACAGCCCCATGTGTTGGTTCTACAGAACCCCTGTCATTAACACATTTCTACTGGCTACACATCCCTCATGAGCAGAACAGTGAGGCTCCAGCACATTGGGGCACTTACAGCTACCCACCACTAGCCTCAGCAACACTTAAAACCCACATGCAATGATTACAAAACTAAAATACTTTTCCTTGAGATCCACAGGAGAACCATGAGTGCATTTTCCTTTACATGGCACTGCACAAAGTCAGCAAAACTGGTGAATTTCCAAATGCATGACATCCCAGTTTCACTTTTGCACTGATACAACTCCACAAGACAGAAGAACATTGTGTGGAGATCTTACCTCTTATTTCCTCCAGATACTCGTGTTTATACATTAGACATAAGCAAGTCTTGTTGGTTTGCAGAAATGATGTTTGGGATTAATGGGAAACCAGTGTTTTAAATCAACATAGATAACATAGAATTGAGTAAGATGTGAAACCAATTTTTTCAAAATACTATAAAGGAATGCTTTGTATGAAGTTCTTGAAAAAAAACAAACATTCCTTTGATAATCAAGTTCCAACTTCACCATCAAACTGAAAAAAAATAACAAACCTGCCATCCGCAGTTTTGTACTTACCCTAATACAGACTGGCTATGTTAAGAATAAGAACCAACAAAGTGAAAGTTCTGGCTATTCTGTGCCTGGAATTACCAGCTAACTTGCAGAACCATATTCTTCCACATGCTGCAAATGAAGAAGAATGTTCCCAATTCAAATAATTTTGATAATCTCTTACCTAAAACTCCCAAAAATTTCATTGTTACCTCTCAATTCAGAATTAACAGGTTTTCAGAGCTCAAGCTGAGAAAATTCAGCACAAACATCTCTAAAGACTACCTTGGAATAATGTTTTTAAAGTGTTATGGTTAGAAAGAAAAGTACAATTTTTGAAATCTACATTCCTTATTGCCAACAAATTCAATATAATCTTGTTCTGTGTTTAAACCCAACTTCAGAATTAATTTGCAGACTAGTCCAGTTCTAATATGCCAAATGAGAATTCTAGTTAGCCCTTGCTGAACCAAGTATCAAATTATTTAACTGACCCATGCAGATTACCCCAAGCCAAACATGCCATAGTAATTCAGAGACATGGCAAGTATCTCAAATCGCTGGGAAACAGTTATTTGAGACCTCTGAATACAAAAGTAGTCAAATGTATTTTGGGGAAGGACACACTGTAGTGCTGTACATGTTTCAAGTGTTTACTAAAGCTTAGTTTCTTTTGAAATACACAACAAAAATGAACTAATTGTTTTCATAAATTCTCTTCTTTCAAAAGATAAATAATGGAATTTCTGTCATGTCAAGTAAGACTGATGCTACGACTGAACTCCAAATAAACTTCAGCAATCGCACTGCATTAGACATCAAAACCAAAGTTAAGTAATGTGATAGACTGAAGATTTAAATAAGCCATAGACACATATAACCCCCAGTTAGCAAAGGGTAGATATTTTTAAGATGCTTTTTAAAAATGCTTACACTCCAAGCTTATAATGGAGTGTACTTTTGCCATGAAATTACCCTAGGATAACAGGTTCAACAAATTAGAACTTCCAATCAGTAAAATTCCTGGTATGTGTCTGTATCCTGTAGCAAAAGTGGTAAACACTTTACTCAGGGGTCAAAGAACCAACATCTCTCTAGCTCAGGACATCTTTTTGATGAATGTGAAACAGCTGGAATAAACATATCAAGGGTAATAATTGTGATCCCATGGTAGACCCAGCTGCTGCAAAAATAAACCCGGGGGAAAGAGCTGAAGATTTAAAAAACCTGCAACATAAACCCCTCTTACATCATACAATCCCATTGTTTCTGCTTCTTTTTAAAATACACTACTCTCTGCAAACACTGATCAAAAATGAATGTAGAGATTAATTTGTTAAGAAGTAAACTCAGTTTATAAAACATTTAAAAACTCAAAGAATGGTTGTTTTATTTAGACAGTAAGTTTTATCTTTAGTGACCTTTCGTACCTGCTAGTGAGGAAGTTGTTTGAAAAAAAAAATGGAGACTCATACTAATCCTGTTAATACTTTATTAGTGTAATTTTTTAGCTTTCTATTGGACAGAACATAAATGCAAACTCCAAAAAAAATTCAGAGTCCTCTGCCATTCAGCAGAAGTGACCATGGCAGCCCATTTCATGTTCATTCTTTGTTACAGAAACGAGAGGAGGGGAGGGGAGGGGAAAAGCATCAATAGAACAATTAGGCACACAGCTGACACTTACTGTACAATGATATGCACAAGTAATTTATAACAGCTTTATGAGTTTATGAGATGTATTCTTCAGATTCTTCCCTTGTAATACATGAGCTTTGCTCACGAGAGCAAGGATCATTGAGAACAAAGGAATTAACAAAGGAGTAACAAGTAAGACTTTTAAAACAAGTCCTTAAATAAACTAAAGTAACAACAGAATGTAGAATTGTTCACCTGAGAAGACATTTTTAACTTAGACTTCAAAACATTAAAAATTCATTTATTTTACAGCTATTCAAATACACATGCATTAAATGAAAATATTGCACAGAATTAAAATTTAGATTGTGGAATTTATATAGTTTCATTTTGGTACACATTCTGGTAGCACTTAAAATTAACTGTTTAATTCTAGCAAACACCAGCAGCACAAGCTTGCGGATGAACCAAATGAAAATTCAATTGCTCATTTTATCTTAAAAATAATTAAGGCTAAAACAAGTGCATTTCTTGACAGTGGCACAATTTTCAGCGGCCAGTCACAGCACCTAAAGGCCAGAAGATATACCCAGACACTGAAGTGCTGTATATTAACATTCAGTTTTGGAGACTTCCTAGGATAATAGGCTGCATGGGTTGACAGCCTGGGTACTTCAAATTGTCGACAGGAAAACCTTTTAAACAAAGATACATACACACTCGCTCTAACAAAAAGTACTCATTTCTGAGGGTTCTTGCCAGCCAACAGGCACCACTGAATTAGAAAGCCACATTCTGTAATTAAATACAGAAGATAAAACTCCAATACATATATACGTATGCACACATGCGTATATAAATGTGTGTATAGGTATATGCAATAAATTAAGTAAAATGACTAATAAGTATGGTGTATTATGTTTAGTTCACATTCCTAGAGATATTATTTTTTTTGCACAGAAATGTACCAGATAACCAAAAAGTAAAAAAAAAAAAAAAAAAAAAAAAAGCCAATTTTGTATATTACCACTATCTTGTTGGAATTTTTCATAGTACCTACAGATAGATAAAAGGTTCCACAGATTTGACAAAACAGTATTTGAACTTCCCACTTTCATACTGCTTAACAAATTCAGTGACTTAAAAGACAAATTAGATTTGGTAGGATTAATGAGATATTTACTGTATCACCAAGAACAACTGCTGAATGATCTTTCATCAGTCAGATATCAGTTATGCGTGAGCACCCTCACAGAGGAAGATACAGGCATGTAAACAATAGGAGCTGGCTATGTTGATTACTTCACACAGAACTCAAGAATTTTGTTAAATTCAAAAGCATTTAACCATCACACTTCCACAGAACCTGCAGAGAGGAAGGGAGAGGGGTTCTTCTATATTTATCAAGTTATCTTCCTAGGGATTACAAAAGAAAGGGATTTAATTTACAGCATTTAGTTCTGCAATAAAGAAAAAAACAAGTGCACTTGAGCCCATGCATACTGTATGAGAATGTTAATGGTACAATATGATCATCATTAAGGAGTATGATAAAAGGCTACATTTCATTAATAGAGTCCATGAGAAAAAATATCTATATAGAAGTGTCAGTCAATTTAACGAGGTCCTTTGAGAGCCTTCTATCTTGTCTCAGAACGCTTTCATCAAAGGTCTATGTTTCTCTCTTGCATGAAAGGACCATTTGCTCCCATTAAGACACAAATTACAACAAGGATCCAGGGATCCTTGATCCATAACTGTATTTTACCCTGTGTTTAGTGTTCAGAAATAAAAGGGACTCTAAAAGATTACCTTCTATTCACTCAAGATAGCAGTGCTCAAACAGTTGGGGACTATGAAAAAGAAAACACAAACTGAGATATGCTGTGGCCAAACAGGATTATTCAAATGTTACTGTATTTTTACTTGGACAGAACTTCTTCCATGAAACTAAACAGATGGATGTGGGGCCTTGATGTCAAATTTTTATTAAAATTTTACACTATGCAAAAAATAAAAAAATTATTTAAAAAAATATTGTAGTTTTATTTCCTTTTTATTTTCATATATACACTGAGATGCATTCAGAAATTTCCAAGTGTTTGCATATGACTAATGAAATCTTTTACCTGTGAGGAACCAAGTAATTCTAGCATTTTTCCATATGAGGCATACACACTAAAAGGTACGGAATCTTTCAATTAGGTAGGACATAGTTCTTTCACATCCCAAAAATGCTCCAGATTTTAGTGGGAAGTTGTGTCTAAACTGTGCCTTAGTGCAATTTCCTCATCTTCTAACATAATATCTATCCTCTTTGAAACATATATTCCTTTCTTTCTACAACTACCAACTTGACTTATGTTCCAATAGACCAATTGAACATAAATATGATGCTTCTTCTCCACTGAAGTTACATGCAAAATGTATGCCAGGTGCTGTAAGAGCAGCATATGGCCCTTAAACACTACAGAATAATCAAAATAAAGGGTTTGTTTCTACTGCACCTCTGCTTTTACTAAAACCCCCATTAGATATAAGGTTAGTTTAATTTTCAAAATATGAAAGATGATGCAAATATGGCATAAAAGCCACCTTACCTCCACTTTTACTCAATAAATGTACTTTTATGATGGGGCTATAGCTTTTTCTCCCTGCTCCTATCAACCATTAGGTTATAGTAATTCCACAGACTGCTTTTCTGGTTAATTCAGCCTTTACAGGAATGTTACAACAGCCCTACAGGCCTCAACACTTGTAACGCTGAACAATTCCATTTCTCACACATTGCACTATCTCCCAGTGCCAAAATACTCTTTTCTTCAATTGTATCACCATAGTTGTGCTTTACTTGAACAGTCTGGCTCTTTGCATTGCTGGCAAAACATTGACTCAGGAACGGAAGGGATGGGCATTCTGATATACTGGGCCAGTTCTCTTCCCTATGTTGTATGAAGACGCACCAAATCATTTAAGACACACAAACCATTCTGGTCGTGGTTGAACTACAAGTGAAGATGAGAAGATCCACAGGTCTTACAGATGCATTAATAATCTAATATGTGACACTAGAAGACTGGTGCAGAAATGACGGCATGTGAGTTTGAAGCCCCAGAGAATCTGCCCAAGTAATTAATCCTGGACAAACAAACACCAGCTTAATGGATTTGAAGTGTCACCTTTTCTGTAAGGAAGGCGCTTGAGTAGAGTGTAGTCTCTGCTTATATCTCTGCATTTGCTTTGACCTTGAATGCAGTTTGTGGAACAACTCAGGGAACTTATTTTGTGGAAATAAGGTTTCTAGGAATCTCTCCAGAAACACATACACCATTCTCTTATTCAGCTGACTATGCTGGAACATTTCGAAGACCCGAAGAATGCCTTTCCGTGTAGTCTCAGCACCTATGATGTGCTTCAGTTCATCTACAAAAAGAGAAGTCCCACAGAAGTTTAAGCTAAATTCTACTATCATGTTAACAACAGACTTAAACTAAATATTAAGTCTTTCAAACTACGCAGCCTGAAATTCAAGGTAACAGTGACTCTACACAACATGACTAAACCAAAAGTTCTCTTACAGAAGAAAGCATTACTTCACTCTTACCCTATACATGTGGGAATCATATTTGCAAGAAATAGTACTGGTTTGGAATATACCCATTTCAGGCACAACTTAATCCTCTAGAAACTTAATGCTGGGGTGGCTCTAAGAGAATTACTGACATTACATGTGAAAATGTCCAATACTTTAATAATTAGAAACCTTTTTATTTAAATACTGTTCATATATCAAGGTTTCTCTGCAGTACTTAAAACAATCAGCAAGAATACTGACATCAGTTTCAGTAACAATGTATCCATATGGATTATGAGGCTTTAATCCCAGACTCACTTACCTGGCATTACCTCCAGCAATTTGGTTTTCCCTGCCACTCTTGTTCTCATTCTAATAGCTTTGTCCCTCCGTGGAACAGTTTCTGCTAAAATGCCATTGGGCCAAAAAGCGTCTCTGCAACAAAAGCAAATCTGTCAAAAATACATTAATATTTTATCAAGTGAAAAGCTCTTTTAAATTTCTCAAGGCTATCTCATAAAATAAATACAAGAAAATAATTTGCACACAACACAACTTCAAATATCAGAAGAGGAAAAAAAATGAAGAATGATGAAGAGGATAAAGAAATCAAAAGCAAGTAGTACACTATGCTCAACCTACCAGTAGCTAACAGATACTTTTTTAGTACAGAATTAGAAGAAATGAAGTTTTAATAAAATAATGCAAATCAAAACTCCTCAAATACCACATAGTTCTTACATAAAACAGACCTATGCCTTGCTTTTACCAGGCTTTATTGCTACTGAGACTCCAATTGCTCCAACAAAATTTTGAAACTAGCAGTTAGCATTTTAACAAGCTTAAGCTGAGAAGAAATAGCTTCAGTGTAGCAGAAAGTCCAATGCAAAAGAAATGCCTCTAATAAGCTATTCTTCCTCAGTGAAAGATGATTTTTTTTTCTGAATAAAAAGTTAGGTATTCTTACAGTTTAATCAAAGAATAACAGTACACTTGTAAAGTATGACCTTTTGAAGAATACATGACACTAGTTTGACTTCCACCCCAACAGAAAAAAACCCAAACTATATGGAAAGAAAAAAAGCAGGTAACACTTTCTCAACACCAATGTAGATGCCATTAAAACTTTTAGGAAATTGACAGTTTCAAATTCAGACTTCAGTTCCATTATATCTATCCAAAGTGAAACAATATCTCAGAGCTAGGGCTCTTCCAGCACTAATTGCTTGCCTTTAAAAACAAGGCACGTACATGCCTTCATCAAGGCAAACAAGACATTATATTACTACAGTGATAAATTATGAAATTTATAAGTATACCTGTACCCTAGCTCTTCTAGACTGGGTGACAAGTTTTTAAGGTAGAGGAGAAAACTTAAAAATACTCTTTTCCATATGAAAATTGCTTTCTCTCACTTAACATCTAAAAAGCAGTGTATGATCCAGCTATATTCTGGAGAATAATAATTTCCTCATGTAAGAGGGAAAGTAAGACATATTAGACATCAACTGGTGAGTGCTTTGTATTTAACACCTGTGATAAAAAGACATACCTGAAGCGTTTCACTGCATCTGCTACTTGCTCAGGAGATGTCATCCAATCAACATGATCAACTATTTTTCTAAAATCAAAGCAACAAGTCTCTTGTTTAATTTTTAAAGCAGAAAACTCACAAGTGAAGCATTTTAATGAGCATTCTAGGGAAAACAAAGCATAATAAACTTTTTCCAACTCTGTAAGTAGGTTCTATAGTACTGCACAATAGGAAGGCAAACACTGATTCTCAAGATAGAAATCTAAGTTCACTGATCACTCCCTAAAGCTAAAGCTTTTTTCTCTTTGGAGAAAGAGATAATGTGATAATGAAGTTGGCTGCAAAGCTGCTGTTGCATCTTCTGTCAGCATTAGATAACTGGCTTGCTTGTAGACTACTCCTCTTCATGCTCTTCAAGGAGTACTCTTAAGTTCTGTTTCTGTAAGTAAAGGACCTACTCAGAATCTCAAAATACTTGCTGCAATGTGTTCAGTTACTTCACACTCCTTAACAGGAGATACAGACTGATAATTGATCAGGCCTTCATTCACCAACCCATACACAAAGCTCTATATCCAAATCTAGGATGCTTACAAAAATGATACATACATCTGTGTATTGCCACAATCCCAGGACTGTTTCCCTAACCAAAATTTGAATTTAGTTTTCTAAGAAACAGAAAAAGATTATTATTCTGCAGAATGCTATTAAATCCCAAGAACTTGCCAGGACAAGCTATGGCCATGAGCATCTGAAATGGCTCTAAATGCAGAAGCAAACTAGAAATACACTACAGCCATCTCTGCAATAAGGAAGCAGCAGCCTGTGCAGAAACTGCTGCTTATACTACAATCTGGAAACAGCAAAAAGTATTCAGAGTTGTTCAAGAGGGCAGCATGTTCTTGGAAGTACAGTTCTCAAAAGAGTTTTCAACTGGCCATAAAATTGAGAAGTCCCTATGCTATTTTACAACATAGTTACCTCATTACAGCTACCACAACTCTGTATGTTTAACAGTAATGATGAAAACATCACAAATATAATTGTGAAGGGTAAAATGAAATGACACAGTGAGGAATGTCCTGAAAAAAAGTAATAGGAAGCGATTTCTCACCATCTAGAAATTAAGTTTTTGATTCACAGGACTAAATTGAAAGTAACAATGCAGTACTACAATTTGTTGTGCAACTAGAATTTGTTGTTTATATTTGCTCACATTTCAGAAACAAATTATTAGAAGGCAAACCTGGAAACTGTGTATTTTTAAGCTGAAGGCAAGAAACATTACTTAATTAACACTATTAATTAGCTTTGCATTTGCATGAGTAAGTGTTCATGTGAAGTACAAAGAACATGGAGTGGCCAAAACACACCTCCTAGGAGTCCCTTTTCTTTCCCACTTCCATCTTTTAAGTGGGAGAGCAAAAACTTAACACAGCAACTCAGTATAGTTCACATAATTTGAAAGCACTAGTATATAATTTCTAGCATGAAAGAAATGTAAGCAGAAATAGTGCAGAAATTATAATACTAATAAATAATATAAATAATAAAAAAAAATAATAAAACAGGCATAGTGATAAAACAGGGCAAAAATCATAAATATTAAGTTACATTCACAGAAACATGAACTCTTACATGTGAAAGCTCTTTTGTAAGATCTTTGGCATGTTAAGATTTACTGTAATTTTTCTTTCAATAATGTTTTGTGTTTATGTCCATTTTACACCACGTTTGCACTCAGTTTATTGATTTCCTCCAAGGAGAAATGCATGCAGATTTAAAGCACAATAATTTAGTATTACCAGGAAGGATGTATAGACAGATACTATACAGTGTCACTCACATGATTGCTCTAAATAAGAAAAGCAGTACCTATTAATTGTGTCACCATATGTTGCTCTAATAAGTTGCTGAAGCAGATTTTTTATATTTCTTCTTAACCACTGATTTCTCTCCTTCAAATCAAAGACTTCATCCATAAGTAGCAGCATTACTCTCAGTGGTATATTGTCATCCACCTGACCACCAAGTAAAAGAATAAACAGTAAACTTTTATTTCAGTTCAAGAAAGCTACAGTTTCAGGAGCTAATTCATCTGTCAAATACTTCAGTATAAGCACAACAATGACAAACACTTCACTCTGTATTTTACTGTAATATGAAATCTTCCCTAAATCTGCAACAACATTAGTAGCAAAGAACTGAAAGTTAAATATAAAACCAGATACACCAAATTTTTAAAATATGACAAGAAGTAACCACTATTTCAAAAGTCAGCAGTTATTACAGAAGTTGCATAAAATTAATACATTTAAGTATGTCCTAAAGAGAGACCTCATCCCTCACCTCTTCCTGGTTGCTCTGCTTCCAACTGCCTTACACAAAAACTCAGGAAGGATCTTTTCTTGGACACCATTTTCTTACAGACACTAGAAACAGTGACATTTCACTGAAATTAACTGCTTTTTATTTAGACATCATTGGAACCTGCTTAACTATCCTGTGCTTTAATGCTTGGAGACTAAAAAAAGGATAATAATTTTACTTTTTTAGTAGATAATGTTACACAGATTGGCCTACGAAAAACATGTTGGAGGGAGAAGAAAAAAAAAATCAAAAAACAAAACCCCCAGCCATAAAACACAGAAACAGTAGTACATGCATTCTTCACAGTTATTCCAATGTTGTACAAACCATTCCAGTGCTAGGAAAAATGTTAATTTTAAAATGAAGTATGCAAATTTATTTTTAAAAAGTTTGGAACTGTTTTGAAGTGCCTGGTATAGTGTCAGAAAACAATAAAAGTGTAGCTCAGTGCAGAATAAGTAACCATTTGTTTGCTTTTAGAGGTGTCAGCTTTGAAAGGACAAATATCAGACTCACATTGTCATCAATTGGTGCTGCAACACGGCAATGGTCAGGATCTGAATAGGTTTTCTGCATCAGAGGTGGCACCTACAATAAAAAACGCGATGTTAATGAAAGCAAAAAATACTTTAGAGTATGAATAAATGAGAAAAAATGTCATAAGCAGTTTGGTTATGAAAATATAAAACAACAACATTTGGTCAAAAGTAACTGCAAGCTAATATATACACAGCAGCTCTTTCACCCTTCAAAACTAATAATCAAGTCTGTATACATTTTCGTATAGCTACCAAAATTATTAACACCTTTAAGACAATCCACATCTAATTTATCAAGTGCCTAGTGCTTCAACTCAAAAACACCTAAAAACTATTATGAGACTGAGATTTCTTTTGATATTTCGTGCTGATCTTGACTGTTGCCTGATTATGGGTTTCCCAGCAAGTACAACTGCAATTATATTGCAAGTCACACACCAGGAAAGTTACTAGCAATGATGAAGTCCAAAGACAGTAATTTTACCCTACAAGTAATTAAAAAAACTCACATATCCTCCTGGGTCCTAATTTATTATTCCCTTTCATGATTTAAGGGTTAATTCTCCCATCTCTGTTGCTATTCTACATCTGCCATATATAACTGTTTTGGTTGTGCAAACCACAGATCTTACAGCTACATACAGGAAGAGGAAGACCAGAGAAACAAAGGGAAGATTAACATGTTCTGAACACAACTATTTTCATAGGACTTCCAAATTGCATATCATGCTACTACCATTTCTCACCTCTAAAGTATTATATTTTATGAATGTAAGAGACGAGGGAAGATGGCAGGAAAGACAGAAAAAAAGTTAATTTAAACCAGAATTCAGCAAGGAATAAGCAGAAAAGAGGCTATGTCTTTATTTTAAGTTTCAAAATATACAGGTTTTTTTCCCTAACAAAAACAGCAGATGCAGGAAATTAGCTGATTGAGAATGGTTAGTTAAAATAAGCCAGGAATCTCATGTTCTTCTCAAGTTACTTCACTGAATTAAGTGGAGAACTGTAACAGTCTGTAGATGCCATCATAAAACACATTACTTAATTGTGAAGACCTCAATTTTTGCAGTAAAATCACTGCTGAACCTTATTAAAAAGCTGCAGGTACAAACCAGATTGATCTTCTGTTTAAAGACTTGACTCTCCTATGTAACATTAGTTTCAGTGAGTCAATAGTGACTCTTCAGTTGATTTATTAGTATGTATTAACCACCAGTACTTTCTTACCTTGAAAAATGATTGCTTTATGTCTTGTCCCAATCTCTCTGACATTTTACCCATGTTGTCTGACATTTTAGTCATTCCCTCTGCCAGGCTGTCAGGGATAGACTTGACTGCATTTGATACATTTCTCATAGAGTTACGCAGTGGATTTACAAACGTGTCCATCTGAAGGGGAAGATGTTTAACCAGAATTGTATAATCTAAGAGGACACCAGCATATTAATACACTATGAGAAGCATGGCATAGCGTACAATAACATAATAGTTGTTCGTACAACTCAAATTACTTAACTTCATTACAGAATGCAGAATACAGTTTTAATTTTACTTCCATTTATATTTCTCATTTGTTACGGCCCTACTGCAGCTATTTACATCTTTCAACAGATGTTTTCCTGAGTCATTTCCATTTCCTATCCCTTGGCTTTTCTTAGCTTATTTTCCTTTTCTTCTCCATTCAATACCAATTCTCCCTTCCAAGCTTTCTACATCCAGATGTTCCAATTCTGCTTTCAACTCTTCATCTTTGCAACATGCCTCTTCTAAATAGAGCTGGAATAGTATGTATCATGGCAAGTATAATTAAAAACAAAAAGTAGTTTCATAGAAACTGTTACAATTTTTCTTCCAGTATATACTCTGAATTCAGTCCGAACAGAAGCACAAATACCAGAGTGATGCCCTTTAAAAAGTTATGCTTATAAAGAATCTTGTAAGCTGGAAAACACATCTTAGTCATTATAGAAACCTTGATAAATATTTAACTATTTCACTGTTAATTATTTAAAGAATATAGGCAGGACAGTAACTTGAGGTGACAATAGAGCTGTAAATGCTTTTTGTATCTAAATTGCTTAAACTTTAGAAATAGCTGCATTTGCAAAGCAGATGCTCACACAAACTGGTCAACTGAACAAAGAGCCACTTGTCTGAAGACAGTTCTGGCAGCTTAAGAAAAAGGATGCAGAGTCCAGAGCTCTGAATTTGACCAATGACTCTGGATGGTTACACCTAAATACATAACAGGGGCTTTTGAAGGGAAATGCATATCGTGTTTTGGGCCAGAGAGTGGAAAGCATGGTAATAGTAGAAGATACAGAGTAAAGAACTGAAACAAGAAATCAGAAGGAATAAAACTATAAAAAAAAAATATTACAGATATCTGACAGAAAGCAACTTGCAAGAAAAACACTTTTAGACTAGTAGAGAAGTTTCAGCGCAATTAACTGGGTCCAATTTCAAAATTTTATTTTCATGTCATACAAACAGATTAACCTATTATAAAAATGGCAATTTTTTTAGTTCTTTATGTCCTCAGATACATTGCCACTGAGTTTTAAAGCAACTCATTTGCAAGATGTTTTCAAAGTGCTGCATAGCTCCTTAATATCAGTTCAACGCATCTGTTTAATGCAATCATTGCATGAATGAATACTCTAAAGTTCCCTTGACTGAACAAAACATTCTTACCTTCCGTGCAAAATCCCCCTTCCCTTTGCTATAGGCTTTATTCTCCAGGAAGTCATACACATAATGGGCTAAAGCTGGAGAAGCTTTCATCATCTCAGGATTTAACAAGAGCTGAATAAAATATTTTATAAAAGATCTTTTAATACATAATTAACAAGATACAATCAAAAACATCACATGTTTTCATTCCTGAATTTTATTCCAACATTACAGCAGTCTCAAGATGGAAACAATGGGCTTCTTAGTAGCTGCCATAATTTTAACCACTATGGTAATTATAGCATCTCACAGAAAAATATATACATTTATCATCAAACTGTCATTTCACAGTGTTTTAACTCATCTTCATTATTTACTGTTAACATGTTCATTGACTTAGTTAACATATTTTAGTGCTAAATGACTCGAAAATCCCGATGAAGAAAGATCTTTTTTTGTTTGGGCTGATACAAGCCTTATCTGAACCGTGTGGTTTGCTACACTGCTCGAGTGCCACAGAAATCCTTACACAGCAGCACAAGAGAAAGTGACCACAAACATGTCAGCGGGGGAAGGTCAATGGCATAAAGCTCAAAACCAACATATCTGGAACCTCATCAGCTCAGAAAAGCAGTGACAGAACTGGCTAAGAATAAACCAAAATACCAAAGAAAATGCAAACTTATGAGACAGTATCAAGTAATTATGATATATTATTTAGTTTTGTGTACCAACACAGCTTTTTTTGTTTTTACAAAGAAAAAACCACAAAGGCACACTACCTCTGAAAAAATAATTCCAAGCACAGAGCTTAAAAAACCTCAGTAACAGCTTACCTGCAAATAAGCATTTAAATCCTTTTTCCTCTTCTCCAGAAACTCTCTGTCCATATTGTTAAATGTTTTTTTGCCAGGAAGTTTTAGTATATTTGCAAGGTTTTCAAACTAGAAAAAACCAGAAGATTATTTTTTCTGTTTTCAAGAATTTCAAGTCTTCATATAAGGACATTCTATTCACCTATTCTTATGTATCATCTAACACCTGACAAAAAGAATTTGCATCATGCCTGGAACTCAGAATTCTTGGAGAAGCCAAACAAGAAGGTATGCTGTCAATAAAAATTGCATTCCCAGGAGACTGTCACAGGTAAAAATTAATTTCTTGTGAAACTCTCTTTTGAAGTACACTTTTGAAATACAAACCAATAGAGTGTGCAAAAGGCTTAGGCTCAAAATCTATCATTATTATTATTTTATAACACAACACAAAGAGAAAACATTTTCAAGAGAACTTGTAAATCTTTCTAAAATCTCTTTCCTCTCCTATCCTGACCAAGCCTATTAAGGAAATGATTAAGTTTTTCTCCCTGAAGAGATGGCAGCACCCAGTTTACACACAGGTTATCTCAGCTTGCTCTGTAAGTCATGCATGATCTGTGCCTTTTCTCCAAGTAATGACAATGATTGGCACTGTACTCTTTGACTCTGTACATGGATGACATGTACTCTGATCTAGTTTTGCAGGAAGAATGGCAGTCCCAGGGAAGGAGAAAGGAAAGATGAGGCCCTAGCACTTAAGGCTGAATAAATCTGGTGAAATGCACAAAAAATTAAAAAGTGACAGGAACAAAACTTGAAGAATCAGGACTATTCCCATACAGAATCCAGACTTCCTGTAAATAGTATCCTTAAGGTGGTAAAGACAGAAACATACAGTATTCTAGGCTTTAAGAAACAATCTGGAAACAGGTTGCATCCTTTTCCTCTTTAGAAAAGACCACCACATTACAGATTTAAAGATATGGATTCCATTCTGTCCCTGCAAGATCTCTTCTTGCATCATTAAACTTTGCAAGGCCACGAAACTCATAAAATGTATGGTCTGCAGAAAGCACCTGAACAGTTCTTTACAACTTTAGAAATCCCATTCCCTTGCAAGTAGGTCATATGGAAAAATAACTGAACAGAAGATGGTCTGGTTTTCATCTGGACTCTTATATCAAACCAGAAGTAATATAAGCAACTAATAGCCTCTATTTTAAATATAGGTATTTACTTCAAATGGCATTTATTACATGACTGACTAAAGGAACTGGTGTGAATCTATTCAGTGCTCTAAGGAAAAATCCTCAGATACTTTCAACTGCTTTGAACTCCTTCAATTCCATTTTGGATCAGCTATCTATTTTCTCTGAAAAACAGTCCTGGACCTTTTTACTAATTTTAAATCAATTATTCTAACTTTTACCCTTAACATGTCAATAAAAGTGTCTTAGATGTATTAGACAAGCACACAAGACAGCAAGAATGTCTATTTTCTTGCCAAGAGTAAGCAAAACTGTTGAACATCTGAGATGCCGCCATAGTGAATCACAGAAATCTGTTTACTTTTTGCAATCTTAGTGCTCTAGGTTAACATTTCTAGTCTCTGTAAATTCAATCAGACTTAGTAACCATAAATGTTGAACTTTCATATTTTGAACATCTTTGCTATTGCCATTTATTTCTACTCATTTGAAGTTATGTTAGTTTTAAATTATTGTCCCATACGAGCAGAATGTTAATTCACTCTAAGATCCAGGATTCTTCAAAAGACTGAATTAATTTAAGAAAATCAATTTGAAGGAGTACAAAAATTAGTATTTTAAACTTATTGACAGCACACTAAGACCATCAGAAATTCAACGGAAAGTTGGACTTAATTTATAATTAATCCAAATATTCAACATGTTTGCTTTTTTAATAAAGCCTTTTCAATTTTTATTATCGCTGTAACTTTAAAATGCTAACTTACCTGCACAGAATTTGTTCTCTATGACTTTCAATTATTAACAGGGTAAAAGGATATAAACTGACACTTCTAAGTTCAAAGGTTATGCAGTCAAATCTGACTTCCGCAAAGGCTTGGTTTAAAAGCACTTCAGTCTCCTTTTAAAAGCACCATGTTTACATGCTTTTTTCATGTCAGTAGGTTCTACTTTGTACCAGTTGGTGAATTACAACGCTCTATTTCTTCCTTCCTTCTCTCATTTTAGGAGGATTAATAGTCTGAGAATACTAGTATAGCAGTAAAAGGCAGATTGCTAGTAGTATAGTGAACTGCTACCAGCTCTCCCTCTTGCAACCCCACCAGTTCTTAACATTCACTTAAAACCTAAATACCTATTTCCCCACCTCAGCTTTTATTTCTTAATCTCTGACAAATATAACTAACTCTCTCAGAG
This sequence comes from Lonchura striata, assembly GCF_050655825.1. Lineage (NCBI taxonomy): Eukaryota > Metazoa > Chordata > Aves > Passeriformes > Estrildidae > Lonchura > Lonchura striata. The sequence continues at coordinate 30,095,820 of NC_140704.1, forward strand.
ACCAACAGCACTTCCATACAAAGATTTAAAGTAAAATTAAGCTGTATGGGAAGAGGGGGGGAGACTTTCTAAGTTCCATTTCTTTTTCAAAGAGCAATCATATAGTCATCAGTTCTGAAACTACAGGAAAGTGCACCTATAAAGATTTTCATGGGATTGGTTACCTGCTCAGTGATCCTCATGTGAAAGTCATGGAAGTCGCTGTAGCGCCGGTATGTCTTCCACATCTCCTCACTGTTTGCATTTCGCCTGTGGACAGTGATGGCGTACAGGGCATATGTCTTGCCGTGGTCATTACACACTCCTGCCACAGCATATGGGTCAGAGTCAGCATAGACTAGCAGTTTTAAAAACAAAAATAAAAAAGGAACAAACAGAAAGAAGGAAGACGAAAGGACACAAATGTGAAGTGAAGAAATGTCTGAAATGACAGACTTGAAAGATAAAAATGGACATGCAAGCAGAAGACTAAACTATCCCTTGAACTTAAACACTGTATGGTACCCTCCAAAACTTACTACATAAACTTAAATAGAGATTAAGCAGCTTTAAAGCTAGACAGGCTTCAATGACATGCAAAACATAAGCAAACAAAAAAAAATTCAACTTTTAAATAGTAAATAGAACTTAAAATTATTTTAACCTAAAGAACTCAAGGAGGGGTGAAAGACAACTGTGAAACCAGAAGAAATTCCAGTTTGAAAAGTAGTCTAATCACATTGCAAAAGTCTGCCCATCAGAAATGCTTGCAAGCTGCAAGCATTCAGTTTTGCTGTTGGCATCAGTAGCCTGTTATTAACTCAGCAGTTTGTTACTAACTCTAGGATAAAAATCACTTCCCATGCTATTTTAGTTAACTATATATACAGACATGTATACATATATATAATGCATTCTCTGCATGTGCACACACACATTGTATGGAAAAGTCAATTCATAAATAAAAAGAACACATATAGCTATCTGAAATACAAGCAAAATCTTTTTGATCTCCGTTAAATATTTAAGTCTTCTTGGACTTCCTCCCTTACAGAATTTTCCCAGTACAGTTTGTTTCAAAACCTTACATTTTATGTACAGGATAACCTAGAACCAATATTGTTTACACTGCACACCATTTAAATTGGCAACATGTAGTATTTCTAAGTATTGAGCCAATATCCACTACATACAGCTTTCCAGTGGCTAGATGAAAGTCTTTTTAATCAAGGTTTCAGCGGCTGCCTATGCAAGAATTACACACTGGAAAGGTGAACAGTGGGCACAGAGTATCTCGTCTTTGCTATCCAACCTCTAAAAGAGGAATGATGAGTGCTGAATCCCCAGGGGAATGAGCAGGCAGTCAGGAGGGTGCCAAAATACTGGCCGGAGAGCCGAGTCAGGAACCCCCAGCACTACAGATGCTGCACAAACCTTATCCTCTACATTCACTTTGACAACCTGGCCCTGCAGCCACCAGACCACATCCCAGCGGCACTGCCAAGTGGCACCTTCAGAACCACTTCAGGCAGAAAAAGAAAGTAGTTGTCCTGCTGCCCCTTACGCCATAGCCTCTTAATTAGCATTTATTTTGCAACCCAAGACAGTGTGAATCCTGAAACACACAGAGAAAATCCTGTCTGTATATAACCCTCACACACAGGAAAGGATAGTAACTGGGTGAGGAAAAGAACTTGCTCACAGATGCAGTTTAATACGGTCTTGCAATACAAACCTGTACAAATCTCCTACTACAACTGGAGCATTATATATTCAAAGTCAGACTGGTAGTTATCAATACATGCTGTCCTTAAGATTCTAAATTTTACAATTTACGTGGTTCTAAGTTTACCTTTTTTCCTTAGGTTAGAATGATGAAACTTTTAAGTTTAATTCAGAAAAAAAGTACCACAGGCCATTTTAATGAAAAAGCAGAATTTGGTTGACTTTCAACACATTTTCCCCTTTCCCTGAAGACTGACTACCATTACACTTGCATTGCACACTACCCTCACACTACGTTGGAATAGGTTTAATTAAAATGTAAAGTAATTGAATGATTACGTGTAAGCAAGCATAAATGCATAGATTTGAGAGCATATTGCATAGTAAAATCTACCCAGAAAGTATCTGAAGATCAGTTCACAATTTAATTGTCCAATGCAATCTCATTTAACTGGAGTATTTGAAATAATAGCTGAGATTTTTGTTGTTTACTCTCATGTAACAAAGAAAAACAGTTTCTCTCTAGGTAAAGTTTTTTAAAAGATAACAAAAAATGCCATCACAATAACAACAGAAGTCACTTCCTTAAACTAAGTCACTAAGGAAGCACAAAGAATAAGGGAAAAGTATTACACTAAGAGAATGAAACAGTCAAGACTTATAATTCTGTGACTAGAAAGAGAGATATCTTTCAGAATTTCTTTAAATAATTGCTAAAATAACTCCTACTCAATAGTAAGTTTAATGAATGATTCTCCAGAGATAAAAGTAGTAATAATAATAATACTACCATACACAATAAAAATTACATTACTTTTTAAGTACAGATATATAGTCTGTTACTAACAGATAAATACTGGAAAGATTTCCAAAAAGACTTAATGGAAAATATGAATTCAAATGTTTTATGAAAGCCAAAAAAATGAGGCAATCAGGATTTCAAGGGCCTGTAATATTACAAAATTCAAAATAAATGGTGGGAAAAAAAGTTAGCAGACATCATAACAGATTCACTTACCAGTGTCTGAGATGTATGCATGGAGCTGAATTGTCTCATCAGTAGGGACATTTGAAAGGTCATCTAAGGACTGCAGGGTGGGGAGAAAATGTAGGAGGAAAAAATGTGAAAAAATAGAATAAGATCAGAAATACACTGTATTTTAGATGTGCTGTGATTAATCTATTTAATTTTCAAACTTTCAGTTCACTATACTAAAAGCTTAGTGTACTGTAACAATGCAGGTGTCTGTACTACTTGGTTACCAAAGCTGTTCTTTTGCACAGTATATATACATTTTATTTCCCCCATCATTTTCACACATAGTTTTGCAACTACTCATATTTGATCAAGCATATTGGCCACTTCAGTTTGATATCTCAACCCTAATAAAAGTACAGTTAAAAATGGTCTTTTACTGAGCATTGGGAAAGAAAAAAACCAAACCAAAACCAGTAAACCACCCAAACAACTGGAGAGATACAGATGTTGTGTAACAGATACTGTGTTTGGTTTTCACCTTCATAGCATTCTGCTGTCTTTCAAATGTCTTTATGCCCTACACAAATGTTACACAGTAGTAGAAACTGCTGCTTTATGTAAAAAAAAAAAAAAAAAAAAAACACAAAAAAAACCAGCCAACATTTTTCTCAGGAATATTTTCTGTAGTAAAAAATGAACAGGTACATTCTTAGCTGGTTAATGCTCTGTCCATATTTAATAATTACTGGGATCAAAAGAAGCCTAATGGGTCTTTTAGAGAAGTTTTGTTTTTAGTTAAAATTAATACATCTGATTAAAGCTCTTCAAGACTGCTGAAAGACTTGCTTATGCAACTGACAGAAATAGAAGATGGGCCACTATGCATCCTAATCTTAAATTACCAGGTTAAAAAAAAAAAAAGAGTTGGAGTTACCTAAGTAGAATTCACAGACACTCAGGTCCAAGTTACTTTATGTAATTTACCCCAGAATTCTAGAATTCTCTGAAGAAACACATTCAGAATGAACACAGCCATTTGCTATATTTTATAATTTAACCAAGCCAGTTTAATAGTGACTTACCACAAAAAGTTACCTACAATGGGACTCAGTGGTTAGCAGTGCCATTCCCGTATCAAACTAAAACCTCTACCTATATCAATTCTGTTTCCAAATCTCTGTTTCCTTAAACATAAAACAATGTACGAAATCACAATCAAAAGATACGCTGGACTTAAACATGAATTATTTAACAACTCTGCTCTTGCCCCTTCTTCATCTGAATCTTTATCAACTCCACAATATCCCGACATAATACTCCATTGCTTCCTCCTCTAGTTCTCTACAAGGAATGGCTCTTTTCTGCCTCAACCATCTCAATAAGTCTCTGCCTAAATGTCTACTACTGAAGGTAAGGAAAATAACATTTCTGTTATAAAGTCTAGATACCAAATAAAAGGCAGCTTAAAAGTGTCTGAATAACATGTGTTGCAGTAGGGAGTCTACTGAAAGATATGCTTGTAGACTTTTAGTACCAAGGCCCCAGACTGAGAAAAGGTAGAAGAAAGAAAAGCCCTTCTGGGGAAATCTGTTTTGCCACTACATGTTATAGTGCTAGAAGTTTATGTCTGTCGAATGGTAGAACAGATGAATGTATGCAAAAATATTTTGACAGCAGACATCATCTTTACCTCAAGAATCTATAAGTTACTGGATGCTGGAGAGTTATTCTGGTAATGTATTACCATAAATGGGCTTTCCTTCAATCATTATGCTTGCTTTCAATAATTTCTGGACACAACACTCCCACTTAGTCCATTGTTGATTGAGTCCCTTGGCCAGACATGACCCTGTCAGGTATGCTGCTCCATACTGCTGTGTTCAATTTACAAGCAGAGTATCACCTGAGACTGGCTAACAGAAGGTATATGTGGAAACTTGGATAAAGTGCTTGATTTTAAAGCTCTAGGATTTGATTATCAATAAGATGGAAGTGATGTGATGTTACAGGAGAAGACAAGTAACTGCCAAATGCTCAAATGTATTGTTTGCTACAAAATACTGACATTAAGACACTGTTATATTTTTAAAGGCATAACTATTTCTTGTTTTCCTGCTCCCCTTCACTGTTACTCAAGTTCAGATTTCTTTGTGATTACTGAGTGGAGTTCAAGCTGACATATGCTAATGATTGCTAAAAGTTCAACCCAGCCACTTCTGCTGCCCTTCAAGGTCTTGGAACACCTGTGTAAATCCTTGTATTTACTCAATGCAAAGTATCCATTATAGATCCTTTAGAGGAAATCTGCAAGAGTCTGTAAATATTTACAATAATTTTATACTCCCAAAATGTGACCCACTGATTTGATATAGTAGATAAATGTATCAAATTAAAAGGCAGAAATTAAGACTTTTTTTTTTTGTAAAACAACTTTTCCTCAAAACAGTTTTGAGCCTCTCTTTCAAATTCTTCCAGTGAAAGTATGAATTGCAGACAATTTATTTTATAATAGAAACTTTAGGAAACACTCAACTACTGTGGCAAGGCACTATACAGCAACTATTAATACAAGTAAATTAAAAGGTTGAAACCTGAACAGACAGACATTTGATATGAGCTAATATATCTACCATTAGATATATTCACAGGAACACAAGTTAATTAAAACCTAAAAATATCACAACCCAATTTTATTTAATACATTGTCATTAGCTGCAAGTACAGAAATTTCCTGACCTTTAAAGTAACCTTTCCAAGGTCTATTTTCCTTACGTAACAGACTAACACAAGGGAGCTAACTATGTGTACAGAAATTTACTCTTGACATGGAATTCAGCCAGCAAAAACTAATCTACCAGTATTCAAACACCTGTAAAAGCATTGAACACTCTGAACAATATGGACAACAGAAAAGTAAAAGTAGTTCTGCATAAAGAGAAATTTACTAATGGATTTCTTCTATAATGTTCCTAACTCTTTATAATAAATGTAATATTCTATAAATACCCTTCTCACAACAAAACCAAAAATCAAGTCTTTGAAGAGTCCCATGGAAATATCTATTTGCAGTGCAACAGTGCATGGTAAAGACTTTAGGACTTTTTAACTTAGCTTGGAAAGTCACTTGAAGCAGCAGATAGCCACTAGCCAGATAAGCCACAATAATGACAAATCCTCATCCATAAAATATAACTCTGGTATAGCACAACATTATTAGACAGAGTACTTAAAAGAAATTTGAAAGATCTTTTAAAGAGATTAGTCAGTTAAAAGACTCTTGCGAAAAAATATGGCTAAATTAAGTTATCCGTCTGCATCTACCAGGAGTTTGCATAACTTGTATCAGCTAAACACCTCCCCTTCTCTTTACATTTCAAAATGTCAACAGGAATATAATAGAAAAGATAAACCCAGTTTAAATTTTAAAAAATCCAAAACTGACAGAAACCTGAACCCCATAAACAACAAACCCCACAGTGAAACACATTGACATTAATGTTACATGTATTCCTTTAGAAAACACTCATTCCTTTTCATGCAAGCATGACCTTATCAATGCAATGGAACTCCTAAGGAGCTACAGCACCTTCCAAGAACAAACTAGAAGGGCCCAGGCATCACATAATCCAGGAAATTGCATGCAGATTGTAAATATCTATGTAAACCTTCATAAAACAAAAAGGTTTGTAAACATACTGTCATATGCCCAACTGAATCTTGTATACCTTGTGGCTCAGCTACACACTGTCTACAGAAACATGAGTAGGATATATAATAAACATCTTATGATTTCTCCTTTTTAAATAAATGTATTTGCATTTTTGGTTTAGGTACACTCATTTAACAAAGGAAAGGTTTTGACAAACTGACAAACGTCAAGAATCACTTAAAAAAAAAAAAACCTAAACTTGAAATTAGACAGATTAAAAAAAAACCAAAACCACTGACTCATGGCTGGAATAAACTCCAGATACCTCAATGCTTCCAAATCAAGTCCTAATGAAAAAAATATCAACCAACAAAAATGCAATTAAATGCCTCATTTTACAGTCTATTTAAATTTAATCCTTTGCGATTTCTCTTTCAAAGGATTTGTTTTCACCTACTATTATGTAACTCCAAATTTATATCTATTTAAGAAAAGCAAATAGGGATAAGAAATTATGCTTTCCATAAATTAACTGTTTCTGTGAGAAACAATGTAAAATTTCATTAAACATGGGAAAATACAAAAAGATATTTTATCTTACAGAGAAATTAATAACTTGTCTGTTTCAATTTGATTCAAAAACTTTTTCAGAAATTCAACTGCTGTGAAGTAAAACCTGCAATGTACATTAAGTTAAACTATTTTATCACACTTTCTCTACTTTTGAGGAAAAAAAAAAAAGAAATCTAAGCACTTACCAAATTTATGCTGCTAGTAGGAGACCCATTAAAAGACTCTGGGAGCAGTGAGGACAAGGAAAGGAAAAGCCAAGTCAGAAGATTTCTCCCCATTGTATGATCACATATAAATAAAAATGCATCCAAAAAACATTATGAAAAATGAAGGAGAATTGTAGAACTGGGAAAAATGCTGCATGCAACATGCAAGTGTTTAAAATTTCCAGTAAAGACACTTAAAGAAATGTAGGTTTATAAAGAGTTGAAGTAAATACTTCGGATAACATTTTTTAAAGTTTATATCCCCACATAGGATATAAACAAGCTCTGTTAACAAGCTAATTTAAGAGGGAAATTTTCAGTGGATTTTTACTTCAGTAACAAGAATAATGATTTTATCTGCTTTAAAAAGCCATATCTCCTATGTACTTTCAATTTTTATTTCCAGAGAGGAGTATAGTTATGCATTAAAAGAACCCAATATATTGAAGTTTTAAATATTTTCACAAAAAAAATAGAATGGAAGAAATGCGTATTTATTTTAGTGACAAACTAGTTACCAAGACATGACAAGAATTTACATAAGATTAATAAACTTACTACAGTGAAAACCCTATCTGAGTTTACACACAAAAACACAAGGAGGAAAATAAATTTAAGTATCAGAGACACCACAGGAGTATTTAATTTCCTACAACCGGTATGGATAATTTATTTATTTTCATTTTAAAGCAGAGAAAAGAATGATCCCAGGAAATACACCTCAGAGATACAGAGCTCACCTCCTTCACCATCATCTGATCCTCTGAAACTGGGATCCTTCAGCATATCCAGCTCAGCTAACATACGCACATACAACACGTTCTGCTTAAACGAAGGGTAGAACCTCTCGTCTCGCAGCATCAACTCATACACCTTATTGAAACAAAAATGCCAAATTTGGAAATACTTATTGCATTTTTTAATTAATTAAACTAGTTTTCATAAATTCTACTTGAACAAGAAGTACCTGTGCACACGTGTTTCTGACTTATTCTTACTGAAATGGTTATCAGAAAATATCTAACTAGTCAGATGTGCACATCTAGGAAGGAAGTAGAACCATAGCTGTAAATGCTTCTGTCCTCTGCTCTTAACCCTTCCAATTGCAGTATAAACCTATTTCATCTTTATGCATTTCATAACAGGTTACCTCAGTCTCTCCTTGTGGATAAACTATATATGTAGACCTGCAAACACTAAGGGCAAGAGGTGAGAAAAGGGAAAGAAGGGAGAGGAGACACTGTATGTAACTTTTCTTACAATTTCTAGTTTAGCCAATACAATATAGCCATACCTCACAAAGATTTAACCACACTACCTCAAACAATTTACTTTCACAGCATATACACAAGTATCTATACATAGCAGGAATTAATTTATATTTTTTGGATACTCATGTCAACTCTAGCATATTTAATTTTTTTTTTTTCCCATGGACCACTCTTCAAGTACTATCATCTAGTATGAATAGGAAAAAACCCAATCCATACAGTTTTCGGGAAGTTCATTTCCTTCGTAACTTACTGGAAATTTATGCTCTTCAGCAGAATTCACAAGTAAGGCCCAGATTTCACAAGAGGCTTTAATTAGTCTTAAATGGAGTCCTGCATACAACAGTGTGATTCTAAATTCTACAGCTTGTATCACTGATTTGTAGCATGAATGAGAGCACTGAAGTAACAATCTACAATAAAAACATGTCAGACTGGGTATGTAAATTATTGTCAAAATATTAATCAGTAATTTTTCCTTTTTAAATACATGTATTTTGTCTTTTTCTTCAGTACTTGCTGCTTCTAGTCCTTCACTGGGCAAGTTTGCAGAAATGGACGAGTCAAACTAATTTATGGGAACAGTTACAGGATTTAAAATGCAACCATCACATTCACCTTTGAAAAAAAGAAGTAAAACTGAAATAAAACTGTATGTCTTAGTTTACTCATGACATTTTTCTTAAATTAGTGCATTAACACAAATAAAAACATGATAATTCTAAACTGTGTTTCATACTTAGATTTATACAGGAAGGACATCTACTCCTTCTGTCTACTGCTCTGAAAACCATGGACTAACAAATGGAAAAGCAAAAGTTGATGATTTTAAAAGAGTGTGATTTTCACAGAACAGAAAAATGGTTACACAGCCTTTAGGGTTTAGATATTTGACTTCTTTGTTTTCTAGCATCTGTAGTTATGTTTTATACTCCATAGCATTAACAGGTATTATGAAATAAAGGATGAATAGAATATACCTTTCTCTGAATGTCATCAAAGATTTCAGGCGTTGGATCCTCATGGTTCAGTGTTTCTGCAAGTTTTGCTACTAAGTTGTCATCAATATTAACTCTTGGAGATGCCTGTCATAGAGATCTAAATCAACTTTTGCAGCATAAAAATAAGAAAGTTCTACTTTATAAAATAAAATCCAATACAATGCTGCAACTCTCTAAGTAAATTAAATTTATTTTTCACAAGTATCTCTGTAACTGTCTAGAACATATGATAGGAGTCAGATCCCATCCACCCCCAAAACTAAGTTCAGAGTTTGTATTAAAACTTGGAAGTTTCACTATTACACACTAGGAATGGCCTCAAAAACAATTTATACATATATTTTGAAGCAGTACCTAAATCAGATTTACTCAGACTTATAACCAGTTTTTATTTATTTATGAAAAAGATTAAGATTCAGAACTCAAGAACAAGCCAATAAAAAAGTAATAGGATGAAGTTCTGAAACATCTGGGGAAAGTCTAACGGTTTGTCAACTTCCCATTTCTGAGTGAGAGGTGATTTTTATGCACACACAAATTCAGAATAAAGATGTTTTGTCAATACAAGTTGATGAGCAGTTTCTTCCACCGAGGAATCCTTACTGCCTATTGAAAGATACACAGTGGTGATATTTGAGCAATTTACAGAGACAATTGTAGAGAGGCATGGGAAGCTACTTCATTTGATAACCCAATCATAACCTAAGTTTGGAAAAATACTCAGTTCCATTTTTTTAATAACACTTCTTAAGGGAGCAGGCAAGGGTGGAGGACAGAAAAAAGGAAGGAGAAGGACAGCATATACAGAGAGATGCTTCTTTATCCTGTCTTTACATTGTCTGTAGTTTGCATATTCTAGAAAGTCAACTTCTGAGGAACACAGTGCATCTGACAAGGCAGTCAGTGGCAATATGAGCCTTTATAAATGAGGGGGAGCACAAAAGAGGAAGACTTCCTTACTGTTGGAGATGAGAGAGAAGATACATACACAATAGCTTAAATGTCAACATGCAAGCAACTTGTACTACATAACAACCATTTCATATTAACTTAGTCATAACCATATTAAAGAAGTATCAGTACAAAGAATAAACACTGCAGAATGAAGTTATTCCTACCTTTTCTGATAAATATTGCTCATAAACTCCAAATGCAGCTGCTCTTAATAGACCCTTGGTCTGATTAGTCTGATGTTTTCCATCTTTCTGTCGGCTTTGAAGTACCTCCAGTTGTTGCTGTGCTGTAACCCTGTATCCTTCCACTGTCATCCAGAAAAACAGATGTGCTTGGCCACCAGTTTGCTGCATGTAATCTACAGAAAACAGACACACATGACCTTAGTTACTGTTGCACATCTTGGAAAAGGAATTCTCTATGATGTTGATTACATACGGAACAGCAGGATCTGGTTATACACCTTGCCATATAGAGTCAATTAAAAAATACATATACATATTGGTTATATGTATGTGTATATATGTATACATATATACATATTGGTGATATAGTAAAGAAACACCTGAGAGCAAAGGTGGAACTAAGGAGGAACTAAGCACTGAATCCTCAAAAGCACATGTAAAATGTGAATCCATCACTACCGTGTGAGTATAACAGAGTTGCACAGCATGATACAAACTGAATTTCTAAAAAATAGGTTCATAGAATCATGGGATCATTTATACTGGAAAAGATGTTCAAGACTGCCAATCTAACAGTTTCAAGTCCACCACTAAACCATGTTCCTAAGTACCACATCTACATGCCTTCTAAATATTTCCAGGGATGGTGACTACCACTTCCCTGGGCAGCTTGTCAAGCCAATGCATCACTCTTTTGGTGAAGAAATATTTCCTAATACCCCATCTAAACTTCATCTGGCACATCTTGAGGCAATTTCCTTTCACCCTGTTGCTAGCTGCCTAGGAGAAGAGAGGAGCCCTCTCCTCGCTACAGCCTCCTTTCAGGCAGTTGTAGGGAGTGATAAGGTTCTCCCTGAGTATCCTTTTCTCCAGCCTAAGAAACCCTAATTTCCTGTGACTCCCCACATAAGACTTATGCTTCAGACCCTTCCCCAGCTTTGTTGCCCTTCTCTGGACATGCTCCAGCACCTCAGTGTCTTTCTTGTAGTGAAGGTCAGGATTTAAGGTATGACCTCACCAGTGCTGAATTCAGGGGAACAACCACTGCCCTAATCCTGCTGGCCACACTATTGCTGATCCAAGCAAGGATACCATTAATCTTCTTGGTCACCTGGACCCACTCCTCGCTCATGTTCAGCTGCTCACAATCAGCACCCCCAGCTGCTTTTCTGCCAGGCAGTTTTCCACTCCGCTCCTGCCTGCAGCACTGCCTGTGGTTGACACAAGTGCAGGACCTGGCACTTGGCTTTATTGAATCTCATACAAATGATCTTGGGCCATAAATTCAGCCTTCTTCCCTCTAGACAGCCTTCCTGCCCTCCAGCAGATGAACACTCCTGCCCAACTTAAATGTCATCTGCAAATTGACTGAGGGTGTTTATTTTATGGCCAAGACAACCTCCAATTATCACATCACCCCCTGTTTGCAAATACAGGTTCAGACAGGTGCCTTCCTAGATCAGCTGCCTCACCAGCTGTGTCAGGAAGTACATCCCCGTGCACTCCAGGAAGTTCCTGGACTGTTTCCATCTACTGCATTAAAAGGACTATAACCACCAACAAAAGTGATGGATATTCTTAGTACTGACACTTAGCAATTCCAAGTACACTGTCCTGTGAGTTAGCATATTCTTTATAAATAAAACAGATCAGATAAATTAACACTTACCCATAAAAAACTGTAGTGCAACATTGTCTACCAGAATATGGTCCAGAGGGACTGTGCAAAGTTTTCCAAAGTTTGCTGCCAGTTTCACAGTATCTATTTCCTGTAAGACACAGTTCAGTGTGTTCATAGGCTTTTTAAAAATTAACTTTTAAACTTCTACTTACTACAAAGCATATAGGTTAAAAAAAATTACATGACATATAATAAAGTAGTATCTCAATGATTAGCTATTCTCATGATCACTAGTAAATTAAGGTCTAAATTAGAAGATCGTGTTTTCTTAAATATTTGTCTTGAAAACCAGATGCAGCTGTTCTGCTACATGATAAGCTGGATTTTAATACTGCTGTTCATGTAATACTCTACAGATAAAATTAACCCCGAATACCTCATCAACAGTGACAGTAGCAGAAAATTAATTAATGAAAATTAATTTCAGCATTTGACAGGCCGCAGTTCACCACAACTTAAATTAATCTGTCACATTTTCTTCTGCCTATATGACACTTCTTGCTATTAAAGCAATACCTTCAGGTCCTGCTATAGAAGGCTTAATCACTTTAATAGTCAATACATGCAGAATATTGTATTATCTTGGAACCAAATCTAGGCCAAATTAAGAGAGTCAAGAAACTATGTAAAGCCAAATATACCAACTCTACCAACCCTTAATTATAAAACAAGCAAAACTAACAACTAGTCAGTCATTTGCAACCTCACTCTTTTGAAACAAAAAAATTTGAAAACACTTACTTTTCCTGACTGCAACCTCTGAATTCTTGAATCACATACTTTAATAACATATAATAAACTGTTTATTTGATTTTTTATAGTGTTGATATCTGCAAGCAAAAACAAAGACAATTAAGCAATACAGATAACTAAACAAAATCTTCAGGGTTTTTTTCAGTTTAAATACCTTGCTAATGAAAGATATGAAAGAAATTAAGAAGAAGAACATTTTTCTTTTCCCTTTTTCAGATTAACAGTTAACTGACTACCATTAATATCTTAAATATTACCAAAATTCAGAACCACCAGTCAGAAAGTTTTAATTTAACAGAAATACACTTAGAAATTCTCCATACTTCCAAAAAGGAATCAAACACACACCAACCAACAAAACGCATATGAGAACAAAAACTTGAGTTTTATCAATTCTTATCCAGTTTTTTAAAATAAAGTACTTTATACTATGCTGCATCAGAGCTTTTATTTTTTAATTGTTGCAATATTCTACAGCGATCATGCTGGTAAATACATTTCATATTTTGCAAAACAATGCAGCACTAACCATCTCCTGCTGTATCTAGAGATCGAAGATATTGCAATTCTTCACTTGCTTTATCTTTCACAGCTTCCAACTCGCCTATATTATCACTTAATTTAATAATATTCATAAAGGCCTCATAGTTACAGTTGGAATCACGAATCTGAAACACAAAGTTTTAAAGTGTAAGTAATGCAAAGTAGGTAAAAGTACAAGACATGAGTTTTCTTCAAGTGAATTAATTTGATACAGCACTGCAAAGTGGCATTTTGAAAGCTCTTTGACAATAAATTTTCCTTTCAGGACTCAAATTTTATATGGACTGAAACAGAAAAAGCATGCATAGTCAAAAACTATTTCACTGCATCACTTTCTGTTTCCAAGAACTACAACACAGACACATGGAAAGTCCATCAACCTCCTTAACGAAGATCTCCAAAATCCAATCGACCATCATCTACTATTATCTCCTATTATCTCCTTAGCTAAGTGGGCAGAAAATGGTGAGACTGCTAAAAAGGATCCCCTGCAAGTATACATGCTCCCAGAGTAATGGTTTCTTAAGATACAGAATTACAAAAAGAATTAAAACATCCTACAATGTAATCATAACCTACTAAGGGAAAAACGAATCTACATGACTCCTCTCTGGAACACTAATTCAGATACCCTGATAAATACTATTAAGCTATTTATATACATACCATTTTACCAGCATTGGCATAACCTGCTCTAGGGACTCAAAGGCATTTGTGCAAGTGAAGAAAACCTGCTGTGCTGCCGAGATCACTGGAAACTGTGCTGTGAATGCAGCATGGAGATCAGGGAAATGTTGGCAGTTTTACAACACGTGCACACAGGTGCTGAAGGTAAAGACAGCACTAGAACTCAACCATCTGAAGCTAAAAAAGTCACTTCACCGACATCTAAGTGCTCACTTTGATATGGAAATGTAACAATTGGTCTGTACCAAAGAAGTGCATTGACATGAGCTGCACGAAGCAGAAAGAATGAAGAGTGGATACCATCGATCAAACTTAATGGAAAAATCTCCCTAAAAATCTGCTTTTAAAGTAATAGTACAAGCAGTACTTGAACTTAAAACATTTTCTAAAGTTGTGACTTTCACAGTGAAGTAAGAACTTTCAATAAACTTCTGATTTGGTATTGAAGCTTTGTATTTTATTGCAACAGAATTAGTATTGGACTATGGTATGCCTGGAATTAGACCTCTCTTTTCCAGAAACTGATCTTTTAATTCAAGTGTGACTTTATGTTAAAGGTTCCAAAAAGAGTTCAGATTTATTTCAGTCATTTCCTCTTCTAACCTTAATTTCTGCAACGATATCCATTTCATAAAACTTGTATTAATTTTTTTCCTTATCCTTTGGCCAGCACATTTGTTTCTTCATCTCAGAAAACAATTTGGAAAATTAGTTATTTGGGACATCACTATCATAACAGAAATCTTTATAAAAAGCTCAAAATCCTATCTCTGGATGCAGTTGGGGGCAGTGCTCAGTAAATAAAGAATGAGGCCAAGTTACAAATAAAAAACATGCATAGGAGGAGAGGGAAATCGAAAATTGAAAATTCTGGTCCAGATGAGCTATATTTTTTCTTACTAAAGCTAGGTTCCAGTAGAATGTGTGCCAACTTTTACATGAAGTGAAGGAGGCTGGAATGAAGGAATCACTGCACATATACACTTGAAGCCTGCACAGATACACTTATAATTCCATACATAAGATGAACTTGGAAATACAAAGGTATTTTCAGTATAGAATTTGAATGTTCACTATAAGACCAAAACATATGAATAAAAAGAGAGAAGTTGGAGAAAAAAATTAAACTTGATTAATGAACTATACAGGATAATAACATATAAGAGTAAGTTTTAACTTGCTTTCCAAAGAATCAATATTGTTAATTAAAGCATAATTATTCTATTTACGTTAACTTTACTATATAATACTACATTAAAATTTCAGGGGCTTTTCTTGCAGGTGCAATAGAGAGTTATCAAAGTAAAAAAAAAGTTTCTGCCCATTCCATCAAATTATTTAGAGTTAACACACACAGTCCTAAAATAATTGCCCTGAAATTCCTTAGCAGAAAATAAATGTTTCTTAGTTTTCATTCTTGAGGCCTCTTAAGCTTGAAAGGCCAAACTGTAAACACAGTAAAGGGAAACCACCTCCACGGGTACTTCCCAAACAGCCAAGCAGAACAGTTAGAGGACTGACCTTTACATTTTGTTGATACATTTGTCCTCAGTCAGGCAACTTTTGCTGAACAATCAAAATGAGGAGTGCAAATATATGCAAATGCATATCTTTTTTTATGTATGTATAAAATTTAGTATAGTAGCTCTAAGTTCATTATCTCTGCCAATCTATCCATTGGTAATGTTTATACCACTGTGATTAGAGGGAAAATGAGTAAAGCTTTACATGAAAATGTTCTGGAAATACAAATAATTTTAAACATTTTATATCTTACCATCCATATGACATACTGATTAATATAATCAGGATCACTGAGCTGGTTTATTAACGGAAGAAGAATTCCTCGGGAGAGGATTTCCTAAAAAACAAAGGATTTTTATACCATCATTTTTCCATTTATTCATAAAGCTAGTATAACCGAAACAATTTAAACATCACTGTGTAGAGCTTAAAACACAAAAGTGTAATTACAGAGAACATTTAATAGGCACTACCACATTCTCTTCCAATTAACACTACAAGTGTAATTTGTAATTGCAAGAAATTACAAGAAAAAACTCCTCAAGAAAAAACAATCTCAAAAAAACCAGCATCCACTTTCTCATACTTTTGTCATTATAGAACTAAAAGAATCTTCAAAAACATTTCAGACAAACTGTTCACTGCTATTAAACACTTATTGAGACTCTACTGCTTTTAAAATACCCTAATATTAAATTAACTTTAGAAAAGAAGACCAGCAGTTTAAAAACTTTTTATGACTTTAAACCAAAGAATTGGGATGGCTTTTAGAGTCTGTACTTACCCTGACAAAGTATCGCATGATCTTGTTCTGGAAGTCTCCAGGAGGTAGCAATATATACAGTAAAACCTCACACAGATCCCTTAGGAATCCTAGAGAAGGAAAGCAAAAACCCCTTAGCACAATTTCACATTATGTTACTTCACATCTTACCTGCTATCACCAAATGCCATAGATAAATCCTTAATTCTGAATTCAAACATACAATACATGTATCTCTGTAATGCTTTTATTCCAAGCATTACAGTAACCTTTCAGATGGAATATAAGCATCAGTGATGAAAAAGATCTACCTCAAACCCCAGGCAACGAAAAACAAATTACAAGATTTAAAAAAACACAATCTAACTCTAATGCATTGTTCCTTACTTAGCATAATTAGGTTTTTCTCCCCTCCTTCAATACCTTCCCTAAAAATATAGTGCTTTTTGCAGGAAGACTGCAGAATAGTGATAAGGAAGGCACATCTACCAAAAAGTAGTAAGAATCTGCAAAACCATCCCCTCCCTCCCAAGAAAAAATATTTTTCTCTTAAAATTCTTCCAATGAAAGGAGGAAGTCTTACATAGGTATATGATTCATTTTAGTTACCACATTAATATCTACAAATCAGAAGGAATGTATACATATGGTAGATAACCACACTTTGAAAGTCATATGCTAAGGTTTTATTGCATTTCATATTGTGAACACAATGTTAGTATTTAAATTTAGTCTCCCATATTAAATTATTTACTCAGAAGATAATATTGAGAGACCTTCTTCATCTTTGGGAGAAGTGCAGACTAGATCACGACAGACTTCTTTTTCCATTTCAACTTCAACCTCAAAGAATGTATCTACAAGTTCCTCAGCTTGATCTATGCAAAAGAAAATAAAAAGCATGTTTTTGTCAAGACTAGAAACTTAAGAAAGAACTTGAATTATAAAATAAAGCTAACTATATTTCACACACATAAGATATCAGCCCACTCAGACTCAAATAAAAAAAATACTTCCCATTACCTTTCATTTGATTGCCTTTCTCTGCTATCCTTTGCTGAGCTTTTCTGAAAACTCGAAGATGAGTGCCAAAGTCATCAACAAGTCGTGTAGTGAAATAAGGCTGCCAGTCTGTTTCCTTTGACCTATTAGTAAAGGACATCCATAGAAATTATTTTATTGTGAACACAAAGAACAATAATAAATTCCTACCTCTCCTTTCTTCCTGCCAAGAACCACACTGATAGTAAGTATGGAAAAACAAAGAAATAAATCAGTCTCCTAATTGCCTAGCTACTGAAAATCCAAATATTGTAAAAAAACACTCTTGCAACACATTAATATTTATACTTGATTTAGTTGAAAGTCAACACTTGCATCTAGAATAGTGTTCTGATTTGTGACATTGTCAAATATCTGTAAGAAGTCCTGATATACAGTACACAACGCAAAACAAAAATAGCCTCCATATCATTTTCAGCCATACTTTCTACTATTTTGGAAGACATATAATCTAAATTATTTTCTTCTCAACTTGCAGAATATGCACTAGTGAGAAAATACAGACTTCATCTGAAACTAAACACAATCTAATATTATCAACAATTGATTCCACAGATTTTATGAGGTTCTTAGCATACTCTTCCAACAACACACATAGGTTTAGATCAGAAAACAAGTCACCGTTAGATTTACATAAAACTACTTCCTTAGTGGTGTGAAAAGGATAGAGGTATTTTTATGATATCTGTGCCTTACTAGGCAACCTAACAATCTGATTGTGCATTATAGGTTTAATGAACCTTGATGCCAGTAATAGCTTTTACACCACACTAAGTATTTATTGCCTGAACTCTCTCAAGGTGTTATCACAGGAATCCTACAACACTTCCTTTTTTTGTCTTTGTTCCCTTACCTGCTCTTACTTTTCTCAAGGAGAAAGAGATAAGGAACTCTAGAAGAAAGGGAAGGCTACTGCAAAATCTAGATGTGTAAATAAGAAGCAGAGCTGTCACAAAGGGCCATCAAATAAACAATCCAGATCCCCCAACCGCACAAGACAGAACCACACAAAACCTCTGGATGGCAGCCTTATCCCAGGCTCCCAAAGCTGCACCTCTCAGGGAATACTAAATTTCCACTGCACTCATTCTTCCCAGAAGCTGACAAGCTGTATGAAACAGGCTGTAAGAAACCACAGGTGATCGTACTAACCTAAACTGCTTCAGCTATATCCAACTACAGGCATTATAAATACACTACTTTATTTTTTCTGCAGAAGAACTGCTGCAGGCATTTGAAATTGATTTGCTTTCTACAGTAGAACACAATGGCACAGAAGCAGTGCCTATTTTTGAAGAGCTATAGTACTGTAGAAAAGAGAAATAAACTTGCCAGAATTTGACCTACTTTGACACAAACCCAGTGCTCAACACTATCCAATGAAATGGAAAGTGTCAAACAAAAAAAAAACACTGAAGCTGGGTAGTCAGGTCCATTTCATGCATAAGCTTGGTTGCTGTAAGAGTTTATTTAGCATCATTTTCACCATTTCAATACTGTTTCCTAGGATTTTCATTATTTTACTTAATCATACATTATAATATTTATATTATAATTATTTTTTCCTAGTATTAAACCCAGCTCTCCGTCTTTGACCCTCACTGTCAGAAAAGCACACTAACCTATATTTTCAAGCCAACAGAGGGAGGGGATAACACCTTAAAATTGCTAAATTACTTATATTTAGGTGACCCACAACACCTTCGGCAAGGAAAGCAAGTAACAATAAGCACAGTGGGATGAACACCTGAAATAAGAACTTAATAAATAAGTAGATGGATATACAGGCATGTGGCACCTGGGCTGAGAAATCAGCCATACTAAAGAAGTGAATTTCCCAGACAAGTTGCTAATCAAGTAGCAGGAAGTCAGGGAACAGCACCAGAAATAAGGGGTAATTAACAAACTATCCATCTGTCCTTAGTCAATCCTGTTTAAAAAAAATGTTTGCATATGTAGCATTCTATTTCACTCCATGGAATATTATTCTTTCTAAAATACCCATTGTTCTTACATATGGAAGTGCCATACCACTTCTAAAAATCATCTGAGGTGATACACATTCAGACTTACCTTGTTAGCGGCCCTACTCTTTACATGGAGAATACAAAGAACTAATGATTCACAAACTCAATGCTTAAGTTGTAAAAAAGGAAAAAAATAGCAGTTCAGTGATTCTAGACAATCTAAATTTTGAACTGGCCATTTTGCAAAAGATTATGACTTCCAACACTGTCATCTCCATTACTTCCCTAGGGGATCAGCAAGAGATCATATTTCTTATATTATAATCCTAAATTTTTGTATGTTCTTTCTGTAAAATGCACTGAACTAGGCTAGTGGATAAATTTAACCACTTACCTACTACCATACAACACACGGTCTATTGCTGTAAATAAAAACAAATCTTACCTGGCAGAAAACTGAACAAGTGCATACTGAAGAGCCTGTCTAATTTCCAGAAGAAAGGATTCATCATCACTTAGTGTGTAATACCAATACTGTACATAGTCTCTCAGGGAAAATTGGATTACCTAAAATTGGAAGGGAAAAAAAAAAAGAACTAATGAAAAAGAACAAAAAAAAAATATACAAAGGACAAAAAACTATAAAAATATATGTGCCTAATAATGCAATAGCAGTTATCCTAAAAGGTTACCAGAGTGAATGATACTCCTTTGCCATTATGAACTGGGAGTGAAAAACAGAATTCACACACTGAAACTTCTTTTCAGACTGGTTTGCACACTTTGTTTTTATCATCACTACACTGAGAAAATAAAATATACCGAAAACATACTCAAATATTGCCCAAAATCCTGGCCCATCTCCCATGGTTTTTCTATTTATCACTCTCATATATGGTAAAATTTTCAAATTCTATTTGTCACTCAATTACTTCTGCATTGCATAGTCATTACTTGAAAAGTAATAAAGTAGGTTAAATAGTCCTGGTTAGAACTTACCTGTTGCAAAGGCTCATCAATTATGTTTGCACCTGTCAGTCTTCTGTCAATCTTAATAGGTCTGGCTTCACGTTTCATTTCTTCGATGCACTTGAAAGAGATTGGGAAATGTAACTTTGCAGGGTTTAGCTCTAATTAAAAAACAGCACTACTGCTTATGATATATATGTATACACCCAGTAATGACTATATATATTTTCTATATTATTATAATTTATAGAGCAGATAGAATAATAGAATCATTTGGGTTGGAAGGTCAAGTTCAACCCCTCTGCAACGAGCATGGACATCTTGAACTACATCAGGTCGCTCAGAGCCCTGTTCAAACTGACCTGGAATGTTTCCAGGGATGAGACATCCACCACCTCTCTGAGCAACACTATTTTCTGTATTTTTTTCTATATAGTACATAATGAAAACCTACTTCTTGCTTAATATAAACAAGCAAGTGTTTGCTAAGTATTAAATCAGAAGGAAATAAAATTCAAATAGTCAGAAAAGGAGGGAAGGGTGAGACAAAACAGCACAAGGTAGATCTTATGTAAGACTCCAGCTCCCCTCTTGTTTGTGAACTTGACTGTGCAATCTCAGGCAGATAATTTTCAGTTGGGTTTTTGGTTTCTTTATCCACCTCAGTTTATTGTATATGCCAGAAGAGAAGCTACTTTTTTGTACCACTGCCACTCAACAGATGAGCCTTTGGAAAGTAATTGATATGGAGAGAAAGAAATTACTTTATAGAAGGATGTGCAATTCAAGTAGTTAACGCCAAGAATGACTTCATCAGAGCTGACTTTTGGCAAGTGACATACTGTAAAAGAAGTCACTTTATCAGTGCTTCTCTCAAGTGGACTAATACAGTGCCTTTCTACAAAATTTCAATGAAACTGGCAATAAACTCCTCTATTTTCACAAAAATCACAACCCAACAACTTACCATTGTTCAAATAAACCAGTAATTTATTTGATCTAAAGTTATGACTATACTGGGGAGAAAAAAGAACTGCCAAAACCATAAATGAAGGAATTATAAACCATGTATCCAAGCTATTCTATGTGAACAGAATTTGCCTTAAGTATATCTCATTCAAATCACTTAACAGTGAATGGCAGTGAAATATTGGAGGCCAGAAAAAAAAAAAAATCATCCTCCTATTTAAACAACTCTGTATCATAACACAGCAATACTTTGTTGCAAAATTCTGTAAATTTTTTTAACTATCAAGGAAAGTGAACTTTCAATGCTACTTTAATACAATTAAGACTGGGTCACATTCAAACAATTAGCATATTCCACCTATAGACTAATGAATTTGCCAAGTATTTTTGTGTTGATTGCGTCAAAACCACCAAATTATACGGACCTGAATAATTAAACATTTTTACTAAACACATCATAGTACAAAGTACCAGAAAAAAACTGTCAAAATAATTTTAAAGGACTGCATGCATAAAACCACATTTGGAAAACAGAGAGGAAAATACAGCTGTTAAAAAAAGCAGCAGGCACAAGAAAGAGAGGGACACAGAGAATATGCAAGGTTACTCAGTAAAAATTTGAATGTTCATATGCTCATAGGATCCAGGTTTTGCCCTGGATTTCAGGAATTCATCTTGTCCAATGTTCCACTCAAAGCAGAACCAACTACAAGGAGATAATTTTTTTTCATATTCTCTATCTCCAGAGAAATCTTTATGTGCCTGCAGTATAATTTAATTTGCTCTTGATATGTCTGAAAATATCTAAAATTTAGAGTATGTGCTTTTATTCCATTATAGGTACAACAGCTGACTGTGGTCTCACTTGGAAAGCATTGCTGGTTTTACTTCTGTCTTCCAGATGCTGACACAGAAGACAGACTTAAAGGAATTACCCAACTTACATGACAACTGTCTCATTTGACAGTCACCTCACTCACAATAAGCCTGATGTGCTCTACCAGTATTAAATCATTGGTTAGGAAAAATGGGTATCACTTCTCATTACATTTGACACCTCCTTGCTTCATTTTAAGCAGGGAGGAAGCACCTAGGAGGAATGCAAGACAGACCCCACAAAGTGAGATGCAGCACAAATAAATCCAGGCTCCACAAGCATCTTAACTGCACTGAGGTATTTCAGCCTTTTGTTCCACTGCACTAATTGGTATTTTTGAACTCCTCTTTTGAAACTGTTAGCTAACTGTCAAATATGAAATATGCCTCATTTAGACTGTGGTACTATTTCCTCAATCGCAGTCACAGGGTTCCATGAGTGGACAAGACACAGGGCATTTACACATCCGCCTCAAATCTGAGACATGATACAACCCATTGACTTAAAGAGACTCAGAGACTATTTAGCAACCCAACATGCAACTACTGTTTGTAACAAGCCTACTCTTTGTCTTTTGGGTAAAGCTTAGAGACATAAACTATAATAATCAAACATTTCATATTTCTGTTGAAGTGAAACTGTAATTTCAACTGAAAGTGGCATACAAGTTAACAGTTCAGAAAGCTCTAAACTTAGCTTTCACTCAACATTGTTTTAATACAAGCCTGCAGACAACTGTGTATCTTGCAGAGCCAGTTCACTATTGCATTATTCTGCAGGTTCCTGACACAGAAGTTATATATAACTTGAAAAAGAAAAGCAAGTCTAAGCCTAATTTTTAAGCCTCCCTGTGTGTTTGTAAACAAACAAACAAATTGTAGAAAGGTATACAATCTCCCATCAAATGTACCTTAAGTACTCTCCTTAATGTGAGATATTCACTATATATTTTCTAGGAAGTATAATCTATAGCAATCAAGGAAACCTATCAGCACTGAATCTAGTGTTGTAATGTATGGTACATTCTACACATTACATCCAGGCACAACTTTGATTCTCTGTATTATTACTGATTTCTGTAAAATCAAGCGCCTGAACATTTATCTTAACCTAAAGAAAATCTCTAAGTACCAAAAATACCCCAAAACTATCAATAAAACTCTGATGAAAAAAGCATTTTACAAAGAACAAGTATCTCCACATTACTCCTTAGACTACCACAAAATAATTTCATGTTCAGGCAAATTCAGCTTGTACTTGGTTCATGGAAGAAGTATAATCTATACACATCAGCCACTAGAAAGAATATTCATTGTTCAAGACCACTTAGGTCCAGAATTAATTTAAACATTAAAAAAATTTCAAGTTAAAAATATTATTTTTAAAATATACTTTTAAATTGGCAAAGCAAGTCAGCAGAGATTTAATACAGAAATAGCAATAGAAATCACAAAACAACATGTATAGTTTTGGTTGGGACTCTACTTGCACTGTTACTGAAAAGCTTACATACCCTTGTTAATGCTACTTTAAGGCAGTGGCAAAAGAGAAAACACTGTTATAGAAGACAAACAGATTTTATTTGGTGAACAGCTTCAAATAACATTTCTTAAGCCAGTTAAAAACAAATGGCTTCATATTACAAAACATAAATTCAGAGATTAGTCGAGACATGTCAGTTGAGGGAAGTGCTGTGTCAATAGTCCATATTCAAATCGGGTGCCAAACTACTGAATTTGCAAAGAGTACACAAAAAACTCCATAAGATTTTATTCTTTCATAAAGCAACCAGAGCATACATACATACTGAACCCAAAAAAAGTAACACTAACATTAAAAAACATGATTCTTGTTTCAGCATATAGAGGAAATTCAAAAAACAGAAAAACTTATCTAAATTTGTTCTCAAAATACAGGACATTAAGTAACAACCCATATAACAGAAGCACTAAAGTCTATATGGCACCAAGAATATTAGTCATCAAAAACGAGGCTTCATTAACAGAACAGAAATATTAGCTGACTACTGACTTTTCCTTTTTCAGCCTTAACTTTTGTACTTTTCATCTGGAGCAGTGACCTTACTTTACAGTTTAGGGTATGCTTTCAGATTTAGCTTAAAATATTTGAAGACTTAAGTGAAAAGGCCACTTACCAAACAAGCAATGAAGCAGTCAAAGAAAATGTTCTGTGACTAGAAAACACACTGCTGAATCACAAGGTAAATTTCTATGTGCTACTGATAAAGCTGAACACTCACCCCCTTTGATAGACATGAAAGGTAGTGCATGACAGCTAAGAAATAACAGGATGCTTCAGTCAGAATAACTATCAAATTAAATTTAATATAGTTAGCAATCTTTCAATTGAAATGTTTATTCTGATGAGTGCAAGTGGATTAGACCAAGATATATTTAAACTTCTGACCTTAAAAGATGCATTGGTTCATAAACCAGGAATTCCTAGAAATTCTACTTCCTGACTTTTAACAACTTTTTCTGTACTAAACAGATGCAGATTTATCCAGTTAGGAACCCTGAAATTGAGTCCATCAACCAAAATGTCTGTTAGGTATTCAGAAAAGAAAAGAGCTGAAAAGTGGATTCCACTGCTGCTCTGTATTCATCTATGCCTTTCCAGAATTTTTGCTTGGTGTTGAAGAGAGCCGAAGATAACCTCTACATCCTTGAAGTACTGCAAAACTAAATCTAGATTTGTAATAGTTTGACTTTCTTAGGCAGGCAACTTTTTGACCACAATCAAAAGTGGATCCAGTGACTGAAGACACCTGAATAGTTGTGACAATCTTGCACAAAAAAGCAAGAAAGAGCTACCCCCCAAAACAAACCAAGACACACAAGCAGTCTGGAAAGGAATGGTTTAGTAATTTCTTCACAGATATTTGCCAGTCATATCATAATCATTTCTCACAATGACAAAACAATATTTTAATCAATCTTTCCATAACCTATTGAAAAAAATTGTATTTCATAAAGGAAAAATATGGCATTGCATTTCACTTACACATTGCAGCTGACTCAAAAGATGAAAGCAGGCTCTTTTACCTTGAGAAATGAGCACAATTCTTACATTAAAACTGATTATTTCTAATCAAGTTATAAAATCTGATCTAGACGTTAAGACTAGAAATTGTCCTTACCTTAGGGATCCCAACTGATGTACAAGGGAGAAATGAATGTTCACACTGCTCAAGGTATTTTTCTGAATTGCTTTTTCCAAATAAAAGAGTAACCACAAAACCCCTAAAATGGAAAAAAAAAAAAAAAAACAGGTACAACAGCAGCTGCATTTTCTCACCTCTAGAAAATATTTACCAGCAAGTTATAAAATGACAATACATGATAATCCTCACTGCTTACTCTCGTGTTTTTTCACATTGTAACATGCTGCTCAAAATAATTGATACAACCCTAAGCATGAAGTTTCCCAGTCTTGTATTCTCTGTCTTGATATATTCTTACGACACAGAAAATCTATGTAGCATTTTCTATGCTACAATGTGCCTGCTGATGGCACATTGCCTGTGCTCACAAATATTAGCACTTGGGAAGTGGGCTACATACAGAAGTTGCATCAGTTGCATTTATATGAAGAGTTTCCAAAACGATGAAGAAATAAACCCTGCAGGCTGTTCCACTGTAGTGTTAGCCACAAAATCACAGTCCAGGAATAAACTGATGAAGCAATCCTAACTAACCACTGCATATGTTTAGACATTGTGCTTACCCTTGCTAGAACAGCAAAAATTTATTTACAGCTTATGACACTAGGGCACAAAACCACAGCTGGCTTTACTTAGAAATAGAAGAAAACCCAGGGTCTGTCCCAGTTCTAGCATAAGCAGAGCATGCAGCTTTTGAAATATCAAGCAAAGAAAAAAAGATAGTAAGATTAACACTGGGATAGCTAAACACACACAGTTTCCATACAAATTTCAAAGCATTCCATTTAAAGGCCAGCTGACCAGCATTTATGACCACAGGAACTCACAAAGCTATTCCAGGCTTTAAATGTACTGAAGTAATATGTTCTTTTAATATAGATTGTTGTTGATATGATACTCTCACTTATAAGACTACAGAAAAAATCCTATCCAATCTAAAATATGCCATTTAAAGGTTTCAATTCCCAAAATTAAAAAAAAAAAAAATTTTAAGCCCCTCAGAGGCCCAGTAATTCAGAAGCTATGAAGTTAATTCCATGAAAGAAGGGGAAAAAAAAAAAAAAAGCTACTCAAATTATTATCAGTAACTTGACAACAGATGAGTTCACTGAATACTCCATCTCCACTACAGCCATCCTTACCTGCCATATGACAGCAAGAAATAAAAGCAGGTTTAATTGCCCTCCTGCTCCCTGCAACTTTAAAATCATAACACCTATCAGAGTTCACAGAAATGAACTTGCTTAGAAAAATCACAATATTAGTTTCACTAATGTTTTGGTTCATTTTTAATTATTTAAGTTTGGATTTTCTTTTGATTATCTTTGACTTTGCTATTAGAAACCTCAGTTGTCTTTTAAAGAAAACACTATACCAAGTTTAGCCTAAAATCAACTTTAACTTCAAACATCTATCAGCCAGTTGCTTCTCCTTTTTTATTCAAAAGGAACGAAGCCTTGGAAATAACTACCTACAGATTATATCTCTGTTTTCTCTCAAATATTTTGATACTTTCAAAGTTAACAACTCATTCAAAAATACTAATAATACCAATATGGTTAAAAAAAAAAGGCTAATCTTCTTAGCTGCCTTGAACTATTACCAGTTTTATGTTTGAAATGTTAGGAGCTGCTTCTACTCTGGCAGAAACTAACACATTTTATACTCTAATGTAAAATCATGTGAGCATCAGAGAAGGACATAGTCTGAACATTCAGGACATCTGTTAGCTAACCTGAATCTTCTCATGTAAATGCTTATTTAATTCATCAAGAGGATTTTCAATACATGAATGAGAAATCATATTAGTCTTCTGTAAATGAATAGACAAGAAAAAGGGAAAGATTGTGTTTTGCTTAATTTTTAAAAAATTCTTCCAAAGATTACTGGATGGCCAGCTTTTTCAGGGGTAGATTAACAACAGAACAAAGGTAAAAGATAAAAAAATGAAAATCGCAGATTTATCACTTTCCCCTCAATTCTGAAAAGTAACAGTCTCAGCTGAATGCTTTGTGAAAGTCAAAAAGCAGCTACAGAACTATTCCTGATTTGGTCAGCAGTCACAATCATTAATGAAGCCAGACAGTCACATATATATGGATGTGATCAAGTATCAATAATTATGGGATTTGAAAACTGAGCAAATGCTTTCAAATGGCAAAGCAATTTATTTCAAGAAACTTCAACTGAAATTTCAAAGAAATTTCAATTTTATTTCACTTCCTTAGGGCTGAAAGAGGGAAGGAAAGAATAAGATAAGAAACACTCTTAGTGGGAAACACAGATGGTAACAGACAGGCTCAGCACTCAGGTAAAGGGGTCTACACTAGTACTTGAAGGAGAAGAAAAAAAGAGTACCACCCTGTAATATTCTACACAGGTTAAGTAAACAGTATCTATCGTTAGCCTCCTGCTTTTGAGTTCAGTTCCCTAAGTGAATGATCACTGAACAGAAAAAAAGCTAACATTTTATAAATCAGTCTTGAAAAAAAAACAAAATTAAATACAGAGAAATGGTGATTTTGAACTTCATTCATACATACAAATGGTTTCAGTATTCTTTCATGAACACCAAGAACAGTACATTTACTACAAGTCATTTGTGCAATCACAGAGCTGAGTGAATATCAAAAAGAAATAATTACACATAATAGGAGTTAAACAGCATAAACAGAATGATTACATTGACATAGATATGGCATCACCATTATCTTTCTGCACAGCCCACTGATATATTTTTAAGTACTTAGGGTCAATACTAAGAGTGTGACCAGCTGTGATTCAGCATTTTCTTTTGTTAAAACTGCAAAATAGGACAGAAGCTGGACTTCTTGGTACTGGAAATCAGAAACCTTTGACACGGGCGACTTCTTTTTTGAATGAAATATAAAGACCTAGAAAACTGTGAAATTGGGTAAGAACTCCAAGTTTCAACCAAAAATTCAACCACAAAAATCTGTGTCCAAAATTGCTATTTTGCTCTGGAGAAGTGTAAGTAAATATTACGGACACCAGTATAACCATGAACCAAAATTAAATTTTTGTTTTCTAAATTTATATATATGATGTTATGACACATAATTGCTAATCCTAAGTGCAAAAATTACTTCATAACAATTTATGTTTGTTTCTAACAGAAGCATGACCAAGCATTTTGTGAAACTTCAGAGGAATTAATTAAAAAAAAAAGCAGGCAAGAATAATTTAGATATAAACCCATTTGGCCTAGTTAGCACTCACCGTTCTGTGTGCTAAAGTGTATCATTCTTCAAAAGATTAACAATGTAAAAAAGGCCAGACCACAACCATAGCCAAGACGTTTATGCTATAGTAAAGAAGTGATGACATTCTACTGCAAGGGCTGAGACTTCACATCTATACATGAAAGTAAACACTCTGCTCCAACAGATACACTACCACTAGATGAATCCTTAACAAGATCAGTGTTTACTGACTAGCTACAAAAATTAATCAAAGCAGTACGATAACCACAGCAAAGAGATATGAGAGCTGACTTGAGAATGAATGAGCTCAGGCACCACATGCAGTTTAATGGTGCCAAACTGCAGCTGACTTGAGACATGTTCCGAGACCCTGCTTTGACAGTTAGCTTTGAAAAGCCAAACTGAAACTGTGCAAGGAAGAAGAATAACATCTTAAGAAATTATTATATCTCATGTTATTTTCCATACTGCAAGTACTAAGGAAGTGGTAAGACAAAACAGCAAGCAGATGCATTCTTCCCGTTAGATAAACTCTGACTTTTGCCCTGGACAAACAGATAGTAAAATATGCCAACCACACTTGTATCAAGACTTGACAAGACAAAAGCATTTACTTCAAGTTAGTTTTACCTTAAATAAATCCCTTTTCTAACAGACTGACTACTCTGATTTCTCAGAGATGAAATACCAAGCCTAATACAGTTGAAACCCAAGCACAGCAGCTCTAATTCTAGCTACTAAACACTATTACATTTTTTATGAGATATACAGGAATATACATATGTTCTGTATGGTATCAGATAAGTATGAAGGTAAAAAGAATATCCCACTAAGACATTTTAATTTGCCACTAAAAATGTTACAAGGCAAACATCATAATATATTATATTATAATCGTGCTAAACTTCACATTTGCTCCCTTCCTGCCTAAATAGATAATATATGAAAAGTCTACAGCTGCTGAACTGATCTACTTGTTCAAAGTGTAGCATTATTTCCACACACACAGGACAACATCCACTCCCATGAATCAACTGCCTTAGATAGGAAAATGAGATTGTGATAGAAAAGGAAACTTAAGTACTTAAAAGTACCTGGGAAAAGAATTGACACTAATAAAAAGTAAGAACTGAAATTACCACTGCTTTTATGTGAGCATTTTTCCCCTAACATCCACTAAAAATAGCTAAATTGGGAGTTCAATTACAAATATTTTGCTCATAAAGAGGTCTCAAATGGTGAAACATTAATTACATAAAGCCACTTCTGATTTTCAGAGCATGCTCTTTGCTAACACACCCATTAAAATTTTACTTTCACAGCAAATTAAATAAAACACTTAATAATATACTTACCCACCCACAAAGCAGAGGATATAAAATGCAAAGTAAAATATAGCGAAGGGTCCAAAAGTTACTAGAAAAAGCACAAGGCCAAGGCTTCCCCATCCCCATATGGAAAGACTGGTCTGTAAACAAGAACATAGAGAAAAGGAATTATTGTTATATTCATACAACTTCAAGTCTCCAGAGCAATACTTTACTTTCTATAGTGTTTTATACATTTTAAGCAGATGTAAGCTCTGCTTGATGAAATAAAAAATTACCTTTGTTTTTAAGAGTATATCGCTATCACATATGTCTCCCATTATATTGTGGGCCACTAATCCAGTTTAGCAAACATTACAGCATTTTTCTTTCAAATACTGTTCCTCATCTCTCACTTCAGATAAATCTATCATCCTTTGAGGTGCCACTTTTTTCTTTTCTATTCTCCTTTTGTGCTTTTTTGTTTCTTGAGATCCCTTCCTCCTCACCTCCTCCCCCATTCCCACAGTGAGAAAAGTTCTCCACCATCTCCTAGGAAAAAGAAGGCTTTGTGATAGAACAGGAAGAGACAATACAGCCCTGTTTTATACATCTAAACATGTTATTTTCTACAACCAAGCAATACTGTTTCTTCCCTAGATCAAAGGAGGTGCAAGACTAGAAAGGTGTCCCTTTCTCCAGAGTCAAGTCACAGGCGGGTCAGCAGGTGCACCACATAAATAAAAGGGAGGGAAGCTCCTGCAACTGATACCTGGGTAGTGATTGTTTGAAAAGCCCATGATGAAGTTAAAGTCAGTCACAAGAGCACACACGGGGCTGGTGGGATTTTGGGAGTTGATGTCTGGCATAAATGCAGCAGGCAAAACTCCACCTGCACTGGCAGCCACCAGGAGTACAAAAAAGCAGCAAGATTCCGGTTATAGTGTACGTGCATTTATATATACCCATGTATACACATAAATACTTGATCTATCTAGCATATAAACAGATGTGTGCCTGTAGATACCTGTACATATATGCATGGTAATCTAAACAAGCAAGGCAAGGAAAACCTGACTCATCTGAGCTACAATAATTTTTAGACCATCACAATGCTGCAATGCAGTCAACAAAACTTATATAAATTTCATTTAATCTAATCTCTAGTTCAATATGGAAAGCATGCTTCAGCCAAGTCCCAGGAGTGTGAAACACAATGAATACAAGTATTTATAGGCCACCCAAACTGTTCCAGCTCTAAGGTTTTCATTATTTTTCTTTTTGGTTGCTGCTGTTGTCTAATTTACACCTTTCCTAACAGTGATCAAATGACACCTCATGGGAACTCAGACAACTGTGTCAACAAGTAACACTAAGAAAGTATTTAAATAAACTTGTCTTGCATATTGACATTTAGAAAACAAACAGAGTTTGAACACCAGATTTGCAGAGACCCCTCTTTTAGCTTTTAATATGAAGGAGCTGCAGTTCATTTCTCTCAAGGAACTATTTAGATTTTGTCTTTCATTTTAGGCATAGGATTTAAAAAGTCAACATTTTCAAAAAGGTCTTAGAAATCTTGTATAGAATGAAAAAGAAGATACATTAAGACTCCTATATAAAGCAGCTGTGATTATTTTTTGAGAGTAAGATCAAAAAGCAAAATCACAGCTCTGAAGAGAGACCTTGACAGATCTAAAGTGTAATAATCAGAATAATTTAATTCTTCCTAGTTAAAAGTTTAATGGAACATTGAGAAGAAATTCTATTTTCTTCCAAGTTGAACTTTCTTAGCAGGAGATACAAGTCATACCGGCTTTGTTCTTAGTGTTTGAGGCTGGGAAAAATTAAACACACGAGTATGTAGATGAGTGTAATTAAAGTGCTGCAATTAAAAAAAATGCATTGTAAGTTATTCAATTCTCTTGAAGCTGAGGAATTGCTTCAATAGATAATATAAACCACAAAATCATAACCAAGTAGAAGATTTTGTTGTTTTGTCGACTTATAATAAATAAATGCAGTAGATAATTGTGGTCTTCCAGTACATGAAAAGAGCCCACAAGAAAGACACAGAGACACTATTCACAAGGGCATGTAGTGACAGAACAAGGGGGAATGGCTTCAGAGATTAAGTTTAGATTAGATATAAGGTGGTGGTGGGCACCAGAACAGGCTGCCCAGAGAAGTTGTGGATGCCCCAAACCTGGAAGTCATCAAGGCCAGACTGGCTGGGGCTTTGAGCAACCTGGTCTAACAGAAAGTATTCTTGGCCACGGCAGGGATCTTGGAACTAGATGATCTTTAAGGTCTCTTCCAACCCAAACCATTCTAGGACACACCAGTTGAAACAAAGACAGAAAACCTGGCAAATGCAAGAATTAACTAAAATATGAGATCCCATTGCACATCTACATTTCAATACAAAAAGAAGATTCAGCAGATTCATATCCTCAGAAATAAATTTTAAAATTTCTGCAGAGCACTACAAGCATGATAACAAAGATATGCACACAGAAGATAGCATTTAATGATGGTCTCTTTATGTCAAAAACCCATTATGCTTAATCACATCATGCAAAAAAGTTTAAGTTCTAAATATGGGATAAGCACTCTAAATGACTTAATTAAACTAGATGGATGTATAGTCAGAGTTGGATGAATGCATAATTAACAAAGAAAGCTCTGTAACTCTAATAAATAAAACAGTGACCTTTTGTCCTATGCTCCAGTTTTGCAATTTAGCATATGGGTACAGAGATTCAAATCTCATTTGGTATTTTAATAGGATTTCTTAAAAATCACAGACCTTGGTACACTGCAGGAAGCACAACTGATACTGGCCTAATGCTTGTATATTCTAATGAGTACTTTATAGTCTCACAGACTTGGAGACATTCAAAGGAATTAAATCATCAGGAAGGTACCCTTTTTGCTGACTGTAAACAAAACTTTCCCTGACTCCACACTTCTTGAAGGGACTTCAGCAGTAAGGCTCCTAGGGAAAAAAAATGAAAACTTAAAGTTCTTTATACATAAAAACCAACTCTTTTTGAATAGAATGTTCAAACATTACATATATGACTATATTGCTGGTCAGTATGGAAATAATTCAGGCATTTAAATTCAAATCCCACTTACAGCTTATTTCCAAATTCTATTTATAATGTTAATTTTTTAGAAGATGCACAGATTAAGTGAAGCTCTGTTAGTCATACTGAAGTTAGTTGCAGGGTGAATGCTTATAACCCTTAACACAAAGAACAAACCAGTCTTCTGAAGAAATGGTGTAATTGCTGGTGTTTCAGTCACAGCTATGCAGACCCTTTCAAAGAAGCTAACCTGCCCTATTTTGGCAGGGCAAACTTCCAAGCTGACCTGGCACAGTGCTGTTCACTGACTTTCAAGGAATTAGGGACAGTTATCTAAAGCCTGAAGAGGTGCACAGGCCTTAGTGCTGTGGTAGGCATGGTTTGGTACATACTGTGTGCATACACATGGGTAAAGGATGTTTATTCCATGTCAGCAGCTGCTCCACTTCATCAGTTTTAGCCACTTTTGCTTACCACCACTACAGATGCTCTATGCTTGTCTCATCACCATCACTTCTTAGCTTTCAAGTCTAAGATTTTGCAGACTTCTGCAGAATATTACTAAGGTTATATACATATAATAGGTTACTGCAGCATTGTGGCCACACATGGTAATTTTCTTTCCACAGCTGGAGTTGCTGCAGCAAAATAAACTGCATTTGAAGTAAGCTCCAACAGTACACTGCAAAGCTCATCAAGTGTGAGAAGATACAGAAAGGTGAATACTCATAGGTGCTTGATTCAGCTTTTACAGCTAACAAAACTGTCACCTCAATGACACCTGCTTGTTGGTTTTTTGACTAGGTTTTGTCCATTTTTCACACTGAATGGTTTTTCCACAGTATGCAGCCAAGTACTAAAAGCAGTACATAAAGAATTTGCTTTCTTTTTATGCATCTTTGCTCCTTCTTTGGTTTCTGCTTCCTAATCAAGGCAACATTTTGATGGTTAAAGCTGCACGCCATTATGGCTAGTAGTGCTAAGCTAAGACTGACTGCATCACTTAACATGACCATTCACCCAGAAGTTTCTGGAAAGCACTTCTTCCAGAAACAAATACATTTATGTCTTACTAAAAAGTAGCTTCAACAGGTTTCTTATTTGCTTAATCCATCTGACAATCTTTCAGACCTTTGCCCCACACCCATTTTTAAGCAAGATCTTCGGTCTTGACACATCTTTCTCTAGAAATGATTCACCAAAGTAATAGAAGTTTGTTGTTTGGATTTGAACTAGTGCTGTCAATTTTAGCTTGCAATTGGCAGTAAGGTAACACACGTGTCTGGTTTAGGGCAAAACAAATGTTACTCCACAAGTTCAGATGACAGGTTCCTCCTAGCCCCCTCTGCCACTGAACAGAGGACAAGTATTTCTACTTATGTGGCTCTGGGTGCCACCACCCTCCTACTCTGATGAGAAGCTCTTCTTCCAGGCACTTGTCTCTCTTCACAATTCCCACACACATTGGGTGGGAATTGCAGTTTCAGGTTTGGAGACACAGTTCAAGAGGAAATTAGGAACACCCATATGGGAAGGCAGGGCTCTGGAATCATCTGCTTATCAATCTTATTAAAGCTGAAACAAAAGACAATTTAAATCTTACATTAGCACCCAAAAGACTGATTCTGTCTTGGAGAATTATAATTTGTGATTATTTTCACATTTAATGGTCACAAAAGACCAATCTGAGCTTTGAAAGAACAGCAACATTTAAAAACAAAAACATTGCTTTGCTCACAATTCTTTCACTCTTGTTGATCAAATTAAATTTTTCCATTAATATTTTAAAAGTTACAGGAGCTGACCTGTTTCTAACAGACACTGATAAACTATTTTATGCCATTCTGGTAGTTTAAATTATTACGTTTTTTTTTTTAATGCCTCCTCTGGGCTCACATTAAAAAAATTGTCAGGGATTGCATTTACAGTAGATGTCAAGTTTAATTTTGTTAATTCCACACATCTGCCTTTTAATTTGACTTCCATTTTGAGTGCAAATGGAACATGTTCACATATAAACCTTTCTATAATTAAGGTGAGTGTCACTTTTGTCAAGTGATTAAAAAGATTATTTTAGGTTTCAAATTACTGCCTCTTTCACTAGCATGACAAGTAAAATTGGAAAGCTGTACCAACCAGAGTGCCAATTTCAGTGCAATGAAATTGTTACGTTACACGACTCAGAGAAATATTTAACAATTTTGAAGTAAACCATTAACAACTTTCTAGTTACATTCTCCTATCTGCCACAGTTAAAGCAATCATCTGAAATAGATGTCAACATGGTTTTGACTTCTTCATATCATGATTTCCTAACAGCACTAGAGGTCTCTTTTTAACCTCTTTTTTCTTATCCTTTTGCCCTTTTCCTTCCTCAGCCCAAAAAGGCAAAGGAAAAATACACCCTAAACTGCACTCCTACTTCATACTTTTGAAAAATAATTGTGGTGAATCGACACAATATTTTTACTGCACTACTCCCAAGGAAACTCTTGGGATTAAAAAAAAAAATTAAAGGATTTTACATAGTCTATTTTACTTTTATTGATCTAAGTTAAGATTGGAGGTTTTTTTCCCAAAGAAAGATTAAAATACTAGAGCATATAAATATACACTAAAATTTTTTTAACTAAATGAAGAAGGTAATGTTAATTAACGTTAAGAGTTAAGTTTGGGCGATGAAGTTTCTTCTAGGTAAGTGCAGTATTCCCACTGGTCCCTCGCAGTTACAGAGTGGAAACTCTGTTGCAAGCAAGAGTCCATCTGTCCCCTCTCTACCTCACCTCCTCTTCTTCCACTAGACGCACAATTTGTATGTCAAATGGCTTAATTACTTAACAGTTGCATTAATTCAAACACAATCATGTCTAAATGTTCTGAGTTTGGGTTTTCCTGCTGTTCCTCACACTGCATGAAACAGCAAAGCTTTTGGGATCATTATCCCCTACTCTCCCCTACAGCTATTCAAGACAGCCAACAGACTAGGCTCTAATGGATAGGTGACAATTTTTCATCTGTATTCACTATCACTGCAGCTTTACAATTTTATTGCTAAAGCTAATTTTTAGAAGTGCAAACATTTAAATGAAAATACATGCTAACATTCTCCTTAAATATGTAATATTACAGTGTGTAACTAGAAAGATTAAAAGTTATTATCCACAGTACTTTGATTTTACTATTTGTCTAGAGAAAAACAAATTATCTAAAACTTTACTGTTTGCAATAGTCAGAATATTACTATACAATTTGTAATATAATTAAAAATAAAAACATTATGTTCCATATTTTGATACAACTGGGGTTTTTGTAAGAAAAAGACCAATTTTCTGTTTAACACAGTTTTGTAAGAAATGGTAAATATTTTCAGTGTAAAATTTTCTTCTCTCTCACACCTGGCTTTGCCACCATTGCTAATCATTATATGAAATTAGGAAGCAAAATGTTTAATGTTAAACTGACCTTCATTTTATTAACCTTTATTTCCAGTCCTAACAGCTACTTCATTATATAGCAGATGTATCAGCAAGGGACAGAAAGTTTCATTCCATGTAACCTTTTCTTGAGTGGCCCAAGTACTTAGCTTGCTGTGAAAAATAAAGAGGCTACCTTCACAGACGCACACTCTTTCTGATAACATGCCTGCAATTAAAACCCAGTCTGAATCATGTTCTAGTCAAAGGATACACAATTTTGGTCAAATTTAAAAGAAGCACTTGAGCATCTTGGATACCGGTGAGAAATAAGAGATGCAAGCCCCAATTTCAGCTACTTTCTTGAATATAAAAGTGACAAACTCAAACTCATCTTTAATACAAATTCCAAGGAAGTGATCCTTTTTTTTTTTTTTTTTTTTAAGAATCCATACTGACTTGCATCCAATATAATTTATTTACTTGGTCAGAAAGCAAGACAAAATGATAAAAGCATTTTGGATCACTTTAGGTGATTGAAACAGAGCAAGGCTTGACAGGATTACCTAAGGTGATCTAAAGTGAGAGAATAAAATAGTCCCTCTATTTTGAATGCAAGCCAATGAGATAATCTAGACTGTTCTATATTCAGCCTCTGGATAAACAGATTACACCTATTTCAAGATTTTCTGATGCAAAATAGTGGCAAAGGGGAGAGAGGGGGAAGCCTACAAAATCTTTAGCAGGTGAAAAAAAAAAGGTGTGTTCTCCTATATGGTTCAAAATAATGATGTCACAAGTGCTAAGTCAATAAACTGTTATTGGATATTTCATTTGTGACAACTGCTCAAGCAGTATATTAAGCTTTTTACTTTCCTGCAGCAAGGAGTTACCTAAAAGTTCTTTTCACCATTTTTTTTTCACTGCTAAAGAAACCTGATTCCACTGAAAGAACTTTAAGAATCATGAGCTTTGCTTTGAGAACAATTTCTACCACTCCAGCTTCTAATACTTAACTGAATGGAAATTTTTCTGTATGTATTAAATGAGTCTCCACAATAATCAGATCTAGTGGTCATCTCTTTATGATTCTAACAAAAACATGCAGACAGGGCTCACAGATACTACAGAAACAGTTGCATTTCACACGTTTTTAAAAGGTTTCTTGATACCTTAAGAGATAAGATTTTGGAAGGTAGAGAGGAATTTTCTTTAGTTCTAAGCTGTTTTTCCATTGTAGTGGTAATTTCAACTCAGCATCCCTTCTACCAAGCAATAAGCATCTGCCTACTCCTGGAACTTAAATCTTCATTACACTTGCCCAATTTATGCCATTACTAAAAAAAATATATAAAGATTATTTATATAAACAAGACTTTGCACAGTCTTCCTTTCAAAGGCAATGCATTATTGTCTGTGATCTTTACAGGGAGAACAAAGTGGAAAATACGGGTTTTAAGAGGTCTGATGAACAATGATTACTCCTAACATAAATTCATTCTTTTTTTCTATAGAGATGCGACACAATTTCATAGCAGTGGCTGTGTGCAAAACAGTTTGTGCAATCTTGAACTGATAGAATCAGCTTAAAAAAGAATAAATACAAAAAAGATGCACAACGATACAGTTTCTGGAGATTGGAAATCTCACCACCTTCAACCAACAACCACACTGTAACAAAAAGAGAAATGCAGTAAGAGTGCACAGCTTTTGCAAATACAGAAGTGTAAAAGACATGAAGGTATAAAATAAGACAAATTATATCAAATTTGGAACATTTTGGAACTGCACATTGCAGCAGCAGCCATTGACCTTTATTATTTTGCTTTTTCCTAAAGAAAATAGCATGTAAAAGAAAATCACATGTAAATAGCAGAAAATACTTTCGAATTTTATACTGACAAAAATACTAATATTTTTGTTTCTATCACTTGATGACTTGCTTGAAAGCAGCAATAAGCAAATAATTATTTTCAATCAAATTTCTTAAAATCAGTAGTTTCTGCTAAACAGACTGACAGCCATGCATTTCAATAAATATATGCAGGATGTGTGATTTTTTTTTCTGAGAGTTAAATATTTTATGTGTTTATACAAAATTTGCATATACACAAATATTATATATACACACATGAAATCCAATATTGCAGAAAGGTTACTGAAGAATATTAAGTCATTAATTTCTGATCAACCTTTCAGTACTGTGGCTTCGTCAGGCTATAAAATTAGTCAACAAAGTTTTGTGAAGTTCCTTAACCTGCTGGTAATATTATGTTGCTATTTGCAGCAAAATTTTCAACATTATTCCACTAAAGTTAAGAAGCAACCAGTTTGGATGCAGTATTCTTTCACAGTACATACCACAATCTAATACACCCCAAATACAAAATATTCCTCATCTAGATGAAAAAGTTACTTTAAAAATACTAAGCTAAAAATGTTAACTTCAGAGTATTTTTATCAAGGACTGTACAAACTGAAAAGATTGACTCTACTTGCCTTATTAGGTCAGGTTACAAATCTGAAAGAATACAAGTGGGAGAAGCCAATTCACATTATCTATCATAATTGCCAGAAGTCCTCCCATAACAGACATACTCAACAAGACTAAAAATTTATTTCCACATTGTCCCTCTTTATAAAGGCTGTTGTCTCTAAATACAGTCAATCTTACCACCTATCCTTGTAGAATTATTTTGGCAAATAAAATAATGTGGTTAAAAACATTGTTATCCTTTTTACTATCCCTAAAAAAAAGTTTGTGTTTTTTTGTTTGGTTGGTTTTTTAATGTACTAAAAAGGAGAAAAGCTGTAAGCAATAATGTAGTGTTCACAAAGGAAAGCCATGTTGAGTTTCTCACCTGTAAAGCAAAATGTCACCTTAATTGAAGACAGTACCGTAATTGCTATCATGGAATCCAAAAAAACAAAGCTTAACAGAAAGCCACCAGAAATGATTTCTCAGACTGTATTGGCAGCACAAGACCATCAGTAAGAAAGAAGGTCCAGGCCAGAGAGGAAGGAAAAATATATGCCAGTCAGCATCACCTCAGTCCCTAAGAAGGTTGTGAGCAACCAAAAGAGATTTACCATGTGAAAATCAAGTCTGACCAACCCAATTGCTTTCTATGATGAGGCGAGTGATGTTCAGGACTAGGGTGGGGCCTTAGATAACATGCACTTTGCCTTTAGCACAATATCCCACAGCTTCCTTATCACTAAATTGCTGAGGTACAGGCCAGATGAGTAGATTAAAAGGTAAGTGAAAAATGCTGGAGGCAAATACATGATCAGTGGTACAGAGTACAGCATGCAGCCAGTGACTGGGTGGGAACCTTCACAGATCAATATGGGACTGATGATGCCTGAGCAATGTGGGCAATGTGACACAGTGAATTCTCAGTAAAAGGGTGCACAAAATCCTGAAGTGGGGTGAGCACTCATTACACTGGAGGGTTCTGAGGTGTGTCAACAGGCTGGAGAAAGGGGCTGACAGGAACCTCCTCGAGTTCAACAAGAACAAGCACAGGTTTGTATCCAGAGTGGACTAACCCTGGGCCACAATAGAGTCTGGGGCCCACTCTGCAAGGCAGCTCTGCACAAAGAGACCCCGAGGTGTGCTGTAAGGTGAATACGAGTCAGCAGCATGCCGTTGTAGCAAAAGTGGCCGACAGTATTCCATCATCTGTCAGCAAAGTGACCCTTCCTCTCCATTCGGTCCTATGTCCAGTTCTGGCCTTCCTGTTACATACAAATCCATCTGGAAACCAGAATACAATATCCAATTCCACCACAAAGGATTTTGTACTAAAATAAAATACATCCATATTATGAAGCCACACACTGTCTACATTTGTCACCAAGGGAAGGGCAGATTTAGAAAAAGCTTGCTGGTGCTCCTAATTAACATTCTGACCCCCTTTTATGTGACTGAGAAGTAACACCATTTTTAAAGCATTACTTTCTCCTCTCCCTGCTGCTCACCTTTGTATTCAAACATAAGTAAGCAGTGTCTAGACTCTTACCACCAAAATAATAAAGGGCACTTACTGCCTAAACACTGGATTCTGAAGAAACAGCTACCAACACCATATTCACAGATTTTAATATTTTGGCAGATTTGTTTTGTTCTTTCAATTCCAAGACCTCAGTTAGTGCCAGCACCATGATAGTTTCAATTTGGACTTCTGCTTACAATGATCACCCCTTCACTGTAACTGATTTCTTGTCCAAAATGTACTGATAATTTCACAACAGTTCTTAAAAGTATATAGTGCTTTTTAATCAGCATCATAATTCATAAGCTGGAAAATGAAATGGATATTAAAAATAGAACTCCAAAAATCAGAGTATGCACAACAGAGAATTTGTTGTCAGTACACAAATAACAAGTAGAATCCCAAGATGCAAATACAGTCAATTTTTAAGAACCTTAAAACGACTGACAAAATACTAGCACCTTCCTTTGGAGATCATGATGTTACTTCACTGTTTTCTTCAAAAGTTTAAATTTTATGCAGTTCTCTGAGTGCCACAGGTTTTCTCCAGTTACAAAATACAGACATTGTGATACAACCACTATTTCACTACAAATTCCCAGTGGTCTCTGAGAGTACATCTGAACTCCTACACGGCCAAATTCTGTATGACGCATGCTACTGGATGAACACAAAATAACCATGGAAACAACTGTTATACAAAGTGACGCAAACCCTCAAAGCTAGAGTAAGCCTAAAAACTTACTGTTCCTCTCTACTGTTTTTCTGGACAGAGTATAACCCACTTACAGAAAGTAACGGAAGATAAAAAGATCAGTTTAGTGTCAGCAAGTTTTTCGATAGTTCACAATATACGAAAAATCTGCAACCTCTAACAATCAGCTGATGCCTAACTCTTCACAGAATGGACAGTGCAAACACAGAAAATCAGCACTCAGATTTTGCTTTGAGTCAGTGAAGGAGAAATTGTTTAAATATTATTATTTTTCCCAATGGGAAAAATGCAATGGGAATGTAACAAAACAAAATAAAATCTTTCCTTTTCGTGTATTTAATATCCCCCCTTTCCAATACCTCTGACAGTCCTTATCGTTTGTGTGCTTTACCCGCTCACTTTCCAGTGATGTTTGGCCCCCCATCCCTTTTGGGAAGGCTTTCTCGCTCCATGCATCTTTCACAATCCTCTCTGCACTTCTGCCTTTCCCTTAATACCATTACTGAGAAAACTGCTGTCTGCTGACTGCACAACCCTGAGAAATTCCACAGGTTTTATTAGTGGTTTGCTACAGAACACTGCTGACAGCACTGCAGGTAAGTGTAAGTAGAGTGGAGCCTCCTACAACTTCTTCCAAGACTCTACTCCATGATCTCTGTCCATCTGGCTTCTTCTCTGTGGAATAAAAGAGCCTGTTGAGTATCCTAGATGAATCTTTTGGCCTCAAGTAATCATCTTCTTCCTTGTACAAAATCTGGGCCCAGAATCAGCATGTCAGTATTTCCTGGATATCTCCCAGGTTCACATCATACCTCTCCCACAAAGACACAGAAGAGGGAAAGCAAGTGTGAATACCTCCAAATAACATTCACATAAAAGGACAGTTTTTGAACTTGCTGGAATATTTCATACTCATACATAGTGTATGGAATATTTCCAACAAATTTCAATGAATTCAGAGAGAAAGGAAACCACAGAAATGGTTTCCAACTCTTGTCACTTCAAGATTATAGACTGAAACTAATTATAGATTAAACTAATTGAGGCACTTGAATATCTAGGTCCCAGGGCAAGTTTAGAGAAGATATCTAAAAACTTAAATAATTGTCACATGTCCAAGAACAAAAAAAGAAACCTACTGGCACTACCAAACTTTATTTGTCATTTTTTTCTGGAGGCAGAGATGCATTCCGAAACCACAGAAGGGATAATGCATTCCCTGATTCAAAAGAACAAGAATTATTTTGGGTATTGACTTGTTTTAGATCTAACAGAAGGAAATGTAGACTAACACTATGCACTTCCCTAGCACTGAACCATGCAGCTGTTGATTTGGCAACTTATCCTGTGTTCCCACCCGCATATCCCTCCACAAGACTGGTTCTCCAAGGCAAAATAATTCTTCATGCAGTTGCTACTTAGCTGCTAGACCTGAAACAAGAAGCCGTCAGACCTGCTTGTGTCTGATGGAGGGGAGAAAACCACTTCAGTAGCAGCCAAACTAGATCCAGTGAGGTTAAACATGAAATGGCACTCCTAGCATCTTAAATGCCTTTATGCATGGATGACTTCTAAAGAAAAATATATGGCCAATGACAACAGCAGGAAAACAAAAATATATAAAGAAAATAATAAAGAGGGCAATACACAAGAGAAACAAAAGAACAAACAAAAGAACGAACAAAAGAAGAACCACACAGACAGCAAGGTGGAAGCATTCATAGACCAACCCAGGTATACAACTCTACACAAAAACAATGCAGCCACTTTGATCACTGGAAAACAAAAAAAAACATTTGGCATACTGCATCAAAAAACAGAAATAAGGGAAATTAGAGTTACGGGCAGTTCTCTAGAAATCTAGAGAGAAAAAATAAGAAGACTGCAAGCATCATGTTATATTGAGATTGTTAAAATAGAAAAATATTTCAAATAAAAGAGGTGTCAGTAAAATAAAGCACAATTAAAAGAAACAGTGATTGGCAATAGTCAACCGTCATTAACTGGAGAATTCAATAAAGGAAAATATCCAATAAAGTAATGTAAGAGCTTAGAAACATTCATAGACATATTGATTCCTGTTGGTGTCACTATTACTAATTCACAATCTTCATAAGAATTTTTAAGAAGCTGCAGTAGAGCAACTGCCAACTGAAAGACATACCAGTACCATTTAAAGTCCAGACCTTAAAAACAACTTAAAGAAAAAAACATAAAATTCATTTCAAAGTTTTATGGACACATGCAAGTCAAGCATGAAGCACTAAAGAAATTAAGTACATAGTTGTAAGACCATAAAGCAAGGTACCAGCATTAAGTGCTCGTATACACAAAGTAAGGACAAATTATTTCTA
Source organism: Lonchura striata (assembly GCF_050655825.1). Taxonomy (NCBI): domain Eukaryota; kingdom Metazoa; phylum Chordata; class Aves; order Passeriformes; family Estrildidae; genus Lonchura; species Lonchura striata. Next base: position 30,139,424 of record NC_140704.1, read on the forward strand.
ACACTCCTACTGCACTCTATTAAATTTAGAAAAAATGCTGACTATGAAGAGAAAAGTTTTGGTAAATGTGAAAATTTTAAATAAAACCTTATTCTCCTAGACTAACGTTATAAATAACTTCTTATCAAAACAATAAAAATTATATTCACAGAAACCAATTTGTTCTCCACAAGAATTTTTAAATTTTATTGAAGACATAAACAAGCATAAAAAGTAATTACCATTTCATTATATGTACCATCAAATTAAATTTGTAATTCAGGCATTACAAGATTCAAACTTCCATAGTATATGATTTTGCTTTACAAATTTAATGAAATTTCCATTTCTTAGCATTATGATCAAAAATACTAATTTGAGTATATAAACACTAAAAAAAAAGTATTTTTCTTCCAAGTATGTTAAAAGAGGTTCGCTACCTCAATCCCCAATAGGTTTCATTAAAAATTAAGGTATCTATCAGTAACAAATACACCAAGATATACTGGGGAGAATGGAACAGAACTACAACCACTTGCATAGATTTTTAGAAAAAAAAATAAAAAGCACACAAATACATATAAATACAGATGTGATCTGAAGCACAAAGAGGTCCTTCAGTGAATTAGGAATATATATAATTTTTACTGATTCCATTATTTTCAAGGTATCACGAAAAATCATTACATAGGCTTCAGAAAGGTAAGCTGATACAACAGTATGAAACACCACAACCTTTGGGGAAACCCCACCTAAAGAAAGTTTTGATTTATAATAATGGACGTGGAATGGTTTAAGTGGGCCTCACATAGGAGAAATAGACTCAAGACTCTGGAGCTATCTCAGCCTGCATTAGCCATTGTTAGAACAGCAGCAGAGCAACAAGCAAGGCTCCCTCATCTCTCCAAGTCAGACAGTTCCAAGATCCTGACAATCAGCAAGACTTCAAAGCAATCACTCTTTCTACAGTAACACAGGTTGGGCACTTCTTTCCCAAGGTATGTACATCACCAGATTTTCAACTCATCCGTGCAGTCTGGAATGCCAAATTCTGAATAAGGGGTGATTGGGAATACCATAGACATTTGTTCCCCATTGCTTTTAGTATCACCTAAGAGGTATGTGAGAAATCATTCCAAGTCTGAGGCACTCTTTCATAATCAGCTGGACAGCTGCTGCAAGAATTTTGCTATTCTAAATTATTTTCTACTTGGCCTTGTATAACAGAGCTGACTGGAAGAGTGGAAATGCAGGGTGCCCTACAGGATATGTAGCAATTCAAACTTCCTGCTCAAGTTCATTCCCTTACATCACAAGAGACAGCCTAACCTGCACTGCCTTAGAGGCACCAGCAGAAGTGCTGAGTAGTCATTCCCTAGAATTGCAAAAATATACTGATGAACAAGAATCTCACAATAGTGATAGTTCTGAAATAAAAACATTCTGACACAAACAGGTGTGATTAAAATAGAATCAGGATCACCCCCTTCCTCCAGGAAGCATGAGATTAAGGGAAGAGACAAAGGAACAGACATAAAAATTTAAAAAATAACATTGTAACAAAAGCAAAACTGCATTTAAGCAGTTAATACTCTTCAAATAATGTTCCCAAACTTATGAACATTCTTGGAAAGAAAATGCATGCATAGCTCGTCCTCCTACTCAGAACTCCAACCACAATGGGATACTGATTCAAGCATTTCAGACATCAATGGTACCTGTGAACTTTTAATTAGGCCATATGAGCCCTCACATGAACAAACACAGTGCCAATTCCACCTGTAAATAAAGAAAAAGTTCTTGAAATTTATTATTTCTAATTATCAAAAAATCCTTCCAAGTGAAGTTGAAGAAAGGACATCATACAAGCCATCTGATGCATGAAGGGATTTAATGGGATTCAAGCCAGCAGAGATGATTTTATTTCCATCTCCAACTAGTGGACTGACAAACTGGTGAGGTTCAAATCAAATTAGTCTTGTGCTCACTGTCCGAGAAAATAGACAAAACAGCAGGACTGAAAAGATTTCAGTGTTACTGGTAAAATAGCTTTAAAATAAACTACTGTATTAACCACTACGGTCAAATTCCATGTTCCATGCTAGGAAATCCCGGAGTTTTCATAACATCCCACATGAAAAAAAAAAAAAAAAAAAAGTTAAAAATTGGTGGGACTTTAATCTTTGTAAAATGTCAGTGTTAGAATACAACAATAAATTTGGTTCACACTATTTTAACTGCAACAATGAGATCACATCTCATTCCACGAACACAATCAACATTGCAACTTCTTCAGAAATCCATCTCTACTCTCTCAGAAGTTTACAGCTACTCCAGTTTTAGAGCAATAATAATCCTTAGCAGCTCCTCCCAAACTGTGACAGCATAGGAATTGACCTCTTGTCCAAAACAAATGGCAGTTATAAAAGCAGTAACCCGGCTGAACTTATCAATTATCTGTGCTTACTCCCAGTACACACATTTCACCTCAAGCTTGTAAAATCACCATCATGCCATCATTTTGAGGTGTGATCCCACAGAAATTATGTAAACATGGTTAGAGTGCTCTTGTTCAAACTTGTCAATATGTTTGCATCATGAAATAATTATTAATTCAGAAATCAGAGTATCAGGCCTAAGATTACAATTCCTTATACTTCCTGAAGCTTCTTGCTTACATAACTGCAAGTGCCAACTGCAATTGATTTTGTTATCATTCCAGTCTTGGTATTCTCAACCAAGCAATGGGGAAAATTCTAGTGACACTGCTAAATATTAATCCTTTTGCTATTGCAAATATCTTAGATACAATATCAATTCTCCCAATGCTAGCTCAAAGAAAACATGCTTTGTCATCTTTTTAAGGGTGGGGAGAAGACAACAAACATATTTAAAAGAGAGATAATTCCCTAGAGTGCAAGCAGACAGAGGAAACATCCCTCAGCTATCTAACCTGGCAAGCTATTACTATTTTTGTTGAAGTAAGGAACTTCATGCTTTTCTTCTTCCACGCTGTTTTGGGGAATGGTCCAGACTGACATTTTAGAGTTGTTGTAGAACTCTACATTAATTCTCAGCAGTTTAGGCCCAACTGTATGATCTAAGAATACTCCTGAGTGTTTTTAGACAGTGTTACTAATAGCCAGAAAAATATTTAAAAGCAAATACTTAGGAATATATGATAACTGCTCTTTGCAAAATGTTAGTTTTTTTAATTTTATAATTTCTCACATACTTTCAACCAACACTTCATAAATTATAGAGTTATTAAAAGAGCTCTAATAGGAACAATTAGGTACACAACACAGACCATCTGTAGGGGAAACCTCATTGACAGAAAATACTGAAGGAGAAAGAGGCTTTTTACCTCCCAAGGGCTTGCAGCTAATGCTCCAACTAGATCTCATCTAGCAAAACACTGGCACTAAAGAAAGCCCCAGCACACAAGTTTCACAAAAGGACAGAAAACTTATTTATTTCTGCACCCTGGTAAATGTCTACACATTTGAAAATGGCTCTACCAGTGGAACATAGTTCAGACACATAAAGCACCAGAACAATCTGCCACTGACATGTATCAAGGAACAGAAAAAGTTAATGTTACAGTACATCAAGCAGTTAACTGTGTTCTGCATCTTTCAGAGCCATACTAATATAGTTTACAATGTGCTACTGTTGCAGAAAGGCTAATTCACTATTATTCTAGAGCAAGTTAAGCTGCTGAGTCAACCTTTATTCTTAAAAATCAGGCTAATTTGCTTAGTTTTTCTCAGAAACAGTTCTCAGGTTAGTAGATACCAAAATTTAACCAAAAAAAAGGTTGTTAAATATAGATTGTTTAATGGAAAGGAAGTAGTGCATGTCGTTAGTGAATTATCTTCATCAGTTGCAATAACAAGAAATACCAACACATCAGAGCTGATTTAATATGGCTCATTTTTAGTTGCAGATAAGAAAAAAAAATTAAATTTCAAAAATCTTCTCAGCTGTCACTAGTACTGCAACAATTTACTCTTGCTAAACTGCGAATTAAGTTGTCACAAATTTAGCTGCTGATAAATTCTGAAGTCCTCCCTAAGCATCTCAAAGTAGTTTAATGAGTAGCTGGGGAAGAAAAAAAGGAACCTTCTCAGCTGAGAAAAAGTGCCCTCTTCAGAGACAACACAGGCTGCAAATGCAGACAGCACAGACCATCAATTTGAAAGGCATCTAAAATATCTTAAGTCAAAATCCTACTGAGTGTTTGGTCCATCAGAATTTAAGACACTACTGACCACCAAGAGCCAGAGCTGTAAAACACCAACTGCTTCCTTGGAGTCTGTGCAGTGCAGTTACCACTACACAAGAGGCAAGCATGACAAAGCCAGTTGTCCAAAAAGACAAGAGAAAAACCACTGCAACTTGTGTCCATCATAGCCTCACCAGATGAGAAAGTGCTGATGCAGTAAGTCACACGGGAACAGGCCACACAGGCCTGGAAAGCAGAGACATCTCACGAACAAGAAAAGGGGAACAAGTGAAAAGGCACGGAATGGCCAGCACAACAGACTAGGGAAATGAGGACTCTAAACACATGCTGACAGAATTAATTCAACATTACTGCAGAAGTTTGTTTTATGGTGAAAAATCTGGAAATGGCATTTGCCAGTTAGGTAAAAAAATGTATGTGCTTGCCATTCAACAGCATGGGTTTTGAATACAACTAAAATAAGATGGGCAGAAAAGACCAAAGAACAAATAAAAAAACCACAGAGTATTTTTTCCGGACAGGAAGTGTGATCTTCCCCTGAAATTACTGATTACAAAGTCCTAATCCTAATTGCATTCACACAAAACTGAAACGAATGTGCTGGGGTCTGCATATACAGATACAGTCAAAGGATGTAGGAAACTGACCCTGAGAAACTCAACACTATGTTACTGCATGATAACAATACATGTAAAACACGATGTGCCTTTCCCTCATTCTTAAACATAGTTAAGAAAAAATATTTTCTAAGTTGGTAGGTTATAAAACTAGCAGTTACAGTAGGGGAAGTGGATCTAAATTTTTAATGGCTAAAAACAAAATTACAGTGATTTTGGCCACTTTAGACAGTAGCAAACTTGACAAGGGCACAAATATCCAGCACCAAAAACTAGTGCAGCTTTTGCTTCTAATGTCAGTTCACCATACAGTCAATCTCAATTTTCATGTATAAAGAAATCACATATCAGTAGACTTGAAACAATATGCATATTCCTCCAAAGTGTGGCAAGGGTTCATGGGTGCAACTGTGTACAGCTTCCCCAGGCTGTTGTAGCTACCAAGTCACCATCAGAACACCCAGAAAAGCTCACAGGGAAAGGACTCCTCCAGTTCACCTTAGGTGGGTATTCCTGACAGCCTAGAGCTGTCTGACTGCCTGAAGAACTCCCCACAATTGCTTTTCAGGCAGGCAAAGCCTGCAGTTTTGCTAGACTCCCTTAAATTACATCTCCTTGGCAAAGACCAAGGCTGGAATACTTCACCTTGAAGCAACTTGTCTACAAATAACATATATACAGGAACTAGAAGAAGGGAACATCAGAACCCTCTCCTCCTGAAACAAGGATAAGTGTCATAACTGGTCATCACACATGCAATCATGAAGCTTTATCTCAAAAAGCCAGTGGAGTGTCATCCACACTGCTATTCACAGAAATTCAACACTGTTAAAAAAAAAATTCAGTTCCAAGATAAAGTGTCTTGGATGAGCACACACAGCCACCACCAAAAGGAACAAACAGTCCAGTAGGAGGCACCGACCCAGAACGTTCTATGCCACCCCTAAAATAACCTAAATTACTATAGCTAACAGTCATAGCCATCACACTCACCAATTCTCTTTAATGCAGCTTATTAATCCTGATCACCCACCAAATACCCTCAATTCAAAAATAGGTCATATATTTTTACAGGTTTAATTCATTCTGCAAATTTTAGCCTCCTGGGGAAATCTGAGAGCTCATGGCTCTACAGAACTGCTTTAAGAATGCCCTAAAACTTTGAGCTGATGCAAATTAAAACATGGAAGATACTGTTTAATATCATTCAGGAAAGCAAAGCTGAAATGTTCAGGTGTTGGAAAGCAAGCCTTTACCCTGCAAGACTTAAGACAACTCACTATTTGGATTAATAACCTCCACTGTAAAATAATATGACAAATTATAAAACATGGGTAACCCAGTCATTGTATTGCAGAACTATCTACACTCAGGACACCTTGTTGACATTAAAAATAGAAAATCAATTGCTCTTTGTAGACAAAACAGAATACAGGATAAAGTCTAATTTCCAGCAACTGGAAAGCACTGCCAGATTCCACCTTTTAGAATGCCTTTGGACACGGCAGACATTTATAGCCCACGCTGATCCTCAAATACCTGCCTGCCTCACAGCTGAGCTGCTTCGGGACAGAAACCCCCCACCAGGCAGAGGTGAACCGGGGCAGTAAACTTCTAAGGATTACCTAATGACACAAACTCCCGCAAGCACAGCCGAACCGCTCCGCTTAAGCCCTTCAAACAAATAAGCACGGAGCCTTTTGGAAGGCACCGCGGAGGAGGAGGCCGGAGGGGCTGAAGCCGGAGCGGGCGTGCGGGGCCCAGGCGGGGGCACGTCCCCGGCGCGGCCCAGGGCCGAGGCGGGCTCCCCGCGGCCAGGTGCGCTCCGCTCCCCGGACGCGGCCCCGCCGCGGCCCCGCGGGCCCTCACCGGGCAGCCCAGCCCGGCCGTCTGCGGACCGCGTCGGAACCGGGACCGGGCCCAGCTGCCGCACGCAGCGGGCACGGCGGGCCGGAGAGCCCCGCCGCCGTCCCGCCCTGCCGGGAGAGGACGGAGGCTGATAACAGGGGCCCGGCGCTGCCCTGGGCGAGCCGGTCAGCGGCTCTGCCCTCCGCGGCCAAGGGGAAAACTGCCAGCCGCCGAGAAAACCCGGCGAAGGGCTGAGCCACGGCGCGGACAGCGAGCCGCTCCCCGCGCTCCCGCACCTCCTTGGCAGCGCTCTTACCTCTGTTAACATTATTACCCCGCTGCGCTGCGGCGGCGCCTCGGCGGCTCTAGCCCCGCAGCATGGTGAAGCCTGGCGGCCGCGCGGAAAGCTACCCCGCACCCTGCGGGGAGGCGAGGGGAGGCGAGCGCCGCCAGCCCCCGCCGCCGCCCCGCTCAGCGCCTGCCCGCCGGCCCCGACCCCGCTGCCGCCCTCGCAGCCCGGCCCGGAGCGGCCGCCATCTTGGGACGGCTAGTGCGCCACCGCCCCGCCCCGCCCGCCCGGCGGGGCCGCGGGACCGCCCCTGCCGGGGCCGGCGCTCCGCTCCGCGCCCGGCCCGGCCGCGCCGCGCCTGCCCGGCGGCACCGGCGGCACCGGCAGCCCCGGCTCCGGCGGGGCAGCGGCGGCCCTTGGCCGGGTGCGGCCGCAAGGCACGCGGCTCGAAACTGCGGGTCGGGTTTTTTCCCTCTTTCCCTTGGTGTGACCTGTCTTAGAGCTCTTCGGTGTCAGGCAGCTGTGCTGCGGGCGCCAATCGAAATATTTTGTTGAATTTCTGACCAGGCAGCACACCTCTCATCCACCAGTGACGTACGCAGCGCTGCGCGTCATTCCCTGTTCTGGATGCTAAGGAAGAGCGCATGTCCTGTCTGGAGCACGAATCCTTTGAGAAGCGGCTGAGGGAGCTGGGGGTCTTTAGCCGGGAGAAAAGGAGATGCGGGGGTGACCTTATCACTCTCTACAAGTGCCTGAAAGGAGGCTGCAGCCAGGCAGGGGTCGGTCTCTTCTCCCAGACAACCAACAGCGGGGCGTGAGGACACAGTCTTAAGCTGTACCGGGGAAGTTTAAGTTGGATATTAGGGAGAATTTCTTCACGAAAGTGTGTTTAGACATTGGAATAGGCCGCCCAGGGAGGTGGTCGAGTCACTGTCCCTAGAGGTGTTTAAGGAAAGACTGGATGTGGCACTTAGTGTCATGGTTTTCTGGAGTGATGGTGACCGGTCGTTTGGACTCGATGGTCTCAGGTCTTTTCCAAGCTCAATGATTCTGTGAAAGAAACTTCTATAAGTCTGTTACCTACAGTATTGTTAAGTAATGGCATAAAGTATGGAACAGAAACATATCTCCTCAGAAACAGAGCCATGTCTGCCCTAGCTCAGAGAACCCTGGGGTGATGTGCCCCCACAGCTTAGTATTTCAATACAAAGAAATATTCCCATCTGAAACTTGCTCTTCCTTTAAGCACTGTTCAGTGGGTTTTTGTTTGTGGTTTTCACTAGACTTTAGGGTGCACCAAAGAAATAGTAATGGTTTGCAGGAAAGATGGAGGAAAAACATCTCTACTATTTTAATGTGAAGAAAACCAACCTTCTTCAATTACAGTATTTTTTCTCTTCAATTAAAGCATAATATGTTTTCTTGCAGAAATGTGAGGGGCATTAAGCAGTTCTTAAGGCTGATGGGTTTTGCAGAAGTTCTGTAATTTTCCCAGATATTGTTAAATACTTAACATTTCGAGGTTGACCACTTCTTAGTTTTATATGTGAGTATTACTGAGTTTCAGTTTTACTCATACAACTGTCAGAGACCCAGCTGTTAGTCATGTGAAGCAAAAGAGCAAACCCTTAATAAATAAACTTATAACTTTATTTGCCTTTTATAAATAATAAAAAATACCATTTTTTCTAAGTGTCTAATGAGCCTTTTACTTCTAAGTCTATAATTTTGAATGTTTCATGTTAGCAGTACTCTTTTCCCCAAGCTGATCCCTCAGGGAATCTTACAGCATACACAACTCTACTTTAAACCATAGGCTTGGCAACAACAGTGCCATGCAGAGGTCTCCCACATGGTATTTCACCACCTTGATAAATTAAAAATTGTTCAAAAACCATTGAGAAAGAGGAGTTGTGAAATACCAATTTCAGTGTATTGCTTTGGTCCCCTAAAATTGTGTAGGTACTTATTTGACCGACATATATGTACACAGCTAGGATCCATATTTGTGGCTTTCATTCTGCTTCAAGTCAAGCAAACAATGCCCTGTGCTCAGATCTCTGCTACAGGAAATCCTGAAGGTACCCATAAAATAGCAGAGTGATCAGTAAATGATCAGTTGTGTGTAATTATGAAAAAATTTCAACACATACTTAGGTAGTAGGAAATAGAATCAAAATACTTAAAGCACCTAATGCTTGACATGTCATTGAGTTAATAAATATGTCCTCTGGGCAAGGCACATTACCATGAACTGATAAGATTAATTAACTATTCCATAAAATGTAAGGGTTAAGCAGAAGAAAAAATCTCATTATATTTATGAATATGTATAAATAATAGTAATTGAACCAAGGTAATAGCTTAGAAAAACAAACTTTCTAGGCACTGTATCTCTTTACTTTGTGTGTTTAGGTATAGCAGTTAAGGTTTTCAAAAGGAATAATCCCTTTTGACAACTTACTTCAAAGATGTATGTATCCAAAGTGTGCTGATGTAAAAGAAGAGCAAATCTTATACAAATCTCCCAGCAAGATGAAGTCACAATTAATACTTTGTACTTGAATTTGCCCCTACTTCTGCTTGGAAAGTAGCAGCTTTACAGCATAATAGTCTGGGAAGCACCTTCTGTTCTTGCATTGCTGGAATAAACCTACCAGTACTTCTGCTGAAAACAGCAATCAGCACAGCCTTAACAGTGTTCCAAATTGCTACTAATGCTAGATTCCATTGTTCTAATTTTTGGTCAATATCATCTCAACTTCAAAAGGGAAAGGCAGTGTAATTCCAACAGCAAGGAGTGAGGCTATGAGGAAGGACTGAACCACATAGACTCAAGGCAGAAGAAGAAGCAGCCTTTTACAGGAGAGGTGAGAAGGGGCAGCAGCTTGGGAAGAGTATGATATCAGGGAATTCTTGAAAAACTGCTGGGAGGAAAAGAAAACAAACCAGCAGTTATGTTGCCAGTTCCCATTCTTATAATAAACTGAAAAGATGTACTTTTTTTTTTTTTTTTTTTTCCCTAGGAAAGAGGGTGTTTCTAAATTAGTGTGAACAGGTCTGGAAATGAGGCTTCAACAGAGGCTGAAAGAATTATCAATGGTAGGCCAGGAGCACTAGAACACTTGTTTCCCTGACTCCATCTTCCAGTGACAATAATTCCATTAGACTTGATGAGTCATCCGTAAGAGAGTTTTATCCATGTCATCATTTTGCATTCATTACACACAGCTCAGGACAGGCACTGCAACAAGCCAGCATTTTAACGTGGCAGCAGGACAGCCACATTAGCACCACGCTCCTCCAGGCAGAGCAGCACACACCTTATTTTTCATGTCACTTCCACAAGCCCACAAGCACGGTGTGAAGTACTGTGTTAAGGCAAGTATTTATATCTGCAATCAAAGGCAAACTTGGCAGAAAGTGTTTGCACTCAGTCCTTAAAATACAGAATTTTTTTCTCTTAGGCCTAAACAAATGCTTAGCTCAACTAGAAGGAGTACCTGAAAGCTGATGGCTATTCACAAATACCTTCATAGTTATAAAACAACTCTGACATGTTGCCAAACATCTTAGTGTTCTTTGCACTCATTATAGTTTTCACTATAAGCTAAAGGAGTGGTCTGATGGTCTAGATCCACATTTTGAAATCCCACAGGGGACATTGGGGGCCACAGGGCTGTCTGCTGAAATGATGGATGAATGCAGCATTAAAATCTGAAATACAGGATGAGAAGATAGAGATAGCACCTTCAGGCTCTACATCCAGAAGTTTATAAAAATTTTGAAAAGTAAAGCATAGAAAGTAAAGAGAGAAAAATATAGTCATGAGGGGGAGGACACAACATGCACAGAAGCAGGGGCATAAGCAGGATTTAGCAATAAAAGAGCAACTGTGCCAACTTGCAGCAAAGCACAAAGGGAGTGCAAATTATTTTCCAGCCCTGAAAGGAGGGCAGTTCCACAACCTAAATAACTGTTAGCTCACCAGCTTATGAAAAATGAAATTGGTGACCTAATTGCCATCATGATAACCTCTGAAAGTGCAGTAGCCTGCATTTGGAGAGCAAAAGGATATGTTCTCCTGACCTGTACAAGAAAACAAGTGAAGACTAAGGAAAGGGGAAACTACAGGCAGGGTTGGGGGACGGACAGACTGAAAGAACAACAGACCTATTTTGCTTTGCAAAGCAGTTTTATGGAAGTGGCTACAACACTGTTTCTAACATCAGTAAGCCTGAACTTCTGTACCTTTCTTTAAAATATAGAAAGATCTTTTACAGAATTATTTCTAAATGCTGTAATTAGTTCTGATTGTCTGTAACAACTGATGCAAACTAAAGTTTGGCTTCTGTTCTCTTGTTTAAGTTGCTTGTAGCTCATGCTGGCAGTATGATTAGAGTTTGAATAGGGTTGTTCAGTTTGGGATTCACTCTTTTTGTTGGGGGAGGAGGTGAGGTGGAGAAGATGTGAAGAATTTGTAGTCATTAAATATTTCATGTGTTAAGTCTTAACTGTTTATGTGCAATTCTCTGTGATTGCATTCCATTCCATTTCAGATAAGGTCACATGACCCCAAAAGTCTACATAGCAACATGATTGAAAGGGGAACTCAAAGTATCTTTTTGTGTGAAATTTGAATATTCCGTTATTTCAGGATATTGCCAGTTCTAAGATCTTTGGTCTGAGTGGCCTGCTCAGAGGTTTTGTTTCTGGTCAGGATCAAAACTGCATAATTTCCAAGTAAATATCTCATTCTCTTTAAACTTTTTCATCATTTACTTGAGATGCAGCACAGACAGAAGATGGAAGGGTCTATGTGAAAGGGCTGCTCGAAGCAATAGAATGTGGATGTTGGGCATCAGATAAATAATTACTGAAGAAGCATCAGCTTTAATTCCTGAGTCATCCTTTGCAATAAGGATACAATATCTCCTCAATGTTCATGTTCTCAGTATTGTTTATGGGAGGCTGAAATTTCTTTTAAAGCTTTTGCTAGCTTATGTCTTTGCTATAGTGAACATTTCGTATTCAAACAGCTGTCTGCAGCTAGACAGGCTAGACACTGTTAGCATCTTAATCCTAGTTCTCTAAGTAAGTATTAGAATAAAGATAAGCTATATTTTTAATACAAAGAGTACTTTAAAAATTGTGCTGTCTCTCTTTCAGAAGTCTATCACAACTAGAGTCATATCAGAATTATAACATAGATATTAGTCATCAGCTGCATAGTTTCTGGCTGGGGATTTTTTTGCACACAAACAGAAGGCTTCCTATGCTATTTGTACACTGCTGACACAAAGGCAAGCAAGGTAGAATGCAACAAACTGCTTAGAAAAGTCACCTTAATTCTTAAAATTCCTTTGGAAACAACCAGTGCAATTCTTTATCTGAATGATACAATAATTTGTAGATTAAACTGTTACATGGAATTTTTATTCTATGTTATGGTAAATTATCCCACTCCTTTCAAGTGGTCGAGAGTCATGAAAGCATGCCTGTGATTTAAAGATATTTCTATTGCTCTTCAGGCTATTTACTGTTACCCAAGCTTGACCTGGTATCAACAGCTTGCCATTGCAGAAGGGTTTGGATTGTTTCTCTCCAGAGATCTGAACCCCTGAGCGTATCTGACAGGTAGATCAGCCTATGTGACAGTCTAAAAGGTATCAAAGGGATTCTTCAAAAGGATACTTTTGGTAACCTCTCAAGCATACATATGTGCAATTTTAGAATGTACTGCAATTTGTGTACATAGATTTTAGTTTTGTTCCGTGATTGTGTTGCAGTGGACTCAGTGTACTTTTCTGGAAAGATGAATTTGTTCGTATCATTATATCAGTTATCCTTCCAGACTTTAGGTGTAGGTAACAAGCAGGAGTTTGGTCCGGAATTTTCAGGTTACAAATTGCTACAGTAACGATTACAGTGATACTGATGCTGTGATTGTTACAACAATGCCAAATTTTGCCAGCAACTTCAGAACAAAATTAGGATGTTCAATGGCACAGGGAACACAAAATAAATTATATCTAAAACATTTTGGGAGGAAATATCCACTTAATAAGACTAACAGCTAGTAAAAAAAAAAACAAAAACAAAAATAAAAACAAATAGGATGCAAAGTTATTTATTATGCATTAAAAAATTAGCATTATTTACCATATTTGTATTCTGAAAAAGTAGTGTCCATTTGGTCCTCTTTACATAAAACCAGATGAAGATATCATCCTGAGAAGTCTAAAATTCCTGACTAACTCTACTGAAGTTAACACATGGCACAAAAGCTTCTTGGTTAGTAAATACATTTTAAAAAAGAATTGAGCAGAGGGATATTAGAAATGATCCTAAATCCTTTTTTTTTCTTTAAACAATGTTTTCTACTGAGTCATAAAGGCCTAATCCATAATCAATAAAATTTCTAGGACAGTTAATCTGCTTATAGGGGATGGATGTGGCTGAGAAAATTAGAAGACTCTAATAGCTATGAGTAAAAGAAATATTCTGTCTTCAGTATCAGCAACCTCAGGTGTTCAGAGCCATTAGCCAGGCCCTAAGAATCATGACATTGGAACTGAAAGTTGTTTACATTTTCTGTATCTCCTGAACCTGTAAGAAATTTTCAAGTCATATTTTCACTAGGCTTTTCTTTGCAGTCATAAACATTACAGAATCTTTTAAAAGTGTATTTCCTCTGGCAATAAATGACTTGGCTCCAAAAACTATAAGAAAGAAGCTAAATATTTTAAGTTATAGTAAACTTTTAGGATTTGGCAAAAACTGTGAGAATACTGGAGAGCTTATTATACTTTCTTTCCATTGTGCATCACTGATGTTTGCATCTTGTCTATGTGTGAAGGACTTTATTAGTACTGTTTGTGCTCTCAGAGTTAAGATTTAGACCTTAGAAGCCACCTTGGGAATTGGCTACATTCTTCTGCTCATTTGCTTTGCTGCTCACTTACAGGAGTTTGTTCTTAACAAACACTGATGCAACTACAAAATATAGAGATTTAATTTCACCACTGGAAACAGCTACAGTATGTTCAAACACCTGAAACAAATATACTGCTTGTAATGCATTAGGAGGAAGCAGCACAGAGGAGTACAAGTCTTTGTTTATTTGAGTAACAACATTTCCTCTGGTTATCTGGGACTCTCACAGTACTCTCCCTGATGGACTTTACAAAGGAAATCAGTGTCTGCTCCTCTGAAGGAGTGTTAAAAACTGGTCAAAACTATGTCAATGCCAAATTTGTTTTCATGTACTACAAGGACTACCAAGTTCCTCCTTCACCAGAAAAACCTGTTCCTTAGGCACTGCCCTTCCTCATTTTTGGGCACACAGTCAGAGAGGTCATTATGAAGAATTTAATTTGGGTGGATTTTATATACAAGATATGTCCCTGAATAAAGATTTGATCCTCTGTTTCCATGGTTTGTTGACTTTAATTTTGACATTCTGTTTTCTCCTTAAGTTTTTCACAAGTTTAGTTTTCTGATTTTGGAGATTTTTTCCTTAATGTTACAGTTTGAAAAAAAAATAAAAAAATAATCTCTGATTGTGTGTAGTCTTCTGTCACTTTACTAGGAGGACTAAATGCCACTCGTCCTTTCTCATAATGTACATCCAGTTCCCAGAAAGACAGACCCATTTCTCCACAGTTTATTGTGAAAGAATCAGAACCTTGTATGCTACTGCTGCTGACACAAGGACATCAGCAATACATCTAAGGTCACAAAGGATCAGTAGGGGTGTAATCTTAGATAGGATTTTGCAGCATGACTCACACATCTGAGTATTAATCCTTACAGCAAAGGCATATCCTAAAGTAGGACAATGAAATTTTCCATGATAAATCCCATAATTTCCTAATAATTCCTGTTCTTTCTTAAAATAGTTCCTCTGGAAATGCCAGTTTGAAAGGAATTTGTAAGCTTAAAATGCATGTTTAGTCTTTCCCTTTCTCCTTGATGTCAGTGAATTTAACAAAGTATATCAGTTTGTCTTCAGGCTTACTTATGTCCCATATTACAAGCAGTACAGATGCTGCAGTCTCAAAGCAAAAGTATAGTCACAGGGATTTTATTTGAAAATGCTGAATGTAAACATCACTTGACCCAGATTACTCTAGAGTCAAAGTTGAGATTGCAAAGTAAAAAACTAAGTTAAAATCTCTGTAGCAGCTATGCACAAGAGTTTGCAATGTAGTTTTGAGTTGAAATTTAGATCTGCTTAGTCATCATAGTGATGAAGATTTTTGTGTTTACATAGATAACTGCCAGAAAAAGCCTGATTTACTCCAAACTCACCAGTGCTTTGGAGGTGAGAAAAGAGAAAAGATGTGTTTTGTCCAAGCCTAACACATGACTGGTCAGAACATTGTTATTTGGAATTTTTATTAAAAACTTATTCTATAAAAATTATTATTTTATAATATATAAAATATATTAACATTTAATTAAAATTTATTAATTTTTTATTAAAAACCTATTAAAAACTTACCAGTTAGAAACAATTAGGTACATCAAGTTCTTCCTCAATACATGATGCAATTAAAAACTTATGTAATGCCTTCAGGTGTTGCCAGAGTTAAAAACCAAACAGCACCTCTAATTTAAGTTGCAAATTATCTGACAGAAGTGACAAAGGACAGGTCTGGAACAAACATTTTCCAGTTACAAAACATAAATCATCTGCACTAGATCTTTTCTTTCTTCTTTCTAGAGCAGGCCAATGAACACACAGTAAGAAAGTATATCAGAAGAAAGAAACAAAACTAAGAAACTAAGTTAGAATAAAAAAACTTCTTAAAAAAATTTAAGATTAAAAAACAATATAATTACCATCCCATTTACATCCAGCTGTGGAAAATAAATATCTTCCTTGCAAAGTCTAGTCTTCCTTGCAAAGTCTATCCATCTCTAATTTTTCTGCTCACTCAGTGCCTTTTTTTTTTTTTTTTTTTTTTTTTTTTTTTTTTTTTTGTTCTTCACCCTGCAATATCTGGATGTAATACTTTCTTAATTCTATTCCTCCATTTTCATAAGGGAAATATGCTTCCTTTCAGTTCCTAAGCCCCCAGTGTGGCAACAACTCCATACTCCTTTCAGAAATGCCTCTTTTTCTCACAGCTCAGCATGAATATGTCTTTTGCTTGCCACCTGGAGAAAGTACCATCCCAGGGGAGTGAGCAAGCTGCCAGGATTCATCTGTCTTCTTCCCCTCCCTCAAACCAAAGAGCTTCTATCTCTGAGAGGAAATGTGCTCTGGGATAAGGCTGATGGTAGCTACCAAAAGCATTTCTGGATAGAATAGTCTCACTATGGAGAAAGGATATGTTTGCTCTGTAACTTTAAACTGTATAGCTTTTCAGGAAATATGAAAGAGCTTTAAATACAAAAATTAAATAGAGTTCATCACTATAGCAGGTTCTGGGGTTGGTTTTGTTGCTTGACCTAAAGCTGCCATCTGTGAAGACATGTGCTTGAGCCATGTGATGATGAAAGATTCTGCTGTAGGCAAGCAAGTTTTTGTCCTTCCTCTTGGAACAGAAATGCTTACTTACATGAATCCTAAAGTCTTAGAAAACTGGGTAAGTAGAAAAAAATGCATTTCTAGTTTGTGATAAGGGTACCACTGGATTCAAACCCCTTCATCTTGGTTACTCGTAATGCTTTAAATCCTTAACAACTTTTGTACGTGTTAACTTTACTACTGGAATAATTTTATAATCACTCAGTGTACAGAACTAATATTTATACTTTAACACAAATATGTTAGTGTCTATATTAGTGTGACCAAAGCACATTTAGACATCTTCTGCCACCTGCTACTGAGAGGGTAGCTCTATTCCAAACAGTGCTTCACAAGCAGATTAATATTTAAAAATATGTGATCAGTTCTCTTCTCCAAAATTTGGAGATTTCCAGGACACAGAAGACTTCTTTAGCAGTCTTTATCCAAAAATAACTATAAAGAGACAGGGCTCTGCTCCACAAGGACATTTATTTCCGTGAGGATAAGGAAAAATACCTTCCTTAGGTGAGAGATGTGAATAGAATTCCATTTATTCATCCAGATCCACATAGCTGGGACTAGACCAGCTATGCAGAACTTGGCAAAGCCTTTGTAAACTGTTTCTTAAACTTTTATGTTATATTGAGAGAAAGTTCATTGTGGAATGAATTACAATTAATTGGAGTGTATCTAGAATGAATTAGAGTCCTGCATGCAAGCTAGAGAAAGTAAAGCTACATTTATTTCTGTGTAACATTTTCATTTTTTTTCTTTGACATTAACACACTCATCATGTATGTAAAGTGCACAGCTGCTGATTAAAAGATTGCAAAAGGAATGCAAAAAAATATTTTTAAACATTCAGAATGAAATAGTTTGAGTGGCATTTTGTGATTTGTTTTCCAATTAGGAATGACATTTAATTTTAAGAGTTGAGCTGTTTTTAAGATAGCATTTTGTTAGCTCATGTGCATATGCCTGCTAGTGTGATTACTGATTGGAACTCCCAGGGTTTTAGGCACAGATACATGGCCCCTTACATCTTTTTCCAATAGTCTCAGTTTTAATGTGTAGGACTATACTTACTGATGTGAATGACACAACCCCAAATTTATTTTTGCTTCCAGTTTTTATGTATTATGTATGTTTCTAGATTATTAAGGAAGCAGTAGGTTTAAGATCTTCACTGACTTCACCAGCATTGGTGGTAGACCTTTCTCTTCAAGAACAAGGTGAAATGCAACTTGTTCTGCAGACTACAAATTGTCATAAGGTCAGTTTTGAGGTGTGTAGGCGTTAGCACTGATTTGACAATTTTCACATTAAAATCCTATTGTTGAGCTAATAAATAACTAATAATGTACTTAATAATAAATATTTTTAAGTTGTTTATCTAAAAATGACAACATTTACAAGGAAACTTTTTAAAAGTACCCCAACTGTATGAGATACTTCATAGAAATAAGGAAAACTATATCTATGCTGTTAACTTGCAAATAAGAAGTTGCAGTGATGGCTCACACTCATGTTAACCTGACATAAATTGACTCTGTCTTCTCACATATCCCCAGCTGCTCACTCCCAGCATCTTCCTTAGTGCTGCTACAAGCAGGGAGGATTTTGAGTGCACACAGTCAGACAAGTTAAAGAGCACATGCACCCATTTTTGCATGTAATCAGCAGGATTTAATCACATTAAACAGACTGTATAATCATGACCTGATTCCGCAAAACTGTGAGTTTGAGTTTTGCATCTTAAATGACTGCACATCTTAATCATGTTATAGCTTATATGGTGCTAAGCACAAAGCAGGAGACCTGTGCTAAGGAAATCTATTTCTACTTCAATTGGATGCAGCTGACACCACTAGTGAAGGAAAATTGTGATGAGGGAATTAGTAGGTTGGATATGGGATTTTTATATAATATCAAAAATAGGTGTACCACAAAATAAAAAGAGGAAGGACAGAGAACCAGATTATTTCCTGTTTTGCTTTCAGAAAATTGTTTTCTTTGAAATGCTTTCATGTCTTTAAAAATGCTTTAAGCTAACTGCCTGAATTAAATCAAAACAGTAATTATGATTTCATGGGTTATTCTGTATTTTTTAGGACTGGGGCTTTGATCTCTGACATGTTATATTATATTAGCATTTATTACAGACCACCATGCTGTTGCTTGACAAATAGGAAATCTTTCATTATGCTGGGACTTACATATAGTTAAAGCATCTTTCTGGGACTATAAAAATAATCTTTTTTCCTTTTTTCCTTAATTCTATAGTTCTATTTTGGTTTTTATGAGCAATAGAGAATTTTTCCAAACCAAATAAAGTGTCAGATGTTATTAATGTATTTGTTGTTGTACAACATGCAGATTACTGCTGTAGGGTGTGTTTTAAATTGTATTTTCAAATTGGTTTTTATAAGATAACAAAAATGCCTGTGTGGGCTCAAATGTGTTTGTGTGTGTGTGTGTGTGTGTGTGTGTGTGTGTGTGTGTGTTGAATGTATGCTCACATGCATGTTTATTTCTCTGTTTTCCGTTAATGCCTTTGAGCCCTCTGGCTAATTCCAACCAAATTAACTTAGGACCATAGTTCTAAAAATAAATATGTTCCTACAAGGCTTGGAAAGTGGCCGAGTGAAATAAGGAAATCTTATCAGTGTTCTTGTTAAAGGAAAAGTTGTTGTGCAAGTGCATACATGATTAGACACTGGAGAAGCTACCTTGAGGACACCCTGTCTAATTGTCTCAGATGAGGGGCTTCTTGGCTGATCCCTAAAGTGGGCGATGCAGGTTAAGATGTATTCAAGATGCATAGCTGTCTGATTTTATGTCTTCTTTCTTTACCAGCTTTGGGAATGTTTCCAAGTCCTCCATTCATGCGCAGCCTTTGATGTTACAGCTGTTAAGTCCATGGAATACCCAGCTCCATTAAATTACTTGAAGACTTTTAAAAGGTGCCTGTTGCCTCCATCCAGCCTGTGTAGATGTTTGTTTCCTGCTGGTAGCAGCACCAAATAGGTTGTGTCCTTCAGGAGCATACATCCAGCCCTGCTACCCTGTCTGTTGTTATTGGACACAAAATGAGTACACAGAAGCTTGGTAAATTCAAAAGAGAAAAAGACCCAGTTTTATTTTGATAATTAAACATTTGATATTTATTGAATTCTAAAGGTGACTGTGGATTGGAAGATGGAATTATCACCTCTCCAACTACACTGGTCTAAAGATCAATCAATCATTTTTCTCTACCTACAAAGAAATATGTAAACTATTCTATTTATACATGAAATTGTGTGGAAATTTTGATTCTCAATATGTAAACATTATCAGAAGGTTAAAGAAGTTTTGTGAAAACTTTAAAACTTTCAAAAGAACTATAAAATAAAACACTCTTCAAAATCAGGGTAACATCTGTCCTCAAACCTCTAAGATGGTCTGTAGTGCATGGCATCAGATAATTAACTGAAACATCTAAAGATAGATTTGCAGAAGCTTCTCAGCTCATTTTCACCTCTGAAGTCATAGGCCAATCTCCATGGACTAGAAGAGACTCGCTGCTGCCAGCCACCTGCAAAGGTCTCCAGAGCACCAAATTTAATAGTTTAAGGAATCGAAAGTGCAAGAAACTCTGCCCTCTTTGATACTTTACAAGTGATTTGTTGTTGGGTTTTCCCACATTTTTCTGATATTTCCAATCCAAATACTGCATGGCAAAAAAGAACTTTTCTCATTAGTATCACATGAGGCTATGGCACTTTTGTCAGACTTCTGGAGCTTATATTATCTTGACTTTCTTGGAACCCCCACACTCACATAAAGTTTCTTTGTTTGTGGTCAAAGGGAAAGCTTTAAGAAATGATGAATTAACATAAAAGCAAATCAAAAAATAAGAAAAAAGCCCACAACTTCATGCTTATAAAAATAATTTAGGATTTTTTGTGATTTTGATTAATGAATTCATATGTTGTATATTGTCCTTGCATATTAGTAGTGTATCTTAACTAGGTAAAGATGTTAAGGAGGACATTCAGAACATCCATAGCAACAGCAGTACTACAGTCACATACTACTTTTAGGGTTTGTTTTTTTTTGCATAGGAAAGATGGTCTCCATTTGGAGCTGTAGCTACTTTAAAAATGTATTCTAAGTTGTAATTTGGTCTTTTCTTGTTATTCTGTATGCAAATATATTAAAAATGCTTGATGAAGTACTAAAACTTTTTTTATGTGCAACTGCATTTAATATAGAAATTGTGAGAAAAAGAGATTGATTTACTGCTATACTTATTTGAATTGATGAGTATTTCATTTTGCAATAGATGTTCCAAGTTCTAAAATACTAAGGTATATAATGGCAACTATTTACCTCTTTTAAAGCAATTATGGAGGACATTTGTGGAAGTAATCATCATCCATGAGTTAAATTATTGCTTTAAAAGCAAACATCAGTAGCTTATTCATGTAATTGTGCATATACGTAGTAAGAATTTGGAAGTGTATTTCTGGAGTTTGTGATCTTTTATGGATCTTTTATGGATCTTTTATGGATTTTTTTTTAATGTAACTTTTGGAGAATGTTGGTATTTCTAAAATATTTTGCTATAGAAACTAATATGGAAGACCACTGATAGAAAAAAACCAAGATCTTATTAAAAACTTTAAATATCTGTGGATGCATTCCACAGTTCAATCAAAAAAACTTATTTATAGCCAAACTCTTTTATAACTAAATATGTGTTTACTTATATACTACAATCAAAACACACAATGGAGAAAAATTATCTTATTAATGATACAGTTTCTTAATATTTCAGTTAAGGTGTGAGGTTGAAAAATAAAATGGTGGAAGCTCTGTAATGCCTTCCCACAAGACCCAGAATTACAAAACCTAATGTTCATGGTAATTTTAAGTTAAAAATTTGCTTTTAAAGGCTTTTTAAGGAGCAGAATAAGCTGTCTTTAAACCTGAAAATTAACATTAAATTTTGGTTTTCTGTGGATTTATAATGTAGCCATGAAATATTACAATAATCCCATGTTGCCACAGGTCCATATAACACACCCATTGCAGAACTCTGGTCTTCTCCAAGACCTTTATTGGCCTCATCCCTAGCAGTGCCTCCAATGTCCACCACAATTTGCAAAAAGAACCCGAACAGCCCAGTACTCAGCACATCCTAAATCTGTCTTAATTCTACCTGTCTTTATGGGATGACTAGCTCAGTTACATCTGTTCTGGCTGGCCAGTGTAAGTAGATCAGCCAAACACTTGTGTTAAATAAGATATAAATGTTTCCATTCTATCTGTCTAAAAAGACAAAATTGCTGTATCTTATTTATCACAACAATTGCTTAGTACAAAATCTCTTGAAGTTTAAAAATTGCATTCTCTGTTGCAAAGCAGATAATTACTAATGAACATTAGTTGCAACTCTTTTCTCTCTCTAGGTGTCATTTTCTTTTTCACTGAGTATGAGGGTATATATCAACTGTGAAACCTTAGTGCTTTTTGCAGTCACTGGTGCTTCCAGCTTCCAAGTTATCAGGAGGGGAGCTTGCACAAGAAGAGCCATTTCATAATTTCTGAGGGAAGTGCACAAAACAACCCCCACATTCAAGTTTAATAAAGTCACATTATCTTTTAACTCTCTTTTGCATTTTTTTTTCCATACTGGCTTTAACATAAAACCCATGAACAAATAAAGAAGTAATTCTGATAGCGATTTTTTAATCCCCTGCATTCAGTTTAATGCATGGGGTCCTAAAGTATAGGATCAAGTATATTATTTTGAGTTGCAAAACAAGTGAGAAACAAACTAAAGCTGAAGAAGGATGCGCCTCTGAACCAACATATCTCATGTGAAGTCACATCATGTTCCCTGGATATGTATTCAGGGATGACCCCTTGCTCTGTGGCTCACGTGTATAATAGACTAGGCCTGCCACTTCCACAGTAGTTTTGCCATCCCTGGATTGAGAGTACAGGATGTCACTGATGAGCATTTCATTTGTGAAGCTTGTTCTACATTGTCTGTCAATCCAATTATAATTATGTTTATTCATGAAAATCTGTAGTAGTTTCTGATGTTCTCCCAAGCTTCTAACATTAGTTCAGGAATACCGTAAGAGTCTTTATTTTGCCAGCTTCATAACAATCTGTCTGAATTTCCTTTTAATCACATTTCCTTCTTTCTTCCCATATAGGCCCCAGGAGACCTAATTTAGTGCATTACATCTTCCACAATGATGGCTCTACTTTTATGCTTAGCTGAAGAATTGAGACAAAATTAAAAATAAAAACCTCTCCAATCAAAGGACAAAGCTACTGATAGCTATATGAATTCACAGGATTTTTTAAAAGTCAGAACATATCACTATTGCAGTTCCTATCTATCAGACACACAGCCATGTCAAAAAAATATATTTCTTATAAATTTGGACTGTTTTCAAGAACTATTGTATTTTATTCTTCACAACAATTGCTTAGTACAGTCTTTTGGAGATTAAAAACTGCATTCTCTGATGCAAAGCAGACCATTACTAATGGGAATTAAGTATTTTCCCAAATCTTCATCCCAACTGGTGTTATTAATGTTTCTAAAGGTATACCTATGTTCAATGACCCTTTTAGAATAATTCTCTTTCTGAGAGGATTTCAGAGATTGATTGTTTATTATTAACAGCTGAGCCACTCAAAGCAAAAGTTTGGAGTTACTTTTTTTCATCATGATGATTGTAATTCCAGATGAGTTCTCATGGTGAATGAAGACATATGGCTCATGTCACAGAGGGCCCCAAGTGCACAGAGAGGCTGCAATTGCTGTGAGAATCCTTACCTGAGACCTGGACCCACACAGCTTCTGCCCCTGCCCTAGACTTCCATTTAAACTCTGTCTTGTCCTTTATTTGAAACTTAAGGCCCTTACCATTGATTGTTACTGGGTGCAGAACTATGCCAAAACTCTCATCTTCCCATGTGTACTGCAAACCTATTCCTTCTCAATCCCCCTTGCTCAACATCACCGAGTATAGTTAATTAAACAAGTTCCCTGTCTAAAAGTTTGCAAGCAATTTATTGCTTGATCTAAGTTTCCACAGTATGATCTGAGAAAATAGAGGAAGGAGTGGTGGAGAATGCAGTAGGAGTGAATATGCTTTCCTAGGAGAGCTCAAGGTACTGGATGCTTCCTTATGTTTTAAAAGGGCTTGCGTGGTGTTTCTCAACGTGCTAGATGACGTTTGTTTTGTACTGAGGCTCTGACTTTTATACTGGGTGGGGCAATGAATTATGCTGATCTGTTTGCCATGTGTAATTCTGCAAGAAACGCTGGAGAAGCGTGGGAAGGTCTGCTTTGAAGGGTCCCTAGCGATGCCCTCCCGCAGGCGCGGGCGGCGCCGCGGTCCCTGCCAGCTGCGCCCTGCGAAACGGGCCGGCACTCAGCCCGCTCCTCCCGTCCTCCTACCGAATTCACTGCTGTTATCGACACTATCGCTAGTTTTACTTTCTTTTTGTCAGGAGATAAGGATTCTTACGGAATAAACCCATCGGCCATTAACTGATACTACTTTACTGATGGGTGCTTGAAGAAACAGGACTTAGCTGGAGATATTTAGATGAAAGAACTTCTTTCCTCGAGGAAAGACTTTTTCCAGACTAATCCTGCCTCTCTATCAGTACTCGGTGTATACATTAATAGTGTTCGAATTTCTGAAGAAGGTCTGTAAGGAAGATTTGGTATGTGTTCAGTTTCTGTGTTTCTTCATAGTGAACTTTATCTCTTAGCCTGTTCAGTGACAACAGATGTCAGAGCAGGTTATTAACTGCTGCTTTTAGCTAAGTTCTGCAATTTGACTTCCAAATTGCAAAACAGAGGGTTCTGCAGCCAGAGGCATATTTAGAGTATAGCAGCAGGTCTCTTCAGTGCAGCACTATCGTCAGTATTACTCACATGATTTCAGAAGTCCTAGGTGAAGTTGGCAAAACATGTGACTAGTGAATCAATTCAGCTGCAGCAAAGCAAATGTGTTAGGCAGGTAGAGACAGGGATATTTGACCCCTTCTCTTGTCTTCCAGATGGGACTGAGATTCAAAATTCCAGACTGTGGAGGTCATAGGTTGTGTTTGTTCACATTAGAATTGGGTCATTGCAGTTTATTTTTATACCACCTTTTTCTTATCCTGCCCATATTTAGGCTGCTTATTGAACAAAGCTACTAGTAGAGTTAGAACCCAGCCTTTGCATAAATCTATTAAAAAAAAACAAAAAAAAAAAAAAAAAGAAAGTGATCAGCTAGAAACCTATATTTTAAAGGAGGTAAGTTGTCTGAATGAAAAAAGATATGCGTTTTCAAATGCTTTGATAATTGTCTATCATTGAACTTAAGTACAGAGATGCACAAGTCTTTGAAGAAATCTGCATGTAAATACTGCAGATGAAAGCAGTTCTACATTCAAAAACGTAATCTGCTTCTAGGGAATAGTCCTGCTTCTAGGAATAGTCATGCATTTATGGATAGTCCAGGTATTCACACTGCTTGTCCTAGGTATCTGAGGCCTTCAAGACTGACGTTCTACAAAGATAAGTGTACTTTTAATACAAAGTATGTATTTCTAATTTTTTGAAAATGTCATGTCATGTCCCTTTCAAACAAACTAAATGAAATTCTGATTCTGAACATCTCAGGTATGCTCAAAACAAAGAACAAAGGATTCTTAGTTACTGCAGACAACTTATACCCCTTGTAATATTCCCTCTTTTTCTTCTCTTTTTAAAGGATTTTAACGATAATGAAACTAAACAAACATTTCCAAATGTGAGACATGGATTATCTGCCATTACTACATGTCTAAATCTTCATTTCAAGGTCACCTGGCTTAAACAAAATTAGGTGGATGAAAAGGAAAGGAATTGCTGTCCATGAAGGGGGTGAGAAAAAATTGTAAGCAGAGCAGACTTAGAAAGTAGGGAAAAAGTAATTTATTACTTTATAACAATAGCTTGATAAACAACTACTTGGACTGAACTGAACTGCACATCTTCCCTGTATCTTAAGGACTAAGTACTTCAATTGCAAGAATAGATGCAACTTTTTTAACATTTAGTGGTTTTGTGCAAACTTTTTCACTATTTCTGTGTCTGTGATGTGAGGAGCCTTCACAAACCATGATGATGATACAGCAACAGTAACAACGTGGCTTTTAGAGATGCTTCTGAAGCATTAGTGACAGACTTAATGTTGCATGACAGCTCTGTAACAGGGAGTAACATGGTTATGTCACATCAGCTACTGTCTGAGATACAATTTATTGGTGGATTATACTGGAAGCATAATGCCTTGCTCCTCTGTAATAACTTGCTGTAAATTACTACAGAGGAGCAAGGCATTATGCTTCCAGTATATAGTGACAATACAATGAGTATGCAAAAACCACCTACTTTTTTGGTTTTGCTTTTATTACTTTACATTTGAATTTTTTCAGGAGTTCACTATTCAATCATGCAGGCCTTTGCTTGATCTGCTGCCCATCAGCTGGAAGGATCCTTAAGAAGCACCTAGATCTTTTAGACCCCTTGTTCCTCTGGGACTATCTATGGGATTCTTCCAAGTAACCCCTTGAAGAGGCCTGAAAGTCAGGGCTGTGATTTTGTTCATTGGATTTGTTTCCTTCTCTCATGATCCTGAACTCCACAATGTCATGTGGAGTCACTGCAGCCAAAGCTACCCTCTGTCTGTTTGCCCTTGCTAGGGAGTGGCCACCAGTGCCCTCCAGAAACCTCCTTGCTCTGCTCTGTTGTCTGTTTATCAGATAACTGGTGGTTCAAGTCATTCCTGATGAATAATTACAAATGTGAAGGTGCTTCAGTTGCCTGAAGAGACCTCATTGATCAGACAATCTGTAGGAGACACCCACCAAACACTGTCCATCCTGATCTTTCCTCTCATCCCAGTCCACAAGCTTTCAGTTGTGTCATTGTCTGTCCCAGGTCAGAATTCTGGGCATCCCTGTTTCTCTCACACATGGAGGGCTGTTCCCTCTCCTTTCCACCCTGGGTCTGTCCATCCTAAAAAGCCTCCATCCACCCCTGACAGCTCAATCATGAGCTGTCTGACCATTCTCCTTCCCCTCATCCATTCCCTGTGCTGTGGATGTTAGTTCAGGAACTGAAGAGGCACCCAGCTCTGCTGATTTAAAAGAAAAAGTATCACATAATTCCCTGTAATATTTTCCCTCTTATCTGTTATTTTTTTCCCCTTTCTGCCTTGTTTTGGAGGTCTGCCTTATCCCTCTCTTCAAAGAATTTTTGCTTACGAAACCTGATCTACCACTTCTTCACTCCCAAGCTGATCAGCTGGTTGTAAAAGGAGAAGGGAGGGGGAGGTAAAACAGCTTAATCTTGTTGGCTGTTCCTTTATAGGTGTTCACTAACTTAGGTTTATTCTCTCTATTCAATCATAGATTTCTTCATAGCTTGTAGGATTTGAAATCTGATTTCCAGTTTGATTGGTAGGGAACAATGCATTAAAATCTTACTTGGAAGAGGCTTCCAGACTTGTGAACATAGGGCATGATTTGGTCAACATTCTATCAGAATACTAGCACAAAAAAAGAGTATGTAATAAGTTGTTCTGCATTAAAGGACTGACAGGTGTTAGTGTAAGGAAAGCTACTAAAGGGGTCTAACTTCTATGCCCCTTTCTGCTATAGACTTCATTATATGCATCTTTTATGTACTTCATGTTGTATCTCTAATAGGGAGATCTTTTAAAAAAAATACCTGTGTAAACTTCTCTGGGAAATCAGATTGCACAAGCCATCAGTGTCTGGAGAAGGTAAGTATTTAAAGGACTGGTTAATGGCCACCTGCAGTGTTCACTGCTGTCCTCAGCTGTCACAGCTGCCTTAATGCAGAGATTACTTTTCTACAGGGGAGCAGAGGACTTGTCAACACTTTCAAGTTACTTGTTGAGATGGAATGAACTTTCCTCACAGCAGCACTGTGGTGCTGAGGCTTGTCTGTGTAGCCCAAGCAATGTTGATAACACACCAGTGTTTTGGCTATTGCAGAGAGATGCTTGCACAGCATCAAGGCTATCTCTTCATCCCCCCACTGCCAAAAGCCAGCAGGCTGGGGGTGGGCAGGGGGTTGGGAGACTGGGAGATCTGTCCCACACTCACCACAGGAATTTGCCATAATAAATAGTAACTATGTGATATCCTGTCCAGCAATAAAAGGTAAGGGATGGGGGTGTGAGGAAGGTGGAAATGGGCAACTTATTTTTAAGGTATTTGTTTTCTGACGTGGTTGCTAGAAGTACTAAGGCTCTGCTTCCCAGAAAATGGCTGAACAGTGCCTGCTGATAAGTAGTAGAGAATAAATCTTCCTTTTTGTTTTGGTATTTATTTTGCTTCTTTGTACAGCCTTTGCTTCTTTTACTAAAGTGCCTTTATCTTGACCCATGAGCCTTTAATCTTCTTTTCTCCCTGCCTTGATGAGGAGGGGAGCTGAAAGAGCAGCTTGGTGGGCACCTGGCAACACCACATTTACTTATATTTATTACTATATTTAATAATAGTTTAAATACAAATTAAAAAATAAAATTCAGAATTTGTGCAGCAGGTATAGGGGGCAGTAGATATTTATTTGCTTTAAAATGCATCTAGGATGAAATTAGCTATCTAATGAATTTATTGAGACTTGTTAATACACAGGCAGTCCCAATGGATAGAAAGTGACTGCCAAATGAAAAACTGACACCCTGGTTTCAAAAATACTTGTTCAGACTATTGATCACCATTAACAGAGTGAGAATAACATATGCCAGTTATGATCTCTAGCTCCTTACTGATTTTTAAATGGATTTATATCAGTCAAGAAATTAGGCATATCATCAGATTATTTTTGTAATCTATATCAAATGTGTACTTACGTTGCCAGTGTTCAAAGACTATGCTGACACCTAGTACCTGGGTCCTGAATATTGTAACAGTGAAGCTCTCTATCTTGAATGTAAATGTAACCAAAATTAACATCAAGGATTTAACTCTAGGTGGCAGTTTATTCCATATTTTTTTAAGTGCTGTCTAAGCAGAAGCATAGTGATCAGCACCCTTTTGTAAATGCAACATTATAAATGCTGAAAGAGAAAAAAAATAAAGCTGTGGTGACATTTATTCTGATTTTTAAATTATATTTCTTCCTATAACCATGTCACTTACCAAATGGATTTTAGCGGGTATGACTAGAGCTTTACTTTCCTGAAGTATTAGTCTTTTCTATAATTCTGAGATGGCCAGGAAGAGCCTGATACTGGCTCTAAAACACTTCTGCAAGTCTTCTTACTGTATTTTTGTCCAAACCAGCCAGTAACTACAAAATAAATAGTCTCTAGTAGTCTTGCAACTGCTGCTTCAAGTATTTGGTGTTGGTTGCTGCTTCTGGGCATTCTGCACAATTTTTTCAGCCCCTGGCTGCAACCTTGCTCTTGAAGGCTCTGATGTTCAGTGTTGAAGATCACCCTAGGTTACGGGGTGGCTTCATGTGGTGGAAAAACTTCTCCTCCAACCTGTGCTCCCAAAGAAAGGCTCAGCAGTCTCTTGTTGTTTGGTCTCAACACAGTTTATTGTTAGTTATCTAAAAGATTGTCTTCTTGAGCTGCTACGGTTTGCTCAGCAGCCCAGGCAGAGGCACACACACCCCTGACACCCTCTCTGTCTGCTGTCTTCTTCTTCTCTCCCCCCGGCCCAGGACTGCTGCTATCTTTTATATGGTACATTACATGTTCCATGTTTACAGTTTCCCCACAATACCTACTACTTATATTAAATGGTGCTTTTCTACTCTAAACCAATCCATAAGTGCCAACATCATCAAGAACATGGAGGTAAGGAAGAAGAAAGAGGAAGGACAGGACCAGCCAAAATTCCTCCATCTTAAAACCTCTGACCACCATGTACAAAACCAAAACCCCCCCTGTACAAGCATTAAAAACCCCCTGTACAGTACTAAAAAAATTCTTCCTTCTATTTGTAACTACTTCTACTATAATATCTAAACTTTTGTGACTTGTTCTTCCTGCAAGGTTGGTAAATCATTCCATGGCTCAAACTCAAAATCACAGCTGTTCCTAGCTGCCTGCCAGGGTCTCAAATGCTTCTGACCAAGGCCTGGAACCTCTAAAAATGTCTGAGAGACATTTTGAGTTCCCACAGTTCAGAATACGCAGGACCATAAAATAATTCAGGCTGGAAAGGGAGAGCCCTGGAGGGTTCTAGTCCTACCTTCTACTCAAGGCACGGTCAGCTAGGAGTCAGGCCAGGTTACTCTTCTCTCTGCAGGGAAGTTAATTTTGCACACTGATGACTTCGGTGTTCAGTTACACATGCAAAGAAAGCCAAGGGAAAGGAATGTCCATCCTTCATTTTAATAGGAAGTAATTACTGAGACTGACAGTATAACTCATAAGTGAGAGACTCAGTGGATACTATTGAGTGTTATGTGCTAGGAAAAATGAGCAGATTTCCTTTTCATCCTACATAGACCTTAGCTAGATGAAGAATTTTAATAGTGGTCTCAAATGACATACCATGACATTTCAGGCATATATTTGAAATGCAGCAATGATCAAGAACGCTGATTTTCAGTTGGAAAATCTAAAATTAAAACTCCAGCAGTTATTGCTGATAAACTCTGGTTTAGTAAATATGAAGGCAAGAAGTACAATTAAAAGGAAATGTTCAAAGTTAGGTAGAAGGGTATTAATTTGGTATATTTTGAAAGTAGAAGCCAGAGAAGAAAGTAAAATTATCAAGAAATAAACAGATGTATAAGCTTTTTTTGTTGTTGTTGTTTTGAATTGATTCAATAGCCAGCAATCCCATCCTGCTGTAAACCAGTGCCAGTGACAAAATATTCTGTGACTTCAGCTGTGGTCACATCAGACTCACTAACTTCAGCACCATTAACTGAGGTGGGAACACTATGCTCTACCCAACCATTATGCAGGGTATACCATAGGTCAGCTGCTTGGTTTAAACTGGAAAAAGTCCCCACTGTAGCCTGAAATGATATATTTCTTTTTGTCTTAAAATCCCTGTGGGAAAGTAATTCAGACTTAATATAGTTTGGGTGATGTTCAAAATTTCTAAAATTAGCTACATATTCCAAAGCTAAATATTGCTTTCAAAAGTGACTAAGTATGTAGGGGTTAACAGAGAGTCTAAGGAACTATGTCACTGTATGCATTGCTGCTGATCTAAGCCTCTTATGGGCTTGCTGATAAGACTGAGAGTTTCTATATTTTATTTTAAATAGATTTGTAAAGATAATTTGAGTTTTTGGGTAGCTATACCTATTTCAAAATACAATATTGAATATTCATACATATCCCATCCCAAGCTTGTCTCCAGTTGAGATGAGTGTGATTACTAAGGAAAATAATAGATTTCTGCAAATGATTATGGGAATCAGTCCCAACAATTTACTTCATTTTAAGAGTCAGAAACTCTCTGTGGATTACCACTCCAATCCTTGCAGATAGTCTAAGTTCTTTAAATGAAGTAAGGGAATTTTAACTTTTCACAGTTATATAAATTTTTAGTTTAAGTATTACTCTGTTTGAAGGCATGTTAGACTGTACACAATCTATCTGGAGTAGAGAGACATGGGCATCAAACTGGCATGTAGAGAGCCTAAAATCTAACCAAATTTCTAGTGCTTATGTAACTCTTGGTAAGATGCCTAAAACAAGCTCTAACAAGCCTAAAACGAGCTTTTATAGATTTTTTTTTTTTCCACTAATGAAAATTTAAGTCAAGGCAAGATCCCTAATCTACTTCAATAATCTCTCTCTTCAGAATCCCCTTTCAGAATTCTCTTTCTGCTCTCATGCCTGCTGGGCCATGACAGCACCACTAGTTCTTGAAGTGGTGTCATTAAAAAAGGTTAGCAGTTTGGTTTTAATTCTACTAAACTTTTTCATATGGTATAGGGGTCTCTTGAAGTTCAGTTTTTTGTGAAAATACAAAAATCCTGATCTCTCAGGCTTTTGGCTCAAAAGAACTTCATTACCAGGGTTTCTTCCATCTCCGTTTCCAGATTCAGAAATCAAGTTAAGTCCATTCGATTAATAACTTCTTGCATGGGTAGACATACTCTCACTTAGTTTTTTCCTCAAAAATACATATTTTTTTAAAATAAAAATTTAAAAAAATGGCCAGTTTTGGTTGTCAAGTACAAGCTCTAGGTGGTACTTTTTCAGTTTTGGAGGTTTTGTGTCTACATGGGAATATGTTAGAAATGTCACCACCCCCATAGCAAAAAGAATGATGCTAAAACATGATTTAGCATGGATTGGATTTTGCTGAAATTATATTTATAGTGAAGGCATCCAGAATTGGTTTTGTTTAAGTCACTCTCATTTTAAATCATTCAGTTATAGGTCAAAACTACTCTAAGCATTAATACTAATTAAATTATCTTGATTTATCATTACTATGACTCATCAAAGCAGTGTCAAATTCTCTTGATTGAACTGCTAAAATTGAAATATTTCTATTACTACATGGAAAACAGTGAAATTATCTTTTAAAAGAAGCCAGCTAAGAAAGGTACAAATTTCCATGGAAAACCAAATTGCTTTGCTTTAAAGTAACTCAGTAGTTAATTTTATGCTCTTCTGCAGTTTAAACTTTCATGTTTATTCCCTACTTCTAATATTCCATTAACTCCCTGAATTCCTACTACTACATAGGCATGTTAGAAACTTGTCATCAATAACCAGAAATAAACAATACAAAAGGTAAACTAAGGTAAAATCAATAGAACAAGTATCTATCTTTCTCTCATTCTCCCCCTGTGCTAAACACATTTGTTACAGCTACCACTGTACCTTTTCCAATGCTGCAGAATTCCTCCAGAGGTGCACATTTTCAAGTAGATTTCCAAATGTGCTAATTCTTTGAAAAGACTCATTTTCCATGTCTCTGAAATTTAGAAAAAAAAATAGCCTGTATTCTAAAAGAACAAGTGAGGTTTATAACCTGATCAGTTTTCTCTGCTCTCCTTTAAACATCACTGTAGAAACACTATGCTGTGTTATCTTCTGTACAGATCACTGCTCTTAGCATTAGGCTATCCATTGCATGTAATCCTGTGTTCTCCTGTGTTTTCATGAAAATAAGAAATTGAGACCTTACCTGCCTATTAGTTGAAATTATGACAAGTTTTATTTTGACAGAATAATTCAGCGGATCAATTCTCCATTTTTTTGTTGTTTCTATGATTGAGTGATGATTTGTATTTATATAATTGCTATATAATATGACTATTTTTCCTTCAAAATTTAAGCTTATAACATGTCCCAGGACTATTTTAAAGATATGAAAGTTTCTTGTACATGAAAATTCAAAGACTGTTTGAAAACCAGATTTGATTCCAAAGTATTCCTTTCGAAAAATAAAAAATATTTGAAGCATGTGAGAATTCAGCTGTCTCAATAAAGATGACCCTAAGTATTCCTTGATTTAGATACAGAATACAAGGAGAGGTGGAAATCTATTTCTGAAGCAGTGGGAGTTATCAGTGAAACACAGGCCTGAAATTGAGAAAAATCCCAACCAAAATGCAGTTGTTATTACCTTTACAGAAGAGCAAACGTGGATTCCCAAAAGAGAAGAATCTGTGTTGTGAATTGGGCTGCAGCAATCTATCACAAATAGACGTAATTAACAAAAAAATAATATCTGAGCTAATCCAAGTGTTAGTATTTTGACTCACTGTAAAAAGTGACTAATGTATTTTCTGGAATTATGCATTTACTGATATTCTCTAATATTTCAGGAGCTGCTCAGTTACCAACAGCATACAAACCTTTCTGAATTCTGTAGCAGCTGAGTACTTAGGTCTTCTGAAAATTTCAGCCTTAAATCAATGTCTCAATGGTTTAAAGGAAGGTTATTTTTCTGAAATAAAGCAAGATTGTAACAGTGCTTCTGGCAGCATTATAAAGAGGAATGGATGCAACCTTGGGAGGGGATCTAATCAATCCATCTGAACAGAACAAGAATATTGTGCCAGGTCTCCTGCAGTCTCGATTGTTGATAATTGATTCTAGTGTGATGTTTAGCTTTTTCATAGCAGCATGAAACTGCTAACTCATGCTCACTTTCTAATAGGATATAACTCTTAGCTCTTATTTCAAATTATCTTAACTGAAATACTGTATTTTTGCACTCTTCTTGCCCAAGCCTAATATTTTTACTTTTGTAATTGTATTTAATCTTTTTTTTTTCATGTCTCTCTGTTAATCAAATTCTCAATAGGAATCTGAGTTATGATCTTCTGCTTTAGCATACCTATGGTTCCTTTAGGTCTGATTTTTTCCTCAGATAAAATAACTCCATTCCCTCAGGTCCTTTCACTGGTCCCTACAGAGAAGAGATCTGTGCCTGCCTTTCCTTAACAAGGAAGTTGTAGCTGCAATGGAGTCTCTCCTCAGTCTCCTCTTCCCCAGGCTGAACAGACCAAGTGACCTCAGCTGCTCCTAATACGGCTTCCCCTCATCTTCGTTGCCCTTCTTTGGATACTCCCTAGCAGTTTAATGTCTTTTTTATGTTGTGGCTCCCAAAACTGCCCCCAGCACTCGAGGTGAGGCTGCCCCAGCTCAGAGCAGAGGGACAATGCCCTCCCTTGCCCAGCTGGCCATGCTGTCCCTGATGCCCCCCAGGACAGGCTTGGCCCTCCTGGCTGCCAGGGCACTGCTGGCTCATGTGCAACCTGACAGTGACCAGGACCCCCAGGTCCCTTTCCCTGGCACTGCTCTCCAGCATCTCATTCCCCAGTCTGTCTGTACATCCAGGGCTGCCCTGTCCCAGTTGCAGAATCTGGTGCTTGCCCCTGTTTAATCTCATATGATTGGTGTGAAGTATTCCCCACACAATTCAATTTACTTATTTAAAAAGCCTTACTCACAAGAACCAAACTGCTCGCTTATTCCTCACTGCATCACTTATTCATGTGTGTGGATTACAATCTTTAGACAGATCTAATTTCTTGTGGAAAATGCACATTGGATTACTGCACAGTGTTGCTACATTCTTGTAGTGTTCATTTCAGAATGTGTTTTACTTTAGGCAAACTCGCCTAGCCTGAGTTATTTTGTTCATGGAGCTGAACATTACAGAAGAAGCCTTGTGAGAAAACAACAATGAACGGTACCATTTAGGCAAATGGTTAATTTTATCTTTGTTTTGCCAAGTCACAATTCATTGTCCTTCTTGATGGTGCAAAACTAATTGGCTTTTATCACAGTTACATTACCTCCAAAGGCACATAAAATTAATGCAAAATAAACATCGCCATGATCAGCGATGGACTGATTAAAAAGGAAATAGATTCACATGAAGCTGATGTTGAAACCTACAACAGGCTGTCTCAGAATTATAAATCAAAAAGTTTTTCAGGTTATAAGCTACGGCTCCATTTATAATTTTACATTTGCTTTAATCTTGGAACACTCTTAATGCATCTACTCTGCAGTGGTTGATATGACTGATGAAAATAAACTATGGAAGAGCAATGTTATACTGCATGACTAATTACTTTATCAGGTTACTTGTTTGCAGCTTTTAAAATGTTTTTGTTCATATAAATAAATCAAAGCCTGTTGAGCCCTGTGTTATATGTGAAACATGATCATATATGACTGTGATACTTCCAAGAGGAGTCTGTCACTTCCAAGAAATTATAATTTGAACTTCAAAATCTCCAGTCTTGTATTTTCCTCCATTTAGTCCCTCTTATATTTTCTGTATTTGCAGGAAGATCCTGTTGAATATGTGAGTAATGTAATTTCTCTTCTCAGAGTTCGTATTGGAAAAAAATAGTATATTAAATTCCTTCTAAAAATTCTCAAATAACTTTGGCAGTTGCTGTTGAGTCTGAATGAAAGAAGGCTTATTAGGCATGACCACTGAGAGGTCAGGATCATCATCTGGCTTTTTAAATTTAAAAATCAAAATGCCAGTGACTTTTTGTAATCCCAGTCTTCAAAGAAGAGTGCAGAAACATTCTTGGAAAAACAGATATTTCAACTTGAAGGAAATAAGTTATATTTAATCAAAAGTGGCAGTTAGTTTTATGTGAAGCAAGTAAAATTCTAGAAAAGTTGAAGAAAGATATATATTTATATGGGATTTGTATTTGAAGACTTGACAGTTACTCTGTACAGGATAATTGATTTTAGAAAATATGATTCTTAATTAAATTGAATGGCGTAGAGACTGTTATTGGGGAAAATATAGAAGAGCTGTTAAAACCCACAGAGAAGTAGAATAAGTTCAGAAAACATTGTGGTCTACAAATTCATACACTGACACTTAACAACCAGACAAATATGTAGAAGACTACTGCAAAGAGGTAAGAAATTAATTATTCCCACATGCAGTGGTGATTGTACAAGGAGTCTGGCACTTAAACTCTAAGAGAAGGTGCTCATATGAATGTATTCATTCCTGGAGAACAGGGGAAAGAGAAGCTTCTCTTCAAATTATTTCTGGAGAAGGCAAAGCCAAAGCCTTATCACCTTCATTACAGAGGATCCAAACAGGACATCTTGTTATCCAGAAAAGAATATACTGGAGATTACAGGCTTAATTAGATACATCTAAATGTAATATTTTCTATAATATTTAATATGCATTATATTAAATACCTCGAAGAGAATGTGTTAAGGCATTGATGTGGGTGCCTGAGTGAATCCCAAAATGTGGATTCAGAGCCTCTATTATGAGAGTGACTGCAGGGAGCAATAGGGAGACAGACAAAAACTGGAGAATGAAGTTTCACAAGGAATTCCAATATCCATATGCAATTTTCCAGAAGAACAGCCTGTAATTATTTTTAGTGAATTCTGTTTATTTTATATACAGTTTTTCATTTCAATCTTCAAACTACAACCGAGGTATGCAGTTTTTTATGTTGTTTTACCAGCAGCTTTGTCTATTTTCATATAACAAGGTGGGTGGGTTATGTTGCCATCAGTAAACCAATTGTGTTCTGTATTATCAAAGGCAGAATTAATACATAAATTGTGTGCAGGCAATCTGGACACAACTAAATTGTAGGGGTTATGCCTTCTAACCTGATGGTCTGCACAGGATTCACTCATAGTTCCCAGAAACTCAGCATAGAGGATACATGGTCAGATAGTGGCTTTGGGGTTTGTATTTTCTTTTTTGCTAGGCAAAAAATAATGGTTCCTTGTGTAGGTAACAATGAGTAACCAAACAGCCTCAGCCCTTCTGCAAAGCAGCAGCAGAGAAAGTTTAAATTAAACAAGGCCACTCTTGTGGTAAGGATTACTAAGTACTAAAATAGATGTCATGGGGGGTTGTGTAAGCTTCGCCTTTAGAGGTTTTTGAGAGCAATGATAAAGTAAAATCTCTCTCAACTCTGACATGGCACAGATGATCTATTTTTCTGTGATAACTATTTTATTTTCTAAAATCCAGCACATATAGCATTTTATACAAAATAAAATGCATAACATTTAATATTGGTGGCGTGGGGCATTCAAAATATTACCTTTCTCATAAAACCCTGAGCATGTGATAAAGATGAACTGAACTCTTGTGTCTATTTAATTATTTTCCAAATAAATAGTCTATTTTTAGAGAGAAAAACTCCAGAACAGAATTAATTTGTTGCTTGTGTATTTGTATAGTCATCTTTTTATAGTCACAGAACACGAACATCACTGTCTTTAAGAACAATAAACAGCCACAGCTGCATTCCCTGCAGTTGAATTAGTAAACAGAAGGTAAAACTTCTCAAACAGCATTTAAGTCATCCTGTAATGAGGGAATTAATGCGGAACAAACATAATTGAGAAACATAGCCATTTGAGATAAATATGTTTTCATCTAAGTGCTTGTTAATCTACTGACCCATTCTGAATCTGAAAATATTATTGTTGTCTTTTTGACATATTTCCCAGTTATTTTGCTCTTGTACAGCACATTTGTAAGGATTATACAGCAAACCTTCCACTCTCTTTCCATCAAGATCAGCTCTTTATCTCACACAGAGAAGCTTTCTTGCAAGGACATTCAGCTGAGGCCTCTGACAATCACAAAACAGACCTTCCTATAGCCCTCCTAACACAGAGCTGAGGCTGGGTCCTCTGTGCTCCTCTCATGGACATTAGCCTGCCTAAAGTTAGCATCTTTGTATCATAGCAACACAAGAGAATGCAAAGCACGAATAATACAGTGTTCTGTTATGAAGAATAATTGGAGAATTCCTGAATTGACTTTTATGTTTGAATGATTTTTATGTACAAATTCATGAAGCAAGTTCCCCATCAGATACATAAATAATGGCATTCCAGCATTAAGTCAGCTTGTAGATGAGAGAAACAGCCTCTTTTTTTCTTAAAATGTATGGCTATGTCACCTGCTCCTCAGTCACTCAAGGAGAAACAAGTTCCACAATGTTATTGTGATGAGGGCAGGTCAGCTGGTTATTTTTAGCTTGAGCAAACTCCCACAAGAGGAAACATTCTTTACCTACAGCTTATTAGCATTCAGAACTGCACCACTCCATCCATTTGAACATCAAAACAGCTATTTTAGTCTTATTTTTATAACCAAATGCTTACTGTTCAGTATTAAGGAAAAGGTGACTCCGAAAAAAACAGCATAATATGTTTCTGATCTCAAAAGCAAAATGCAAAGATTTATTACTAAAGTCTCTGGCAATGGAGTAATTAGTACATAAACATAAGGACAGCTACTACCAGACATTAATGACTATAGCCATTATACTAAATAATTAAACTCCCCAGGAGTAAGGAATGGAATTTTAACTGCATTTTTAAAGGTTTATTTTCATTTTTTTCATATCTACGTACATACAATTTTGATGGAAACTAGCATTTATATTCAAACCCCTTTATATAGGTTTAGTGAGGATGACATTTTAGGATAGGCAGGATCTTTTCTATTGTGCTCCTTGACCTGGCTGCATAGGTTCACAGATCTGAGAATTTATCTTTCTACTCTGCCAACTAGACACAGGTACTGCAGAGGGAATTCCAAATTAGCACCTGGAAAAGTTTGGAAATATGATCTACATTTTTATACTAATTAAAATTGCATACCTATACAAAATCAGGTGTGGGAATGTTCTCAGAATGAACAGCTCAAAAACTCCTGTTTGCTGTCATCACCTGGGTGTATTCCCACTGCAAGGTTAGATAATGTCTGATGTAGTGGACATATACAAGGAATCATAAAAACAAAACCACAGAGTGAAAAAACAATGCTTTCTTTAATTACTATACTGCACTGGCATTAGAGTTGATTAGAGATGTAAGCTTCAGTCAAAATTTTTAGTTGTTCATTGTTTACCAGTAGAGAGCAGAACTTTACTTCCTTCCAAAAGAAAGGCAACTTAATTAAAATTTCTAAAATATCTCCTTTTAAAAAAAAATTACTTTCAATTCTCCTTATAGATATTTGTTGATAATACTTCTGACCATTAATTCCAACATGACATCAAAGGGGCTCTGTCATTCAATTTTAATTTGCTGAAAATTCTGAGCATTGCATTTATCATAGACATCTTGAGGTCCTACGTGATTCTTTCTTACCCTCATCCCACAGAAAATACTTCTATTCCCTCCTCTTATACTAGGATTTCTCTTTTCTAACTTCGCTCTACCACGTCTTATTTTTTAGGTCATTCAGGATGCTTCTGTTTACAAGCTGCACAGTGCAGATCAATAGAGAGAGGACGATACAGTTTCTCTGGAAGAGTTTACTAGCTGGCAAAACCTGAGACATCCCTCTGTTTTCAGCTGCAAAGGCATTTGGAGCTGCTGGAAATCTGATCACAATGTCAGTATCTAAACTTGTCCTTTATTTCTAATATTTTCTCCTCCAGCTTCCATTGACCCCGGTAGCCACTCAGGGGCAGAACTCAAAAGTTTTGTTACATTATGTGCAACAGAGGAATCAGAGCATGTAGGTAGGAGACTGGCTTTGCTAAGCAAGCAACATCACTGCAACACAAGAATGTTGAGAAGTTCTCAGCACATAAGGGATATATAATCTGAGACAAAAGGAAAAGAAACAACCCCACCCAACACCCTAATTATTAATTTCTTCAACTGATTTATGGGCAGATATTAACTTTAACCAAATCTAAATGAATCAGAATTAGTAATTTTGTATGCTCACATAAAACATCAGATAAACAGATAGACCTGACTCTTCCTGGAATGAGCTTTCCATTTTATAAGGATACTACTAAGGAAATGTATTGGTTGTCAGTGTCTCAGTATAAACTCATAAAAGCTGATAGAAGCATCAATTGGTCTTCTTCCTTTAAGCATCTGATGTTGTATCGAATGCCTTGCTGCAGTTGTGGATGTTGGAGGTGTTGGATTGTCCTTTCCAGTCACATTTAAGGAAATGTATTTGGCTAATAGCAGTTAATAGTTTGTGAGGCTTTTCCTGTTTCTAAACTGACTCTTTGATGTCAGAATATTATTTTATGAGTTGTTTGATCTAAAACTCAGCTTTAGATTGACTACACAGTGTAGTCATCCTACCTCTCATTCAGGATTGTAACGTGGCATCACTGTGGACACCCATTATGGCTAATTAACTGTTTAAGAAGGAACCAGTAGTGGTTGTAATTTGGAAGTAAGAGACCCTGAACTGGTAGTTCTGGAGTATAATGTGTAGGAGTCTTGCAATTAGAATGAAACAGGTGGAGAAAGTTACTCAATGCAAGCTTGTGCTCTTACTTGTCCAGTAAATCTTTTTCTTTTGGCTTCCCAACCCAATTTTTAGACAAACTCCAGTCAGAAGGAAATGTTTAGCATATTATTGACCTCTCTAACTATCAGAGGAAGAGTTTACCATGTTCTTCCTCAAATGCCCCATGACTGCACAGTACAGATGTGCCAGGTGACAAACAGTTCTCACCAACAGTGCACCTGGCCAGGCCAGGCAAGAATGAGCAGGTCAGTACTGAGGACCCCCAGGACTTCTTTGTATGCAGCTCTGCTGCCATGTCTCCACTGCAGCCACTGTGTATGAAATAGTACCAGTTCTAGTAACCACACTCTCCAAAGCCCAGATTGTTGTTGAATTTTATCAACGTTCCTGTTAATAAAACTTGACTGCTGGATTGTTTTTGGTGAATAAACACAGAAGAACCATGTATGCTGCCAGAGCGAGTTGAAGCAATATTGCTGGGGAGTGTTCGCTGTAGCAGTGGGGAGTTTTAGTGCTCAGTACTTCAAGGAAGTACAATTTAGTCATGGACCTGGTAACAGCTCGTGTACTGCTGATCCATTAGGGCAGTTAATTGGTTATGCATTGGTTGCAATCCTGACTACATGGGTTGTTACTGCCCAAGAGACAGGTCTCATTTCCCTCATCCAAAATGTTCTTTCCAACAGTTCACATCATGGGATAGGAGCATATCATCAACAGCTCCCATATCTACCTATCTCATATCCATCTACAAATGTTTATGGTATATTAGGATGACTATATGCACAGATTAATACTTCTTAACACAAATCCAGAGTAACAGAATGGTAAGTATTGGGGTACTCTTCACCTTTTTGACCTCAGTTCATGTTGTGATATTCAGAACACAAGTTTATCAAAAGCAGCTTGACATTCAGAAGTTTTGGGTGGTGTCAGTAAACATCCTTTCTGTTAAATTGCTATTGGTTTCCTCAAGCTAATAATTCTTTTAGTCTGAAAAGTTCCAACTCCTGTCACTGGAAAAAAACTGAAAAGAAAAAATGAACCAAAAAAAAAAAATTCTTAAATCTGACTTGCAACCCCTAATGAGAAAAGAAAAAAAAAAATCTGTCATCTCATTCAGAAGAAAGAAAAAATGCTAGCTTTTTTTAAGTGAAATAAATGCTTTCTCTAAACATGATCGCAGTTGACAAAATGCTGGATGTTTAGGTGGCAATTATAGCCCTTTCAGAGTCTGTCAAATCTTGTCAAAACACATGTTATAAATGAGGACAGATTTAGACATCCTTTCTGACAGTTATGTGTAGGATGTGGATGGTTGGCAGTTAAATTTCAAATGCAGGGAAATTTTCCTTCCAATAAATCTTTGCTTGTTTATTAAGAGGGAGTTGCCGTGCACTGAATCTTGAATCTACCATGTGCAGCTTTTCATCCTTACAGCTTTTGACATTTCACTTTAACTTTCTTTGTGACAGCCATCTGAACATTGTTTTAGGTAAAAAGTAACCTACGGTGCTCTGGAGATGTAAGAATTCTTTTGGTGTTTTCATACCGAGATGAGAGTAAGAAATGTGTCGTATTATACACGGATGGATAGATAACAAGAAAGCAAATAACTGAGATTGCAACAATGCTGATTGAAGGGAGCAGCTTCATGATGCACACAGAAAATGGGATAATGCGCTAGCCCACATTCATCATGTGATATGTGCAAAATGTTGATGAAGTATTAGTAATAATACTGTGCATCACAAAGCACAATTCATATGATGACAAACTACTTCGTGTGTCATTAAAGGCCAGACCTCATGTGGATTTCAAAATGTTTTTGATGGTAAGAGGACAAACAGCATGAGGAAAAGAGAGGTAAGAGGAATCATATTGCCATGGGCAATAGTTCTGGCTGGGTCAGAGAGAACTTTTGTGGAAGCTCTGAAGGTGCTGGAGCAGCCTCAATGTTGCGATGAGTACAGCACAAGACTCATCAACTGCCACTGCCTAAATCTGCTCACCAGCACAGACAGTGAAAAGCTATGCATTCACCCTTTCTGCAAAGGCTGATAAAGAGGTGAGAAAGAGACAGGCAACGTCTCTCAGTTAGGTGATGCCCAGCATACATTGCATTATATATTGTATATATTGTTATATTGGAGAGAAGGCAGCTACAGCTCCTTTAGTACCTACTCCAAATGCCAAAATTCCCTTTGAGCTCCCAGAAGCATCTCCTGGAAGAAACTGGTAAGAGGAAAAAAAATCTACTTATCCATTTTGTAGCCCTCTCTCACTGGAATATGACACATTATAGACTAAGTTTTATGAATGGTGGTGTATAAAACCCCAGTGAATTAGGTAAGTGTAAAGCTAACATTTCATAGAGACAGTGAGGAAGAGATGTAATCTATGATATCAGGACCTTGTGATTCTCTTATTTAGCTGTAGTAGCAGTTTAACATAAGACAGTTACTCACGTGCAAACTGTTAAGCAGATCTATGAGTTGTTTGCTGGACCAGAACCAAAGTGCTCATTGCGTTGGAGGGCGGAACCCATAAACTGGAACACTGTGGGCAGCTATACCTTTTGCAGAGCTGAAGTTTTAGCACTTTCTATTTTCATAAGAGTGACAGTGTTATGTAACTAGCATATAGATGAACTTGTATTCATTCCTAAAGATCGTAAAATATTCAAGAATATTTGTGAGATTCTATCTTGAGTGATACAGCTTAAGCCCTTGAATTCTGAATGGGTTGCTCTCCTGTTTTTGTCTGGTTACAGACCATTCACTTAGCCTTAATGACATGCATTCAAATAAATGCTTGCTATTTCACAAATGTGAAATTAAATTTACTATTTCTGTGCTCCAAGACATCAGCATTTATTACCTCATTTGGGAAAACAGCTGAGTTATTTGGTTCATTTATACTCTATTCAAATACTGCTTTGAGAACAGGGACCATCATCTTGCATCTCAGAGCTCTTCATGAATAGGGGTATATATTCCCAGGTATCCTTCCTTCTATTTACTTGTATGAAAAAATCTTAGGGGGTAAAAGATTACAGGATGTCTCAGGTATGGGTAATTAATTTGCTCACACACTACTGAAAAGTAACATGTCAACCTTTTTTTTTATTTGTTGAGTTCCTTACTCAGCTGAGCTTGTATCTCTCTACTTGACTTAATGGGTTAATTTACTATGTGTGAACAAATTCTACATGACTATGTGTGAATAAATTGTGGTGTCTCTTCTTCACAATCATTTAACCCATGAATCCTGGTTGGCAATAAAATATTGCAAAATGTTTGTCTGTTCAAGAAATATTTCTGACTCTTTTTAAGGAAACGCCATACTTGCATGTATGCATTCAGAAATTAAAAAAAAAAAAAAAGAATTAGCTACTTCAGAAGTAATCTTCACATTATTGGATTGCTATGGGAGTACACCATCTAATTTTACAGCTTTAGGCAGTAATACTGATTGTTATGAAGCTTATCAGAAAATTAGAAGCACCAACAATTTCAATTCTTTTTAGTTTAAAAAACTAATCTTTAGGATTATAATCGTTTGAGGATTGTCAGACTTGCTCTCCTATATCTACTCATATATTTCTAATTACAGTAAAAAATAAA
The DNA here is from genome assembly GCF_050655825.1 of Lonchura striata. NCBI lineage: Eukaryota > Metazoa > Chordata > Aves > Passeriformes > Estrildidae > Lonchura > Lonchura striata. The sequence continues at coordinate 30,183,348 of NC_140704.1, forward strand.
GAAAAAACATCCCATCATGATAAAACAACCAACATATTCTTAGATAATGTCTATAAGAGAGAATTGACTGGACGTAGGAAAAATTAAAATGCAATAACAAAACATTCACTTTTAGATGGAAGCACTTTAAGGCTCCTTTCAGTAAATGGTTTTTCTTCAAGGCGAATAGATCTTTCACTGCTGAGGGATATAGGTGTTTCTGTACTATACCTGTTCAAAATTCTGACCTCCAAATTCTTACATTAGAGACCCACATACACCAGTTAATGGCACTGCTGTTGATGCTGAGGAGGGAAAAGGATATTGTGCCATTCTGTCACTGTGTCTGCTCTGAGTGTCACAGGGGCCATATGGATCAAGATGGTACTCTTCAATGAGTGGGAAAAACAACTCATGGGTACATGACGTTGTCCTTGAAGTTAGTGCTACCATAATTAAATACACAGGTTTGTGGCAGTCCAGTGTTCTATTTTCAGGCCGCTGAAGGCACTACAAAGCCTTACTGACTCTGCCTTCCCTCCCATGGATCTCACCTCAGTCTATCACCCCATTTCAGCCACTTCTGAGGCTGTCATTCTTTTAACCCATGAGGCAATTGCATGTTATGTTGTGCTGCCACAGCCCTGCCATCACTGACTGCATTCCCCCCAGCTTTATCCCCAGGAGACTGCAGTCCCAGGGAGACTGCAGCCCATATGTCTCTAAGGTGCCCTCCATTATGAAAAGAAATCTGAAAGGTGAAGAATCAGCAGCATAAGTAATCACATCTCGTCTCTGGTATGCTCTATGTGAACTACATGATGAAACCACAGAAAAATTTATCTGAGCTAAAGTCACTGTATTTAATTGACATCAGAGAGAAAAAAAAATGTAACTGTAGATTTGGATTCTCAGTTCTATGTTCCTGTATTTGGAAGAATTTTGTATAAATCACAAGACCATCATTGTGTATTGAAGAAATTACTGGATATCTCCTCCCGGTCCAGCTGCTGACAGCTGGAATTTGGAAGTTGCTTCTCTACCATTCAAAACTACATGCAATTGCAGGTAATTTTCTTCTGCATCATTGGCCAAAGCACTGGCCCAAACTTCCAGAGAATGTAAGATATTGCAAGATATTAATGTCCAATATACAATCAAATGCTAATGAGTTACTGGTTATTTTTCTGCAAGATTTAGGTAAAAATGTAGCAGCCATTCCTTATGGTGTACTGGGAATGGCCAAGAACTTAACACGATGCTGCAAGGTGATTTCAGGTAGAGAGAAGGTAAAGAGCAATAGAGAAAACATCAGAAAATATAGTTGGGATTATTTGTTTTGGGCAGAGCAAAGGGAAAAAACCAAATTCTTTGGACCTAATGATTGCCAAAGATAACCATGTTTGAATTAATTGTTCTATTGATCACTGTTAGAGGTGTCACAAGCAGATCTAACACATTTTGTATATTTTTACAGGGACTGTTATTGATAAGTTTTCATTAACAACCAGAGACAGTTAATAATATGAAGAAGTACTGAGATTCTAAATTTGATACCAGCCCTCAGTTTCTGCTGAAAAAGTACTTTTCTAGATGTACCAAAATAATTCTCATTCAGATGGTTCTATTGTCACTGGAGTTCTAATGGGGTTCTAAAGAAAATTATTTTTGTGTGGACTGATGATAAGGGTCACCTCCTTCAAACTCAGCAGTGATTCACTCAAACAAACAGGAAGTCAAACAAAAACACCCAGAGACATGCATGGATGAGCAGGGACCTCCTGGACAAACTCGCCTTACAGAGGGTGGAAGTATGGACAAAGAACCTGAGGAGAATATAGAGAAATTGTTCAAGTAGGAAAGCACCATGTAAGGAAAGTTAATAGATTTAAAGGTAGAATTAAATCTGGTCAGGAGCATCAAGGGCAACAAGAAAAACTGTTATGGGTATGTCAGTGATAAGAGAAAGACTAGGGGAAAAGTGTGCCCTACCAGATGGAAACGGGAGACGTGGTTACTTGGCAAATGGAGAAGACTGAGGTATTCAATGGCATTTTTTGCCTCAGTTTGGACTGGCAAGTGCTCCAGCCACACCAGCCAAGTCACAGAAAGCTAAGAAAGGGACTGGGAGAATGAAGAACCGTCTGCTGTAAGAGAAGATAGGTTCAAGGTCATGTAAAGAACCTGGAGGTGCACAAGACCATGGGACCTGATGAGATGCCTCTGCAGGTCCTGAGAGAACAGACAGATTAGGTGACTGTGGCACTATCCACCATATTTGAGAAATTGTTGCAGTCTGGTGAAGGACTGGAGCAGGGGAAATGCAACCCTTACTTGCAACATAAGAAGGACATGGACCTGGTGGAGTGAGTCGGGGGGCAGGGTCGCAAAGATGACCAGAAGGCTGGAGCACCTCTCCTAAGAGAAAAGGCTGAGAGAGTTGGGTTTATTAATTCAGGTAAAGAGAAGGGTCCAGGGAGACCTTACAGCAACTTCCAGTACCTAAAGGAGACCTACAGGAAACCTGGAGACTGATTTATTACAAGAGCATGTAGGGATAGGACATGGGGTAATGGCCTTATACTGAATGAGGGTAGGTTTAGAATAGATATTAGGAAGAAATTCTTTCCTAAGGAGGGTGGCAAGGCACTGGAAATTGAAACAGTGAAACTGGTTGTCCAGGAAAATTGTGGAAGCTCTGTCACTGGAAGTGTTCAAGGCCAGGTTGGATGGACCCTAAGCATGATTTAGTGTGTGGCATACATGCCAAAAGCAGGGAGTTTGAGATAACACGATCTTTGAGGTCTTTTCCTACTCAAACCTTCCTATGATTCTACAGTTCTATGATTTACCATTCTTTATCATGCTACCAGGAATAATGCTTCATCATTCTGTTTCAGCAGTGCTGACAGTATTTAGCTTTGTACTAAATCCTGCCAGACATCAGCCACAGCTAGAGGCACAGACACAGAATTATAACAGCATGACAATTTTTATAGGATACAATAGTGAAAAAACCTCTTTTTAATACAAGATAACCAAAAGTTTGGTCATTGCTGACCAGTACAACACCTTTAAAGACAAAATGGGTTTGAGTCATCATAATGAAGTAGTTTCCTTACAGATTTTTTTTAATATACTGAGAACTGTCTGTGCTCCAAGATTCTAATGGTATCATAGTATCAGAACATGAAACAGCCATCAAAAATGCACAAATACTTTTGTGAGGCATTGGCAAATGATCAAAACGTGGCATTCTAGAGAATGAACAATTGTCCTTCTTGCAACCTGGACAAGAAGCTGTACAAATTCAAACTTAGTAGGGATGGTTTGGAGAGAAAATTTGGGAAATAGAGTACTTGAATTTTGTGTTACATATATGCTGCTGACAAATAAGTAAGATAATAATTGTTCTATTTAGCAATAGTTTTGACAGTTTATGTCATATATAGGCAGCACAATCACATAGAAATATGCATGTATTATTGTTGCATATAAGTAAAACCTTACAAAAGGAAGGTCTTATAAAATCATGGCTCAGGCTTTCTACTTCAGCTAAGGAGAAAAGGACTATGGGGAAGTGACTCAGCTGAATTAGAGGTAGAGAAACGAGTTATGTAACCATTGGGTGCATGGTGGCTGGTTGAATCATGTTTGTTATTATTTAAAACTATGTAACTGATAATCAGCTAATTGCTTAAAAAGGCCAGGTTTTTGGAATAAAGTGGCTCTCCTTTGCACCTGCCTGGGGGCTCTGCATCACTACAAGCCCTCACCTCACATATTATGTTTTGCAAGTAATCAATAGAAACTTTTCAATTAATAAATCCTTGCTTAATATGAACCTCTATAGATGAGTTTAAGATTTTCTAGAGTTTTGGTTATAGTGATTACTTAAGTTGCATGTTCTTAATCCTCAAGAAAATATGTCACAACACTTTTCATTTGAACAGGCTTATACAAATAAATGTGTGTGTTAAAGGAGTTCTGTAACAGATAATATTACTGCTATTGTATTAGTCTCACTTTTCAAAGTAGCTGAATGTTCTCTAGTAGCTACATTGTATGCAGAAAAGATTTAGGGCAGAGATCAGAGTTTCTCTCCCTTACATATAAAGACAGAAATCCAGAAAGAACAGCCTTTGTCTACTTTTCTTATATAATTCAATACTGTGACTCAGAGGAATAGGAGGAGTTTCAAAGGTTATATACAGGTGAATTTTGTTATAATCATGAATTATTTTTATACAATAAAAAGACTACAGGAAGTTGAGATAAACTTTTTCACTTTGAGTAGGGGAATGAAGGGGTGGCTTTCAGCTATAACCTGGAATATATCTGTATGTTCATGCTTAAATATTATACATATGTTTATACCTACTTATGCATAAATATAAGATATATATATTTACCTGGTACACCAATATGCTAGAGATCATATGCAGGTATGCATATATATTTATATTTATGTGTGTAAGATATTATGCTGTACTGCAATTTTTTTTAATAACCATTAACACAAAAAAATATAAGGCTCCAAAATGTAGACTATGTCACTCCTACAGAATAGGTTGTATGCAGTGAACAAGTACATTTTTTATTCTTTAGGGTACAACAGATTGTGTGAAAACTTTCAGAAACTGGGAATTCATTCAGTAAAGTGACCTCAACAAAGTTATTCGGTTATATGAAAAATAAGTTATTTTCAGCAGCATTTCCTCAATTTCTGTAGCTGAGAGATAATAATCATAATGCTTGAGGAAAACTGTGGAGGATACAGAAAAAAACCAAAAGAATGGAACTGTGGAGGACACACAAAAAACCAGAGTGGAATATTTGAAACAGACTAATTACAAATAGGACTTTTTGTAAGTAAAAGGCACCCCTTGTTAAATCCCATTTCTGACTCTTCCCCCAAAATCACCCTCAGATTTTTCAGGACTCTATCAGTGTCTCTAAATTGAATGTATTAGTATTGTTGATGTCCACTTCTTCCTGTAGTGTTAAAATTGCAAAACACTACAATTTTAGAAGGAGTGTCCATTTGATATTCTTGAACAATATATCATCTTAATGGCACATGAATCTGTAAACTAATAACAACTACAAATCCAGAATTTATGTAAAAGTAGACGTGTCTCCTTGGTGGTCTACAAATAAGAATTTCTTTCTGGCCACTTGACTGGTAAAAACTCCCCTGTAAGACATAATGTAATAAAAAAGAATAACAGACAGCAGACACTGCGGGTGTGTTCAGCACCTACAGTTGAATGAAAAGTTGTTCTCTGAAACTATTTCTCTTTATTGTTTGAACAGGGTTCTGAGGGCAATGTTGTCACCTAAGTTAGGGCAAAAGAGTTTCACTTCTCTGAAAGCAGGATGCCAATACATATTGTGGTTTGGAGGATGCATCTGTTGGAGTATGCTGATCCAGTATGATAAAGAAATGTTTTTTTTGCATTCACTGGAGAGTAAAAGGTTTGATGTTGCAGGCACCAAGGCTCTGTGACTCTCATTGGCTTGGACGAGTACAGATGGTCCTTTTCACCTCACATGATTACCATGTCACCTTCCTGGGGTGTGCTGAGCATCTGCTGTGAGGTACTGAGCAACCTCAAACCTTATTAAAGTCATTGGGTAGAGCCCTGAGCTATCTCATGAGATGAGTTGCACTATTTATACTCTGAGAACATATGTATACTGTACTATTAGTGCTAATATTTTTGTCAGAACACTTTCTTAAAGCAAAATGTGAGAACATTTGTGGGAAGTAATCACAAAACAGGGTTGACAGCTCCTTCCTTCTCTTACTCAGTCACAAACGTTTTTCCTTTCAACAGATGATGAAATGTAAATGGAACTGGTCATTTTCAGAAACTGGTGTTATTTTATTGATAATACATGAACACCAAAAGGGAGCTGACAAGGCTGTTGCCAAGTAGAACTGATAATTGTAGGGTGTCTGCAGCCTACCTTAATTGAAAGAGGAGTTGCATAGCCTGACAGTAATACCTGAAAGCGGGAACTGCATACTGCATTTACAAAAGTTCATAAAAGACAGGGCGACTAAGCCCATCTCTTCCATTTCCACCAGATTAACAGTTACATGTCAAATTTTATTTTACCAATAGTCTTCCATATCATGGAAGTCTATCCCTGTCTGAAAATCCAAGACCTTTCCTCTTGGCTGAAAACTGCAGGAAAAGCTCTCTTTTCGTGAACATCATGGTTCATACTGCCCTGGTACTAAGCTGTGGGATCTCAGGCAAGAAACAATACTGGAAATCAGCAATTCAGAACAAGAAATGCCAGGAAGGAATAATAATGTCACCGAATTGTTTTGTACATCAGAAAATGGCTTGCTGAGATACTCTCATGGAATTGTTTGTTGCACTTGATCATCAATGAATCATCATCAGGTCCAGGCTGCCTGCATTAAGCTTTTGACAAAAGCTCCCAGCAGTAACTTCTGCCTGTTCTTCATCACACCTCTGTCATCACTACAGAGCGTGGGATAATAATAACAACAAAAAAAAGATAAATCATAAAGAAATCCTACTGATGAATCATTATAGTGAAAAAGATTTGTGTGATTTCAGACTCACTCTTTCATTCAGAATCACATATTTTCTTTTATTGCAGTTAATTGTAATACATGCATTAACAAAACCTGCCACAAGCATCCATCTGAACAAGCACAATCTGGACAGGTTGTTCAGGGTAAGTAAAGAAAACTTTAATGCCTGCTAGCTTAGTTGTGGCAAATACAAACTACCTTCCAAACTGGGGATCAGCATAAGACAGAAAAAGGTGCTCAGTCTGCAAGCCAAGATAAGGTGTGAATACAAATGCACTCTTTTGCTGGAACTACATATTTATGCCAGGAAGAAGCAAGGACATCAGAATATCAAGGAGACAGTAAAAAAACACCACGCATATGTAAACAGGGACAGAGTGATGGAATTTGCTGCTCTGCCTGAACAAAACTCCAGATAAGACTATCACTGGAGTATATTGTCAGATGACTTTGAGAAAGACACCTGCTTCAGAATGAGTAGAAGACAAGGTCAGGGATCAGAGCAGGGTTAGGATACCTGAGGGGTCCCTTGCACCAGTATAATGGGACATACCAATGTCTTCAAAACAAAGTCCAGATAGTTCGGCAACATTAAAAATGGGAAAAAAGTATTTAGACAAAAAGCAGGCAAAACTGCAACAATCAGAGATGTTTATGATATGGGCAGAAGAGGATTCAGGATCAAGAGCAGTATAGGAAAGCAAGGAGAGGATACAGCTTCAGCTCCAGTTAGTCCAAAAACTAATGGGAAATCTTTCAATCATTGTATTTAGAGCCCCTTTTTACATGACTGTGAGTTCTGTGCTGCTCACCACAGCATTAGGAAGGCACTTAAACACCCTTGCTTGTGTGATTAGAAGAATCACTTGGGTGCATGATTGTGTGCAGGCTTGGCATTTTGAGTGAGCAGTCCAGTATGGTCACTCATTTCATGATGTACTGCATTCACAGGAACAAGATATGTCTATATTCTGTGCATACAAATAGGTCAGGGTCAAACGCCACTTGATTTTATAATGTTTTTTAAAAAAAGCCCAAAAATTTCCAAATATTGGCTAACCACTGGCACTAAAACAAATGTATAATAACATGTTTAATTTTAACCACCTGAATAGTCCTGTTGAATGTAGGTCTGTGTGCACATTCCTGAAAGCCCAGGCACTGAAAGAGCTAATCACACATTAAATGATCTCCAGTGTGTGGGAAATATATTATCATAAAATATTTAAGTATATATAAAACATTTTTTAAATGTTAGACTGAAAAATCCTATTATCTTTAAAATTTTGGCATCTGTGTTAATTTATTTAGATTATATGTTAATTTACTTAGGTTATTTACAAATTGTATAAAACTGATCAGCTAAATGGCTGATCTTTTCCCAGGAAAAATACCCAATCACTTTCTGTAAACAAAATCAACAATTATACCAAATCTAAAACATGTGAAAATGTTTATGAGCTACTGAGCAAGGTACTTGCTAAAAGACTGGAAGACACACTTAAAATAAGAGCTTTTAACTAATTCTCAGTCTAACAGACATCACAAATAAGTTACATCCCCTCACTGCACCAAATTTTGATGGTCTTCTTTGGGAAGACAAATCTTAAAATTTTAAAGAAGGACTTAGTGCAAAGTCCCAGTAAAACGATCTTACTCAGACCCACAATTTAAGCACATGTACATTGGAAGTCCAGTTTGATCTTGTTAAATGTCCAAGGGTTTTTCATTTCAAGGATTCATCTTGATTGGTTTCACTTTTTGTGAAATGGTGATTTATGAACTGGATTGGAAAGGGATATAGCTGAATACCATCTTAATTTTTAATGGTCACACAGTACAGAACATCCTAGATGTTCTCTTTCAGTATCATAGTGAGGGAATTGCTCACCACTTGATGTGTCTTGGGTACTGCATGAGCTGTTATACCTCAGGGCCTTTTTAATACCTAAGTTAGCTTCCAGTGAAAGCATGGACTTTTCAAAAGCTATTTGTCCACAGTATTAACCATACTAAATATGTGTCAAATGGTTTACTGAATGTTACAGTGTTTTATGTATATTAGTTTTCAATATTTTCAGTGTTTCTATATGACTGGGGAAAAAAAAAGAGAAAAATGCATATGTTTTCTCTCCTAGGATTTTCACTTGGCACTATGTACAGTAAGGAATCATGGGGAAGACAATTTTTCTTTTTCTGTGCCGTTTCCAAAACTCTTTGTAGCCCTCCCAAAAAATGACCATTCTAATGATCTGTGTGATAAATTTGCAAGTTTTTCCATTCAGAAATCTGGTATATACTGTAAGTTAGAGAATATATGAAGGGCATAATGGCCTTCAAAGTCAGTAGACACCAGTTCACAATGTGGCAGAGATGTAGCTTCAAGGATGATGTGTGTCTCTTTTTAGGGATAAAAATCTTTTAAGGATTTCATACCCCATCTCAAGTTTTATAAATTAAGCTTATAATGCAGGCACAGCACATTCTTTTGTCATCCCCATGATTTTCAGTAAATGTTTGTAATAACTCAGAAAGACAGTGATAACATAGGGAATGCTACATTTGAATGAAGAACTGCACATATTCACTTCAGCAAGTCAGTCAAGCCTATAAATCATTTTTTGGTCTGTAGGATTAGAAGTAGATAATGAAGAAATGAAACAGCATGAGTAGATATAGCAAAAGCAAGATAAAGCCTGGTGAATATAACTACCATGCACCACCACTTTATTATATTTATTAGCACTGAGTGGAAATAAGTGGGGCAAGCAAAGCAGTATCCAAACATGGAGGTGTCTCAGAGATGTTATTTTCCAATATAAATTCAGGAGTTCCCAATATATCATTAGAATGGTGACTAGTCTTTTGAAACCTAATTATAATGCTGATGCTTCCTTTGAGTAGACAGAGGGCAAGAGTATATAATGAAACAAAAGTTATGGATCAGTTTGAAGTGTATTGATCTGTCAAGGAAACAGTGCTGTGTGATTTCATTAGTCTGGACTTGGATCTGTCACACGGCACTCCATGACTTAACATCCAGCAATGCCACTGAAACTGACTCCCAAACTAAAACACAAACCAAAACAAACAAATGAGATTCCTTTCCAAGTTGAAACATACTCAGACACAGCTATATTTCTAGTTTTGAGAAGTGAGATTTATTTTGAGGGTCACAAAAACCACTGCTTACCACACTTGATTTTCATCTGTTTTCTTCCTTGAGCAATAAATGCCATTCAGGCCCAAATTCCAAACCTCTTTTTTTTAGCAGCTTCGCCTTTTTTCTAACTTCACCAGTCTTGGAAATAACAATTTGAAACACTTGTTTCTGAAAAGCACATCTGAAAGCAATGCATTCTAGAAAGAATAAATAGAATCAATCTCAAAAAAAAATAAAATATCAATTAAAATGCAGCATGAAACTTCCACTTTAGGTGGAAGACAGCTTTTTTTTTTTTTTTTTTTTTTTTTTGATTGCTTACATATCCAAGAACTAAACTCCTAATCTTTCCCTGGAAGAGAAGAAATAAAAAGTGACACTTTATCTCCAGAGTAATGAAGAGATCTATCAAAAAAATTTAGATTAGAAATAAATGTGGCTAAGACCGATTCCATTGACCGGAGTGCTATATATGCTGTATAAAGCTGTATTAGGAAAAGAGAATTCTGGAGACTCTTGATCGCTACCAAAGAGACTGAGTGTGCATTCAGAAAGGTGGGCATCCCCTAAGTGAAATATTAGAGGAGAAATATTGAGTGAGACTGGTAAGAAGACCATGAGATGGAAGCAGCACTAGAGAAATGTGCAATCATCCCGGCTGTGACAGCCCAGGGACACAGAATCACATTCACGGCCTGTGACACCTCCTTTCTCCCGGTGCCGAGAGCCGGTGGAAGCAGCGCGGTGCCGTCCCGGCCGCGCGTCCCCGCTCCACCCCGCCGTGCCTCGGCTGGCAGGGCAGGCAGGTGTGCCAGCCCGAGGGGACAGAGCCCACCAGCGGCAAGGGTGCCGTGGAACAGCCCAGGGCTCCGCCGCCAGCCGGTCCCCCGCAGCCGCGGGGGCTCCGAGCCCGGACCCGCCCGGCGCTGCCCCGGCGGCGGCGCCGCTCGGCCCGGCCCGCCCGGCCCCCAGCGGCCGCGGCGGGGAGCGCCGCAGCCCGGCCGCTCCCCGCCCCCCGCGCCGCGCCGCGCCGCGCCGAGCCCAGCCAGCCGCTATTTTTAGCAAATCCTCCCCGCGTCGCCACGGGCGGCGATCGCAGCGCGCAGCCCCGCGCCAGCTGCCGCCGCCGCCCCGCCCGCCCGCCGCGCACGGCACAGGCTCGCCCCGCCGGCGCGATGGCCACCTAATCGCCACCTAGTCGCCCCCTAAACGCCGCCTCATCGCCGCCGCGGCCGCTGCTGCCGCAACTTTTCCTCCCTGCGCCGCCCCGCTCCTTCCCCCGTCGCTCCTGGAAGATGGCAGTTGCGGGGAGCGCTGGAAGTTGCAGCCCGCGAGCGAAGAGATAAGGCGGAGCAGCGGGAAGGTGAGTGGCACCGGCCGGCTGCCCCTCCGCTCCGCTCCGGCCCCCGGTGCGGCGGCAGCGAGTGCGGGGCCGGCCGGTCCCGCCACCCGGACGTTGTCCTCGACCTGCCGCGGCGGTATTTTTGGGACCTTCGGGAAGGTTTCGGAAAGTTGGACCGTGTAAGGGCTGGCAAGTGGCGGGGGAGGGGGGATGCAGCCGCCCCTGGCAAGTTTTACTTCGCGGGAGGGTGAGTGGAGGAGCAGTTCCCTGAGCGCTTGCCCTGCCGGGCGGGTGCTGCGTTTCTGGGTCCGGGGGATCTTCTGCCACCCCCGCGTCCTGCGGGGCCGTGGCCGAGTCGGCTGCTGGAGCCCAGCGGGCGGTGCCGGCTCCCCACGGTCGGCGAGGACCGCGGAGCTCCGGAGGGCGCCGGGGGAGCTGCCCCGCGGCGGCCGAGCAGGTGGGGCTCGCCCTCCCCGGGCACCGCCGCCCGGCCGGTGCCGGACTGCCCGGAGCAGGCAGCAGGCTGAGGGCGGGGGCGTCCCGTCCCGTCCCGTCCCGTCCTGTCCCGTCCCGTCCCGTCCCGTCCCGTCCCGTCCCGGTGCCGGGTGGGTGGCCAGAATTTTGTATAATTGTATGTACGGTGGCAAAGCGGTGTGTGCATCCGGGCCGGCAGCTTCCCGGTCGGCAGCGCAGGACGTGAGGAAGGTAGTTTCCAGCAAAGGTACAGTTGTTTTGACTCATCTAAAATGTCTGAGTTTTGATATGCAATGGAAGATTATAGCAATCAGTAATCATTCATGCTTATCACTCTTATAGAAAAAAATCAGGTATTACTCATAATGCACAAAATGCGTATTCATTTTTTAATACCTATCCTGAGCCACAGCAGTTTATATTTTTAAGTGCTCTGATGTTAAACCCCCTGTTAAACAACATGAGAATTTAAGTGTAGACAAATATTTAAAACAAGCCAATCTTTGAGGAAGAAGTAATGAGGTGGATTGTGGAGACCTTTTGACATATGAAAATACATGAATGTGCTTTTTTGATGCAAAAGTTGTTGAGATGCTCTGTCACAAACAGCATAGAACAAGCTCTGACACAGAAACTGAGGATTTTTAAACATTTGTCTTTCAACATTGTCAGCTTTAGTTCCTTGACATTTTATTTTCTGTGACAGAAGAATAGTTTTGTGACAGTTATTCAGCATTTAATTTGCAAGCTCACAAAGACCTGTAGCTGTGATGAGAACTCATGAACAAAAAACAGAAAGTATTTTACATTAAGGTTTTCAAATTTCCTGTCCTACTCAAATGTCTTGTCCTACTCCTATCTTCTCTCCTCACACACCTAGCTCCGCAACAGCATCCCTGTATCTTTTGAAGTTATCTTGTTGCTTAGTGTCTCTAAATTTTCCCTCGTGTCCAACACATTTCTGTATCAGTGGCCCCAGCTCATATATGTGTTGTACCAGGAACACCTACTTTGTTCACAAAGAGATGCCAGCTTGTTCTCTGTCATAACACCGGAGCAGTCTTGGAAGGCAATTCCATCCCTTCATACATTTAAGTTGCATTGTTATTTGTGTAAAGTAGCTATGTCTTATCTGCATAGAACTTTCTACCATGAATGATGCAAATAATACACTATTTTAGCAGCTCTTTTTCATTGTCATGGCAAAGATGTGATCCAAAACATTCGGAATAAACATGTCATGGCTCCAGAGAAAAGCTGCAGTCAGTCATGTTGGTGTACCACTGGTGCAAGTCTTTTCATACAAATATTGAAATAGCTGTCTATTTAAAAAAAAAAAATGTCACTGTCAGTTCAGACTTCCAAAAAATAGAAAAGAATGCCATTATACTTCTCGGTGACCATCTTGATGCAAACACAGCACCATAGTTAAGCCTATCCAAAGCACTGGTCTCAGTGTCAGATTCTTCTGTAAGTCTGTGTAAATGTGTTACACACCCAAATGTCTTGAATCTGACTTTAAAATGTTAGTTTTGAAAACAGTAGTGTTTGGTTTTCCATTAAATTGCTTTTTCACAAATGAAACTTGGTCTACATGACTAAATGGGAACAATAATTTGTAAGCTGCTGTGTATCTTCAGTTCACCAGCATCTTCCTGCTCCCAGAGCAGTTTAAAAACAAAAGCAAAATAGTGTCTTCACTGCTGGAAGTCGATACATGCTTCATTTAGAGCAGTTATTCCTATTATAATTTATTTCTGTGGAAAAAAAAAAAGATAATTCTATAATTAAGTGGCATATGTATTTTCTAATTTCTTGATAAAAATAATATTAAAAAGAGATTCAGTTATAAAAATAATATACTTTCTGAAAAGCATGTAAACTGGAAAATAACTTTCAGTTCTTCATCTTACTACCTGAAACAGAAGTTCTACCCCATAGAACTTGCTGTTAGAAATATTACTTGCATACTGAAAATATGTATCAAATTTAAGTTTACCTGTCCTGAAAATTGTATGAATCCTGGTATGGGTTACCATGAATACTGCCATGAGTACTGATGATACCTAAATGTACTTGCAGTAGTTAGCTTATTAGTATTCAGTTGATGGTTAGTAGGCGAAATGTAGCTTTGAAAGTAATCAAATCCTGTTGTGAATGAAAAATATAACCAATGAAAAATGACAAAAGAGTTGGGATGTAGTCTAATCATCTCCAAATTGGTAAATTAAGCACATATTTACCAGAATGTTTGTAATATTATTGTTTTATATTCACCAGTATTCAGACTAACTAATTTAAAGCTACTTAAGGGTATGTGTATTGAAACTGCAATAGAAGTATTGTGGCTATAAGCATGCTGTTTACATGAACTTTCCATATAAATTCAAATTGAAGGCATGAGTATTCATCAGAGTTTCCAGTCTCCTCAAAAGTAAGAAAATGTTCTTTAAGTTGCTGCAATTAAGAAGGTACATAATACATCTGCTGAGTTAAATTAAAGCTAGTGCTCATGTAAAGACAGAACATTAGGCTATTCTATGATAAAACATATTTGTCATGCTTCAAAGCTTATGATTTCCAGATAAATAGGCAGAGAATGTTGCATTGCTGAATCACTTAATGTTTTTGTTATATTGTTTGCTGAAACTGATAGATGAGTAAGGCAATTTAGAGCTGACATTTCTTGATGAAATCGCCTTTCATTTTCTCCTTTTGGTTTTGAGTTTTTAAATTAGGATGATCATACATGACTGAAGAATCTTTTCGTCACTCAGTATAACTTGTAACGAATTCATTATATTGTGAACATCAGTGTGTGCTGGGTAAGACTGTGTTAGTGTTGAGTTTATTGTTACAACTTTAATAATAAATTACAAAGCTTATTTGTCCTGCTAATCTATAGATTCATCTTCAAGAAGCTAAAAAATTACAGTGAAATAGTGCTTAACTACTGCTCAAAATTAATGTTTCAATACTTTGAGCCCAATTTAGACCTTTCCTGTGGGGATATACCCACACTGCTCCCTACTTCTCCATTTTTGTAGAAAATATAATTGTATAACTTTCTGCCAAATAAGTTTGTCAATGCAAAAAGTTAACATGAGTTAAAAAAAAAGATTTGGACAAATTCCTAGATAAAAAAAGAAAAAAAAACCCCAAAAATAAAGGCTAGAAAGCAGAGACATAATGCTTCTGAATCAGAACATCCCTAACCAGCAAATAATCTGGAGGCTTCAGATTATGCAATGGTTGCATTGCACTTCCTCACTTTTCCTTATACATTTGCTGTTGGACATCTGGGGAAAAGGTGTTGGATTCTGAACAGGTCTTTGGATTGGTTAGATTTTACTGTTCATGCATTCTCACCAAGTCAAGGTGGACAGGATGATATGAAATTTAGACATTTATTTATGAGGAAAAGTGATTGAAAACTTTTGTTACACAACCTTCAAGCAGATGTTTACTTGAATTAATTAGCATTAACTCAATGTATGATGTTGATTATGAGATGGAAAGGTAATAGGAATTTGTTCTTATTTTCCAGTAATTTATTGTTAATGGTATATTTCAATATAATGTTAACATTGGTCATTCACAAACCATGATACATTGTTGAAGTTTGTTTATGATTTGTAGCAACTATTAGGATAATTTGTTTTAAATCTATTGCATAACTATAAACTATTTTTGTTTAAGAAGATGGAATGGTTTTCAGTGAAGGTAGCTCATAAGTGCTGGTAAGAAGATGATTCCTTACGTATGAGTAAGGTCTTTTATTTGTCCCCAGTTCCTCAGTTTTGGGATTGAAGATGATGGATTCTATATCTCTTCATTTGATTCCTGCTCTGAGATGCTCAGTCTTTTAGCTCATTTCTGTTCAAGATAGAGTGCTCCTTCTCTAGAATGGATGACTGTCACTCTTGGGGTTTCATTCAGACTTGAGTCTGGTTTTCTGGTTTAGTCTGAGCATGGATGAGCCTCCACTGTCATGTTCAGAGTCCAGCTTATGTTTCCATGCTCTATTAACCTGCAAGAGAAGTGAAGATCTCATCTAAAGAGTATTTTGAAAAGGTGATGCAGTGCACAAGATAAATCGGCAGCCCTGAAGGATGCCAATTTTGTGTGCATACAAGATATGTGAAGACTTGAGCCTGAACTTATTCATAAAGGAAGTGGTGCTGCACAGTGCCTTTTGTGCCTCAGCCTTTTACAGCACCAAGGATCTTCCATTTGCAGCTGCCTTTCCATTGCAGCTGTATCACCCTTCACCAAAGCTTCTAGGCAGTGTTTGCCTTCCTGTCCTCATGCTCTTGGTCCCATACTGTTATTCTCATAGCCTTGTGCCTCCATACTGTGCTACTGCTCTTATGTCAGGGAGGTGACTGACACTGCTGTAAGAGTCCAGCCCTTTCACCAGCCTTTACTTGCATGTTTTTTTTGCAGCTTTTAGTTTGCATTAGGAGGAAGACAATTATTTGCCCAGCTTTCCCCAATAATAGCTAGCTAGTTTGCAACACCAGCCTCTGATCAAAAACTACTTCATTCAGGGCTAATGGCATCATAACAGGGGACAGGCATTAGGGAATTTGAACAGACCATGGGGAAATTTATGTGGTTTCTGTGGGAAAAGTAGTATGGTGCACCACCTGATAAACAGGAGAGGACACCTGGGAAAGGGTGCTTAATGGGGAAACCCTGGCAGGTGTCTTCCTGACTAGCCACTGGAGCTTTCCCTTTCCCCTTTTAATTTTCTCCTTTTGCTTTTACAGTTACCTTTCCCCCATTTTATGTTTTTATTTCTCCCATTGCCTTCTTTTTCCCCTAAATAAACTTTTATTGTTGGTCTTGATGCTGGTTGCCAGCTATAAACTTTGCAAGGAAGGGACATAGAGATGTTTATATACTTGCAAGGAGAAGTTTAGGTGAATAGATTGGTACATGGTCAATTTATACCTATGTAAATAGAAATTGTCTGATAACCCTAATTTTACTTACCTCGTTTTACTTCTTGGTCAAAGAGAAGTCATACATCTGCTGAGCATTTATTAAGTCAGCCTGAATTTACTCTTCTGGTTTATTTTCATGGGAGAATATCTCTATTCCACCAGATATCTCTTTTTCCTTCTCTATATGCTTTTCAGTTTGAATTTAGATTTTCTCAGTAAATGTGATCAGAATGTGCCCTCAGAAATCTCTCTATTTTGTAGTCCAAAGGTCATAATACTTCATCTCCTTTTTTGAAAAGCTTCAGTGATGTGTCCTAATTGTATTAAGCTCAGTCTGAAAATTTAATTTCCTGATACTTTTTGTAATGCTCATTATTACACTAAATCACAAAGGTTGGAAGGGACCTGTTGGTCAAAATAGAGTCAACATAGAATTTAGACTGTGTTGTTTAGGGATTAGTTCAATTCTGCCTAGAAAAGCTCCAAGGAAAGCAATTCTACAACTTCTCTAAACAATCATACCCCATACTTACTTAGCCTGATAGCACTTTTTCTTCTTTATGTTGAGTTATTAATGAATTATTAATTTCAATTAATGAGTATTTTCTCTCATTCTTGTGCCTGTGAAGAGCCTGGCTCCATCTTTTTGGTAAAGCTCTTCCTAGGCACTGACAGGCTGGTGTTAGGTCCCTGCTAAGGCTGCCTCATCTTCAGGATGAGCAGGTCCAGCTCTCACAGCTTTCATTTGGGCAAGTCCTTGAGCCCTTTCCAACTTTGACAGATTCTGGAGAAGCTTAATTCAGTTATTTGGAGCACCAAGACTGGATGCAGTATTCCAGATGAGGTCTAGGGCTTGAGTAAACTGAATACAAAGAACTTCACATTGGTAAATCTACCAAACAGTAAATAGCACCAAATTATAACAATCCAGGAATGAGACATTAGGGAGAACTTTACTGTCTTGCAACCATAAAATTAATTCAAGCTACTGTATGCTTTTAAGAATTTGTTATTGCAGCTTATGTGAAAACAAAGTTAATTTGATATTTCTTCTCAGGAAAGTTTTTGAATCATGTTATTTTGGAGTAGGCAAATAATTTGATATTGGAATTTTATTTTAAAACACTTTATATGCATTATTATATCTCCTTTATAGAAGCATATGAAGAAAATTATGTGACACAAACATTTTGTATGTCTAGGCATTTAATTATACAAAATTCTGATTACTCAAAATTTTGACAAGTTAACATTAAGTCTCCAGGGTATCTAACTATTGACCTAAACCTTGCTTTTACAAGAGGTGGGTGAACTGCAGGCATGAATGTAAGATTTCCAAGGAAAAAATTTAACCTAATTCAGAACTGGAAATAAGCAGCATGCACATAGTAATTATTTGGTGCATAAAATGTGTAAATTATTCATTTGTTTCATAGATTGATAGCTCTTCAGTTGTCCATATATAGGTTAGATCTAAAGCAATCTGTGGACAGTATAAAATACATAGAGTTGCCATTCCAATCTTTTGTGTTTCCCCTTTTGGCAGTCAATATAATCAACATTCATTAAAAAGTCATACTATTAGTTAAGCAGATTTTTGATATTGCATTTGGAGTTGAAGCTGTTTTAGTTGGGATATAAATAATTACTCTATATATGCTCTGAAAACATATTATAAATTGAAAGATCAGTGAGTTGAAATGGAAAATAATTTTCTACACCTGAAACACATCATAGTCCTCTAATGTGGTTTAGGTCTGTCCTCCTAACTGCCATAATCAGCACCAGGGATCTTGAAGGAGATTGCCATAGGATTCTTTTTGGCCTCAGTGTACTCAGTTTTCTTTCCATAAAAATCAGAGCAATTAGGAAGCAGCAGGGGACTGAAGTTGAATCTCATCCACAGGAATAGAGTGAAGACATAGTCAAGATGCAATCCTGTGGAAATCAGGACCACAGCCTACCAGAGTGAATAGTTCAGGGGGGAATCCAAGCCAAGGTATGAATCAGAGAAAGGTATTTTCATTTGTAGATTTAATTTGTATGTTTAATTTATGGATATCCACTGCAGTACTAGCCTAGCAGTCCCTTCCTCTTGCATATGTACATTCTGTGCTTGAAGGTGGACACTCTGCACTGTTGAACAGAGTGTAACAAAGAAAAGATAAGTAAATTTTTTTAGGGATGCTAGGTCTCCTATTTCAAACATATTAGTCTCCTATGAAGACTGTGAATGAAGAAACCACGTAAGGGAATATTCAACTGCTCATTTATTCTATGCCATCATATATACCTTGTCTTCCTCTCCATCTGGCTGTATGCTTTCACCTCATCCAAAAAAAAAAAAAAAAAAAAAAATTCTGTTATGAAAATATGGTTAAATATTGTTATCTTTACAACAGTTGGAACAAGGGCTCAAGGCTTCCTTTTGACTGAAAAGTGAAGTTAGCCTCTTGACCAAAAAATCCACTTACTAACTTCAGAAACTAGTGAAAAAGGGGACAGGTTTAATGTGATTAATGGGTGTGCAACCCTAGGTTTTTGTAGCATTTTAGTGAGATACATGTACTGGATCAGTATCAGCCTATTAATGTGATGAGACTTCCTTTAGGACTTTTGAGAGCTGATCAACCATTCTTCTTCCTTGTGCTAATGCACATCATTTATACTGATCCAGATTATGAAGAAAATTCAAGTTTCAAAAGAAGGTGAAAGGAAATGACATCTAAAAATTTGCTGAGGGTGACACTAATATTAACAGTATTAGGACCTTGACTGAAGACATCATAGATTTTATTTGTGTGTGAGGAATTTTGCAATTGACTATAATGAAATCAGGATGTCACCTTTGCATGTGAAGTTTTCACTTTGATGGGCTGTTTGTTGTTGAAACAGATCAGATTAAGAGGAGAGCTTGTGAGAGTCCTGTTCAAGGTGGAGATCTACTGAAGACATGCATGGAAGACTGTAATATATTCATTTCCTTCCTAGCTGGAGCAGAAATGGCATGATGCATGGAATCTGGGACTGCAGCTAGCAGCAGTTAATTGTTCTTCCTTAAGGCAAATCATAGAAGCTGATTCAATTTAGACAGACAGTCAAAGCAGTGGAGGAGATAAGAAAGTGTATAAAAGATAATTCCTGATTATTCTTTGTTGCCATCTTTTCCAAATTACCTTTAAATAAATTTAGCAGATTTTGGCATGCACTTTGGGTACATTTTCCCTACATCAAACTGTCTGCATGCTTCTATTCCCTCCCTCCATCACTAGTTTTCCTTAGTGATGCCTAAATATAAGTTTGTAGCTTCTTCAGTGTACTCTGATTACATGCAAACAGAGTGTGCTGGTATGCGTAGGAGATTTTTCTGGGTGTCTAGCAAATGAAATAATTTTTCTTTAGGCCACAGAGTAGCAACTGAGCTGGTTCCACAATTTCACTGCAATTTTTATGGCGAGTCTGTATACAATGCCTGTGAAAAATCTGGAAGGGCTTTGTTGAATTGACTTTGTAGTGACAAACTGAGTGTCATTTCTGACACAGCTTCACATGTACTTATCCTCAGAATGGTCATCCGTGCTTTTGGAGAGAGTTGCTGGGATGTTGGTTGCCTGTGGAGTCTGTGTGCATCATTTTTCCTCAATCTTTTTATTTCTGTAGAGTGTTTGTATTGCTGTTTTTGTAAAAAGAGACTGAGCTGGGAGAGACAGCAGGAGCCACAACTGAGAGTCTTTTTCAGCTGACATTTGGACCATAATTTAGGTTTTATGCATAGAAATGTCAGCTCAAAAGACACTTCTGTGTAGATAATGAAGCAACATAATAAATCCATTATCATGTTAAGAGAAAGGATATGGATTTTTTTCAGTGATTTGAGTCTAAATATTTCAGGAGAGAGAATTAAAAAAGGCTTTTTTTTTTTTGTATTTTAAGGCCATAAATATAATCAAAACAAATTAAAAGTAAACCACATTTAAAAAGGTTTTAAATTCTGCTTGCTTACTCTGATTGAGGGTGATTATCTTGCATAAAACTGATTACCTATGTGATATGTAACCTAAAGTAGTTTTCTTAAAATATCATAGGATTGCCTCATCTTTAGTTTCCCATTGCTGCATTATGTATATGGTCATTTTATATTACTCACCTCTGTGAAAAATAACCCTGTATAGCTCCTTGCACCAAGTATGTTGAAGTCAATATGATGAAAATAGCAAAATTTGTCATTTATGGTATGTGGATGAGAAGAGTGAATTTCTGAGTGAATGGGAAATGCACAGATAGGCAAGGCCAGAACTGGGGTCTAATATGTGTATCTTTTTTTGTTCATAATTGGGTTTTAAGTCCAACATCATAACAGGATGTGGACTATGTGCTAAGCACACATAAAGCAAAGCAAAGACAATTATTTTTCATCCTTAAAGCAGCTACTGTACATTGGCCCAATGATCTATCAGATTTTCGTATGTAGGCTGTTATTCTCTTGTCTACAGACTTTTCCCAGTAATGTTGCTGCTTCACATAGGCAAAGGAATAATTAACTCTACTGATCTTAACAGAACTGTTATTGCTGACACGTATCAAGGGAAAAGAAGAGAAAATCTGACTTGCGTCAGGTTGAAAATGTGTTAGCTATTGGCTCAGTCTAATTATACTGAATTAAATCTAACTGCATATCATCATACAGGCCCCAGAATTTTAATAGTAATTGAATTCTTGTAAGGTTATAAGGGTGATTTAAAAAAATAATGTAAATTCCGTGGAACTTTCTCTGTAAAAATTAAATTTCTGGAAAAAAAAAACACTGTTTAAAGAAAATAACCATTTTGGTGAGGAAGTTTTTGTCAGAAACCAGTAATTAAATATAGGGGATTAGCATGAATAGAAAATTAACCTCAAGGTTTTTCGCCTTTTTTATTTTATTATCTATTTCAGTAATTTATTATGTAATACTGAATTAGAAAAGTTTCATAATTTGTTACAAAAAAGGTACTACTAACAGTATCTCTGTTCTAAAAGATGACTGCTACAGCTGAATCCTTTGCCATTTACCCTGGTTGAATAGAATAGTGTTGGCTATGGCATTCCTAGAAGTAGAAGTGTAGATACAGTTTTTGTGTAGTAGATAGCTGAAGAAACAATTCTCTCTGAATGAGGATTTCACTTGGTTCTGACCATTTTGCAGCTGGTTAATTGCTTAAAGTGAAAGTAAAGCTGTAATGCATATGGACAGGCATAGCACTTGGTACTTGAAACCAGCTATGTTTCATTCTGCATCAGTCATTAAAAATTGTATTGATTAGATAATAAAACCAGTGCTTCTAGAAGAAATAAAGGGTAAATTAAGCAAAAAAAAAAAATCTTTTTTTTTTTCAATTTGCAATAGAGGAGGAGACTCTTTAATCTAGTAACTGCAATGTTATTCAATGCTGTGGTTCTCATTTCCTAATAGTAATAAATTAGAATTCTGTTATTTTAGTTTACATTGATTTTTCTTCTGCAATGCATCTGAAAATTAATAGAAGCTTTGCCTATTTTATTACAGTTGTGCAAAAAAAGAGGACAAATAAAAATTGCATGTAAGGATAAAGCCAGTAAAATCTTAATGTTTTAAATGGAAGTATTTCTGGGAAGCAAGTGGAAGCTTTGGAGTTTGATATAAAGGCTAACACAGGCAATTGGATTAGGCAAGTTCATCTTGGCTAATGGCAGCTGGAATCACTGTCTCTAATAGAGAATTATCACAGGAGAGCAATGGGAAGTGAACATGTAATTGAAGAAATCTCTATCTCCATCTTGCCTGCCATACCAACACCTTTGGTACCCTAGAAGAAAAAATCCCTTTCACATATCTATGAGATGTATCATGAGTGAGAAAAGTACTGAAAGATCAAAAAAAGAGAGTCTCAAAGTGAAAAATAAAAACCCAAACAAAAAAAAAAATCACATTTTTGTAATTTGAATACATATATGTTGACTGTGCTGGAAACGTATATAATATACAGACTTGAATAATTTATGCTTGGATAGACAATGACATCAAATAATAGCAAAGCCTGATTGTTTCTTTCTTTTTTTTGAAGGCACACTCTATTTTGGTGCTGAGTTCCTGATTAGAAGGAAAAATCTTTCATGTTCCAATGGAAATAAATTAGTTTTAGTATTATAATAGAATTTATTCACTATTGAGTGCATAATTCCTGGAACAAGAAAAAATCAACAGGAGAGCCCTCATTTCTGTGTAAGGTTGTAAAATCTACCATTTTGTTATAGAATGGGGTGTCTTTTCCCTTTTTTCTTAGTACTGGCCCACAGAAGGTAATTGCAGATTTTTTGTGTCTATAAGCATTGGGGACAGTTTGGATAACAGAACTGAATAACTCACTTAGAAGCTCAGTAAAGAAGCTGAAAGAAAGAAGGCACATTCAACATCTCACTTTTTGGAATAGTGAGTTAGAGTGAAGTTGTGCCCTTATAGAACCTGTAGCTCTTCATTCCTCTCTACCATAATTTGAAATGCAGTCAATTTAAATCTGCTGTTTGAGCAGCATGATTCATGCAGAAAGAATGTTTGTTTCTCATTCAGATTCCAATAATCCTCTTGTTACTATGTCCAGTGGGCATACATTCTATTTAGATAGAGTACTGTGACTGTGTTTAAGACATAGAATTCTATGCATGATTGTTCATAAAGACTGGGATTCATTTTCCTGCATGGAGAAATGTTAGATGCCACTCTAAAATGATGAATCTGAGTTTATTTGTGGGGAAATTATACTTAGTTGTAACACCAAGTAGGAACTTGTTTATAACTTTATATCCTCTAGATGCTCAGGGCTACATCCCAAGCTATGACAACTTCCTGTAGGCTCATCAAGATGGCTAAGCATTTTTAAGCATGCAAGGTGCTGGTTATATTGTCCAACAATCCAATTAATTTACTATTTATTTTCTTTCTTCTGAGTACTGCATTGCACCATATGCTGTGGAGAAGAGCATTGCAAGGTATCTTTGTCCCTTCTCAAACCCAATATAAAATATCTGATTAAAATAGTGATGAGAGGAAACATGTTACCCAGAGAACACAGCTGGCTGTTATATTGGTCTGGTGACTATGAAACCATGGGTGATTACAATGGTATTGCTCATACACAATAAGGGGACAACACTGAGCCAATATTGATACAGTCTGTGCTGGTACAAGACCTTCAAATGCATGATGGCTCTTCCTTTTGTGAGTAAGGGTATTCTTCCTTATGTTTTTTTTCCTCACAGCTTTTTCCCATTCCTTGTGGCAGCCTGAGTTCCAGTCAGTCTCGCAGCTCTGAACAGAAAGTCCTCTACCAACCACAGGCAGCCAGCATGGACAAGTCTTGGCTTAATTTTTTTCCTCTTTCTGGCCTGAATGATGTAGAATTTTGGATTATGGGCCTCTTGGTGATTCAGAATCAAGAGAGACAAAGGCAGAAGGAAAAAAGAAAAAAAGCTCTTTTTATGAGACAAGTCCTGCTATGCTCAGCACCCAAATCACCAAAACCTGCTGGATAAGTGAATTCTTCCCAGCTGTAAAACATGCACCAACCACCACTCAGCCTGCAACTTCTAGTGCTTCTTGTGTAATATTTATGGAAGTCCAGTTATAGGACAGGTGAATGTCTTTTTGTAGCCAGCCTTTGCTGGCAGGAAGGAGATGACCAGCAAACAGTTCGGTTGGCCAAACAGTCTTGACAGACTGAAAACAGCGAAGCTTGAACAGCACCCTTGCCATTGCTTAGCATGCAAGTGATTACTAGCTCACAGCACACAATTCTGGACCAGCCAAGTATAAAACTTGAAAATAAAGAATAAAGAGAGGCATGAGTGCTTTCTCAAGAGTCTTCCATACTTGGTGCTCCATCCTTCAACTTTTATAGTGAAGGATGCTTAAGCATCATGAGCACGTGCTCCTAGCATGGACAGTCAGCAGTTTTGGCCAGGTCCTGCCCATGTTACACATTCAAAACAGGAGTCTGATCATTTTCCTGCTCATGACCAGGAAAATAGGTCTAAACAATGTCTGAGGTGTTTAAAATATGAGGAAGTGAGCAGGTACTAAGAGACAGTAGTTGTGATGTTTTGCTTTCCAGACTGTGAAATACATACTGGATAGGAGACCTAGAGAGAAGAAAAAATTAAAGCAACTTGGTAATGCTCCAACTTTATTGTGTTTATTTCTAGAATGAGCTGAATAAGTGGCTCGAGACACTCAAGTTCCCTCCTTCACCATGGAGTGGACACTTGAAATGAACAGTTGTGTGCTCTGTTTGTTCATTACAATGCTGCTTCACTTGATAATCTGTCCCACTCATTGCCAGGAGAGAGCTGACATACCAACACCAGAAGTAGGACGGCTGTGTTTGGTCTGAAATCAAGCCTGGATGTCCTCCAATGTAAGAAGTTTTCAGGTATTTTTCTTTTTTAAGTAGAGAAGCATCTACTGAGTGACAGACAACAACTTGAGTAAAGAACAAGAATGTTGGGAGAGCTGGAGTCTCTAGGGTTGTGCTCTGGAGGCCACTGTAGTATCTGAATGCAGAGCTTAGTTGCCTATCTTGCATAGTGGAATTACAAGTCATTATTTGTAGGTGCACAGTTTGTGCTAACTGTGGGGAGTGGGGCTGCAGCTAAGCCTCATCCCCAGTGGGCTACAGCTGTGAAAAGCAGGTGAACAGTATTGAAAGCAATGAACCATGGAGTGCCCAGGTGTACTGACCCATCACCAAAGGGAACAGAAGGCACACAGGTGCAATGCATGAACATGAGGGGTATAAAAGCTTGGGCTAAAGAACAAGAAGGGCCAATGCTTGCAGCTTTCTGGAGTGGTATGGTGTGACTGCGTATCGTGGCTGTCTCAACTGCAATGTATGCTGTGACAATTATTTTCCTTGCAGCTGGGGAAAGCTTGTGTCTTCTCCTCCTGTTAGATACAGGTGGTATGATAGATCTGAATTCCCCTAATTCTTAGGACTGGCAAATGGGTATGTGTAACCTTTCACATCTGGCTTTTTATTCTGTTGAATCAGACTAAGTTACTTGTACATGTATCTAGCATGTACTTGTATTTTGGCATCTCTGAGATGATTGTCATGTAAGAACAAGTTTAGGAGTGAGATGTGGAAAGGGATTGTTCTGACTTCTTCAGGTGACAATTTCCATATTTTTACTGCTCAATCAGGTTCTCTAGCAAGTATCTAAAAGATCATGTATCCTTTAGGCAGAACATATATATCCTTATCCTTCAATTTCCTTTTTGCCCAACTGACAAGATTTAGTAGCTGTAGACACAAATTTAATCTAGTTCTTCCTTGTTATCTTAGGGGAAATCAGTGAGATCCAGGAAATTTGTCTGATGCCTCTGGTGAATTTGTTTCTATGCTGTGCCTCTGGTATGGGTCTGGAAGAAGGTCCTGAGGCAGGAAGAGGTAATCTGAAAGTAATTCTGGTCCTTCACTGAAGGCAACCCTAGGATTGACTACTAAGATTTGTGGCAGCCTCTCTGTGTTCTTCATGGAAGGGGCAAGTGTTACATGAAGTGCTCACCATTTCTGTATTTTACTGATGCTGAGCTTTTATAAACTTCAGTTTAGGATGTTTCCTTCTCCTAGAACACCTGACATTATTCATGATCCTGATGTATGGCATCTTAGTGAATTATAAATCCACATGTGGCTTTCCAAATGTGGTCACATATGGCTCCCAGATGTCCCCTTGCTATAAAATCTGCAGTATCCAGACCTGCGCCAAGGGATTTCCTTTAGAAATTAAATGTCTGTTTGTCTCATTTTCATACACGACCTTTGGTAGAGGCTTGTGAAGTGGGGAGGGGGGGGGATTGTGAAATATGATGGCTTGGCAATGTGGCAACAAACCTTTTAAATATTTTTCCTTGAATGTTTTTTTCTAGAAAGCTGCCTTTCAAAGGATATGTATGTCTTCTCAAATTGAACATTTTAGAAATTAGGGGAACACAAAGTATTTGACAAGTGTTATGGAACATCTCACATCCATGAGACCATCATTGAAGGACTTGTTAATGTCTCTGCTGCTTCTCTGTAGCTCCAAGGGGCTGTACACTGCTGTCTTAAGAGATCCTCTTTTCTCTGTTCAGAGTTATCATAACAAGTAATCCTTTCTCCTGTGGCATTTATAGATCCCTTCTGCCAACTCTCATTTAGATTTTATACACCATCAAATGTTGATATGCAGGTTATGAGATGAAAAATGGCCACAATTTAGCCTCTAAAAATGGCATAGATAAGTGACAGCACAAAGCTTTCTGAGCTTAAATCAGACTTATGCACCTAAATAATTTAAGACTCTTCTTAACAGTTTTCTTAGTTTTATAAGAGAAAATTCACCTACAGTTACTAGGAAATAAACAGTAAGCATGTAAACCAATTAAAAAGAAAGTGTTGCTTTACTTCTTTCTTCCAAGTGAACTTTTAATTTTCTGGATGAATGCTTTTTCCAAAATACAACTTTTGTTTCAAATTCCTCTTTCTAACTACCTGTTTTAGCAAGCATCTTTCTCCTAACTCACTTCTTTGTGCTATGTTGTTTCTTGAAAGGATTGTAGAAGAACTCTTGCTGTGGTCACAATTCCCTAGAGCAATTTCCACAGCATTTTGCCTTTATATCACAGTTGTTTCTCTGAGTTGTTGCACCAAGCTGGATTACTTTTTCAGTATTTGTGGTTAGAACACTCATAGGTATTTCTCTTCTCAGGTACTCACTCCACAAGGCCATGAAGACTTTTTTTCCTCATCATTAGTAAGCCCAGTATTTTCTTTAGAACTCTTTCCATAGCTGCAGTTTTGACTACTGCACCTTTTTCACTTGATTTATAAAATCACAGATTTAAAAAATGGTTAGGGTTGGAAGGGACCTTAAAGATCATCTGCTCCAACCCCCCCTGCCATGAGCAGGGACTCCTTCCACTAGACAAGGTTTACTCAGAGCCCCATCCAGCCTGGCCTTGAACACTTCCAGAGCTGGGGCATCCACAACTTCTCTGGTCAATCCATTCCAGTGCCTCAGTACCCTTATAATAAAGAGCTTCTTCCTAATGTCTAATGTAAACCTACACTCTTTCAGTTTGAACCCATTCCCTCTTGTCCTGTCACTACATATTCTTGTAATAAGTCCCTCTCCATCTTTCTCATAGGCTCCCTTCAGGTACTGGAAGGCCACAGTTAGGTTACCCTGAAGCTTTCTCTTCTCCAGGCTGAACAATCCTAATTATCCCACATTTCCTTCTAGGAGATGTCTTCTGATGCCTTTAAGTTTTAGCTTTGATATATTTCAGATTTTGTGCTGCCTAGGGGTGTAGCTCTGAGGTTCATATTAAGTATCTATAAGCTCCCTTCACAGAGTAGGAAGACAAAACAATTATTTTCCTGTTTGAGACCAAGGACAACCATTATGAGCTTCAGGTCAAAGAGTATAAACAACAGGGGACTGAAAAAGAGAAAACAAGGAGGATGGGACTTCATAACCTAAAGCTATGATTGGACAATTAACTCCAATCTGCAAATGGACCAAAACTTATGAAAGTATGAGACCTCATGACTTATCATCCATTTTGTGACTCTTTTGGGTCCATCTTGGGTGTAGCCCAGGCCAGGCTCTTGTACTGCCCAAAGTGTGTTCTTTAAGGC
The DNA here is from genome assembly GCF_050655825.1 of Lonchura striata. NCBI lineage: Eukaryota > Metazoa > Chordata > Aves > Passeriformes > Estrildidae > Lonchura > Lonchura striata. Next base: position 30,211,528 of record NC_140704.1, read on the forward strand.
TTTTTAATAAGTATCTACTTTATTCTCCTAGCTCTGTCTAGTCTCTGTTCCAGATCAGCCTCTCAAGGCATCACTTCCATCCTTCTAATCATCTTTTTGGGCCTCCTCTAGAGTAATTTCAACAGATTAATGTCCTCCCTGTGCTGAGCATCCCAGAACTGAATGCTTCATTTCAGGTGGGATCTCATGAGAATGAAATAAAGGGGCAGAATCACCTCCACTGACCAGCTGCCAATGCTTCTTTGGATTGATTCACAGGCCTTTAAACTGAACTTCTTCTTTCTAAGATACATGTCATACTTGCTAAAAATCAAATTAATGTAATTGAAAGAAACAGTCTCAGCAGTAATGTATGCCTAAAACTGTGTGCGGCAAAGCCACATTTGCTAAATAAAAGTTTTGAGCTGTTATTAAAATGTGGTGGAAAGGATTAAATAAGTTATTGCACATATATATTATTGTAATAACTATATTACAATATACTTGTAATGATATTACAATATATGCAAGAATATAACATATAGTATATGTAATAATACATTATTATGTACAGATATATACATATACATACATGCAGTATTTTTGAATACAATGTATTTGTTCATATGTACTGAAATAATTTCTTCTCTGCACAATTTATGTTCATGGATTTTCACATTTATTTTAAATACTCACATAGGTGAAAGCTGTCGTACACCTAGCACTAGCAAATGGCATGCAGTAAGCAAGTTACAGTCAGTATCTGAATTTCTTATATACTGTGAATTTATCTTATCAGAGATAAATGTGTCTGTTAAACCTAGGCATATATTCTGAAATTTAGTCCTTTAAAATTTCAATTTCATAATTTAGATCTTAGTCCTCCTCAGCATGTACTGAAGTAACAGAGCAACTGCAGGCTGATGCCTTTCAAAGTACCTGTGGCAGATACTAGACTTCAGCTCTCTGTAGAAGTAGAACTGTACCTGCCTAAATTTCAAGATGCTTACCCTGCTGTTTTTGATCTTTTCCTGTCAGCTTGATTATAGTGGTATTCTTTGAAGACTTACTCAGTGATTTCAGTTTTTTAAAATATAGGGAGACTAAATACGTTTTCTCTAATAATCTTGGTAGAAACTGTGTGCTCAAAACAAAGATTGCACTGTTTGAGAATTTTATCTGTTTTTTTAAACTAAAAAGATCTGTTGAAGAGAATAACGATGACATATCTAGATGACAAGCTCTTAGATTTACTTTTTGGATTTCAGTTTTCTTTTATGCTTTTTCTTTAAGTGATGAATGTGAGTCATGCGAGATGAACAAACCCTTTTAATATTCATATGTTTCAGCAACAGTGGAAGCACAGTAGTCAACAAAAAAAAAACTTAGATGGGGCAAGGCAAATCTTAACATTCGGTGACAGCAATGGGCAATGTTGAAGTGAGTGGATTTTTAAAAATCAGAATAACAGATGGGCAGCTGGGAAAAGCATCCAAAAGGGATCATCTTAGATGTATTATTAGCAAATAAATAGATGGACAGACATGTGAAAACATATTACAGGAAAAAAAATTACATTAATATACAGATTTACTCTTTTGCTGTCGATGGACATATGTTGACATTGATAACCAGGCAAAATATTTTCATGGTTGAAACAGATTAGAGAAGCCAAGGTAGGAAGTGGTGCTGAATGAACACCTGGGGCACTCAACAGTTTGGATATATATTGTCTATGAATGAAAATGTGCCAGTACAGAGAGGAATTAGGGAAAGTTGTTAAAGCATGACCCAAGGAACAAAATTATTTGAATTAATTGATTGTGTATAACACTAAAGCTCTTTCTCATTTTGAGAAAGTGGAGCTGTAGCTTTAAATGCCACTCTTTCAGGATGAAGGTTTTACTCTGGCCAGTAATAGTAAAATAGGAAACAGTAATAGTACATATTTTTAATTAAAGAAGCTGTTATAGTCTGTAATATACTTTCTTTGGCAGAGGCTGGCATTTAATTCTGACTTCTGTACCTAAACAAAGGTAGTGAAAATATCTTCATTCCATGGAAAAGGTGTCTTTCTTACTGACAGTACTAGCAGATATTCCTAACTTGAAAAAGGTCAAGAAATTCTATCATTTTTCTATCTGAACATCATGCCTAATTTCCTTGCTATATGTGGTGCATCATGAAAAAACCCTTGTATTTCTGGTATCTTATCAGTATCAGGAAGAAAGACAAAAAACTTATTCTTGGGTCTTGGCACATTTTTTTTTGTCTGCACCAGAAGACCTTTCATTTTTCTTAAGGTAAGAATAAAAAAAATAAAACTTTGAAAGAGGTGATAAATATTGCTACTTTTTTTATTGCCCAGCATTTGAACTGTGTCAATAAATATTAAAATATTATTGAATGGAAGCAGAAGGACATTCCTATATATTTCAGCAGGACTGAATTTTTATTATTGCATTGATAAATATATTTGGCACTTCTGCTGAAGTAGAAATGTTTGCTATCTTGCTCTATTTAAATTTTAAAAAGTACATGAAACCAAGAGTTCTTTGATTTGCCTACTTCCTGAGTTGCCTTGCAGCTCTTTATTTTGTTTTTTTGTTTTTTTTTTTTCCTATTCCCCTTGCTCCCAGATGATGCTTTCAAACTTACATTTATTTCTGAATTGAAATTCTGCTTTCCTGTAAACCATTCTAACTTTTACTTAGTGCTTCTTTACCTTGTCTCTTTATCATAGTAACTGGCTATTTTAGCTGAAGGCATGTCTTGGGGTAAAGTTCAGTTCCTTGCATCATCTCTGGCAGCCTAGCAAGTTCTCTTACCATGTCCTCTTCTGTCTCCTGTTCTTTTTCGCAGCTTCTGGGCAATTTTTTCTTGACTGGCTGCAACTGAACCTTTTTACCTGCCTCTAGGAAATGGATATTCTTCCGAGTTCTACTAAAAAAGAGGGATTGAATACATAACATGCCAGGTTTATAAGGCTTTGTCAGTTATGGTGAGAGAGGACCTTCTTTTTGATTTTCCTAGGCATTAAAAAAAATCCAAACTTTGCAAGGTGATTAAACAGTATTAATGGACTAGTGCAATGCATGTGCTGCATAGTTGCAGCATCTGTACAGCTTTTTCTTAGCCCTGAAAAGTGAAAAGGCTGTGTGCTGTTAACTTTTATCCGAATAGGTTCAGTTGTGTGTTTGTAGAGTTTCTTGTAGCAGTGCAGAAAAACAATAAACAACTGATAAGACTTTGCTTCATATTAGTAGCTGTTTTATCAATATTTAGGTGTTTTGTCAGTACTAAATCTCAAACCAACATCTTGAAATAACAACTTCAGATTATTAGTGGAAGCATCAACTAGTCTTTCTTTTTGCTTATTCAAAAATGTTCGTAAAAGTGGGCTTAGAATTGTTGAATGGTTTGGGTTGGAAGTGGACTTTGAAGATCATCTAATTCCAACACCTGTGACAGTGACATAGGCAGAGACATATTTTACAAGATCAGGTTGCTGAAAGCCATATCCAACCTAAATTTAATGATGGAGCATCCATAACCCTCCTGGACAACGTCTTCCAGCATCTCATTACCCTCTTCATAAAGAATTACTTCCTTAAGTCCAACCTACCCTCTTTCAGTTTCAAACCATTGCCCATGCCCTGTCACTACATGTCTTGGTAAAAAGCTTTTCTGATCTTTCCTGTAAGTCTCCCTTATATATACTGATGGTCTGCAGTAACGTCTCTCTTAACTTCCTCATATGTCGTAATATCAATTCTATGAAGCCAATTCTTCATTTTACTAGGAAGTCAGGTTGTGAACTAGTGCCAAAATAGCTGAATACTTAATAAATGTCTCTCTGTAGGCAAGTAGAAAGTAACTTTACATTTTTATTTTGGTTTCAATTTCACTACATCACTCATTTTCTTATACTTGATACAATAATTGGAAAAATCTTCAGTCACAAATGCTGGCTATGTCTTCCTAGTCTTACTCAATGTTGTGCTAGCCTAGAGATGCTTGAAAATAAAGCTACATTTGCCTTGTTACTGTTTTTGGAGCCTGAAATGACCTGAGATTTGGCTCAGGCAAAATTTGAGTGGGTTTTGAAAGGAGGTGACGTGACTGCATTCATTTTTTGGGAAACCTCATCCGGTCTTATACGGGCTATTTTAGCCACAAGTTTATGGTTAGGGATTTTTATGTTCATGAGGAAAGTAGTTTCTTCCAGCTGTGGGACAGTGGAGTTGTTCTATAATTTACTTGCTTTAAGCTCAAATTTTATATTGCCAATAAAGCATAGTTGAACAAAGAGCTTTCTTATTATGATTGTCTGTACCTTTAAGTTGTCTGTCTTTATTAAATAAATAGTTTTAATTATTTAGTAACTAAGTGGGTTAGGCATTTTTTACTAGGTACAGCAAATTTTTCTGTTTTGGTTTCTTTCAAATTTTTACTTTGTGTAGTTCTGTTTAGACAAATCTAACCATGAGGGTATTCATGTGTCTGAAAGTCAAGAAAAATTTAATTACCATACTATTAAAGTTTAAAAATAAAATAAAAATTATAGTAATATCTTTATACTAAGTAAAAAGCCCCTTGGTTTTACTGGAAAATATTTCAATGTGATATTTATTTACCAGTCTGTGGTATGACATGCATAATGTTCTCAAACATAGTGATGCAGCTTGTGTTGAAATTGTTTCTAGTTGTAATTTCTGTATGGTTGGTGTTGTAACAAAAAAAATGAACTAGGTATCTGCAGTGAGGAGTCTGCAGCAGGAAGTATGCAGCTGTATGAGCAGTTGTGGACTGTGGACAGGTTGTTGGGACTTTGCCAGTAAAAATAACAGAAAATCTTTTCCTGTTTGTGTATCTGGACTTACTTGCTAAAAGAATTTGGCAGCAAATCCAAATGTAACAATAAAATTTTAATTATATACTCTTATGCTTCTTTTTGTGGGAAAAAATATAGGGCTGCTTTCATTAATGTCTCTTTTACTATGGAAGTATGGTTACCAAAGTGACTTTTGCTTGAATGGGAGGTGACAGCTCATTTGGATACATATCTGATTTTTATATAGAAAAAAAAAGTTGTGTTTCTCTCAATTTAAAACTTGGATTTTCCTAAAAGTGGAAAAAGTGGACTGTTAAATTCTATACTGAATATCTTGTAAATTCCTAAACCCCCTTTACTTTCTGGTGCACTCACAAGCACTGTACATGTGCTCCTCTCTTAATTTCAGTACATGCAGAATTTACTTAAATATTTGTACTTGGAATGACAATCTATAACTCCTTTTTTGGTGGCATTTTTCTTTGTTTGGTGTTTGGTTGGTTTTTTTATTTTTTTCCTTACTACTGGAAGATCCCTCTTGCTCGAAGTTACATAGACAATATAGGAAAGTTACCTTCCACATTCCTTACCCCAGCCATGTTCTGGAAGCTCAGTTCTGTTCCACTTCCCCCATTTATTGTGTCCCTTCCTGCCTCCCTGCCTTTGCTGAACCATTTGTGCACTTTCCTTTGAGTCCCAAAGGCTTAAGCAATGTCCTATTTATTTGATGTTAGTTTTGTTTATATTAGTTTGACAAGTGATGGTTGGACTTAGAATTGTTTCTGCAACCTGAAAGTAATTTTTTAAGGACGACATATTTGTCTTTCAGTTTCAAATTCTATTGGCCTCTTAATGTTATGCAGCAGGAATCAAAAACACTGCATTATCTTAAGTTTGTGATTAACATGATGGATTTGGATAAGTCACAGATTTAGTGCTATGTATCTTCCCTGCTAAGAAAGGGATGAGTACTCATTTCTTTGCATAAAAAAAAAACAAACCAACAAACTTTAGCTATTCTTTAACCTCTTTTAGAGGTAGCAACAAGAGAAATGGTCTCATTGAAGCATGAAATGATTCTGTGATTCTGTTTGACTGGTTGACATCTGCATCTTCTCCAAGCTGAACAAACCAGGTGACCTCAGCTGCTCTTACAAGGCAAGACTTAGTCTTGTCCTCAAGGCCTTTCACCATCTTGGTCCCCTCCTCTAGATACATTCTAATAACTTAATGTCCTTCTTATACTGAGGTACTTAAACTAGTACACAGTTCACATCCCTCAACCAGCTGTTGATGCTGTGCTTGATGCTCTCCAGGAACCTTTTGGCTTCTTGGATATACCATTGATATATAAATTCAACTTGCTACTGACCAGGACCCTCAGGTCTCTTTCCTGGCTGCTCACAAATGGATATTCAGAATGCTGATGCTGAAAAAATATGAAGAAAAATAACTAAGCTTTTAATATATTCAAGCAACATCTTTGTATGTTTCATGTATTTGTGATGGCAGGTGCAATGTTCTGCATTGCAAGTGTTCACCAAAACCATCAAGTTTTTAATTCCAACTGTTTTCATCCAGTCAGGGTTGATGAAAAAGCATTGAGTCATCCTCAGACCTGGTTTAGCTTGTGGTGCTTTTGTTTTCACTAGAATCAAGTACAACATTTTTTGTATGGGCCTAGAAAGATTTTTGGGTTTTTTTGTTTGTGTGTATTTTCTTGGTTTTTTTTTTTTCTTTATTTTTTTTTAACACCCCAAGTAGTCAAGAAACTTGTGATTTTATCTTGAGGTGATTTTTCTTTGTCTTGAAATCTGTAATTCAAAAATGAATTTGAGTGTTGAAGGAAGAAGCCCACACAGATAAAACTGAATTGATGGTGCATGAGTACCTTCCACAGTTGTAATCCTAACAAGAAGGGAAACTGAGTCAGTTGATAAGAAGTCCATTATTTTTTGTATGTATGTATCTAGATGCAAAAGGGCATGGATCCAGAATTCATTTTATTAGATTGGGAGATTTACCTGTAGTTTGTTGCTAGGTATAAATTTAAAAATTTTTTTGGAACTTATAGTGATATTTATGTCTGATATTTACAAAGGTGTAAGCTTCCTTGTAATTAAGTGTAGGTACAAAAAAAAATCATTGACAATCATTGCAAGTATATACATCCATATGTCTGATGGGGGCAAAAAGATAGATGGTTGATTTTGTTTATTGTGTCTTACTTTATATGCTCAACCCTCAGACACTGAGCAAGAGTGGACAAGAGCTTGCTCAGAATGTGGGTTGTGTTGAACTTCCCCCTCTCCTGCAAGACTTACTTTCCATGAGTTTCATGAACATCATGAAAGTCATTATTTTGTCCTACTGCTAAATACACTCTTGTAGTGGAGGTCAGAATTTTCATAAAAGTTCTGATTTATGAGTTGAATTGATCACCCAGCTGCATTCAGAAGTCTCTTGCATTGCTGTCAAGTTCTAGTAGGAAAGATGTACTCTAATATTAATTTATAAATTATCAAATATATAGTTTATTTTTTCCCAGTAACCTTGGTGAAATCACAGAAAACTAATTGAGCATGAAAATAAATTTCAGTCTTCAACCTGTGATCCAATTTAACTGCCTGATACAGAGAGTCTGTTTTCTTGATTGGTATTCCACTGCTTGGTTTGTATTCCACTGCTGAAAATGCCAAAGTATTAATCAAACTTCCATGTATCATTTAGTCTCTGCTGAATCATACTCTTAAAACATGTCAGTTTAGAATTAATCCTTGTCTTGTGAAATCAAGTAAAGCTCTACAGTAAAGAAATCTATTGTCAGAGGACACTTAGTGTAAATGTTCTTCAAAGCATCAGCTGCAGTGAAAGGTTTACTTTCTTGTAAGACAAGCTTTACATTTGTTACTTACCAAACACTGCAAATAACGATTTTAGCAATTAAAGACTTTGTGATAATAGTTCTTTAAAATTGGAAAGACAAAATTGGAGTCTAATGTATCTAGAAGCTAGTGTAAAGCAAACTTGTCAAATCTTTGATAAATTTCAATGACAGCAAAAAGTAGCTTTTCTTGTGGGGTAAGTTTTCATACAGTAATTAAGCTTATATGTTCTTTGGCCATCTATAGCTTTTCCTGAGGAAAATTTGACTGAAGCTTTTTCTTTAGTGAACAGAAAACTACTTGACTGTTTAGCAACAGAAGCTAAAGGAATCTTTATGTTTATAAAGACAAAAATCATTTTGCTGCTAAGCAGATAAGCCCACTTTTCCATCATAGATTTAAATGGAAAATTTTGACTCATCTCAGTTACTTTTAATGCATGAAATAACATTGGACATCAATCATCTCATGTAATGAATCACAACTATGAAAAATTTACATGGAGAAGTTGCTTCTATTTCCTTCTAAATTTGCTGATAGCTTCTATGTACCTATAGACCCTCTCCTGTGTCAATTCTCTTATTAATGTGATTTTATCACTTTGTAAAAATCTTAAGGATATCAATCTCCAATCATCACTGTGCTTGGTGCCTGCACTATGCCCTGTTTTCCTCTCTGTCCCGTTTGCAAGGTCTTTGCAGGAGGAATTCTTTCAAGTGCTACATGCACACAAAATGATGTTTTCACATGGAGACTCTGTATTACATAATGGAAATAGCTGACTAATTCCTGTAGGTGATTGCCATGATTCCTGGACTGTGTTTCACCTGTTTGGAGGTGAGTCTGTTTCTTTGTATTCTGGGGACTCCTGACCTAAACTTAAATTGTTGTGAGTTTGTATTTTCTGTAGCTTACTCCTTTGTAATATCCACTTTTCTGGAAAATTTTTTGTCACATACAAGTGAGAATTACTGACAATCCAAATGGATTACTATCTGTATATGCTTGCAGGTTTGAAGTTCTTTGCTTTATGTTTCTTCAAATATTTGTTTCTCAGATTACTATTTTAAGACTAATAAGTGATAAAAAGCAGAATGTATTTCAGAATACTTTTCTTCCTGAAATGATGCCTCATATCATAAGTGGCTAAGACTTCCCAAAAATCAGAAATATATTAATACAATTACTTACCTGTAGATGAAGTAACACTTGTACAGCTTTTTGAATATGCCTGTCACTGAAGTAATGCATCTGAGACTGGATAGAAAATGGTGCACATGAGAAGGTCATGTCTGAGACCTGTGTTTTGAAGCCCACAGAAATTTACTAGTTCAAGGCTGTTGAGGCATACTGTTCCCTATTTGACATTTCAAAAAGGTTTTGATAACTTTTAGATTTAAATTAAATTAGATTAGTTATTTAGTAAATTAAGTTAGTTTTAAATAACAGAGCATTGAATGTTGTACTAAATGGTTGAAATCCTGGATTGGACAGCTAGGTTATAATTTTATGGAAGTAGCAAAAAAAAAAAGTGATTCAGAAGAAACCAAAGAGAGGTTTGTAGTCTCTGTGGAAGGGCTGGAGAGCAGCAGAATATTATGCTGATTTATCCTGAGGTTTGTCTGGATTCATTCAAACCAAGTGTTAAAGCAAAACTTAGAGACGTATTGTGTTCTAAAGGAACTGTTTGCAAATCAGGTGCTCTTGAATATGGTTATCCATTCTAATATCTATGTGTAAACATATAATCTAACAAGAATATGGATTTTTCAGGGGTATTTTGATATAACTTCACTCTAGCCTTTTTAAAGGCAATGGTGATATTCCCAAGTGCTTTTGATCACATCATGTCACAATGATCATTGCATACCAAGGAAGGTTTTGGTGAGGGAGAGAGTATGTCCTTTTGTCATAAAATCAGAAAAAAAAAATTACTGAATTCAAACAACTTTACTGAAAGTAAATTTTTGTGGATTCCAAATTAAACTTTTATAATGTCAGAGGAAGTTTATACATGAAGTTGCTCTTGTAAAATTTTATTATATTTTTTATTTTTAACCTAACCATCACATATTCTCAAGTTTTCTTTAACAGCTGGAAGGGAAAGCAAGACTGATTCCTTCAGAGAACCATTCAGATCACAGGCCAGCCATCAGAAAATGCCTTTGGGGGCTTTCCCTTCTAGATAAGTAATCTCTTTGAGGCTGATAATTCTTGTTTCATGAGAGGTGTTCTGTTATTCTAAACTAGTACAATGTTGCGGAAATGCAAAAGTGTTTTTTTGTGTGAAAGAAGTTTTGATGTTCTGATAGCTTCTAGTTACTGAGTCCCACTATGGTAAATATTCAGATGCTGTGCATCTCAGATTAAATTCAAAACATAAGAAACATAAACTAGTTGTCTATCTTTGTGAAAAGATAGAGTAAAATAAAGAATAGAGGAAAATTGTGTTGCTATCTCTAGTTCTTAATGAGTGGCTGTATATAAAGTCCCACACCATGCAACAGGGTCAATAACAGCTGAAATAAAATTCAGTTAAAAAAAAAAAGAAGGGGTTGAGAGAGAGTTAGTTAGTTTTCATCTGGTGAAAAGGCAAACATAAACCAAAGAAGTACTGTGAATTACATATCATATGCTCAAAGGGTTGCAGAAGTGTTCTGTTCATGGTCTACTTCTTGTCCCTTTGAAAGAAAGCTTGTAGTTCTAGTGCACTGAACTATATTGGTTTACCTGAACCCGTGGGAAAAGTTATATTCTGATGTAATGCTTACCTATGTAATTTTTTTGTTTTGTGTACAACTATTTATTGAGAATGTGTTTGGTAGCATTTTTTAATTATTCCATGTGTATGCAGACATAGAATAAACAGTCTGCATCCTTCTCTCCATCCCTCTACTGTAACACATTGTTAATAGTTTTCATGGGTTAAAATTACACTTAATCTCAGGCATTTTTAGGGAAATAGATGTTCTTGGAGACACAGCAGGCAGAGATGGGTAAGAGTATGCACAGCAGGGTTGTTTGTTTTCACATTACTTGAAAGGGTGGGTTTTGGGATCTTTAATTTCTTTTTTGTTTTAATTGCCAGTGATTAGGTTATTAATGATGATTGATAATAAATTACTGATGATTGAAGTGTGACCTCCCTGATATGCTCTCTGAATAATGCACAGTATAGCTCCATAGAGCAGAGCTCACGGTGCTCCTGTAAGTCTGTACTCAGCTGTCACTTAACTTTGCCTTTGCTTACCACAGAAGTTCACTTAAAGTTTTTCAAAGGCAAATTAAAAAATTTAGAAAGCATTTCTAAATTGAGTGCATGAGTTGTCTGATGGTTTCTTGCCAGGAGCTTAGATAATTAGTTTTGATAGTGCTGGATAAGAGTCAAAATAAAAGACACTTAGAATTTGTGATTCCCTTCAAAGTAATCTGGGCTCTGTAACTTTTTGTTGTGGCTCACTTTGTCTAGCTTTTTGAGCAGTTTTAAGAGACAGATTCTTTCTCCCCGTTGTATTCATCTGGTGGAAGTTTCTCCACAGTCATGCATGAGGTGAGAGGACTGTACCCACTTACACAAAGAACAGTCCTTGTAGGTTGTATGAGTCTTGTGTGTTCTTCAGTGTCTTGTGGCAGAATGGCTGAGGCTGGAAAGCATTTCTAGGAATTTTATAATTCAATCACAGTGAACAAAGCACAGTCAGCTACAGTAGACTGGCCAAAGCCCTTTTCACTTGAGTTTTGAATATCTCCAAGGATGGAGATGACATCTGGACAACCTGTTCCAGTGAAAAAGGGTTTTTTTTTTTTTTTTTTACTTATGTACTTCATGAACTCTGAATTTTAATTTTGTTTTTTCTCTATAAGAAGTTGTTTTTGTTTTCAGTACTAATTAAAATCAGGCATAATTAAAAAAAATCAAAATGAAGACCCAAACAGGCCTGTCTCATTTTTTTCTTCTATGAAAGCATCATGTAGGCCAGTCCCTCACCTTCTGTGGTATCTCCTACTGCCTGGTTGTACTTGATACAGGCCAAATCTTGTACATCAGTTCTACTTTGGGAGGGCACATCTGGATGCGCTCACTTTTTAATTCAGACAAGGGGCTGGCATGAAAAAGGAGGACAGGACAACTTAAGCTACAGCAGTATTTCTGCAGTATTTCTGTGGAGAACAAGTTCCAAATCCTGATTGAGGTTGAAAGAAAGAAAGGTTGTTTGGTTTTTTTTTAAGCTATATTGTATTTCTAACTGATTTCACTGGGAAACAGAGCAGAAGCTTGTGCCAATTTTGTAACTGGCATAGCAGAAGTCCAGCCAGCAGCTTAGCAGCACATTATTTAATCCTGTTGATTGAGGCCTTGGATTCTTTTTTGGTGGAAGACATCATCTTTCTTGATTTTCAGAGAACTTGTTTGCTTTATCTCTGTAGTCTGCAGTGAATGTAAAAGAGATTGTTGAAATAGCTGTATGGCTTTATTGCTTGGTTTAAAATGTTTCAGGAAGGAGGGTTTGTTTTACTGGACAGAAGTCTGAGCCTCTCACAACTGTGTGAGCCATGTGCTCACAGCATGTGTGAGGTCTAACACTGCTTAATATGGCATATGAGTAATTGCTAAAATGCAGTGATTTCACTTATTGGTTAAAATAAATATTTGCATGTTAGAAGTATAGCTGAGAATTCTTTACATATTCTGTGAGATGGACTTTTCTGTTAGGCACATCAAAAATTAGTTCTTTGGGGAAATGAAAAGAGTATGATACTCCAGTACTTGCTGCTGGAGTGGTTCTTTAATACTTTACCTTCAAAGATATGTACTGCAAAATTGTTACAGACTTCAAAAGTCTTTAAGTAGATACCTAATTAAGAGTAAGATGCCCGAATACTGTATGGTAAAATACTTAATTCTGCACTGAGCTCTGGATTCTGAAGGCTTTGCTGTGAAACCACTAAATTCCCACTGGAAGCAGTTATATACCCCAATGTCTACTGGACTAGGCTTTGGTCTTTTTACTGCAAGTAAATCTGCACTGTATTCACTGCATGATTGCATGTGCTGCTAATGTCCTGGTTTTGCTTTAGCTTCAACTTATTAAACATTTGTAAACCCATTATAATAGCCATTTGCTTTCTGAACTGATGTCTTTAAGTACTTTGTCTTGGAATTCACACCGTTCCTTAACATCTTACCATGTTTTCCATATGTCAGATTACTTCCTAATCAAATTTAGAAGTTTGATACAAGGTTAGAAGGGTTTGATTTGGCACTCTGGATTTGGCTTATATGGGCGCAAATCACCTCAGTAAAAGTTCATTGTGATTTGTCTTCCGGTCATTATGTTGTAGTAGATTTATTATTTTTTCTAAGATCTATAGCTTGGTGTCTTAATGTGATTTTCATTAGGTCCTGTATGAATATCTATTCAACATTTTTCTTTTGAAAAATATATTTCATTTAGAAAGATGTATTCTTCTTTTTAAGTGTCATGCTGTTCATATTCCAGAAAGAACAGCTACTGTTCTTTTGTTTTTTTATTTTTCATTTTGTTTTAAAGCTTTCATATTTATTTTAATTGAGCTTTTTGCTGAACTGTTTATTGGACAACAGAATTTGTACTAATTCTTAGAGCTGTTTTATGTGTTTGGTTTTTTAACACACGAGCTGTTAAGTGTGAGAAGTGAATATTTCTTCTGACACTTGAGCACTTGTGCCACTTAATGGCCTCCAGCATTTTCATCTCAATTCCAAACAACAATTTTGTTTCTAAGTAACTGAAAGCAATTTGAAACAATATATGCAGCAGAGAAACAACTAGGTGTATTATTAAGGGTACTGACCTGTCATGTTCAGAATTTAATGAAGTGTATAATTCTATATTTTAATCCACAAAATCTTTCATAATGGTTTTCTATACCCCTTTGCAAATAGAGGTATTTTAGGTAAAAAGTCCTTCTGGAAGAGAAAGATTGGGAAGATACCTTCAGGATGTGGTTGAGAAAACTATGAATTTATTTCAGAAGTTCTCATGACAAATTCATCTTGGGCACAGGGATAATAGAAGTAGAAATATATTTTTTTTTCATCTGAATTCTGTTAATTTGTTGCATTCTATCTCAGAAACTCAATTCCCAGAAGAATTTTGCAGTGTAGCCACAAGATAGAAAAAATGGAGTCAGTGAATATTGTTTTGGGACAACATAGTGAGAGATGAGAGTTTGAAGGGATAGTGTCAACTTGTAATGCTTATTTGTGTTAGAAAATACTGTATCTACAATGTAGTTATGAGAAACATAAGGTTTGTGGTGGCTGGTGGGCATGAAAACCTACATTCCATCTTGCACTCTTCTTTTGTAGCAATTTCAAAGGTTGAAAGTTGTTGAAGCTGATATGAATAGAAACTGTTGAATTTTCTTTGAAGAAAAAGGGGAAGGTTTATGGTTCCTGGATGAGCAAATGGAAGTTGCTAATGTGTAACATCACCTCTGGTGATATACATGAAGGTAGAAATTAATTTGCTGTATATTGTGCTGTAGACTAGAATGTCAAGTTTATAATGAGTAAAGGATGAATTATTATTCAGTTAAAATGTAGTTAAAAAAACCCCAAACCCCTTAGAATGCTAGTGTTGAAATGTTAAAGTGTAGTGCCTTGGGAAGTGCACTTAATCTATCCTAAATCCTGGAGGTCCTTGTTGTACCTTAGCTTAGTATCTTCAGGATCTGACCTGAGGAGTTGTGAGCTGCTTTTTGTGGGTGGAGATGGAGTACAAATTCATCTCCTAATGAACAAAGTGCCCCTCATGAAATTTTAATGAACAATGGCCTGTGCTTTGTTTTTTTTTTTTTTTTTTTTTTTTTAAATTTTCAGATATAACATTAAAAAATGTGGCTCTGTAGTTCATGGTATCTAATTTGCATTATAACATTCCTTCAGGAAAAGAAAAGAAATGAAAAAATGACAGCTTATCAGTAGAAATGTATTTGAATGAGAGTGTCTGTGTTGTGAATATAATTCTGTACATGGTGATGTGGAATTTTTCATGTTCTAAATGGGAGCTTTGACAATGTGAGCCTTGTATCATATTTATAAGGAGTCGTTAAAACTGAACCTGAACAACAACATTCAGCTTAGTGAAAGCTTTGAATTTACATGAAATATATGGAAATAGAGTATCAGGAAGGATGCCAACTGCCACTTCATTAAATATAAGACTACCAGTACAGTTGAATTTACGAAATTCCTTAACAGAAATCTTTTTATGGGAATCCCAGCAGAACACTTTCTTATACTGGAATTATTCTCACTAGGTTTAACTGCATTGAATATTCAATGCTGATGCTGTCTTTGGTGATCTTGAAAAGGAAAAATCATGTAATAACAAGAGTATCTCCAGACCAGTGGAGGAGGTACCTGGTCCACACCCCTCTTCTAGCCTAGGTCAGCTACAGCAGGTTGCCTGAGACTGTGTACAATCTCCAAGGATGGAAACTCAAAAAACTTAGTGGGAAGCCTATTTCTTAGATGTTTGGCCTCGATAACGGGGGAAAAGTATCTTCTACTGTTTAAATGGAATTGCCCACATTTTAGTTTGTGCACATTGCGTTTTCTTCTCTCTCTGGGGCTCACTGAGAACAGTCTTGGTCTCTTATGTTTACTGCTTTTTACCTAGCTACTCTGCAATAAAGCACCTCATTTTCCTCTGATCTTGGGTTTTTTTCTGTTTCTCACTTTTTTCCCTGCCACCCACCCCAGTCTTGGCACACACATTCAGTAGATCAAATTTCTCTAGCCCATTGAAGTCCCTCTGAATGACAGCAGAACCATCTGCTCTGTCAACCACTCTTTCCAATTCTGAATCGTCTGTGGAATTGCTGAGGTTATGCTCTGTACCATGAGCCAGGTCCTTAATGAAAAGCAGTTCTGGCACCACTGTTGACCCCTGGGGTCTCCGTTGAAGGGACTGGCATCCAGCTGGACTTTGGCCTGCAGATCACAACCCTTAAAGCTTGGCAGCACAGGCTGTTTTCAGCCACCTTGCTGTCCACTTTTCTGTCCACTTTCCTGTGTTTCATAGTTTGTGAGGGTCTTCTGGAGAACAGTGCTGAAAGCTTTTCTTTAATCAAAATAAACAGTATTCTCAGCTCTTTCCCCATCTATTTTCTAACTATTTAATTGTAGAAAATTATCATGTGGGCCAAGCATGATTTTCCTTCATAAATAAAGGCTGCCTATTTCCCACCACCTTCCTGTCCTTCACATGCTTGGAAATTGTTTCCAGGATTATTTGGCCAATCACCTTCCAAAACATTGAGTTGAGGTGGACTGGCCTTTGGTTCTCTGTATTCTCCATGTTCTTCCTGAAGACAGGAGAGATGTTTGCTTTCCTACAATCTATTTGAACCTCCCTTGATAGTCATGACCTTTCAACGCTGTTCTGGGAGTGACTCTGCAGTGATGCTGTCCTGGTCCCTCAGAATTGTGGGAGCATTCATCCCCTCAGGTCACATGAACTTATGTGTGGCCAGCTTGTTTAAATCTTCCCTAACCTGATTCTTCTTCAAAGGTAAATGTTCCTTGCTCCAGAAGAGCAGGGAAGAACTAGGAAGCAGCTTATTTCTACAGTTTCAGACAGCTGGTATCCATAACACAGTACAGGGCTGCTGGGACCACTGTTCTGGGTACAGATTGTTACTTAAATGAAATATTTGCACTGACAGGAGCATGACAATCATATCTACTGATTTCTGTCTCACACAACTATCCCTATTATTAGAAATTGTCTTGCTGGGGGAAAAAAGTGAAGTGTGTTCTTGTGGGGAGAAAGCTTACCCATTTGAGAGTGTAATTGGAACTGACCATGTGTTCTCTGCTCTCATATGAGCTTCAAATGTGTACTTAGATGGGAGGTCTAAATGAAGCAAACTTGCACAAAATTATAGTTTCAGTTATGGGGATTATAAATGAATTTCAAATATTAGAGTATTGTCAAATCCTATTCCCAGAATTTTCCTAATGCCCAAAAATATTATGTTTACCTTAAATGTAGGCTGAAAACTCACTAAAGTAAAGCCCACAGTCGTGCATCAGTATCCACTTTCTATTTTCTGAGAGAAACCACATTGTCCCAACTGAGTCTGGATATTGAATGAATGGATGTTGGATTCACTGGAAAATATTTTTTCATTATTTGTGTAGCTGCTAAGATAATAATGAGATAAGTGAAATTAATTAGAGTCTTAGAACTCTTGAGTTGTGTATTGGTTGTACTTTTTTTTGATAAATATTGCAGCTATATGCCTGCTGCAGTGGATCCTTACTTATCCAAAGTAAGGATCTGCCCAAATGCATATTTTGGATAGGGCTTAATGGTAGAGTCTGTTCAGTTTTGTAGTGGTTCCATGTGACATTTGATGAAGTTTGCTGCATGTGGCAAGGAAGAAAAAGTAGGATTTTCATTAAGTATAACGAATTTTGGTTTTACAGGTGCTGTCTGCTAGAGTGCTGGTTGTGTCCAAATATCATGCCTATTTGAGCAATTTATGTCCAGCTTGCTTTAGGGGGCATAAAAGCAGAAGTTACTTATCAAAATATGTGATTTTCCTTTCTTGAATGATAATGATGCTAAATTTAAATGATTATACTTAGTTAAAATGTAATTTACTATCTCGAATTTGGCTGAGCTCAGCTTGAAACTAAATGTGCAGTTGGTAGTTTAAAAAAAGTGACAAAAGCTGCTAAAATATTCAGCACTAAGAATATCTTTGACTACTTAGATACTTCAGGAGCAGTGGCTGAATAGGATAGTCACAGTCATAATGCACTACAACCTTCTCTCTCGTTATGCTGTTTATATCGTGCTTGAATGAAAATATATTTTAGTTCCCTGAAAGCTTCTCTATAGCTTTAAACTTTCAGCAGTTGGGAGTATTAGAGGAACATTTTTGCCTCTGCTTCTGTATTGAACTGCGAATGCCAAGGGCTGTGAAAGGATTTCTGCCAAATTGCAGAACCTACCTTGCCCTACTCTCAAGCAGCCCACACCATTAGCCGCTCTCTGTGGTGTCAGAGATGTCATTAGCTTGTCATGGGAGATCCCTTCAGCTGTGCTAATTATTTCAACCAGTTCTATTCATGAGCTGTTCAAACACTGGAGCTTTAGGAAATAGTAGCTATTCCTGTTTTCAATGCAGATCAGTTTCTGCACATTCATGTTTCGATGCTGACTGGAGTAGAACTGAGAATTGGCTACTTCTTATATGTAAAGATCTAATCCAGATATTTGTGGAAAGACACAATTAATCCTTTACTTTTTGGTGCTCCTATGTGACTGTAGATAGGCTGTTATGCAAATTTCCAATTGAGCTGCTCTGAAGCTTTAGGATTTCTTGAATTTTAGTCTTGTTTTCAGTGGTCATAAGTGCTTGAATTTGCAGCAAAAAAAATATATAAAGAACCTTTGGGGTGAGAAATTTCAAATGTTCTTCTGTTTAAGTGTGTTTGATATAATTATATTCTCTTAAAAATATTTTATTGTGAACAAATAGTCAAAGGTGTTTTTTTCTTCTTTATTTTGCTCAGATTCACCCCACTTCCAGAAGAATCTCAAAATCTGGACAACTTCTGCCACAGTTTGCTTTACACTTTAACAAGATACCATTCCATTAAGAACAATGAGCTCCACAACACCAGGTCAGTTTGTACATATTTATTCCTCAGTCCTGCATAAAACTGTGCCTTCTTAGGAAATAAATAATCCTTTGTGTTGATGAAATTAATTTGGCAAATGACTTACATGCAATACTTGTTATAAAACAGGACAATAGCTGTATAGGCAGAAAAGGCAATTTTGGGGGTACCTTATCACAGCTGAATTTTAAAGCCAGGATAATACTACAGTACACTTAAAATATTTTTTGTTTTTCTTAAGAAACTAATTAGTCATTATCTGACATGAATGGGCATTTTGTAATATTTTAGTTTTTAATATGTGTAATTAGACATTAATTTATTCTCTACCTTTGCTTCTTTTAAAGAAAAACTTCAAATAGTATCCTGTTATTTTTCTGTTTAACTCCAAAGTCATCTTTGCCCATAATAGGCAATCTTTGCAGAACTTTCTCCTTTAAATACGTATAATTAACAAAGGTCTCTGAACCTACTTTATCCGGTGCCTGCAAAATGAGTCACTGAACTGCAGGTTCACTTGATAGAAAATGAACTATCAGTAGCTGTTTAAACTTCCAAGAAAACAGAATGCTGCATATGGAACATGCCTTGACTTCAGTTCTTTTGAGGAGTGAGAGTCCCCAATTCAAATCTCTGCAGCGTCCCATATGGTTCACACTTTGTTCACCCACACTTGAAATATCTATTCCTAGTACTGTTGGTAAAATAACCCTTTACAGGTGGCTTATTTTACGACTGCTTTGGTTTTGTGAAAACAGCCTATAAAAGCATCAGGGAAAACACTGTAATACTTTGTGAGCTACATTTATCTGTATATACCCTATTGCATAGAAATTTAATTCAGTGAGCATTTTTTGAGATTTGTTGATTGTAGTATTAAAACTAGCAATAGCTTTTATATCAAATGGAGTCAAACATAGCTCAGTTTCACACTTGGCCTCTTTCTCTTATAGTGCAATTTGGTGCATGCAGTGAATTATCCATACAGAGCACAACAGGGCATTCAGCAGAAAGGCACATCTTTATCTTATCACAGCGGTGCTTAATAGGAAATAATCTTGTACTTCCCTAAACATACAGTTCAAATGCCAAGATACTCCAACTGATTTGGTATCCTTCTGATGTTTCTTTTGTGTTAAGTGCAGTCTGTGGAAAGAGCCAAAAATTTAATTGGCTCTCAGAAAAAGAAACTAAATTTTCCACTAATCTTATTGGTATGAAGAAAGAAGATAGTTAATGTGAGTGCATATTTATTATCTGTTTCTGTAGGCTACATGTAATGCAAGGAAGGAAAAACATTCAGTAGAATCAGATTACTTATAAAGGTATTTAGATACTTCAGGAACATCACTTTTGGTAGGAGTTAGGTGCCTAAATATCTGCAAATCTACTCCTTAGTGTCCCCCATCATTAGAGTTTGCCTCTGAAAACTGAGTTGCTTCACCAACCATTTGTTGTACCTCTGTGGCATGTACAGAAATGCAGTATTCAAGGGCAGTGTCAGCCTTGGGATCCTCATTTTTCTTTCCTTCAGTGGAACAGCAGTGAGGCAGGATTTAATTTTACTTTAGTCTTACATCCTGCTTAAAGTTACTGCCATGAGCCGGAGGAGGATGGGTGTTGCCATGTGGCATCTCTTCTGTCCCCCAGCTGAGCGAGGCAGAGATGTGTTTTGTACCGTGCTTTGTCGCCTTTTGGAAGTCACTGAAATTTCTGGTTCCAGTGCAGTCCCAGTCCCAGTGCAGACTGGATTAGAGTGGTAGGAGAAGCCTTCCATTTCTCTGAGCAGTTAATACTTGATTGGAATTTCTTAGAAGATAAACATTGCTAAATTTTCTTATTGCATCCATAGTAACTGAGTTCCCCTTTTCCAGTCCTCTTCAAGTGTGCATATTTTTTCATACATGGCCAAAGTATTTGTCCCATTGCAGTTGTTTTTGCTACTTTTCCTTTCTCAGAGAGTTTGATTTTTATGAAGGTTAATCTTATGAGACAAAGAGATGGAAGTGCAGTTCCATTCAACTTTAAAGGTCCCTTCCAACCAAAAGTATTTTATGACTCTGTGATTCCTATGATTCAGCTTCCAGCTTAGGTCTAAAATATGTATCAGGTTGTAATTGTTTCACCTGTAAGATGCTCCAGTAGTTACAAGTGTCCCTAGTATTTCAAAAGAAAAATTAATGAATTGCCCATGGCTCAACCAGCTTCTTCCTGTGACGATGAGCCTGTGGTAGGCAGTTCATGTATTTATGGCTTGTAATTTAAATGGCAAAAGCCTGAGTGTTCAGTAGTGTTATAGTTGGCGGATTTGTGCTTCTTTTTAATTCCTGATAGTTTTGAATTTCTTCAGGGAATAGGTTGCTATATTATGTTACATCCAGTGTTTAGGGCAGTTTGAAATAATTTTTAAGCAGGACACTTTAAGCACATGCAGTATACAGACAGTATTTATAACCCTTTTTTTCTATGGTGTAACACCAGGATGCTATCTCATTTGAATACCAATCTGTGTGTCTTGTACTTAAGACCTGTGAAAATCTTCATAATATATGATAAATGTTGATATTTTGGGTCATGGTTGTAAGTTACAACAAAATGGTGAATGTAATTTTTTTTTTTTACAATATATCTAGCCCGCATATATATAGCTTGTGTATGTACATTCATACATGCTGTTTACACATAAGATAAACATATAAAAAAAAAAAAAGGGAGAGGAAAAACCAAGAGGAAAACTGGCTAAAGCATTACTACTCTGTAGATGAATGGTATACGTCAGCCCACTTCATGGATGGCTTGTTCTGTCAATGAAAAATTCTGAAATGCTGTAGAAAGGATTGTGCACACTGTGCTAAATTTCTGTGGTTTTATGATGAGATGTGCTAATTGAAAAAAAAAAAAATTTCTTTAGAATTGCTTTGTCTTCAAATCTAAATTGTCTGAAAGCCCATTGAATGACCTTATATGGAACAAGCAAAAATTATTTTATTCAACCTGAGGAACATTTTTGGATAGACTTTGTCTGTAAAATCAATGCACGAGTATTTCCTTATTTTGTATGATGCAATGAATGTGGAACCTCCAGCATAGCAACATCTACTTGCAACAACTCTGTAGCCTATTAAATTGATCCCAGCTCTTTGAACCTTCAGGGACCAGGCTCTTGCTAATCTGTAAAGCTATTAGGTGAATGCTGATTCTCAACAGGGAAATGTTTGCTTTGCTTGTTATGAATGGTTAGATCATTAAGGAAATGTTTACATTCTGTAGCCACTGCATGTTCTAAACTGTAAAAAGTGTTGGTCAGAAAGAGAAAATATTTATTTCACAGAATCACAGTATTGGAAGGGACATCTGGAGATAGCCATTCAAATCCCTCTGCCAAGGCAGAGTCATGTGGAGCAGGTTACACAGGAATCATCCAGATGGGTTTTGAATGTCTCCAGAGAGGGAGACTCCATGACCTGCAGCCTGTTCCAGTTCTCTGCCACCCTCAACACAAAGAATTTCTTCCCCATGTTGAGGTGAAACTTCTTGTGTTATAGTTTATGGCCATTGCTCCCCATCCTGTAGCTGAGCACCACTAAAGTCTGGCTCCAATCTCTTGGCACTTGCTTTTAAGATATTTGTATGCTCTAATGAGATCCCCTCCTAGCCTTCTCTTCTCTGGACTAAACTGGTCCAGCACCTGCTCTTATAGAGAATGGTTAGCATCAAATTCTGAGAGAGACTTTTTTAAAAACAATATTAATACTCTCCAGTGTTGAATTGATATACTCACAGGTGTATTTTTGAGTTTTCTCTGTCTACTATTTTGAAACATATCTTCTATTAACATGGTGGTGCAGTTAGAGATTGCATCTCTTGTATGCCTACCAGCTCAGTTTCCAAGGATTCCAGCCCTTGGAAAGGATGCAATATCAGAATAGTTACATGAAAAAAGTTCTATTAAAAAAACAAAACACCAAAACCACTAAAGTTGGTCATTAAATAATTTTCTGTTAGGGTAGAGTGACAAGTGATATTAATACATGGCACTGATTATGAAGGGAAAATACCTGAAACTCTTGATCTTTATGGGAGTTTTCCAGATGCAACTAATGCTACAATAGCAGTGTTTGGTATCACAGTTTCCTGATGGAAAACCACACATCCAGTTTCTTTCTTTTAATATTGAAGAGAGGTGAAAGGCTGCTGTGGAAAGCTGATGAGAGCTTTTTGCTGTCCCTGGCTTTCAGCAGCATTTCAACATGCCTGCTGCTGAAGATAAGTTCAAAAGGTGTCTGGTTTACTTACAAGCACCCAGGTGAAATCGGCTTTTTTATCTATCTGTAATTACTGAACTGTAATCCAAGTTGGATATATAATACTTCGCAAATCACTGTCCAAACTTTTCTACTCTTCAACAACGTTACATATTTTTTCAGGTCTTTAGTGTCTTCTAAGAGCTGCCATAATCAACAGAAAGTGATATTTCTTAATAAACCGAGTAGGAGAGAAAGGAGCCGTATGGTAAATTCTGCCAGCTCCTACTTTTGAATCACTTTTCTGTCATCTTAATTCTGAATTTCTTTGATAGGCATTTGTTTGTTCCTCATGAGAAATAGCTTGTTTTTCCTCACTGCAAAGCTGACTCCCCCTGTTTTCTTCTTCTGCTTTTCTTTGCATTTTTATAAATAATTTTCCTCATATTAGCAAAGACTAAATATAGAAGAAGTTCCAAAATGCAATTTTCACTACTCTTTTAAAATTAAAATGCATTGAATGTTTATACTGCAGTCCCATAACTATCTCTACATCAGCAGTAGATGCTGTGAACAGATGACTATTTTGATGAATAATCATGTATCTTACTTTAAAATGTATTTTGTCAGCTTTTTGTTAAAAAGATGTAAGATAATTTTGAGTACAAAACAAAGAAGTAAATTAAATAGCAGAAGGCTAAAACCTCTTCTTCACACATAGGTCCATTTTGGAGGTGTTTAAGTTCCACTGAAGTCGAGTGCATGGATCTTTTTCAGATTTCTGACTGTAGACTGAAGGAATCAAATACATTTGTTCCTTGTGATGACTTTGTGATAATTTTTCCTTAGATTAAAAAAGAACTGCATCACAGGCTGGATTAGATATATATGGAGAATTCAATGAATATGACCCAATAAGATTCAGGATTAATAGATATGTTATCTATATCTATTTGTTTATGTATGACAGTACTGCAGCTCTTTAAGATATGAAAAAGGAAAAGAAAATCTACAATCTCAGCCTTAATATAATGTGTGTAAAATAAGGATTCTTGCCTCACAGCACTCCTTGCTCTTTCTAACTTTTAATGCAAAGCCATGACTGAGATGTGCAGCTCGGATTTTGACCTCTTGAATCTTCTTAAAGAACTCCAAAATAGCTTCAGACTGACATAAATCTTAAGTTTTCCCTTATGAAATGTAAAAAATGTTGCTGTTTAGAGACTCTTTCTGTATTTTTCTCGTAGTAATTTAAGCCTGACATCTTTATCTAGGTATTTCTAGGTAAAATCCCAACACGTTTGAATGAAAAATTTAGATTCAAAATGTGTTCTGCCACTGGGGATTTAATGTACAAGACTGTCAAATAATGAATAAAAAGCTCTGTGCATGCAGTAGATGAGAAAGCATCATCTTGTTCACTTGCTATAATTGTTTGTAAATACATCGAGTTACTTACTATGCTTTTTTCCTTCCGCTTAGAAGTAATTTGCACCATTTACAGTGAAAATTGATAATTAAAGCATTAAAGTGTCATGGTTCTACTCTTATTTGTGCTTTCATACTTGCATGTGTTCATGAAATTCTATTATTTTGCATGCTAATTTTTCAGATTTTAAATTAATAAATAATGACAACTAGACAGTGGGTTGTGAGATCAGTTACTACTTTCAGCAGATTCAGGTTACTGGAGAAAACAAATCTGCAGGGTATTTTTAGTATAACTTTGTGGTACTTTAAGATGATACATACACACAAACTTTAACCTATACATATATAAAAGATTCCTATCTCTTCAAACAGATGCTATGCTTGACAATTAGAACTATATTGCTGTTTTCTTTCAGGAGTCAGTTCTTAATGTTGGCTGCTGAGTGGTTCTTGTCTGGAAATTTGTCTTTCAAGATAACTGTTTTGTTGGTCTGTGTAGCCAAAGCACAGGTTTGACTTTGACCATTAGCACCTTAAAAGATAAATTAGTTTTCTGAAAATAAATATTGAAATGTTTATAAAGCTTGTAAAGACTCTTTAGAGCGGCTTTTTTAAATTAGAAGTGAAAACTTTTCATAATTTTAAGTATGTAATTAATCCTCAGTGCTTGCTTAGAACATGCACCTCTAGAAGGAGCCATAAAATGTATTGTTCAGTGGCAAAACACAGTGTTTCACTGTCCTTTTTGCTTATTAGTAGTTCATTAAACCAAGGTGGTGCAGTTATACTTTCATTGGAGTCTAGTGAACTTTAAATAGGTATATGTATATGTTTATATTTTCAGTGACCTTAGAAAAGCAAATCAGAAGATTGCATTCTCTCTAGAGAGTGAATATATGGTGTGTTATAATAGTGTTGATACTTAGCAATTGAAATATGCTGGAAAATAGTGGAGAGGCTGATTCCTCATGTGGCTCATCATTACAAATTATGAATCCCAACAGCCACCTAGAAGTTTTTTTGCTTGTCACTAAGTGTATGACAAAATTTTCATGTGTTGTTACTCAATAGAAGTCTGCCATCACTCTAAGTGAGTTTGGAAAACCTCCAAACTCAGAAGTTTGGATTCCCATCTCACAGGAAATATTTAACCAGCTCTGCTTTTATTACTTTGCTGTCTCTAATCCTGAAGTCATTGAGCTTGCTAGAAGCTTACATGATGGGAGCATCCTGCATTGCCTCATGCAAGCTTGCCTTTACTTGAAGCAAACTCTTTAGCATAACCTGTAACTCTTTAGCATAACCTGTAATGCCTTTCCTAAGTACAGGAATTTTCTCAAGGAACAAAAATTGTGTGTAATTCTGAATCAAGTCAGAATCTGAAGCTCAGCTAAAGAGATGTCCCTTCCCCATCTCATTTCAACAGATGACATGTGTCTTTCTGTGCTCTAATTCTATATAGTCCAAGGCCTAGATTTTTAAATTATTGGAGGAAGGAGGGGGCTCACTACCCTCTCTGAATTTTCTGTCTAGGCAGATGGACTGTCATATATACAGAATATTCCTTGGACTGTGCCAAGTATAAGAATCCTAATCCTTAGTAGGTAAGATCCTAGATAAGTTCATCTACTTTTGTTGTTCCTTTTAATTTTTTTTTTTACTTTTTTTCCCCTGATTGGTTTGTTTTACTTCTCTCCCTCTCCCCAGCATCTGAATACCATTCTTAGTCTTGTCATACCAAATAATCTGTTCTTCTACAGATGATATTTCTTTTAATGTACTGTCTGATATGTTTAAGGAGGGCGGCACTGGGGGGAAAGTTCAGGGTGTTGTGTTTTCAATAAATCCTGATTAATATAGGATCAAAGACTATAAATAAAAAGTTTTGCCTCTCCAAGTGGTTCATTGTTGTACTCTATTTGGCAGATGAGTTGGTTTTACTAATTCTCGTCTCTCAGTTCTCATATTTCCATGTGGAGAATTGCTGTTGCAGTATCCAGATAAACAAAAATCTTTTTACAATGTCATTATTAGCAAGGTTCTTTCTATCTGAAAACACAAGTAGTGTGGGAGATGTTCATGCTTTCTGCTTTGCTGCAAACACACTTTACCTCCTGAGTGTTTTGGCCCACCAGATAACTCTCTCACTTCAATTACCAAGTGATGGGGTGTCAAGCCTCATTGCTGTGTGTTTGCTGTGTGGGGGGTGGAGACAGGACAGTGTCACCTCCAGGACAGGAGACCAGTGGAGCTGCATAGTTCAAAGAGCCGCCAGAGGGAGGTTACATTTTGGCAAGTCTTTTTCAGTGATAATGCCAGAATAAGCAACTCTAGTAACTGGCTGCCTGTTCTCACTCTTCTCATTGACTGCTCAGCTGTGCCAGGTATACTTGTTTGTGTGGTCACAGGATGACATGGATTCAGGAACTAATCCAGGCTCAGCTGTTCCGAAAAGTAAGGGTTGTTTTTAGCCTGGATTTGTTCCTCAGTGTGGTTTGCTACATAGCCACACAATGGTCCTGGCAAAGTTAGGAAGGAAGAGGAGAGAAAAAGTACATTTAACTCATGTACTACATTGGAAAGAAGTCATCATGAGTCATCCTTGAACAAGAGAAGCATGGTCAGCCTCCATAACTGTGGGACTGCTTAACCGTAGGTAAAGCTGGAGAGAAGTACTAAGGACTTCTTCACACTTCTTCACTTTACTGGCCATTACTCGGTTATGGATTTTAAGAATTACCTATTCTGTCCATGCAGAATTTGGAGGCTCAGTGAACATTTTTATAAATGAATGTAATTACTTACCAAGTCACATCATACAGCCACTTTTAAAGTGATACATATCACTTTTAAAGTGGTAGCTGAGCATCTGGCTGCCGCCTGGCAGTCGTTCATATTCATCAAGATATATGCAATGCAAAGCCGTTAGGAATATGTGAAATATGCTTTGTTAAAAGATCATAGATTTAATATTTACCTATATAAATTTATAGCATCTATAATTTGGTAAGGCTATGTTTCTAAAATGTTGCATAATACAAAAAATTAGCTTAAACTATGAATAAAAAATTTTTGGTTCTTCATGTATTAGGTTAGCTGTATGAATACTGGTTATATTGAATACCCTAGAAAAGGCATGTTTGCCAACTTTTAATGTTTTCACACCCACACACCACCTCCTAATTTTGTCTCTGGCAGATGTGTTTCTGCAGAATAAGTGGTTCTGCAGTGATAATTATAACACTTATAACAGGTAATTTGCAGATTTGGTAACTCACAAAAAGAAAAAAGACTATATTGTTGCACCTTAATTTTGAAGCTGGTGGCGATTTCAAAACTTCATTACAAAATCTAGAATGTTGGAGTGTATGGAATATCTTAATCTGTTCTTAATCTAGAAATTAAGCACTGCTTTGTAGCATTTAGCAAACACATGTCTAAAGGGAGCTCAAGGTATAATTTAAATCAGGAAGGGGTGTATGACATACTTTACTTCAGATGATGATGTGCACATTTTAGGTGGATCCAAACCCTGCTGAACCAATAAAACTCATGGTTTCAACCTGCCTCAGGGTTTGCTTTTTTTTTTTCCTTAGATTTTCATCTCTAAGAAGACAAGATGATTTTCACTTTTAAAAGCTAACACCACAATAAGTTCCACAGTCCCCATTGATGACCTGTTTCCATGTGTGATTCAGAAAAATACTTATTATATATTTACAGTTATATTTCTACTAGTCAAATCTATTTTTGTTTAGCATTACAGTTTAGATATGCTAGATTTGTAAACTCTGAGAATTTCTTTTGAAAGTTTAATGAGGCCTGAAAGAGATTGACAAAAAATGTGTTGTTTTGGACTGCTAGTCTCTGCAGAGGAGGACTTTGATGTCATGCAATATCTAGATTTTTGGTTTTGTTTGTTTGTTCTTTTAATAATGACAAAGCTGGGCAGTTGTCAGAAGTCCTGAGGTAATATCTAATGTTTGTGATGACTGTAGTTCTAAGGGTTGTGATGCAGGATGTTGATGTTGTCAACCTCAATGTGCGTTCCAGAAGGGAGTCTCCTTCAGGTACTGCCCTCTGGCAGAAAATTCTGACAGAAAGGAAGGCAACCTGAGATGGTTTGACAAAACTCCCATTAGTTAAACATAAGATATTTTGAGTTCAAAACTTCTGATTTAACATTTTGGCAGTTTCTACCAAAGCAAATATTGAGCTGTTTTAGGGTCCCTGAATTCCTGCCCAAAGTTCCATTTGTCATCAAGTGTAGTTAAGAGCTGACCTGAAGACAAGGACTATCAACCTCTGCCATGCTACTTTATCTTCTAACTTGTTCAATGTTCTTCTCCTTGGATATCATTTGTTAGTTGTTCTTTCCAGTCTTCTCTTAACTAAATTGTTACTTTAACAGTTTTTCATAGATAACATTTTTAAATCTCTCCATGTTTTTTTCTCTTAGATTCTTAAGGTGCTACCTGTAAATGACAGGAAGGTTTCTCTTCCAGGAAAGTAAAATTATGCAAGTTCTAATTGTTTATTAATCTCTCATTGCTTTGTAACCCCCAATTTGCAGATATAGTAATTCTTAATTGTCTGGATTATGGATTAATCAAGGGTTTGTATCCCTCAATGCTTGACTGCAGAATATTGCCTTTATATGAGTAATGGAGATGACAACTCCTTGCATATGGCTTCCTCTGTATAGTGCTCTTTAAAGTTGCATATATGTGTTACAAGACTTTACAGATTTTTCAAAATTCAATGTTCATGTCATTAATTTACATAAGTTTAATGTCTGTATTCTTGATTTTTCCTGTGTTGGGAAATGGAAACTTATCTGGGTGAGAAATTCACAATGGATTACTGATCTGGGGCATGGTAGAGCAAAAAAAAAGTATTCTGTAGGTATAGAGACAATGAGTGTTGTGTATGCTCTGTGTTGTGTGACTCGCATCACTTGTATTAAAAAAGCACCTACTCTGTATTTTAAAACAATACTATTTTGGTGCAGTACCCTGCAATAAAGGCCAGTGCACAATATACAAACTTTAGGTTTCATGAAGAAGCAGACATCAGATATCTTTCACAGCTCCCCCTAAGGTGGTTGCAGCTGTTTCTCTAGCCTTGAAGTGTATCTTTACTGACTTAAAGTGAATATAGCTCATTTAGATATCACCAACTCAGCTTTCAGTAGTTGCTGTGGGTGCAAAGAGCACTCTTTTATATTGTTCAAAAGCTGCCTCAGATCCTGATGAATATCTTTTTTTCTCTATTGAAGCATTCAGCAGTTGCCCTAGACGATTTTTTATAGACAAATTCACGAGTACGTGTAAGCTAAGTCAGGAAAATCCTGAAATAGCCACTGGGTACTTTGTCTTTTCTTTTCAGCTATTTTTAAAGAGTAGAAGAACAGAGAGGAACTCAAAACACGGTGCTTCTACATGGAGTACTGTATCACCTTTCTCATGTGTTATTTCTGTGATAAATGTTTTAGCTTTTCAATCTGGTATATTAGAACATGCCTTGCACCATGCCATGCACCATTTGAGGGGTCTACTTGCCTTTTCTCACAAAACATAGAAGTAAGCTTGTTCCTTTGTGCACTCCTTAAGCCATTCAAGGAATCTGTGCTAGATGTAAAATCATGTTTTGATTTCAAATAGCTGATAAGGAGTGCCTATAGACTTGTGGAAGCACCATTCATTTCTCTGGCAGGGAGACTAAATTGCAGTGGCTGTCTTTGGGGTGCAGACCCCAAAAAGTATATTGGAATTTAAAAATTCAGTATTATCCTGTATAAATCCTTTCAGTAAGAAACTCCCAAGCCAGACAACTGAAAAATTAAGCAAACTCAGCGTTGGTATGCAGAAGATTTGGAAGGACAGTGACATAGGGGCTCAAAAGCAGCATAGAGAAGGGAGAGTGAAATAGAGTGAAGATGTTAAGAGCCATGGAGGTGGAAAGCACTGGGCTTAGATTAAAAGAACCTAAGAACAAGAATGTAAGAAAAAGGTATATAAAGAAGACATATGCAGAAACCTAAGAATACATGAGAATAAATGTGTCTAAAGTGTTAGTGAGGAAAAGAAATTTTTTGAGAGAACTTCCTGGGGAAATAGCCTCCCTTCCTCTTGGCACTGGTCCTCAGTGTCACAGGGGAACTGGGACTAGCCTCAGTAGTGCTCTGCATGCCTAGATGCTGAAATGGAGATTTGTTTCAAAGTTGACTAAGATTTTACAGCTAGTCAGTACTTTATGGTCCTGAAAGCATTCCCCCTGATAGGTTTCTAAGGTGTTTAGCTGGCGTTAGTTTCAAAGTTCTTTATATTAATGATGTAGCACAGTGGATATGGACTGGAAGAACAAATTCCTTTAATTGCATGCTAAAAGGAAATCTGGATTGCTTTTGCTGTGCATTGCATTTTCTCACCCCTGGGAAGTGTTTCTGGAAGAAGTAAAACCTTTTACATTTGGGATTAATAGTCCTTTTGGTATAACTGCCCAGAACCAATTCTGGGAGCATACACTCTTGCAGAGTGCCAGCAGGGCCCTTTGACAACTCACACTGGCTGGTGCAGCTGCCTGCTTTGGCTGGGAAGAGCAAAGGAGCAGAGATGGAGGATGTCACCTATAAACAGTGGTCTATGCAATACAGTAAGTTGCAAGTTCATGCGAAATGGAATTAACACTATAAAACTGAGTATGTATTAGCTTTAGATTAGCTGTGTTTGACTTCATTATACCAGTTTGTCTTAGCCTCCCTTCACTCCCCAGTTATGATGTGGCAATTTAGTTATACCATGAAATGAAAAATAAGAGACCTTAAGCAAAATCACAAAATGTATTCTACATTTAACCTTTCTGATGCATGTGTTTAACACCCTTTTGAGAGGGGTGTTTTAATGGTACAAGAATTATCTGATATTTTCCAGTCAAAAATCAGGTATAAACTCTGTGTGCATATGTGTCTATCTATTAAAGCCAGAAATATGATAATGCTTCCTGGACTTGCATCATCCACTGTTCTGACATTTTCAGGGCTTTAGCAGCACATTTCAGTCATGCTGAATTGTATATTGATAATTATTCCACATTAAAAAAAAAAAAAAAGAGACTTTTCTGGTCAGGGGTTGGGCATGCCACCCAATGTTACTTGAGAAGTAAATCATCCTGTTATCTTTCTGTCTTCTTTCTGCCATTCCAGCTGTCCAGAGGTGCTTTCTGCAGTCCTGTAGAGAGGCAGGAGGTGCACAAGGTCTCCTTAGTTAGAACACATGATGATTTATTTAACCATCCATCCATGTTGCGCAGTGACTGTGCCACAAGAATTGCACAAAGATTTTAACTGTAGGCGGTTGTTCATTTATTAATGTAAACACCATGTGCCTTGGATGTGCGAGCACTAAAAATAAAGTTGCAGAGTTAAAAATAGATCTTTGGGAGTACTGAGATGCTGCTTAATCAGAACCAGCTGCAAGCTGTCTAGAAAATATAAGTTATATGGAGCCAGATGGCTTTTGCCCTTTTTGCTTTAGACAGCATGTAATTTGGGTAACTGCAGCTACAGTAATGTATTTTCCTAGTCAAACTGTTTGATAAACATATTTGTTTTGAAGAGACACTTCTAATTACAGAGCCAGTAAAATGTTAATTTATTTTAATATTTCTCCATGTGGGTAAGCCAAAGGAAGGTTACATCATAACAAACTCAAAGGCACGCACAATTACTTCTCACAGCTGTATTCAGCAGGAGCTGGATTATGACTATACATCTTTGTACAGGAAAGCTCTTATTCTGGGAACAATCCCACTGAAAGCAAGGGAAGAAGGATATAAATTAAATTAATAGTGAAGTGATCATTGGGAGTCATGTGAAATCAGTTTTCAGGATAAGATATTATTCAGAGGAAGTGTGTCAGAATGATACCTGGCAAGTGCACATCAAACAACAGCCTGTAGGATTCCAGGAAGGCTTTCTTGCACACTTATTTAACTGATAGTATTAAAACCAAAACCTCTTCTGAAGCTTGGTAATTTCCACAATTCACCACCCTGTTGTTAGGGTCCTGTGTTCAGACTACATTTAGGTAGCTCAGTGATTAGTCTAGGAAGTGGGAAACTGAAGCTCAAGTCTGCTTTCTTTGATTTGGAGCCTCTTGGGGTGGGGGATTATGCTTTGATTGGGAGGCTTAAAGGCAAATACCTCAAACTGCAGGATCATCCTAACTCTGTTCTTGAGGTCTACTGGTCTGCATCTGGGGGGCTTAATGTGGAATTGGAGAGTCTCAGACCACTGTAGCCGTGTGTGTATAAATTGCTGTTCAGTCTCGTACTTCCATAGCTGGACTGGTGCTATGATTCTAGGAAAACCTGGGGAAAGCAGGTGGGATGCATTGGAGGAAGTAGCTCCTTTTAGGAATTATTTTAACAAAAGCCAAGCCCTACAAACTTGAGAAGCAAGTGACCAGCTTTCATCCTTTCTAAGCAAGAATGCCAGATGAAGATGGTTGTGCGGAAGAGCCAGAAAATGAGTCTTGGTTTAAGCGAAGGTTTTTGATAGATGGGATTTATAAAGGTGCTTTTTTATAGGTAGATGATACAAATTAATTGCAGTTGGCATAAAGTAGTCATATTGAGTGATTAAATCTCTCCACGTCCTTCTCCCATCAGTGTTTAACAGTTTCTGTGATAACTGGATTTACAATCTTGATGTTCCTTTGATATTCTAGGATTTTTTCCTGATCTTAGCACTATTAGGTGTGATTAAATGAATAATTGAACTTTCTGAATGAAATGCCTTTTTCTCTGTGATGTTTTCATTCTATTCAATAAAAATTTTTCTTCCTCTCCTTCATCCAATCTTCCAGAATTCTTCAATTTCAGTATCTTCTATGCAAATTGTCATTATCTTAAAAATGTAAGCCTCCCATGGGAAACCACACAAAAGTTCCAACCTGTTTCTGAAGGTAACACTAGTTGCCTGAACTAGCTTAGTGGTGGGTTGGTAAGATGTTTGTTTTATTTTCCTAAATGCTTATATTTAAATATATTTGCAATGCAAATCTGTCTGAAATTGGTAGTGTGGCATTCTCTCCTCTACTTTAATTCTTTTGCACCTGTCATACCCATGAGTCATGAGATTTTTTTCTTTTTATCTGCAAGAAGTAGTTTAATCAGTTCTTTGTGGCCTGTAATTTTTTATACTAATTGATGCCAAACAGAGTTCTAGGTTACAAGCTTATTTGGACATATTTCAGTATGAAATTAACTTTTAAAAGCGCTTTGAGAGTGCAATTATTGATTTTAAAAAAAGAAAAGGATTGCTCCTGTTTGCTCTATTTGATTATTGGCTGAAACTACTAGTGATTTAAGAACTTGCAAATCTGTCCTTGCTTGAGCAGGATTGCAGGTTCAATTTACAAGTGGTTCTTAAAATAGTAACACTTAGAGTCAGTTTCTAAGATGTTTTAGGCTGAAATCAAATTATAAGAATTTACTAGTTTTTGACAGCAGAAGTGATAAAACTGTGCAGATGAATTTTTAAGTAGCTGTATACATGACATTCAGTCTTAAATTGATGAGTGCTTGGATTTAGATCATCCCAGCTGTAGGAAAATCTCTGTGATCATCTGATTGTTCCAGACTTTCTCACTTAAATATTTTGTCAGTGACCTAAAAATGGCTACTACTGTATTTGCCTTGGGATAATTAAGACCCATTCCTAAACAAGAGAGTAAGAGGGGAAGGGGAAATAAGATTGCACGAGCTCCTTGGCTAAGGCTTCAGTGTTTCCTTTGTTAGGAATCTTGTAGAAGAGAAAATGTGATGCATATCTACTATTTTCCTCCCTTTCACACCTACCTGTGGAGGAGATTAAGACTGGACATATAATTAGCTTTACATTATTTGCGCTGTTCAGCAGAATGCGTATAAGCAAAGATGTATGTTGTACCAGTAAAGATATTTGCAGTACTAATTGGAGATAGTTACTTTTAAGGGAAGGAAAAGCAGGTAGTCATGCTTTTGACCAAATTTAGAGCAAATAATTGACTTCTGAATTTGGTGATTGTGCGCTAACTTCTAATATTTCAAGTAATTTCCTTTAGAAATGCCTCATGAAATATCTAAATATTTCACTTAAATGGCATCACAAGGAAAAAAAAATAATTCCAATGTTTTTAGCACAGGAAAAACTTCCTCTAGACTGGAAAGCCCTATCCAAACTGGCCTTGAACATTTCCAGGGATGGGGCATCCACACCCCTCTGGGCAACCTGTTCCAGTGCCTCACCACCCTCTCAGTAAATAATTTCTTCCTAATACCTACTCTGAACCTGTCCTCTTTTGTTTTAAGCTGTTGACCCTTGTCCTATCACTGCATGCCTTTCAGAAGATTGCTGTCAAGAGTTTAAATATTAGGGTTTTGCTAATCTGGTACATTTTGACTGGAATATCCTCAGGAGCATTTGCAGGAGCAGCCCAATATGCAGGCAGCTGGGGATGGAAGCCCAATCCTGAAAGATCATGCTTGGTGCATGAGTGCAGGCAGGTTCCTGGGAGCGAGTCTTACCCTTCCCTGCCAATCAGAACCTTCTGTTCCTCCTTTACTTCTTGGTGTGCATGGCCTGAGAGTTATTGTAAACCAGGTAATCTTGGTCTTCCCTGTAAAAGATAGATAATTTTGAAGTATCTTACTATCCGCATGAATTTGTACATGAAATTTAATTAACATTAATTTTCCATGTTTAATATTGCTCTATGCCTGCATATAAATAAGGGTTGAACACTAAAACCAGCAAATATCTACAGGTTTCACATACTGCACCCTTTCTTTTTAGATTTTAAGAGTAAAAACCTGTGTTTTCCTGGAAAATGCTGAATTTTCTAATAAAAATAAACTTCCTTAAACGTGGAAATGCTGGTTGTTTATGAAAGTTTCTAGACTTAGTTGGAAATCTTCCTCTGTGATTACTTTTAATATTAGTCTAAAAGTAGATCCTTGTCCTCATTTTAACACTGTTACAAGAAGATAGAAATGGATTTACCTCAGAAAAAAACCCCAAACTTTATTAATTTAAACGGAAATGTCCCCTTTGAAAAAAAAAAAATTAGGAAAAAAAAAGCTGTAATAAAGGCTTACACTTATTATAGAGGGTATTGCATACATTATGGGGTGTGCTCTTAAACTTAGCCAGGTTTTTCTGCATGATAACCTTTCCAGGATCTTTGGGTTGGTTTACACAAGGACAGGCAAAAAATTAATATACACTAACCGGATTTGAAGCAGATTCATTAAATTGCACTAAATCCTTGTTCGGAATGCTTTTAAAATTAGCTTCCTTAATTTAATTTATATTAATTTTTTTGGAGGTGACCTAAACTGTATGGAGTTAATTTAATCCAGAATGAGTATCCATAATGGGATCAAGCTAGTTTAACCATGCTTTTTTAAAAGCAAGTCTGGATTGTTTTCAAATATTTTGATATTACTTAGAATTTCTTCTTCATTTAAGATGAAATGTCTAGAATTGCTTTTATACATGGGTTTTTTGGTGATTGAGTTGTTTGGACTTTTTTGATTGTTTTCAACTCACTATGTTACTGTAAACAAAGGCATAATTTTTTGATTTAAAATATGTTGGTATTTGTAATCAAGAGGACCCATTATATCTATTTATATTTATTCATACCTAGTGACCAGGAGACAGATGATATGAGAGTCTCAGGCTAGTTCTTGTAAAAGTGCTGAGCTTTTTATTCCATCTGGCAATATATTCCCTCCTGTGCCATGTATCTGTTGAAGTGTACAGTTATTTGCTTTTTTTCTGTCTTTCCTTACAGCCTTTAAAGTGATACATTTCCCTTTTTGTGTTTGAAAGGATGTTGATCTTATGACAGAATTTGCTGAGTGATTTCCATATCATTTGTCACAAAAAAAAATTAGAAAAAGAAGAAATAGGTCTGTGAGGTTCAGTAAATGAACCTATTTTAATATTACTTAGGGTTGATGAGTAGCTATTAATTACTCTTCAAAGTAACTAACATTGGAATAAATTCTTAATTAATTAGAGTTTTCCACTAATATGTATCTTTAAGCAAAAAAAAAATTCTCCATACTTCTTTAATAATATTGAATTTTTTAAATAAGGAAATGCCACTAAAAATCAGTTTGGGATTTTTCTTTGTTACCTCTGGGAATCAAGATATTATGTTTATGATGGAAGAGGAAAGTGGCATCCCTTTTTTGGTCTTTTCTATATATGCTAAATAATTAAATTTTCAACAGTTTGATTTGGTATTTTAATACTTGATTTGTAGCTAATTTCATTAATAATGATGGTCTGTGTGAACATATTAATTTTGTGTGTACTAAAACCAGTAGCTTTTCATTCTATGTCTGCTTCCGAGTGCTCTGTATACCTCTATAAAGCTTAGCATATTTGAATAAATGATTGTTGCCACTTTTCCTGTCAGACAGAAATAAAACATCTGATGCATCTGACAGGTCTTTTTTCTTTTTTTACATAAAATATCTCTGTGAGGAAAAAGAAAGGGGCAGAATGATGGTACATGAAAGCTCACACAGTTGTAGACACACAAGGTCTTCATAGTCCAGACGAAGACATTAAGACATACCTGTGGCCCTCATCTTTCTTACATCATAAATAGTTTATAATTTCAATTTTTTTAAACCCATGTTATTGTGTATTTTGCTTGTTGATGGAAAAGTTGTAATATTTTGCTTTTTTTTCTGATATTTGTAAAGTCTTGTTGCTACTCCTGGACTGAAAGGCGTTGTGACCCCTCTTGGTGCTTATCTGATGCCTGTAGCCTTAGAAATTCTCATTTCCAAGCTGCCACAGTAATACTTCTCTACATTCTCCCTCATGTTATAATAATCATATTGAAGTCTCATTGCAGTTTTCTGTGCTCAGTATGTGTTCAAAAGATTTATTTGCATTTCTATCCTGAATAAATTAAAATAATTTTGTTGGAAAATGGTTTCACAGGGCTTGAGTTTTCATGTTTCAATTCCTGCATACTTATATTTTAATCTGCTAGAAATGTCAAAAATTTAAAGGTAAAAGAAATGCAAATACTTCTTAAACATGCATTTAATATGTCTCCTGGATGCTTGAAGAGATAAACTACTTATTAAATTATACTCATAATCACACTCAAATGTTTGAATTTTGACACATCTATGTACTATTTTTATTTCTTTACTAAAAAATGCAAGACTCTCAGGAGTTAACAGTATTGATCAGGGTTATATAACAGTGGGCTGAATATGAATTTGCAAAAAGTTAGTTTTCTCTATCTGGAAAACTAAATCTAGTTTGTGATATAGAAATATACACTTAAAATGAATATATTCATACTTTATCAATAAATGTGTCATTCAAACTCCTAATACTTCTTTGCATGTCAAACTACGTTTCTGGTATCTGCTGAATAGTTTGTGATTGACAAATTCTTGGATTATTTCAATGTGAATGTAGGACTGTGAGAAAGATGCTTTCCTTAATAAGCAATATTAATTTCCTGAAACATTTGTTTTACATTACAAGCTTTTAAAAAGCTATATTCAAGAAATATAAAGTATGCTGGGTTTGTGGTTCGGGTTTTTTTTACAACATAAGAGATGCAATCACAGTAATGTGTAACATAGAGATTGAAACAGTACATATTTTCAGTCAGGTAACCAGACCAGGCTCTTATCTGAAGAATTGTTCATTTTCATAGGAGGCCAAAATGTATGTAGAGTCAAAGATCCTGAAGTGCTGTCTTATAAGAATCTGAGTTTTGCTGTATTTTCAGAATTTTAAGGAGCCAGCAGAGCTGGACAACAAAATCCCTGAAGATCAGTTCTAGTAAACCAGGAGACTGAGTCCCAGAAAGGTGAATCAAATAACGATTCAAATATTCTAATGGGTTTTCTTTGTTGTTGCTTTTTGTTTGGTTGGGGTTTTGTTTGTTTGTTTTGTTTGGCTTTGTTGATAATTCAAGTACATGGAATTAGTCAGCTTTGGAGGTATTTAACAGTCTGGTTTTGGTCAAATTAACATTTCAGGTGTCAGATGTCAGGGTTTTGACATCCATAAACACAGCCAGATCTTTTGCCAGTTGTGGTGGGTAGATCCTAACAGATACCAGGTGCCCACCAAAGCTTCTCTATCCCTCTCCTCCTCAGCTTGCCAGGAGAGAGAAAACACAGATAAAGGCAGGGAGAGATCACTCACAAGTGACTGTCACAGTCAAATTGGACTCACTTGGAGAAATTAAAATATTCACAGTTACATCAGAATAGAATAATAAGAAAGTAAACCCTAAACCTTTAAAACACCTTTTAGTCATCCTTCCCTTCTTCCAGGCTCAGTTTCGCTCCTAATTTTCTTTTTCATGCGAGTACCTTTGCCCTGGGTGCTGTCCCTCAGGAACAAGGTGGGTTCCAGCACACCTGCTCCAGCTGTCTCCTCTCTCCATGGCTCCACAGGTGCTGCCAGGAGCCCGCTCCAACTTGGGCTTCCCGTGGGTACCTAAGGGCATCAAGGGAAGCTGGTAGGGAACAGGTTCAAAATAAAGGAAGGGACTTTTTTTTTTTTTTCTTTTTTAAACCTGAGTCTACAGGGATTGTAAACAAGTATTCAAGGAGAAGTGCCTGAAGGTTTTTTAGCATATCACAATTATATCTGCCTCAAAAAGTTCGTTGGTAAGGGTTTGTACTCTTGAAGACTATTCAGGGGAGCATCACGTATGTCCTGTTGCTACTTTTCCTTGGACATCTGCTTGAGAATACTGATAAAGCTAAGACGTTGGTCTTACCTTATATTTCATCTAACAGCCAGCTGAAGTTGTAGCATATTTCTGTTGGCTTCCTAATTCTTAAACTGAGAGGTTTTGTAGTTTAATTTTTTTTTAAAGAAGAAAAGTATAATCTGATCTTGGCTCATCTTCACTTAATGGAAAGTGGCAAAATATTATCAATGTATTTGAAGGCTCTGTTAGATGCACAGCTTCATCTCTTTTGAATAATGAATAATTTAAATCACAAAATATTAGCTCTTTCAAACTATGGACCAGAATACTTTTTTAAAAAATGCAGTTTATTATGTTTATTTTTTCAAACAAATGCACTAAATTCAAACCAAGCTTTGGTCCAGGCATGTCTGATGTATACCAAGGTAACATTGCTCAATTGTTTTCTTTATTTTTACTCTTTTATGAATTTACAGGTGGACTCATTTTAGTCTACAAGATCATTCATGTACATGTAGACAAATATAGGCTGCTAAATGGATTTTTGAGTTCCCTTTTTGATGGCAAATTATTTCCTCATCATAATACGACCAGCAAAGACAACAGTGTAAAAGAAATTTTTCTTAACTACCTATTAATGTCTAGTACTGAAAAGACTTATTCTGCTTGCCAGCACTACTACAGCAGCAAAAACGTACTGTGTTAACCTTATGCTTCTGTGAGAAGAGAACAGGCTGATTTCCCAGTGGGAGACAGAGAGGGGCAGGGAATACTCCAGCTTAGCCATGTCTGCATGGCTGCTGTGCTTTAATGATAGTGATTAAGTGATAGTGGCCCTGCTGTGCCAGGATGTGTCGCAGCTGATGCCCAGGCAGAGAAATTGCCAGAATAGGTTTGCAGGAGAGAGTGGATTTCTGAGGACTAAATCAACATGATGACTACACTTCTTTGCTTTTGTTCTGATGGCTTTAAGTAAGGCAAATAATTTACTTAGCAGCAGCATGTGGAATGCTGTGGAGTATGGAAAAGGAAACCAGAAGGTCGGTACATTACTGCTGTCCCTCCCCGCCTCCCAGTGAACAGCCTCAGCTTCTTTCGGAGAGCTCCTTGCATCCACACCGTGTCACATGGAGCTCTCCTTCGCAGGAGTCATGTAACCAATATGGAAAACTCTGCAGAATTAGCTTATGGATAGCTAATGTTGATAGGACATCTTTAAAAGTATAGTTTTATTTCTGGCAAATGTGGGCCTAACACCTACACTGGTGTCTTGGTTAGACAAGACAGGAGTCTGTGAAAGAGGGCAAAGCCTCCTGTACAATGGAGAACGGCAAACCCCCCTCCCCCTGAATTACCAGGATCTTTAAATTAAAAGGCTCTCAGGCAAAGATATGGGAGTGGGAGTAACAATTCTTTACTAGGAGAAAACTGGAAAACAATTTAAAAAAAGGCAAATGCAATCGGTACAAACAAAACCAGTGAAAGAAAAAAAAAGTCTAGAACCTGAGGATTGCCAGTATCAGGTTTGCTGGGACAATTGCTTTCCCTTGCAATAGTTGATGAGTTGCAGCTGAAGTGGTGATCTTTAGAAGGGTATAATTTTCCTCTGAAGATCTGGTGGCAGTGGGGGCCGGTCTTCCTCTGCGCCGGGGTTGCCTCTGAGCTCCGCTGCCGTCGCCTCCGCGCGCCGGCTGCTTCGCTGCGAGTGCCGCCGAAGAGAGAGAGAGCGAGAGCTGCTTTTCTGGGAATCCCGCGAAGAGAGAGAGAGAGAGAGAGCTGCTTCTCTCGGAGTCCCGCGAAGAAGAGGGAGAGCTGCTTCTCTCGGAATCCCGCGAAGCGAGAGAGAGAGCTGCTTCTCTCGGAGTCCCGCGAAGAAGAGGGAGAGCTGCTTCTCTCGGAATCCCGCGAAGAGAGAGAGAGATCTGCTTCTCTCGGAGTCCCGCGAAGAAGAGAGCGAGCTGCTTCCCCCCTCTGGGTGGGACCCCTCACGGTGTTACATTTTTTCAGCCCTTCATTGAATCAGTCAAAGGTGTATACACAAACCATTGTCTCTGAGAGAGATAACAAAAAACCTGTCCAACCGGTTCGCCTTCGACAGATGGCAAATGGAATACAAGCTTATCTTACAACCCAGGACATTATCCACCCCTTATTCTATTTCCATCTGCACACCATGAAATCTTACACCCAGTTCTCTCTTAAGACTAAGTTTCCCTGTGGTACACAGCGGGTCTCCCCATCTTCCTGCATTACCCACCAAGTGTAACCAGGTCCTTGAGCAAAGACAATCCCACGAATGGGTTGGTCTTTGCCTGAGGTGGGATTAATCCAAACAGTTTTCCCTAAAATACCTTTCATATGTACTACAGGGACCTTATCTCCATCTACTGCGTGTAAGGGTTCTGACTGAGCAGGGCCAGCTCGATTGACAGACCCCCGGGTGTTGACCATCCAGGTTGCTTTTGCCAGGTTAATTTCCCAGTTTCTAAATGTTCCCCCACCGAGTGCCTTCAGGGTAGTCTTAAGGAGTCCGTTGCACCGTTCAACTTTGCCGGCAGCTGGAGCATGATAGGGAATATGATATATCCATTCGATACCATGTTCTCTGGCCCAGGTGTTGATAAGGCTGTTCTTGAAATGGGTGCCGTTGTCAGACTCAATTCTCTCAGGGGTGCCGTGTCTCCACAGGACTTGTTTTTCCAAGCCTAAGATGGTGTTCCGGGCAGTGGCATGAGGTACAGGGAAAGTCTCCAGCCATCCAGTGGTGGCTTCCACCATGGTCAGCACGTAGCGCTTGCCTTGGCGTGTCTGGGGCAGAGTGATATAGTCAATCTGCCAGGCCTCCCCATACTTGTACTTGGACCACCGCCCACCATACCATAGGGGCTTCACTCTCTTGGCCTGTTTGATGGCAGCACACGTCTCACAGTCATGGATAACCTGGGAAACACTGTCCATGGTTAGATCTACCCCTCGGTCTCGTGCCCACTTGTAGGTGGCATCTCTGCCCTGATGACCTGAGGCATCATGAGCCCATCGAGCCAGGAAAAACTCCCCCTTATGGTGCCAATCTAAGTCTATCTTTGACACCTCTATTTTTGCTGCCTGATCTACCTGCTCGTTGTTCCGGTGCTCCTCATTAGCCCGACTTTTGGGGACATGGGCATCTACATGACGGACTTTCACTGTCAGCTTTTCCACCCGAGAGGCAATGTCTTTCCATATATCAGCAGCCCAGATTGGCTTTCCTCTACGTTGCCAGTTGGCCTTCCTCCACCTTCCCAGCCAGCCCCACAGAGCATTGGCTACCATCCATGAATCAGTATAAAGGTAGAGCTTTGGCCACTTTTCCCTTTCAGCAATGTCCAGAGCCAGCTGAACGGCCTTGAGTTCAGCGAGTTGGCTCGATCCACCTTCTCCTTCGGTAGCTTGTGCAACTTGGCGTGTGGGGCTCCACACGGCTGCTTTCCACTTCCGGTTCATCCCTACGATGCGACAGGAACCGTCAGTGAAAAGAGCGTAGCAGGTCTCCTCTGCTGGTAGTTGGTTGTATGGTGGAGCTTCTTCAGCCCTTGCCACTTGTACCTGCTCCTCATCATCAGTGAGACCAAAGTTTTCACCTTCTGGCCAGTTCGTAATTATCTCCAAAATCCCAGGGCGATTCAGGTTTCCAATACGGGCGCGTTGAGTGATGAGGGCAATCCATTTGCTCCATGTGGCGTCAGTGGCATGGTGGGTAGTAGGAACCTTTCCTTTAAACATCCACCCCAGCACCGGTAGTCGGGGTGCCAGGAGGAGTTGTGTTTCTGTGCCAATTACTTCCGAGGCTGCTTGAACTCCTTCAAAGGCAGCCAAGATTTCCTTCTCTGTGGGAGTGTAGTTGGCTTCAGACCCTCTGTAACTTCGGCTCCAGAATCCCAGTGGTCGGCCTCGAGTCTCCCCAGGCACTTTCTGCCAAAGGCTCCAGGACAACCCATGGTTCCCGGCTGCAGAGTAGAGCACATTCTTGACCTCTGGTCCCGTTCTGACTGGGCCAAGGGCTACAGCATGAGCGATCTCCTGCTTGATCTGGGTGAAGGCTTGTTGCTGCTCAGGGCCCCAGTGGAAATCATTCTTCTTTCGGGTAACCAGATAAAGAGGGCTCACAATCTGGCTATACTCAGGAATGTGCATTCTCCAGAAACCTATGGCACCCAGGAAAGCTTGTGTTTCCTTTTTGCTGGTTGGTGGGGACATAGCTGTGATCTTGTTGATGACCTCAGTGGGAATCTGGCGCCGTCCATCTTGCCATTTCACTCCCAGGAACTGGATCTCTCGGGCAGGTCCCTTGACTTTGCTCTTCTTGATGGCAAAGCCAGCTTCTAGTAGTATCTGGATGATCCTCTCACCTTTCTCAAACACTTCTGCCGCTGTGCTCCCCCACACAATGATGTCATCAATGTATTGCAGGTGTTCTGGAGCCTCACCCTTTTCTAGTGCAGCCTGGATCAGTCCATGGCAGATGGTGGGGCTGTGTTTCCACCCCTGGGGCAGTCGGTTCCAGGTGTACTGCACGCCCCTCCAGGTGAAAGCAAACTGAGGCCTGCATTCTGCTGCCAGAGGAATGGAGAAAAACGCATTAGCAATATCAATGGTGGCATACCACTTTGCTGCCTTGGACTCCAGCTCGTACTGGAGTTCCAGCATGTCCGGCACAGCAGCGCTCAGCGGTGGAGTCACTTCATTTAAGCCACGATAGTCCACAGTCAATCTCCATTCTTTGTCAGATTTGCGCACAGGCCAGATGGGGCTGTTGAAGGGTGAGTGGGTTTTGCTGACCACCCCTTGGCTCTCCAGCTCCCGAATCATCTTGTGGATGGGGATCACGGCATCTCGATCCGTCCGATACTGCCGGCGGTGCACTGTCGAGGTCGCAATTGGCACGCGTTGTTCTTCCACCCTTAGGAGTCCTACTGCAGAGGGGTTTTCTGACAGTCCAGGCAAGGTGTTCAATTGCTTAATGTCTTCTGCCTCTACAGCGGCTATTCCAAAAGCCCACCTGAGTCCCTTTGGGTCTTTGTAATATCCGTTCCGGAGGAAGTCTATGCCTAGGATACACGGAGCATCTGGGCCAGTCACTATAGGGTGTTTCTTCCACTCCTTCCCAGTCAGGTTCACCTCAGCTTCCACCAGAGTCAATTGTTGTGATCCCCCTGTCACACCAGCAATGGAAACAGGCTCTGCCCCCACATGTCCCGATGGTATCAGAGTACACTGTGCACCAGTATCAACTAAAGCATCATATTTTTGTGGCTCTGATGTGCCAGGCCATCGGATCCACACTGTCCAGAAGATCCGGTTTTCCCGTGCCTCTCCCTGGCTAGAGACAGGGCCCCTCTAACACTGGTTATCATTCCTTCCCTGGGCATACATACTAGAGGTCCCTTCAAGGGGGTCTGACAGATCGTACCCACAAGCTTGGTCACGGGAGGTTGAGGCTACCTTCACTTTGGTGGAACTCCCCCGGTTAGAGTTTCCCTCCTTGAGTTGACGGACCCGTGCTGCCAGGACAGAAGTGGGTTTCCCATCCCACCTCCCCATGTCTTCCCCATGGTCACGCAGGAAGAACCACAGATTAGCCCTTGGGGTGTACCCTCTCTCTCTAGCTGGGGATTGTTGGGTGCTGATTCTGGGGCCTGTGACTCTCACGGGTGCTGTATTAACCTTCCTTATCTCCTCCCTCATCTCCTCTTTAAACTCCTTAATCACAGCTGAGATATGAGCCTGCATTGGGCCATTAATCATACTCTCATAATTCCTAAGTTTGTTGGCAACAGAACCTATTGTCTCCCGGTGGGTGTCAGCATTGATCGTTGCAATGAAGGTGGCGTATTGAGATGGCCCAAGATTTGCTAGACTCCACAGCATTTGTCCCGTACACCTGACCTTGTCAGGATCATTATTGTGTCGTCCATCCCTCCCAAAGAGTACCTCCA
Organism: Lonchura striata; assembly: GCF_050655825.1. Lineage (NCBI taxonomy): Eukaryota > Metazoa > Chordata > Aves > Passeriformes > Estrildidae > Lonchura > Lonchura striata. The sequence goes on from NC_140704.1 coordinate 30,256,319, forward strand.
ATACTGCCACTTCTCTCAGCTGTTGGATCCCTTCCTTGAGGGTCTTCCAGCGCATTCTATGATGGTGCTCTTGCATTCTCTCTCTGTGGATAAACCTCTCCCTGACACTCATTAAGAGCCGCTCCCAGAGAGAAAGGGACCCTGGTTCCCTTACAAAAACCTGATTTATACCCGAGTCCTGGGTCAAGGGTCCCAAGTTCCTTGCCTCACCACCGTCCAGCTGCACGCCTGTACCCATAAGATCCCAAACCCGGAGTAGCCAGGTAGCATAAGCCTCACGCCCTCGTCGCACAATGTCTTTATGCAGATTGCGAAGACTTTCGTACGTCAGGGACTCGGTGATGATAGCAATCTCTGGCTCCCCTGTGGGTTGTGAGGTTCCTCCATTCCTGTCCCTATCTGCAGGGTGCTCTGCTTTCACCTTAGACTTCCTTGTTTCTACCGGGGCCACTGCTGCTGACCGTGACTGCCCTTGTGGTTCAGCTGGAACCTGGACAGTTGTAACATTAGTGGGTTCCACAGCTGTACTATTAGACTGTCCCTCCTCAAGGCAAAGGGCCGGTTTCTCACCAGCTGGGGAAATGCACTCCTTCAGCATCTCTCGTATCTCCTTAACCAGAACCCTCACCCAATCTGGGCGGTTCATTTCTGAGGTGGGCTGTGGGGCAGGGTCAGGCTCTGGAGCAGCAGCATCTCGAGTCTGTGGTGTAGGTGTGAGGGTAGTTATCCAGGTTAATCTTCCCTTATCTCTGAATGCTAAATATAACAGGACTATCAGCAACACCACCCATTGTATGGTATCATTAGCACTTATAAAGGATCTTAACCCTTTGAGAACTGGTGGAGCAGACCCAAAAAGATGGTTAAAAGGTTGAGAGAAAGTTTGCCCAGGTGCTATTTCCTCGCAGTAGGTACCGTTATTAAAGTAACCCCAAAAACATACAGTTAACGTGTGATAGCTATGAATCCATGTACCTGCCTTCCAGAGGAAATTAAAGATCCATGAATTCCTCACCCAATTAACCCAGAAGCCAAACTTGATAACAGACACCGTAGCCTTAGTTATAGGACCCATTTTTAGATAAGGGTCTGCAAATGGGAAAAGTATAGCTACGATCACATGCCACCCAAACCAAGGTAAACTAGACCACATGGTGATGCTGAAGATGTTTTTACACACAACAAAACCAAATTACTTAAGAACTGTTAATCCTTTTTCCCTCTCAATGCCCTCGGGCCCCACGTTGGGCGCCAAATTCTGTCTTGGTTAGACAAGACAGGAGTCTGTGAAAGAGGGCAAAGCCTCCTGTACAATGGAGAACGGCAAACCCCCCTCCCCCTGAATTACCAGGATCTTTAAATTAAAAGGCTCTCAGGCAAAGATATGGGAGTGGGAGTAACAATTCTTTACTAGGAGAAAACTGGACAACAATTTAAAAAAAGGCAAATGCAATCGGTACAAACAAAACCAGTGAAAGAAAAAAAAAGTCTAGAACCTGAGGATTGCCAGTATCAGGTTTGCTGGGACAATTGCTTTCCCTTGCAATAGTTGATGAGTTGCAGCTGAAGTGGTGATCTTTAGAAGGGTATAATTTTCCTCTGAAGATCTGGTGGCAGTGGGGGCCGGTCTTCCTCTGCGCCGGGGTTGCCTCTGAGCTCCGCTGCCGTCGCCTCCGCGCGCCGGCTGCTTCGCTGCGAGTGCCGCCGAAGAGAGAGAGAGCGAGAGCTGCTTTTCTGGGAATCCCGCGAAGAGAGAGAGAGAGAGAGAGCTGCTTCTCTCGGAGTCCCGCGAAGAAGAGGGAGAGCTGCTTCTCTCGGAATCCCGCGAAGCGAGAGAGAGAGCTGCTTCTCTCGGAGTCCCGCGAAGAAGGGGGAGAGCTGCTTCTCTCGGAATCCCGCGAAGCGAGAGAGAGAGCTGCTTCTCTCGGAGTCCCGCGAAGAAGAGAGCGAGCTGCTTCCCCCCTCTGGGTGGGACCCCTCACGGTGTTACATTTTTTCAGCCCTTCATTGAATCAGTCAAAGGTGTATACACAAACCATTGTCTCTGAGAGAGATAACAAAAAACCTGTCCAACCGGTTCGCCTTCGACAGATGGCAAATGGAATACAAGCTTATCTTACAACCCAGGATAACTGGTCAGACCTTCTCATTTTATTTTTCCTGGAGCAGTTGAAGACATACTCCTGCTCTCAGATCTTTTAGTGCTTCCCAGCTGGAGGTTGCTTCCCTTACAATTCATTTGGATCCTGGCAGTTTTACTTAATGGTCGCAAACAATTTAGGATTATTTTCTGTGGATAATAATTGCCATGTCTGAGGATTATAGGAAAAACAGATTAAAAAGTGTTAAGATGTGTTCAAGGAAAAGTAAATTCACAGTGTTTCATAGATTGTTTATTCATGTTGGATGCCCAGAAACAACATTCACTCTGTGATGAAGCAAGCTCATTTACACTCAATTTTTAGACTTGCAAAACTTTTTATTCCTGTAGCTTTAAGCAGTTCTTGAAAGTAATTCGTTGCCTCTCAGAAAGTCCTCAAACAAATGGATTTTCAGGACAGAGATTTTATAGCTTCCTGAGGGAAGAGTTATAGAGGAAGGTCAGTGGCCCAAAGTCACCAAGTTAAGCAAGTCCATTTTAGGCTTAAAATATTATAAAATTAGGATTCAATACATTTCTAGGGTTAAAATTATTTTTATTTTTAGATTTTTTTTTTTTCAGATTAGAAACTATTTACATCCCTATATGATAAATTTCTGGTTCTGTAGACTTTAACATTATTGAGTAGACTATGTACAAATAATGTGATTAAACAAATAAGATTTTTTTGCATGAGAATGTATTACTTTATATGATTAAACTTCATGTGATGTGGTGTAAAATAGTTTTCTAGGACAGAAGAGAAGGCAATAAATGGTTGGTAAGAAGTGTATGCATACTTAGAATGAAAATCAGCTAGGTTTTAGCCAGTACTAATGTGTCCTGCTAAATTCCTGGTTTTCTTTACAAATTTGAATCTATCATGATGATGAAAATGGAGAATAAGACTGTCAAATTGTTTTTTACATCTCTTAGGAAACAAGCTGCTGCTTCATTTTGAAGAATACTGAAATATTTTACTTCTATATGAAGTGTGTGGGGTGTCTCTATTTTAAGAAATACATAGCAAACCCCACATATCTCTATGGTTGCAATAAGTTACTTCTGAAGATAAAATAAGACTTTTTTGTTGCTGAGTTGTATGTCTTGTACAGTCATATTTTTGATTGAGGGAGGGAAGTAGCATTGGTGTACTAATGATAACAGCTGATGCAAAAATGTTCTGGAAGATGTAGTATGTAGCATGGCTATGAAATTAAAAAGAATTGCAGAATATCTGAATAGCAATTAGTGAGGCAATGGAAATTTATTGAAAACATTTGGAATTTTAAGTAGCTGTAGCTGTGTATCATATCAAAGCTTAGAAAGGTGCTTATCATATTTGTGAACAGTACTGTTAAAACTTGTGAATATTTAACACTCTTTCATCTACCCTTTGATGAGATTGTGTAATTTGGACCACTACTATTTTCCATTCAGAAATACTTAAAATAACAGAAGAAGTCATCAGAGTTACTAGGAGGTAGGATATGACACTGTTCCTGTCTGAAGGACTTCTACCAGAGGGGAAATGTGCAAAAACTTGTATTTTTTCCTCCCCTCCATCCCCTCTACTCAAGTGGGAACTGATACACAACTGGTTCTGTTGCTCTCATCCAAAGCAAAATCAAATTCAGTGGAGGAGGTACAGGCTTCATTAGGTAGTCTTTTTCTCTGTCAATAAAGTAACATGGAAACTAGCCAAAAAGGCACTAAGTTTATCTGAAGTAACACTTGCAGCTTTGTGGAAGTATGCAGCTGAGTAATAGTATAAAAATAGCAAGTTATTTTGAGGAAGAGCATATGTTCTGTAACAATGAGAAATTGGTATACAGATAAAAGAAATTATGTATCTAAATATAAATTTCAGATGAGAAAGATCTGTGGCTTAGTGCCATGAAGTTTTCTGTAGATGCAGCCATTAAAAGTTGTTTAATGCTCATTTTTCTAACATAGTTATTTAAAGATGCGCTATCATTGGTAAATTGCTGTACTGCCTTAGGGGTGCATATTTTGTAGTCTGTAGCAGTACAGATAATAGACACTTTTTATATTTCAGTGCACACTGATACACAGGATACCACACAGTGATAATTGCAGAGATTTCTTTTCTTACAAGAAAGGTACCTTGCAAAGCCATGGTGTTTGCTTACTATTTAAAGACACTGACAGCCAAATGCAGCTGTCTCCTGTTAGAATTAAAAACTAAGACAACACTGAAAGAGATTTTCAGGTGACTTGAGGAAGGAGTTAGGTATTTATGCTTAGACACTGGAAAACAATTCTGGTACCATCATTTGTGCAGCATCATTTAAAATTTTTCATGGTTCGTCAAAAGTTTGTTTAGAAGATAGGAAGTATTGCTTTGAGGATTAAAACTTTTCCTCATAGAAGTTGCTCTATTTCGTGGAAGAGATTAACTTCTTTATAAATATATGTAGTGTGCACCAAGTCCCTTAAAGTCTTTACCTTTAAATGCTTCTGCATCTGCGTTTTTTGTTTAAGCTTCCCCCTAAACAATTAGAGATTGGCATATGTAAAAGTCATACTGATGAGCAGAACAAGAGATTAGAAGATTAAGCTGCAGTTAGATGTTGAATAACTAGAACCTAAGGCATTACCAAATAAAATCCACGTCAAGCTCTGCATAATGTAAAGCTGACTGAATAGACTGAGCTGATAGAGCTTTGAAAGCCTCAAAGTATTATGTAAAATGAAGCCTTCATTGTTAAAATTCTGCTTTTCAGAAGGAACCAGTTAGAATGTATTAGACTTTAGGATAGTCTTGACAAAAAAAAATCTTATTGGGTTTTGGGGTAAATATTTTTTGTCTTTTCTGAGCCAGTTGTGCTTCAAAAATCTACGTGCTAATTTTTATCTATAAGAAAGGCATGATCATTCACAACTTCTGTTTTGGAAGAGGAAAAGTGTTGGCAGAGGAGAAACATACAGAATTTGGGAGTCATGTAATCACTCTATGTATTTTTAACCTGTTTGTCTTCCTCCCTCTCTCCTAATCATTGAATAATCAGCCTTATCTCATGGTACTATAAAGTACCTGTGTTGTTATTCCTGGGGAGGAATGAGGAGAAACTGTTCCAAAAGGAGAAGGTACCAAAATTGAGACAAAAAATTACTGAGAAACCAGGAGAAAAAGCTAAGAAAGAAATTCTGATGAGATTTTTTTCCCTCTGGATTTTTTCCCCATATATTTTCTCTGTACTCTGAGAGTATTCAGGCAAAGTAAATATAGTAGCTTTAGCTCTTGCCTTTACAATTCCCTGAGAAAGAGGGATCACTTTTCTCTGAGCCAGCAGGCATCACTGCATCTAAAATAGTGCCAAAAAATGGAAGTATAGGAGGTAAGATAGTATTTCTGCTGTTAAAACTTTAATGCACAAATTTGTATTTGGTGCTTGGAGCTGTTTTCTAGAAATAAAAGTTAAAGTAAAAAATAAAAAAATCCTAGTAATTTTCATGATCTTTCTGTATGTCTGGGATCTATTTCATGTATACTTACTGGTATGTTCTGCAGTTCCTGGCTGGGCTACGTACCCTGGTTTATTTTCTGTGTAACTAAGTATGCAAAGGAATAGCTCATACATATCCAGATCTCAGCCTAATGCTTCATATGGAGCCTGGAAATTTAAATGATAGGTAAATTATAGACAAGACGGCAAGAGAATACAAAAATATCACCAGCCACTATAACTGTGAAATCTGGAGATTTAGGGAGAAGTCTTGTTGAGGCATTCTGGCCAAAATCAACAGTTGGAATATTGAGTTTGGAGAGAAATTGGAAGACATTTTTCTTTAATGAAGGAGAACAAAGTGTTTTGTATGGTGCTCCCTTTGCAGAAAAGTTCCTAGTACTCTATTTTACTTGTTTATTGCTGTGATTTTAAAAAAAGCTCCTCACAAAATGCTCCTCATTTGAAGCTTTGTGCATCCATGCCATATGTTAAAAACATGATAGAGTAGTTGTAGAGTCACTTCAGCAACACTTTATCTTTCTCTGCACCCACACTGAAATAACAGACTTATAGTCTGTTACTTATAGTCTGTTATTTTCTGCTCCATTTTTTTCTCTTGCAGACGTAAACTTTCTGGCTATACCGGGTCAACACTTTTTAAATTGACCAGAGAATTCGTATTTCTTTTTTTTTTTTTCCTTAAATTTTTCAGACTCACATTTGGAGAATCTATTTTTAGGTTATTTAAAACCCTGGACTGGTATATCCAGACTACATAAACTAAGAGTTGAAGATTTAGTAGTGATTAAAAGTGAATACAAAAAATCACTATGAATTTGTTGAAGTACTGCTGCAAGAACCAGTTCTGTAACACATTTTATGCAATTTTTTGTATTTTCAGTGTGTCATTTGGAAGTTAAAGGAAATTTTAAGAGGATTTTGGGAGCCAACTTTAGTACTTCTGAATTTGTTTGAACAGTGTAGTCTTCAAGGAGAAACAGTACCCAATTTGATTTTTACATGCTAATATCTTGGCTTGTTTTCATATCTGCTGCATACTCTGAAATGTGAAAGAGGGGAAAGGTTCTTATCCTGTTTGATCTAATTTTGTTTAAAGTTTTTTCACTTTGAGCATCCTGTGACAGTAATTTTTAGCAATGGAATCACAGATGGACTTATTGCTTGATTTTTTTTTTTCATAATGACATAAAAGGAAGTGTCTAGACCATGTGTCATGAAGTACAATGTGTGTTTAATCATGGAGAACTCAGAGTTGTTCCACAAAATGTTACAAAAGGTGGTATAATTTCACATGAAAATGCCTATGGGTGAATATGAAACTCATAATTTTCACTGAAATATAATTATCACAGCATTTTAGGTAGAACATGTCATCAGTGGTTCTTGTGCATAAGGTGCTGATCTCTCTGTGTTTTGATCGATGCGTGAGAAAATTTCCCCAAAAAGTATGTTTTGTGAATGAGTAGTAAATTTCACTGAAAAGTTTTACTTCAGATGTCAATCCTTTGCGACAGCTTCATTTATCTTGCTTTAGTCATCTCTTCTTTAAGTCAAACTGTGAACAATGGCCCAGATCATATAATCGGAGGTAAGGGAATATTGGACTGTAAAAGAAAACATTATCTAGGAAACATGTAAAATAACTTTGGAAATTGCAGCATGCACAGAGTCTTTTCACATAGCTAGGATCTGTGATGTAAGACCAAATACATACAAAATGAGTTTCTTTCTGATTGTGGAACATGAGTAACAAAAGAACGTAGAGAGATGCTGTTTAGTGACTATCACTCAAGGAGGAGGCAGTGCTGAACCTTCTTGGAGTGACTCCATCCAGGAACAGCTTGAGGGGCCTGTACCAGCAGTGATCCAGACATAAGTTACATTTGTCTCCTAGACTCTGAAAATAAGCCATCTTTGCAAAGTAAATTTGCTCCTTGTGTAACCCTACACAGGATAAAGTGCATTCTTGTTTAATTTAGTTCTTGTTTAGTCTCAGAGTCTTTGTGTGTTGAAGAAGCCTCAAGGTGTTCCCAAAAAGGAAAGCTATCATTGGATCTCTTGTGATATCATTCTCAAGCTTTCCTCTGATGGAGCTCTTGGCCTCAGGATGCCTGGACTCTGGGAACAGGGAGACTGGAAGAATTTTTCTATCAAAAATAAACTTTCAGGAAGCCCAAGTCTTCTGCGTAGCTGAAGGGCTACACTGTAGTGTGTACTACACACCTTGGAATGTGCAGTCCTTGCATTGTAAAATTAATTAGGAGTGTTTTCAGTCCATTGAATAGATCAAAATGTTCAGGTCAGTTTTTAAAAGAAGCCATTTCTGTTTTTTCCATATGAAGACTGTTTTTCAGATTCTGCTCTTTTTTTTTTTTTTTTTTTTTTTCCCCACCCTTTATGCAAAGATATTTTAAAGAAACAGCTTAGGGAAATGAAACAAGCTGTCCATATTTGTAAAAGTTACACTTCCTCATGGAATTTCAGTAATGTATAACAACTGGTCTAAATGGGGATCATAATAGTTTAGATTTTTTTTTTTGGTTATTATTTTACATAAGATTGACGACTGTAATGATTTCCCAAGAGAGCAGGGATGACATAACTAACAATCATGCTGAAAGAAAAATAGATACCTAATGTGTAAAAAATGTCTGAGTTTATAATGTTTTGTCTTTTAAAATGAAACATTTTTTCTGCTGTTGTGGTGTTCACCTAGTAGAAACATGTGGCCAAACAGAGCAACATTTGAACCATGTAGAAATAGATTGACTAGAGACGTAGACACTGTAGTTGACTATTCCAAACTTTGTTTTATGCCTGGATATCTGGTATGTTTGCCATGTGGCATACATATTAGTTATGTATATTGTGACCATTGGAAACAGTTTTATGAACTACCTCTGGTACAGTAATTTTTATTTGCTATCAGTATTTAAAATTTACTACTTCTTGATAAGCCACTGTACAAATGAATGCTGAGATTTCAGCAGATACTGAAAGGAGATTTTAATTAATTCTTCTAGAGCTGAAGGTAGTATTTTCTTTATATGATGCAATCTGGTAAATTACCTCTGTTTTGTTATTGAAGTAACTATATCATGCTGTCCTATAACCTGCAGAAAGGTGCAGCCAGAATGAGAGGACACTCACAGTGTGTGCTAATAGAATCTCCAACATGGTTTCTCTGATGAGTTCTGAGGACCCCAAATTTGTGGATTTTCATGAAAAATGTTGAAGGCTTTTCATGGAAGTTTGAATAATAGGTTGTTTATTTAGTAGCTAAAGATAGTTGCAGGCTGAGAGTTGGGGCTGTTCAGCTGGGTGAAGAAAGGCTCCAGGGAGATTTTAGAGCAACTTTCCACTACTTAAAAGAGAGGGCTTGAGAGGGACTTTTTACAAGAGCATATAGTGATAGGGAAAGGGGGAATGGATGTGAGCTGAAGGAGAGCAGATTTAGGTTGGGTGTAAGGAAGAAGATCTTTACTGTGAGGGTGGTGAGGCACTGGAACATGTTGCCCACAGAAGCTGTGGACCCCCATCCTGGCAGTGTTCAGGGCAAGGTTGAATGAAGATCAGAGCAACCTGTCAAGGGAAAGGTGTCCCTGGATAAAGGCACCCACCTGCCCACACCCAGGTTCCCTGACTATGTAGGGGATAGCTGCCAAAGCTGCTCCACAGCCGAAGATTCCTTTCCACCAGTGCCATCATTACAAAAGAGGGAAAATCTGTCCTTAAGCTAAAGGACAGTTTGAGCACTAAGATACAATGGTTACAGAAGGGATATGAACGGCCTGTGTGAGCTACTCCAATGCATATGTTGGAATTCCATAAATGTTTTGACCATCAGGTAACTGAAACTATGGGAACGGTGTCTTGATAGAGAGGTAGAGGAAACATACAGCAGTAATAGTGTGATGTGTTTATCAATGTGATGTATTTGCTACATATACCATGAAATTGCATAAAAACCCGGTAGCATCACCTAGTCCACATTTCTACACCTGCTGAGTAAAGTGTTTTTTAATAACCTACACAAGTCACATTTTTACCAGGTTTTGGAGGATCCTGTTTTTTGAGAGTTGCTTTTTTCATGTTTTTCTTTTTTTTTCTTGTCACTTCAGGATAAATGACATGATTCCACAGAGTCTACTTAATAACTAAATATAGTAGAAATTAATTGTAAAGCCTATTGTAAAATCTTTTGTGCTGTCAAGTTATGGCAAATGGGGCTCGGTGATATCCAGTTGAATACCAAGTTACTGGGGAGATGTAACAATAATGCTGTTAGAATTGACCTGTGGAAGAAGATGGCAATATATGTGTGATAGACTTTTGTGGGTACATTGAAAGTTCTTACAAAATGTACCTTCCCTGTAGGGTTAGATGGGCAATCCCTATGGATGGAAGAAAGAAATGTGAGAGAAAGTGAAGTATGGCATGTTCTTGCTGCTGTGTAGCCAGGTCATTCTTTCATGGAAGCAGGAGAGCTTCTGTAGCCTGCTGACTGGGAATGGCGTGTGGGTGATGGAGAGGGACACAGGGAGCACAGCAACTCCTTCTGGCCTCAGTCACATGTTGGCTTTGGGATGCAGGGGTTTTTTTGGTAGGGAGAGAAGTTGAACTTTGGTGTAGTTTATGATTTATCTCAAGTAGTCAAACCTCTGGGTATAGGCACTAGATCTCTGATGTACTTTACAAATGCCAAAGGAAAACACCGCGTAAACCATAAGACCACAAATGTAAAGATAACTTGGGCTCTTTCTGTGTCTCAGCTTTAACCAATTCATCTTAATCCATTTTATTTTATTGCACAGAAAAAAGGGAAATGCCTTGTTTATTTGTTTTTTCCAACTTTAAAAAGTGGAAATTCTTGGTGTTTAAAGGAGCTTACTGAGGACACTGAGACTGTGTCAATTCTTTCAGAGTTCCTTTAATGTGTGGTGTTAAACATCATCTATTAGAAAAAAAAAGTCATGTCTCAGCAGTGAAATTGAAATTTGAAGTAAGTTCCACAGAACGTGATTGTAACTTGAAACAAAGAAGCATACAGCATATGTATGAAAATATGTTAGCAAATATGGCTTTAAGGTAAAAATTAAACATATTAATTTAAAAAAAATAATTTTTGCTTATATTTTGTCTCTTGTTACCCTTGGTCACTTGAAGTAACTATAAAATACTGATATTTTTTTTGTTAGATAGCATCCTCTAGTCAGCTACAGATGTATAAGTAGCTGAATAAAATGTCCTGTTCCTTGTCTGAAAGTAAGCTTGATTTGGACTCTTAGGTAACTTGATAAATGATATATACAGATAATTTATTCTTCCCTTCCCACTAATGCAGAATGTTATTATCTTCAGTCAAAGCAGCAGTGAGAAAAACTACTGTTAAATAGATTTTTGGTTGTGATTTTTTTTTTTTTAATTTTCCATCCAAGTAAACAGAGATTACTACTGCTTGGATGTTGTATCTAGTATTTATTATGAATATAGGTATTGAACATCTGGTTTGAAACACGAATAATCCTGCAAAGGTGTTGTCAAACTCCTTTTCGTTTTGTTTTTTTAAAAATAAGCAGAATGAAGAACTGGGATAGCTGAATTGTGACCCACAGAGATAGGTACTGCTGTAAGAAGTGGGAGGGAATAACAGAACCAGCTACTTGACTAACCACTTCCCTTCATTGTTGCTTTTAATATCAGAACAGCCTTGCTAGCTTTCTAAACCACCATAAGATGCATTAGAGATATCATGTACACCCTAACTGGTAAGTTCCTTTCATTTTAGATCTAAATTGAAAGTTGAACTGGAAGCGATCCTCAGTAGCTGAAAACTGAGTAAGATGTATTGCTTTGTATTGTTATATCTTAATCATAAAAAAAAAAATCTGTGTTGTTAAAAGTAAACAAATCTGGACACATACCTGCCTTAGCAACAAACTTCATGCACGGTCAGAAGGATATATTTACGTGACAAATTACAAGCTAATTACCAAAATAACAATAACAGTTGAAAAAACACAACAATGCAAGTTTGGAAAGTCTGAAAAGGGGATTGATTGATATTTTTTGAATGAGTTGAGAAATGAACATCCATTTCTCTCACAAGTACTATATCTTGTGCTCTGCTGTCCTTCACAAGTTGAAGCCATTTATGTTGCTTGCTATTGCTTCTTGGTGTCTGGAAGATTTGTCTTTGGTGGTTTCTGTTACAGGTCTTGGTAGTAATAATTATTACAATTTAAAGTCCTAAATAATAGGCTAAATAAGCAAATACTTTTTAGTATCGTATAGTTTCAATTTTAAATGCCCCAAATAACCTGAAGTGAGTCTATCTTACAGTGGAGACATGTAGTCAAAGCTAAAATAAGTTTGGTTTATGATTGTTGTGCTGAAAAAACTGTCAGTCAGCCACAGAGTCTGTGTTAAGTTCAAGCCTTTTGTCTTGGCAGCAGTACAGTGGAAGGTTGTAGCCTGTATTTACTGGTCTGAATGGGAATTAGATTGGATTCTTAGTATTCAGCCAAAAGTTGTAATAGGGGTTTTACTTGCTACAGCTACTTCTTTTTGTCTTGCTGATCATGCGCCTGATGTGGTGTGTGATATACCCCAAGACTAAGGAAGGGCACATCAGAATCTGTTTTATTGCAGTCATTTAGTGGGATGAGCTAACTTCTGTTGTCAGTATATTTTTTTTTACTTAATAGCTTTGCTTGAAATGTATTAGGAGCTTTTCAATGATGATTTTTCTATCAATAGAAGTCCAAAGCCCAAGGCCAAGCAAGCAAGCAAAAAATCCCCAGTAATGGGTGTTTTTCCTATGGAAGGCATAATTAAAAATTGTCACTATATCTTGGGTTCTTAATTAATATATTTTATTATGTGTTATTTTGTTGCAAGCTGTCTATCCACATTAGCATTCTATAGTTTCTACAGCATGCATTTACAGAGTGTCTGCTATGTATTCTTTACATATTTGGATATTTACTTTACAAAGAGGAAAACATTAGCCAAATGTTTGAGGAGCTTCATGAGGTCAACAAAAAGTAAGGATTTGAAATTAAAGTTTTATTTATAATCTCATACTGAAAAACATTACAAGTAATTCCATTTGAATCTCACAGAAGAAAACATGCTGAACTGTGGATCATTCAGCTGGGAGTGACCTTGTGGCTGCCAGCCACTTGTGCTCTAAGATATGGCTGTGCTGTGATGAAAAGGCTTCCAAATAACTTTAATGCTGATGCCTTTTAAGAGCCATCAAAGAATAATTCTTTTTCTTCTTACAGAACTTTCTGGATGTTAAGTCTAACAGTAGAAAAAAATGTTAGAGCAGTAATAGCTGCAGGAAGTGTTGCTTTTTGAGGCCATCCACATCCCTCATCTGAGCAATATGAGCATAATTAGAAAGTAATTTTGTCTTACTAGGTGACAAAACAAGCTTGTTTTGCAGACATCTTAATGCTTGATATTGTCCTCTGCTTCTGTATATCTTTTTTTTTTTTTTTTACTATTGTTATTCTTTTACCTGGTTCTCTAGCTACAGGAGATCCCCTTGGAGTTTTTCAAATGCTGCCCCCATTCCAGTCATTGACAAATTTCACCCCTTCCTTCAGCCTTCACTGAATTGCAATCCCTGCTGCTGGATCCTCAGCAAATTTACACAGTTCTTACAAGGTCTTGGTGGACCTGTAACAAGATACATTTTAGTGAGGCATTTGGTCAATGCTACTTTAATTTCCAACTGAACAGGAAAATATGTGATCATCCAGCTGACATTAAAGGAAGCAAGACAATCAGACGAAACCAGTCTTGTCCTTTCCTTACTCCACCTGGACTCTTGAACAATTCTGCAGCTCCCCCGTGTCCTCCCCGAAGGCCAGCAAAGGCAGCTCCACAGTGGGAGCACTACTTACATTCCCTTTCCTCTGCCAGCTGCCATTTTTGGGAATCTAATATGTTTCACACCCTGTCAGACCTGGCAGAAATCACTCCATGAATTCAGAAGTTATTGTGATGAGGGCCTAACGGATAAGTTTCATTTCCTTAGGAAACCAGGCTAAAAATATCTCCGTAGCTCTTCTGTGTGCAGAGGAAAATTTTTTGAATGTTAGTACCAAGGGTGTTGCAAAATGAGAGGCAGAAAGTGATTTAAAAAATGACATTTTAGTCAATCAGTGTGAGGAATCTGTGGTTGAATTTTTAAGGTATTGGGTTGTCAATTCTTTTTCCTTTTCTCTCTAGCACTCAAATATGCTTAGTGCTATTCCTGAAACCATCTATTTTTGGTCTTAGAAGAAGCCATCATGTAATTATATGTGTTACCAGAGCCTAACCTCAGGGATCCAAATTCTGTCCAGTGTTTCAAATCAACATTCCCAATCCAGTGTTTAATCTCAAAGCAGTTGTTCTTTTATTTATTCCAAAATATGTGGTGTTAAGTGTCATAACAGGTATAGACTTGTTGTTTATATTATTAACTGTTCAACTGGCTATCAGTGAAATTAATGAACTTAATTGGATCCAGAATACTGGGGTAGAGGAATCCTTTCAAGTCAAGAACCCCCCTTTTTTGAGATCTGTTTTCAAGTATACTTTCTCTTAGAGAGTTTTCCTCCTTTAGTTCAATTTTTTTTCCTCTTGCAGTTATTTGTAAGTTAAAGGATGTGCCAGCAAATGTAAAATAATTCCAGAGAAACTTTCCCCATGTCATTTCTGTGCTATGTGGTGTTAATTTTATGGAAAAGGTTGCTGCATATCCCCCTTCCCAGATATATTTTTCTAGTTAAAACAGTACTGTTTCTGTATCCAAAACATGGGCAAAATGAATAATGTTACAAATAAGTCAGGTCAGCCCCTAAAATCCAGCTTCTGACTAGAAAATACATAGTGCTCAATGAAGTTTTCAGCTACATTAAATATTGTATGAGTCACCATACTTAGTATATTGTGAAGTATAGATATGCTGGATATTTTAGATAATATTTTTAAAACCTGATCCCATAATACTTCTATAGGAAAGAGATGGTCATAAGGAGGAATGGTTGAGGGAGTCTTTGATATTGCATTATCTGTGTAGTTGTTTCTGGAGGCATGTGGAAGACATGAAGCTGTCTCAGATTTCACAGTTTATAGGAGAAGATAATTAGCAGCTCCATTGGAATGTGTCTGTGGCAGTTGCACATTCCTTTGTTTCGTATGTCTGTAACCTCCCTGCCCATCATAGGTACTTGCAAGGTCCAGCCTGCATTTGTCATCTTCTGCAGTTACTGTGAAGAGCAAAGGACATGTGGGCAATGATTAGAGCTCGAAATCATTTCCATGGTGCCTTCCCACCTTCGGTGTCTGAGTGCTTATAGGAAATGAAACTTCAGCTGAGTTTAGAGGAATGGTGGGGTTTGATGGTTCCCAGCACTTCTTTTTTAGTCCAAAGCAATGATTATGGTTACGAAGCTGAAAATAGACAGATTTGAAGAGCTTGTAGCTTATAGGAAGTAGTAGCATTTTAAAGCTTCTCTGAACCTTCTAAGTTACCTCCTCTGTATCTCAGGTAATAGCAGCATCATTTTGACAGTGTAGGTTTCAAGAGTTAATGGAGAATTTTGAATAATACAATTCACTGAATAGTCTGATTATTTTTTAATCTAATTGTCTACCCAGTGTTGGTGGAAGATGAAATGGAAGAGAATTGTTTTGAATTCTGTAGGATTCCTGTATAATCCTGAAATTGTCAAATAACAACTTGAGAATGTTTTGATTTTCTGTTTAAAATAGCACCTATTGTGTCATAAATATTAGTAAGTAATTTTATTTTTAATCCTCATTTCTTCATCAAATAATCTTGTATGAAGCATGATTATTGCATGTCAGTGTTTGAAAGCAGAGAAGGCAGAGAGTGTACAACTCTGTAAGAAAGCTTAAAAAGCTGTATATTTGCAGCTGATTTGATGCACTGTTAAAATGAAATAGCAGATGCTGCCAATTATCATCACTCTGATGGCTCTTTAGTGTTGTTACATTTTTCAAATTATTCTCAGCTCGCTAATTTGGTACTCTTTACCAAGGCTGTTACTAGAGCTCTTATTTCATTATTTATAATTACTTTTGGCTTTGTAAATGAAAACAATCCTGCTGGTGATTCTGTAATTTATAATCTGAGTAATTGTAGATTTTTATTAATTTCTTACTATTTGCCAAATCTTTGTTGTGCAAAAAACTGTTATTGCTGCCATTTATTTATGAAATGGTTTTATGTCTTGGGAGATTTTCCTTCTTTCACCTAGGATCCATTTGCAAATTATATGCATTTTTTAAAAAATAAGACAAAAACTTGCAGGAATTAATATATTGCTTCCATACAGAAGAAAATACTGAATAAAATTTGGGAGTAAACAGTACAATTAATGGAAAAATCATGAACGGCATTATTAATTTCATCTTAGGTATTATGATTCCAGTTTCTTATCTGTCTTTATAGGGATAGGGGTGAAGAAAAGAGGTCCTCAAGAAAACTATCTTAGGCAGATGAACAGAGTATTTAGGAATAAACAAAACACTGAATTTTAAAAGTGTGAGGTCATAAAAATGTTTGGGAGATCACAACCATTTTTTACTCTTTACAGATTTCTGTTTGTAGATATTCTAGCAAGATTGTTAGCTGAGTCTAACATGATGATTTGAAAGGATGAACTTTTATATCAAAACGTATAGCAAAGTGGGAGTAAAGTTTTGAAGTTATGCCAGGAGAATCTTTGACTGACAGATGAAGATTTTTTTTCTTATGAATTTTTTCCCTGTTGTAGTGTTTTCCCAGACTGTGAAGAAGATTTTAGACTGTGTGAACCAGATTTATCCTTTCATGTACTCACTCAGAATTGCTGCATTTAGAAATGCTACAGACAGTTGAATGCTGTTTAATAATAAATTGGCAAATGTTCTAAAGAATAGAATCTTTTCTCAGGCATGTATTTTTCTGAAAAGGCCATACAATAGTTCCTTAATGAATATTTATGGTTTATAACCAAAACCTTCTCTCTCTAATGTCACGCATGTCTACTAAGAATACTTAGTGTGAAGATTGAATTAGGAGAGCTGCTTTATTTTCCATGAAGGTATGGCAAAGCTTGGAGTATGTCTGCTGATGACTGTTCTCCCTTCAGTTATTTGCCAATTAACTTAGGTTATTTTTCTTGCTTGAACACATACTTGTAGACCAGAACAAATGGAAGACTACATACTATTTTACAAAACCACATTTGGTGCCTTGAATTAACTCAAAATAAGCTAACTTGAGGGGGAAATAAGGAATCATTCCAGACTTTGACTTGGGCTTAAAAATAACATTTTTATGTTATTGCTGTGTGATTCAGACACATAGCCTATAGTCATGTATAGACTGCAGGTTATGTATGTGAAGAATATAAAGCAAACCTTCATTTGGACAATAATGTTGAATTGTGTGTGTAGGTAGGATGCTTTTCTTTTTGAAGAAACCTCTTCCTTCAAGTGCTCTCCACTGCAATAGTCTGCTCCTTCTGCAAGATAGCATTTTAGACTCTGTCTTTAGTTTTACGTGACTCTGTGAGGATCTTGCTTATCTGCTCTCTGATTTGTTAGTAATCACATTAACAGAGACACGGGACATATGCATGAAAGTGTGGTATTCTATTGCATTTTCCAGAAGACACATCTTATTTGACAACCTATTTTTTGGTCCAGAATTTTTCTTTATTCTCGGAAACAAAAAAAAAAAACCAAAACCCTGAAACCCTGAATAATAGACCTAGCTTTCCAAATTACAGACCAAGAAAATCCCTCCAAAACCATGAACAGAGTAAAGAATATCTTTCATTTATGTGAAGCTCTTGCTGAAGCACAGTTTGCAGGAGTTTGGTTGTAGCACATTGCTAAATTACTTTTTTTGTGGTAATGGTGCCAACTCCTCTCAGGCCTTCTAAATCTCACCTGTTTTAGGAGATGCTTTGGCCCTATTTTTAATACCAAAATGTAGTCATACACTCCCCAGGAAGTTACCCACTTCTTTCCATTCATCCTGCTTTAGTAAGTCATCCTTTTGCGTATTTTGTCTGTTTTCCAATTTGATTCTGCTTCCAATCATCATTCCCCATTCAGCAAGATTTATAATCCTAATTCTCATTTTATAGCTCTAACATCAGTAAGTCAATATGTCCTTTTCGGACAGATGCTTCTTTACTGTTTCCATGCTGCAAACAGCTGGTACATGATTCTTGCTGCATCCTGAGATTACAGAAAGCTATGCTGGTACTATGCCTAAGCTAATTGAGCCTATTTCTTAGCAGCATGAGTTCTGTGGTGTCCTAATTGCAGTTAAACCACTATCTGTTAGCCCAGGAGGCACACAGAGATTTATTGCATATGTCTTCAGAGAGGTTAATGGTATTCCCATTTAAATCCATGGCAACTCTCTTCTGTACCCATCCACATATATTCTTTGATTCTGAATTTTGAAAGAAGACATGAAGATAATAATGGATAATCATTAGTTAGGCTCTAGAAAATGGAAATCTGGGAATTTGCAGAGTTATGTGCAGTCCAGGACAGTGTATAACTGGTGTTTGCTGGAACCTGAGTCAGAATTGTCTGTTCTGAAGTTTGGCAGCAAAGCAATTTCTCCTTTTGTTTTGCTAATTCCTTCACTGTCCTTCCCCAGGATGCCTCATTCTCCATCAAATGTATTCAAAGGTGTAATATACCTGTTGTAAATAAAACCAGAAAAAACAAACAAACCTTATTTTGTCTTATTAATGTTCTTCTAAAAAAACAACAAAATCTGAAGTCTAAATATGCCTGACCATTTGGAACTGGGGATGTTTTGATTTCTGGGAAAAAAAAATTAAACAAGTCAATCTTTTTGAAATTAAACAGCTACATATGCAAATAAAGGCATTTTTTTCTAATTAAAATACATTTGGTTATTGCAGACTGAATTAAACTGACAGTGAAAGAACAGCCTCAGGTGTATGACTGTGCATTTTAAAGTGCTACATTTAATGTTTATGCAGAAGGTTTTTATATTTTAGAAAGTGATTAGCACCTTGGCTGTACAGCTTTCAGGAGATTTTTCTTTTTTTTTTTTTTTAACACTGCATAAGATTTCAAGATTTGCTTTCAACATTTGACCTACTTAGGAAAAAAGTTCTGATTAGCACCATGTAATATACTCCCTCAGTTTTGGAAGTGCCTTTGGGTAATGTATTGTAGAGAAAAGTAATCTCATCTAGTAAATGGACCCTATCACGTTTTAAGATATAGAATTTTTTTCTCCCATCTATTCCCTAGGCCTAATTTAGTCCTCAGATGCAGCTCTGTTTAATGAATCCACGTTCAACTCTTGTGCTTTACTGATAGCTTAATTCTGTTTGCATACAAATTCTTCAGTGGCTGATTAAAAAGAATCCCTCTCTTTGAAGTCAGGTGGCACAAGAAGAGCCTAAAAAAGTTTATTATAAAATTAGACTTCTGGATATTCTTTATTTTCTGAGTTCTGTAAAGCACTTTGTAGTTAAGCAGGGCCTAAACAACTGTGCCCCCAAAAGGCAAAGGTGACCCATGACTGTGGGTTATGATCCTAGTTAGGGAAAACCTGTGGGCACACAGAACATACATTGGCTGTAGCCGTCCATCTAGACTGAAGCTGGGAGCAGGATAGTTTGGAAAGGACTCCACACTTCCCATTTTTCTTTTACCTACTTCCTGTAATGTGGAGCATTTGTTAATAAGGTAGCATTCATCTGAGAATTGTTGAGGGAGTTCCTAAATTTTTCTGATTCCATCTATTCAATAGCTGCTTCCCTGGAAATAAAATTCAGCGCCATTACATTTCTTTCCTTGAATTCCAGGACTGACAAAAGGAGTAACTAATGACTTTAAAGAAAAAAAAAATCTGGAAAAAAGGTATCTTTCTGCACTGCTTTGCTGCTTCAGCTGGGAATAACAAATGGACATTGGTGGGTGAGAATCTGACTATTGTCACCAGAATTTGCCTGAGATGAGACTAGATAAATTCCCATTAATGAGTAGATCATGTAAAGAGTAATAAAATTTTATGTAATAAATACTTGATGTTGCCTTTTGTAATTAAAGGTAACCTTTGTGGCTTTAGTGGCCTATGAAACTACAAAAGTGCAAACTAATTTTTAATGGTGTGGGGTTCCACCCAAACCCTTTCTGAATTCAGGTGCCAGATGTGCTTTTAACAATGTGGTGTAGGTGTAGCAAAGGATGAATGTGCTTAATACCAAAGCCAGAGTGAAGACTTGGCAAAACTGAGTGAGGCAAAGTTGATGATGTAAAATAAAAAGCTGCCCCTTCAGTCCTTGGTCTATTTAAAGCAATGGTTCCCAGTTTTCCCTGAATAATGACCACCATTTTGGAATTAATAACACTTTGTGGGCAGCCCTGTGTTGTTCTCTGTGTTAAGTTGGTGGGCATCCCTGGGCACCTGCTGGTCTTGAGTTTGTGTCCTGCCAGCTGAAGTCTGTTTTCTCTGCAGCATCAGGTTAATTATATTTTCTGTGTGGTGCCTACAAACAGTTTTGTTTTTTCATAATTATTTTAATAATAATAACTTTTAAATGAGACATTAATTCTAATTTTTAACACTAAAAAGTATTTTCAGTGTTGCATACAGTTGATGCTTTTTATCATTGGGTCAGAAAATTGTAGGTTGATTTATTTGTATTTTTGGTCTAGCTGTTTATGTGTGGTAAAGGAATACCTCCAAAAGTTTCTAGCTCACATTCCTAATGCAATGTTTCTAAGAGTACCATCTTTCAGATTTTTAAAACTGGTTGATAGCAATTATACGTTGATATATTTCACAATTTTCCCTTAAAGTTGCTTCTTGCACCACTGTGATCAGTCAGATGGCAGATGTTTGGAATGCTTATTACTGCTCCTTAGCAGAGATGTCTTAGTCACAGAGAAGGAGTAGAAGCCTGCACAGAAGGGTTTTTATTTTTGGTTTGCTGTCTTTCTCCTTTATTCCCTTCATGTATTAAGGTGGATAAGGAATGCAGTACTGGATTACAGTTATTCATACACCTTGATAAATGACATCTGTGTTTAAAAGATATTTCTCTGCACTGTATTTTTCTGCTCTGAATCCCAGATCAATATTACAAATTTGGTCATTCTAATCATAAATAAAGGAACACTCAAAAGAGTGTTCCTTTATTTATGATTAAAATGACCAATTCTCTAAAGGTCCTATGGGGCCTGTCTATCATTTCCCTTTGATCATATTACCATATTTAAAAATGCCACTTTGGTCAACACTACTTACAGTTTCTTCCTCAGTTTAATTGCATTTGATGGGAATTGATGTTGTAAGTGGCTGCCATTTGTTCCTAAACCTGACAGTAAGCAACAAAAGTCTTACCTGGTTTGGAGAAGTTAATGAGCACAGTATCAAAGCACTTGAAATAGTATTACTTGCTTGATGTTTCTATTACAGAAATATTCTGAGCAATGTCACTATTTCCTGGATTTTCCTGACATTGACTATTTGTCAAAGTAGTTTGTCATTTAATAAAACTGCATTTTCCTTAATAGAATAAATAAGCCCCTGCCAACAGCTTGGAATGCATGAACTGGTGTTCAAGTCTTGAAGTACATCTGAAGGCCTATCTAATTAACTCTGTTCTCTTGTAAAATTAAGTTCAGCAATAAATGTCTAAACATTAGGCTTTATCAGAAAATTTTTGTTTTCATGTGTTAGCTACAGGTTCTTCTAAATATAGATCCTTGCAGCTGTTGCAGGGATGTGAGAATAAAAGGTAAAGACATTCCATAATTATTTGTGGTAATGTAATTCCAGTATTCAAGTTTGTAATTTCATAAAGCAATTTGCACAACTGAAAAAAGAGTTGAAATATTGTAAGAATCATCTGAACGCTGCCCAAACCACAGATGTTTTTATCTATTCGGGTTTTATAATACAAGATAATGAAAGTGGTGGAAGAAGGTGACAGAATTGGAATTTACTCAAATATTCTTTATACTGATTGTATTAAATTTGTCCATCTCTGGATTCAGTGTGTGTGAACAGCCATTTTTACTTTACAGTACCTCACAATACAGCTGGTCTGCCTTTTTTTATTTTTTTATTTATTTTTTTTTTCTTTTTGGCTATAATTTCTTTTGAATTCAGGTTTGTGAAGGAAATGTTAGATTGATACCAAATTAATTGTTTCAAGTAATATACTATAAATTACAAGATAGATTGTTACAATAACATGTTCCTGATTTATTTTGTAAGCTAATTTAAGACACATATATTTTTCAAAAATAGAGACCTAAACTTTTATGGAGGGCTTTTCAATATCTTACTAAAACTGAAATACACTAACTGGGAAATTTTAAATGCTTACCTATGGCAATTTATGTTGAAATTTTTCTGTTGTATTCTGCTACCATTTAAAAATGTGTGGAATGTTTACAGAATTATTTGTTACTCATTTTGTTTTGTGTGTCAGCAATATCATGAGTAGAGAAAAGGATGAAAGAAATAGTATTTTATGTAGAACTATGTACTTTTAAAGTATATATTTGTGTAATAATTGTAGTGTTTCTCTAATTACCTATTTTCTTCAGGTGTCACACATCAAGTTACAAGTTCTGTCTCAACACAGGTGCCATACTGGTGGCTGTGGGGCTTTTTATCAAAAGCAGTGATCTGCTTATGTTCCCACATTGAAAAATGAGATTTGAAGTTTTCAATTTAAGTGCATGCTTTTTAAGTGTATGTTTAAAGTATTTTGTATGCTTATCTTAATTTCCACATCAGCATAGTAGTGTAGTTGTATAAATGCATAACACAGAAAGAAATGTTTAGAAGTAGGTATGCAATTAATTCATTATAGATGCAAATTATGATCACATTAATTTTTTGTGGCTTACTGACACAGTAGCAGTTTCTAAATCAAGTGGCTGTATTTCAGTTGCCTTGTTGACATTACGGTGCCTAGAAAGTATTGATAGTGGTAAATAAACAAAAATTATATAATTATGAAGGATTTATGATTGAGGATGTCTTTTCAAGTCATGGACTCTCACAGTGAAAAGAAACAAACATGCTTCGGTAGTATCCTATAATAGAAGAATGCTACACAGACTTCCACAACAATTAGATCTCCTGAACAAAGCAATCAGGTGCTGGCTTGAATGGTGGGTTCTTGTCACAGTGTTTTCATCTGGATTGCATGAGAATCCCCAAACCATATTCTGCTGAATTCTTGCAACCCAGCTGACTCATGCTCTTGTGTGATCTCCCTGGCACGTGTGTGGTCATTGCTAGAGAGTATCTTAAACTATGTACAAATAACCTCCTAAGTAATTTTAACTTCAGAAAATATTGTTTGTGACCATTTCTACATGTAGAGCAACAGGTTACTGTCTACTTGCAAGTGTCTTATCTGTGTGCAGTTTGGTTTATTCTGCTGCAGAAATTGCCTGAGCATCTCTCTGAAATGGCCAAAGACTCCATTCAGAATGATAATCAGCATGCTGAAACAGATGAGTTTATCAAGACACAGCGGGATATACCTGGGGGAATCACTGGAATAATCAAAATTCCCAGGTGGGAAGCTCCTTTGGCAATTAGTCAAGATACATATTTGCAGATAGAGTTGTAACTAGGTCCTTTTATTTCATCTCTGTAGAGAGCTCCCTCAGGAGTTTCTGCACCATCCAGGGAATTAAGGACTTACATGCACTGGATGTGCACACAGGCACAGCCCTGTTACCAAGCTGTGCAAAAGTTAGAATAGATACGGGCCTGGAGAGGAGAGGCATCAAGAAGTGCTGCTTGATTTCTCAAGGATCTCCCCATACAAGCTCCATCTTGATGTGTAGACAGTCAAAGAAAACTGCTGGGAGCCCTGCATGGATAAACAAAGAGGTCCTGTCAGAAATCTGACGTTAAAGGGAAGCATAAGGTAAGACTAAACAGCGACAGGTGATTCTAGAGGAAAAGGGAGATACAAGTTTTACAAAGCCAAAGTTCATTTGGAGTTTAATCTGGCAAGGGATGTTAAGAACAAGAGCAGCGAGAAGTGCTTCCAGAGGTTTATTAGCCACAAAAGGGGTACTACTGAAAATGTCAGCCCACTTCTGGCTGGCACAGGGGATTTGGTGACAGGGAACATGGAGCATGCTGAGGTGTTCAATGTCCTCTCCATCCTGTTGCTTTTGCTGACCTTCAGGAGTAAGGTGCATGGGACCTGTCTGGGTTACAGAAGACTGATCCTCAATAGAAGAAGCTTGAGGAACAGAAACTGGATGTACTGAAGTCCATGGGAGGTGGCGGGGTGCACCCATGAGTGTTCGGGGAGCTGGCCAACGTCTTTGTGAAGGCCACTCTTCATTATTCTTGAAAGGGTGTGGTATTTGGGAGAAAGGAAATGTCATTCCTGCCTTCATGGTGGGAAAGAGAAGAATTCAGGGAACTACAGTCTTGTCATCTTCAACTTGATTCCTATGAGAGTGAGGGACCAAACAACAGAGGAAATCACTTCCAGACATACGAGGGAAAAGAAGGTAGTTGGAATAGTCAGTGTGGCTTAGAAAGGAGAATTCATGCTTCACCAATCTCATAGCCTTCTGTAGGGAAGAGGGGTGGGTGTTGTATATTCTATACTGCAGAAAGCTTTGTGTCACAGTCTCCTATAACATTCCCATGGATGAAATATGGGTACATCAGGGAGGTGGACTAAAAACAGGCTGAGTTGCCAGCCTCAAAGGCTTTGTGAACTGCAGCTCCTAGTGCAGCTGGAAGCCAGTAACTAATAGAACTCCCCAGTGGCTGATAACTGGTGTCAGAACTGTTTAGCAGCTTCATGAAGGCCTTTGGCAGGCTGGAGAGATGTAACAACGTGAATCTCATGCAAGACTTTGCATTTCTCTTGGTTGAATATCAGCCTTGGGAGGAATAACCACACACACCAATTCTGAGAGGGGGCCAATTGGCTGGAAAGCAGCTTTGCAGAAAAGGAGATCTTGGTGGAAAAGTTGGAAGAGGAGCCAGAAAGTGTGCCATTGCAGCAAGGGAGATTAGCAGCTCTTAGGCTGCACTAGGCAGTCTGCTGCTCAGATGTCCCCCTTTTGAGAACAGTTCAATACATAGTATTTTAAAAAAATATTTAAATATCTCTATAAGGTGGGCTTTTTCTTAATATAGCTGAAAAATGAACATGATTGTCTGTATTTTGTTTTAGTCCCGTTAGATGATTTTTTAAAAATGAAATACAGTTATAAGCAGCTTTTCCAAGAGCTTAAAAATCTGACTGGTTTCAGGGAAATGGAGCTTTTTGATTCAGTCAGTTATACGTCCCTTTCCTCTTCTTCCCTCAAATATTATTTGCAGTAATTAATGCATAAGAATGAATAAGTTTAACAGAAAAATATGTTTGTTGTGATTTGCAAAAACAGATTAGCCTTTTTGCATTTCTTCAAAGTCTGCTGTATTAGATAAGTTATGTGTCAGTAGCAAGAATCCTTGTCATTTTTGGTACTGTTATAGTGAAATACTGGGAAAAGGCAAATCTGAATGACAGCTTCCATAGCTTGAAAGTCAAAGCCTGTTTCCATGGACCTTACATTGTGTGGTACAGATTCTGTCTTCCTACAGTCACTGAAAATGAAGGCATTTTGGGGCATGTACAAGCTGCAGTTCTCAGAGTACCTGTTTGGCATGAATAACCTCAGCATTATTTTGTCTTTCTTAATTGCCATCCTTTCCCCACACCCCCTGAATGTGAAAGAAAACCCACTAATCCAGTCCCCTGGCACAGAGATTGTGTGGAATAGTGCATGTGGAAACATGCACCATTAGATGTATTTCTGGAAAAGGGTAATGTGTAAGTTGTATCATCCAGGAGCTTTTTTTGATAGTGCAATTAAAGAGAGAATTTCTTCTCAGTAGTGTTTCTCAAAGCCAAACCTGAGATTCCAACCTTTTTTTCTTGACAGATTTTTCTTTACCCTTCAGGTACTTTCACAGATGCTTGTTAGAGACTCTGAGTATGTAACTATAGCAGTAAAAATACATGGAAAGTTTAAAAAAAAAATGTTTCTAAAAGGAGAAAAAAGATTATATGGGAAATCATACTGTATGAAATGGCCCTCTGCATGGAAGTTCAGGGAATGACATTCACATCTACCCTGCCCGTCTTGACACATGGAAGAAGCTTTTGTAAAGTTCAAACTTAAAGAGATGTCTGAGGATTTCTTTGTCTTCAACAAAGCAAAAAAGTAGTTCTTCAATGCCATTTCACTCTCCAGTTTAGTTCTGAGATGAATTCAAATGAGGTATAGATGTTTCAAGATCTGAAACAAGACTTCTGTACAATTCTAAGATCTATGAAATAAACCGAGGAAATTTCTCTTTCTTGGAAAGGCTCTTTGAGGTCCATTTAAATAGTATGCAATAACTCCCGACCCTGCAGTCTTACACAGGAGTGAAAAAGTTCTTCAGGATCCCAGATCCACACAGAACTTGCTTTAGGCATGCTGGACAGTCTCTGTATTTTTTGTTTGGTTGGTTTTTTGTTTGTGTCTTTTGTTTGTTTTTGTTTTTTCCTTGTTTGGGTTTTTTGTGTTGTTGTTTTTGGTTGGTTGGTGGTTTGTTGTTTATTTTTTTTTTTTTTAATTGGACTGTATTTTCAATCTCAGGAATAGCTTGGTATTTGGAGAAACAATAACTTCAGCTGAGTAAAAATTTAGTGAAAAGATTAGCAGGTAAAGACATGGTCTGTTATCTAGACATGCTAACATAGCATCCATAGGGAGCTGAGGCAACACCATGTGGATTATTAAGATTGTTAGCTTTGGAAGCTGGTGGAGACACCGGCTAGACACAGATATTAGCAGAGGATAGCATCGTGGTGAAACTGGGGTTAGTGGAACCTACCTGCAAAAGGGAGAAAACTGCTCTGCATAGGAAGATGGTCGCTCCTCTCCATAGTGTAGAGGATTCTCTCATATTGAAGGAATGTTGAAAAAGTAAAATGTGTTTTAAAGTGATTTTCTTCAACATTTTAGGGAGCTTATGAAGAACTGAATAATTTTGTTTTCAAAGGAGGATGTAGGTAATGTCTGATAAATTGCTTTTAGAACCTTAATCAGTGAAAAAGGGGAAAAAAGTATAAAAGTTTTTTGTTAAATGAGTAACATTCATCCCTTCTATCAGGATCCTAAGAAGCATAGAAGCACTTAATTAAATTTTTTCTATAATCCACATAAGAACAGCAACCAAATTAATATGTCAAAGGCAACCTTAATCCAAAGTTTTGTTATTTCAAAATGCTGAATTTTGTAGCCTTAATATTCTTTAAGAGCTTTATGTTTGTAAAATATGTATATCAAAGTCTGAAAGTAGAGTCATGAAACAGTGGTGTAATTCTGATTTTTGCTTTTTCCTAATGGATAGTTGTTGAAAATCTTAATGTTTTT
The DNA here is from genome assembly GCF_050655825.1 of Lonchura striata. Lineage (NCBI taxonomy): Eukaryota > Metazoa > Chordata > Aves > Passeriformes > Estrildidae > Lonchura > Lonchura striata. Next base: position 30,283,445 of record NC_140704.1, read on the forward strand.
TATTTTATTTATTTATATTTATTTTATTAATTTTTTTTTTATGTTTGGTTTTCTGGGAATTTTGTTTCTTTTGGTTTTGGTCATGGGGTTTTCTCTGGGATGTGTGAGTGTTTTCTGTTGTTGTTGTCAGGTAGGTTTTCTGTTTGTTTTGTTTGTATTCTTTTCCTCAGGAGGTGTAAATGAAGGGAGGAAATCTGTCTAGAGATATATATAGCTTCCATGAGGCACTATTGTAATTTTCATTATCTAAGTTATATATGGTAAACCAGCTTTAGGCACAAAATGGGAACTCAATTTTAACTGTCTATAGAGTTTGCTACCTGCATTTATACATTTTGCTACTTACATTAGTCTTTTGCTCAAACACTTCTATCATGAATATAGCTAAATCCTTCAAACTCTTCTGAAAACATTTTATCTCTTTGACAGCATATTCTAAGGAGCTCAGGGAGTTGGGTTTGATTTTAACATCATTTTTGCAATTAAATATTTTGACAAATTACTACCAGCTTTATTCTGCTGACAATATTTTGACAGACAGGAGAAAATGCTTCAATTTTTAGAAAAGTATTCTAAGGTAATAAAAGAATTGGAAAGACTTAGAGGTGCCATCTTTGAAAACACTGCATTTAGACTTCCCTAATGCTGGAATGAACTGGAACTAAATTCAATATGCTCATTGTTTTGTAGACATATATCATTTACTCAGATTAATTTAAAACAGAGAAGGTAAGTAATTTAAAACTTTGATCTATGTGAACAACCTAGAAAAATCTGAAAGGTTGATTTTGGAGATTCCTCTGAGTAAAAAAACTTACGATTTTTTCATTTTTCTTGACTGATACCTAGAAATGTGTACAACATACAATACATATACAATATAGCCTTGTGACAAGTGTAAGGAAAAAATGTCCTGTGGGATGCATAAACTTTTATTTGCCTTAGCATTGCTAGAAGCAAAGCCCACTGTGTTTGTGACATTTTGTTAGTAGCTTTGAGCATCAGATATTTTTTTCTCAGGTGCTAGGTATATTAAACAATGTAGTGAAAATTAGGTCAAAAGAGGCAAGAAGCTGATGCTTAATTGTGGAGCTCCTGTTGCTGACAGAATGGGCTTCCTGCTTGTGAAAGGTAGATGGTATAAGACTCTGCTAAATAAATACCTCTATCTAAAGATCACATTGTTGTCTCATTAGTGCTTCACAGCTTCCTTTGCAAGGTGCTAAAATAAGCCTTTTAAAATGGCCAGTTTCACCTGGCGGCTGCTGAAAAGAAAAAAAATCTCTCCTAAGCAGTATTGCTACAGAAGTTAATGAATTAAAGTGTCTTTCCCCCCACCCCTGCCCCTAAGAATCAATATTACTCTATTTAATTTTAATTTCGTTCAGAATCCAAATTGGTGTATTTCCATATGGTTACTAGGATTACAGTTTCACTGTCTTGATGAACAATGTAGTAGATGAAGTGGATTAACCAGCCTTTTATAGGGCATTTTCTTCTTTGTGTTAGGAGTGCAAAGCTAAGTCTGATATTATTGTAAAAGACTCCTGAGACATTTGGGTTCTCACCTTACCACTTCCTCAATAGTTTTCAGCAAGGAAGATACCTTTGTAACATCTGGTTTATAAGCTGTATTCTTCTTTCCTGGGCTAAAAATCTGTTTTACACTCACACACACACACAAAAGAAAAAAAAAAGGCAATATGATTAAGCAGATTGCTTTTCTCTTAATACAAGAGAAAACCATTTCCCTCATTTCCCTCCCTCTTTGATCACTTTCTGTATCTTTAGACAGAATTAGGTATTTTCTTAATTTAACAAGTGGTTGAGACCTGCGGTAAAAAGTTGTAAGGAACCAGCCAAACCTAAAATAGGTCTGTACCAGCTCCTTAATCTGTAACAGAACTGTTTCCCACTACTTTTCTTCCAATGCTTTTTTGTAGTATTTTGTTTCAAAGCCACACATGGGTGTCTGAAGTAGAGTCATTCGGTATTGTCCTGGTTCAGATGAGAGTATTTAGCTACTTCATAATGGGCAAACTCTGGTTCCTGTAATACTTAGGAAATGAAGACAGCATTTATGCTTTTGAAACATGGTTTCTTCTGAAGCTGTGCCTGTGCTGAGTGGCTGTTTCCTTCCAGGCAGCTTTCCAAGCACTCTCTGGGCTCTCGCTGGTCTGTGAACATGCCACGTAGTAGCAGCAACTCATACTTGATGCAGTATTCACAAATGTTCTGTTAAATCCATGGATTGCATGAAGAAAAGGGTTAGCTAAGTCCCAGGAAAAGGGATATGATTGGCAAAGTCCAGAGAAAGAGAAATTTTTGAAGGGCAGATAAGAAAGTTGGGAAGAAGATGGAGCTGGGCCTTGGCATGGCTGAGTGCCAGCCTCTGTGTGCATGAGGAGACCAGGGAGTGAACAACAGGAACACCTGACCTCCTATAACTTACTTTTCTGTAGGAAGAATGAGAAAATCAGTCTAAAGAATGAGAAAAGCAGTCTTTTTTCATCCTGCTCACTTGGGTTTTGTTTGTCCTGAGAGAGCAGTGCCCTGCTCTGGTGCCATCCTTTGGCTGCAGTGGTGTTGTTGTGCGCTAGGATGTGGTTCAGCCTGACTAAAGGTGTTGGATCCTTGCCCAGTCCTCTTGGGTCTCCCTTATCTGATCTGACAGAAATTCTCTTCAGCTGGCTGTCCTTCTGCTCTAGGGTGTGCTGTCCTCACACCCTTCTTGGCTATGGACAAGGAGAGTCTCCAGTGTAGCTCTGTTCCATCAGTGCTGCTGTACATTGAAAGGACTGGAGTCATTCCAGCATGCTGCTGTGTGCGGGATCAAGGTGTGCTAACTATCAAAAAAAACCCAAACCAAAGCCAGATTTTTTTTGTGTTTTATTTTTATGGTAGTGGACTTAAATGGGGAAAGCAGAGGAAAGAGAAAGTTTATAATTTTGTAAGTTTTGAGACTTTTCTTGCTACTTGAGCTGATCATTCTTACCACACAAAAAAATGGAATGCTGCTTCTGAAGTAGCAATGGCATAAAGTAAATGCCCTTATCTGTGTCTTCTAACCTGGAAATATAAGCCTGTTTTCTAAAAGATCAGGCTGAAAATGGTATTTAGTTACAGAACATTCTGGACAAATGCCAAAAATAATAATTGAATGACAGAAATTCTGAGGAAACTGTCACAAAAATACTGGCCCATATTTTATGTATGACTGGAGGAGACATGTATTAAGGAATGAATGAAAGTGTTTTGAGTCTTTTAGATACACACATTTGTGGAAATAAAATAATTTAAGTTCATTAAACTTTTATTATTTTCAAACTAAGAACCCAAGAAAGTGAATTTACCAGCAAACCCCCTTGACCTATGACTAAAAAAACCCCACAACAACCACCAGAGTTTTTTAATTGGAAATTTGTTAGTACAACAAGAAAATGCTGAATGTATTATTTTGAGTTCTGAAGCTCCTTTTATGTAGGTTTTAGCAAAAAGTAGGATATATATGTAAACACTTCAATTTCCAAGGGTATTAGCCTAGTTTTTAAAGAGGAATTTAACATTTCCAGCTGGTAAGATTAGTGTGTGTGCATATTTACACCTTCTCAGAGGCTATGATTTGTCTTCAAGTTTTGGGTTGAGAAGAGCATTTAGCTCTTATGATTTCATATAGTGTCTTTAAGAATTGCAACACACTTACTTGGTTTTAATTACCAAAGTGATCATTAAACAAAGAGATGCTTTCTTGCCAACAGTAAGATTAAAAAAATCCCAAAAAACCTGAAGTTAGACTCAGCACCTGAAGAGCTGGGACAGTAATATTTCTTCAGCCACTATTCTGCCTGATTCTAGGCTACTATGACTAAACAAACATGCAGGTAGTGGTGTTTGTATTTCAACTGCACCTAAATGTTTCAGGATGTGGTGTTAGGTGAACACAGGAATGAGGTTTCCAAACAGTGAGCTCTTTAAGCACTTCTGACTGCACAGATCTGTAAGGGTTGGGCGGAATTGCCATGTTGTCAATGTCCCTATTTTGTCTAAACATTTGTCTAAACATTGCTTTAGTGTGAGAAAAGGATTCTGAAAGTGGCATAAGTATACTGCTTCTCTTCAATAAACATATTTGATGTATTTATTGCATTTATATGCCATATAATTAGTTGGTATGTCTACTACTTTCCCATTTATGCTAGATATATGATCGAATACTAAAGGGAAAACAATTCATACTTTCCATCATATATATATCTGTATATATATATGTGCGTATATATATATGTACACACTTCTCACTTATGTTGCAGAAAGTATCTGGAAGAAACTAAGAGTTTCTATTATTGCTACATACTAGGAATTTTAAGTATGCAAACTGGAACGGTGCTAGGAGCAGCAGATCTCAGCAGTGCTGGCAGTTTTCTTCAACAGAGAACACGAGAAGGAAGAGTCGTGTTCTCTTTGGGATGTTTGCTCTAGACTAGATGTAAGAAATCACAGAACCAAACAGAAATCCCAATGCTTTGTATCCCCATCTCTTACTACCTTCAAGCCAGGGCAAGGCTGCTGTATTTGGTGCTGTGTAATGACACAGTGTGAAAGTCTTGGGGCTATGGCACTCTTCCTTAGGCCTAGGAATAGTAGCACAGGTGTTGTTGTGTGAGATACATTAGCCCATGTATATCCTTAAGCAAGTTAATAACTCAGTAGATCTTAATGAGATTCAAAGACAAATCTATTCTCTTTTGGTCTTCCATTTGAAATTGGAGTATCTGGTGATCATGATGGTATAACAAAGGTGTAAAAAAAAAATTGGATCTTGCATAGCAAGAGAGTAAAAGTACATAATTTGGGATATCAACAGTAGATGCACTGTGCAATACTCAAATATGTCTAAGTGCTACTCAAGCCATTTTTTTAAGTAGAAGTATTATGTATGTGTCATAAATCAGCTACTTCTAATGACTCTTCCCATATATAGACGTTCTCATTTTTATACTAGTTTGTCAGAGGACAAACTATTGTATTATTACATGAAGAAACTCCTCTGCATATTAGCTTGTAAATATTTGGGATGAGGATGATAGGAAAAATTATGAGGATGATAAGAATTTTTACCTTTCCAGCTCCAAGCCTTATATTGACTGGCTCTGTGCTACAGAGAGAGAGACAAAGCAATTTGGAACATTTGGGACTAAATACTTTTTTCTCCTTAAACTTTCTCTGACTCTGTTGACTTTTTATATCAGCCTTCACTTCCCAAGTATTTGCAAAATAATAATAAAGAACTTATTATAAAATATCACCTTTTTATGGGGTTTTTTTGTGTGTTTGTTGTTTTTTTTTTCTGATCATGTTCTGATTCTGCAAGGAATGTTGAAACAAAAAGATGTCTCTGCGGAAATTTAGATTGTCGTTGTTAGAGAATATTGCAGGTGGTTGTGCACATGTGTATAGATCAGATACAAAAAATAAATGTCTCCTACTCTTAACAGAGGTATTGCTATCGAAATTGTATTAATTTCTGAATGTATTTGGTGCACTACTTCTATTATTAGAGCCTTTATTTCTATGCAGCACGTGGATTTTAGCGGTATTCTGGAAGCAGTCAGCTTGTGTAACAAAAGACAGATTTATGTGTGGTCTGAAGCATGAGTTTGTCTATGAGTAAATTCTGTTTGCCCTGAAGGGAGACTGCTAAATTCTAACCCTGAATTCAAGGGTTTCAGTCCCTATAGCTAACGTGTTCTTGAACTTGTTTTGTTTTTTGTTTTGAAATTCACCTACTGTGTTAAGTCACAAGATAATATTTGAAAAATCTGTTTTCTGTGTCATAACTAGCTAGACAGAGTTTTGTCAGCTTTTGATTAAAATCATGAAGTGCCTTGAGACTTGTAATGTGACAGACTCCATTTGTGTTGTGCTATATTAAAAAGTGTTGTTTAAAAAAAATAAATGACATTTTAGTTCCAGATCTGTTTGAATGCTTTTTTAGCAGAAAGCAGACTAGAATTTTCTTTAACTTATTTTCTGGATTTAGAAGTCATGATTCATAAGCATTCAGTGCTGTCAAAAGATATGCATATTCCAGAAAGAATCAGTTCTCCCAAATGCGCCTTTGCCTCTAATGGGTGCAAGAGATGTGTGTTGTAGTCACATGAGTCTGCATGAAAATAGGTAAAACCAAGGGGATTGTGAATTTTGGCAGGGAGATAGGAGGTGATTTTGAGATCTGTTAACTGAAGGGATAGCATATTAGAATAGAACAAACTCATTTTAGGAAATAAGGCTGGGAAATTTTCTGGGTCTACTTTTTTCTATTGTGTTTCTGTTGTTTAGTAGGGTATTTAGTTTTGGACTAGATTATACCTGATTTCCTCCAGTATTTTCAGTACTTTATCTATGGGTACAATTTAACATAAATGTGCTGAAATGTGTATGTTTATTTCATTTGCATGAAGCTACATCAGGTTCTGTATTTCTGCATTATGGAGAAGCAATTTTTCACAATAGCTTATTTTTAATAATAGCTTAAAATCTTTCACTAACCTCAGAAAACTGAGAAAAAAAAACAACAACCCAAAACCCCAAACCAGAATGAAAGCTGTCAACTTTTACTTTCAACTTTTTCAAAGAGATTATTCAATTTTTTTTTCCTGAAAACCAGTCCTCTAACTGCTATAATTTAAATTCAGTTCAAACTGCTGGAGCTTTTAGACTAGAAATTCATACAATATTTTTGCACTATTGTTCATCAAGGTTTGTAGGACAAAGATTCAGTACGCTCAAATGAAATCCAGACCAAAAAGACAGTTCTTATAATTTGCTAATTTCTTAATAGTAGGATTCTTTTACTTAAATAATTTTAAATTATTTTTGAAATGAGGGTTAAGGACTAGCCAAGAAGAGAATAATTGAATAGCATTAAAAATGTATATAACATTTAATTTGGATCACTAAAAAAAATAATTCTGGCATGTTTTAGAACATAGAAAAAAGCAAATTCATTAGTAAAATGAAACATTTGCATACTTTTAAAAAGATAATTCTAAAAGAAAGAATATAGAAAAAAGTGAATGTCATAATCTGAATATTTGAAATAATAAAACGAGAGAAAAGTACTCTATAACAATATGTTATATCATAATAATAACACTTGGATTATATGATTTGTCTTCATGTATTTTAAAATTAGAGTAAGAGTGTACCAGATTGCTTCCAAAATCTACCCAGAATTAAGACTTTCTTCCTGAGGCCATAGGGAAGCATGAACTAAATATTAGTGTAGCCTTAGCATCAAACTAATTCCTTATTCCTGTTTGGATTCTTGCTTTCAATATCAGATTCTAATGCTCTGTGTAAAAGCAAAGATAGCAATTGCTTGATTCTGTAATTGTATCTGGCTGGTGGGGCAGATCTATCAAGCCAGATAAAAACCATTTTCCATTCATTGAGATAAACCAGTGTCACAGGCGGAAGAGGAGGAATAGAAGTATTTCATCAGTATAAGACATTTATTTGTGGATTAAAACCGTGCTGTGATGTACTGCCATAATTAGAAAGGTTATACCTTGCTTGAATTTCAGTTTTGAGCTTTAAATGGTTTTCAGATCAATTGCTGAAACTTCAGTTCATCTTTCAAAGCAGCCTGTATCAGAGCTCTCAGAAATACCTTTCAATTTCATCAGTTTAGGTCTATTTTCAGGAATTTGTTTTATACGTGCAATTTTTACATGAGTAGAAAAAGGTATTCACGTGTCTGTGAAAACATATCTGTCCTGCAGGAGAACTTTTCTGTCCTAATTATTGCAATGCTATGAGTATATTCAGAAATCTGTAAATCTGCAGTCCAGCTTACCCTGCTTTGGTGTGAGTTAAACTAACTAGAAACTGGTGTTTGTGGCATTAAATACTTGAGAATTTTCCCCTGGGTATTTGACTTTAATATTTTTGGCTTGAGGCTTTCCTGTGTTCTCTTAGCTTTCCAGCAAATACAAGACTGAAATCAGTACAAGCTTTTCACTTGCCTTCTTGGGCTAAGTACAAATACCAGTAGGTAAGTAGGTGGGTTGGCATGTAAACATTTATTTTGAGGATGCTTTGCAGTCCATGTGAGCTAGGAATATTTCACACTTGAATGCTTGGGGTTTTTTTCTTTTCTTTTTTTTTTTTTTTTATCTTATGGCTTCATTTGAGAGTTTAAACAAAGTGTGTGTGAGAAAGTGATCACAAGTTTAGTCTGAGTATCTCTGGTTAGGTTAACTGAAGAGACATATGGTTGTCCTACTACACAATTTTGTTCTTATTGCACAGAGAGAGATCTGTTGAGAGCCAGAATGATTCAATATTGATTTCTTTGGGGTTTTTCAGTTTGTTTCCAGCAAAGGTAGTGTTTTTTTGGTGTGAAGAATCAAAATTCCCTGTTGGCCTACAAGTGTTAAAACAGAGACTCACTATCAATATGAAAATTCTACCAATAGTTTCACTTGTACAAAGAATAGGAAAAATAAATCCTTTGTGAGAAAAAATTTGTTGACAAAAATGGAATGCACAAAGCTTGGAAACAAATATTACAAAACTATATGCATGCATCGGCAAATACAAAGAAAAACAGTTGTACAATAATAATTTAAAGGTTTGGTTTCAACCATGATGAAACTCTATTTAGTACTGAAAGCTTTTTCTTAACATATTATGCTGCCAGACTGCATAAATTTAAGCACTGCACAAAATATCAGATATATTCCATTAACTGGGATGCAGTGGTGGTAAGTCTCATTCTTTACAGCACTTCCTTAGTTATCTTTGATGCGTTAACTGTTACTGCGAATAACTTTGTAGAATATTTTTCATGCCTTCAGTTATAGGGTTCATTTAAAACATCTTTACAAAGGTGTTGCTGGTGAGAAGGCTATTTGCAGAGCATGTGAGAATTATATGTAAAATCTCAGAGTTGACAAAATTGCTTGCCAAAGTATTAGACTGTCTTGAAGCTGAGTCAACTCAGTCTTGACACCACACTGACATAGTTCAGAAGAAGAGCAAGAAGGAGGCTTTCCCATATTATGCCATGTGAATGTAGCCTGGGATTGTAGTGGAAACAGTTGTATCTTTGGAAAATTTTAATTATGCATTCTAAATGTGCACATTGCAACCACATCTGAATTATTTACCTTTCTTTCAGTTTTCCCACTTTCCCCCCTATATGTGCAGCAAAACTAGTAATTAAAATACTCTTAATTGCTATTGCTTTTAGGTAGAGAGTTAGATCAAGGCCTATGAAGACCTTTAACTTTGCACCCCCAGGGCTGCCAGGGAGTAAGCATTTTATTTCTTTCTCAGTGACAGAAAATCAGAACCCTTGAACTCATTGCCCTGTGCTAGGGTCTGGCTGCCTGAGCTCAGTGCCAGTTTTGACATTGCAGCTAACCAGTTTTGTGAAGCAATAGTGAGCCTGGAAGCCTTGCTTTGATGTGGGAGGAAAGTGAGGTAGGCTGGATGGTTGGTTGGTTGGTTGGTTGGTTGGTTTTCAAGGAGTCTTTCAGGGCATCATTCCTCTTCATTGATGCCCATTCCTTTCAGTGGCTGCACTGGCCTGGCATCAGTGTGTACCAGCTTCTCTGAGTGCAGACTGCCTTCAGGATTAAGGGACTCAAATCACTTAAACTAGAGCAATAAAAAGGTTGTGGAATTTTAATCAGTGGGAGTTCGTGTCCCTTTATATTGAGTCTTGGCTTTCCTGGGACTGAAGAACCTTAAAGATTGTGAGGCATGAAGGTAATTCAGAAGAGCTAGCATATAATAACTGATGAAAAGTCTTTAGGTCCTTGCTCAGGAATGCTGCTGGGTGAGGGGATCAGAAAGTATGCTTATGACACTGATAATGTTTTAGATTTTATAATGTCATTAGTGTGTGATCATTGCCTGGGAGTCCTGAAATTAGCAAATTTTTTTGAATGGAAAAATCCCTATAAAATAGCTCAAATGCTTAAAAAAAATCCTGATGATATTTTTTTCCAGTATATTTAATCACAGAAAGCCAACTTTTCTAAACAAAATTAACTGTCAATGTTGGTTTTTAATTCTTAAGTATCCCAAAGCCAAGGGCAGAATTCTACATGCATTGCTTCCCTAAAAATAAACAGAACTACCAACAGATCCTTAAACTCTAAGAAATGCTCTAAAAATGTCTATTTGTGTTTTGCATTCCTATAGGTTAATATAGCCAAACTGATTTCCCTACTGATGTTCTGTTAACTGAATTTCCTGTGAGGCACTGTGTTTTGGTATATGCTATATTTTATCTCAGAGCAGATTTTTATATGCAAAGTATAACTCTCAGAAGCACACTTCGTTGACACCACTGTAAGTACAGTTGCACTGGCAGTAATATATCTGCATGGGAAGAATCCACTAAACAATAAAATTATGTAAATCAGACTATAGGAAGATTATTCATAAGCAAATGCGTAGATATAAGCTTAGCATCTCCTCTGTGGTTCATGGATTTTGTTAAAGTATGACAAACAATCCTGGCAGAAATCACAAGAGAAATTAAGATCAAAGCCTAAGCATAAACTAAAAGAAATTAAGTATTTTCTGCTGATCAATTAACAATGTGCTTTGCTGCCAGCCTGCAGTCATAAACCAAAGAGGAAATCACATTAGGCTGCTTTTATAATCAGGAATAGAAACGGCACTTATGTATAAAAAGAGAAAAACTCATTATGTTTATCTCTGTATTGTTTTTTAATTGTTTTTTTCCCCCATCATTGTTATTCCTCATCATTCATATTCAGATTAGTTACCTAATTTTAGATGAGCGACCAAGTGTGTAATAAATGCATGAATTCCATTTGGTTTAAATATCCCCATCTAATTACCCTGTGCTTTTGTTATCAATCTCAGATGTTAACAGTCTAAGGCAAAAGGGGTTTTAGTAATTAAATTGTTAGTAGAATTATTGTAGAGCACGTTGACATACCAAACACATGGAATCATAACTATAAATAGTCCAGAAAGGCTCTCAGTGGGAGCAAGATTAAAAAGCAAAAGAATAGCAGTCCAATATTATATTTCATGTCCTCTCCCTGTATTTGAAACTGCCTTATTCTTGTCTCCAACATTGTTTACCATTTCATGGGGTATTGAGCTTTTCCTATTCTGAATTTATTTAGCATCTCTTAGGTGCTGAAGACCAGGAAAGTCCTGCTGGAAATTGCATAGTAGAGCACAGAAGACACTTTTCCATTTGCTCCTGTAAACCAACACTACAATAGTGGTAAATGCAAGTATTAAGTGACAATTGCTTTCTCAGTATGGCTTTTTTCTTTTCTCAGAAGATATTTTATTGAAAGAAAGATATGGGAAGCTATGCTGTAGAAAGGACAGCCATGGTGTCCTTTCATGTAGGACAGTAATGTCAGTATGTGTTTTTGAATGAGATGTGTGGAGTTACACCCAGTTATAAATGGTTGTATTGATTTCCATAGCAGCAGAGGACAAGTATGTTCCTTCTCATCTTCAGAATGAATATAGTGAGTTGAGTTGTATCTTAGTTTTTCAAGTAGGAGGTGTAAGGAAAGAAAAAATAAATTGCTTCAGGCCAATGGAATTAGGGAGTTTTTTTTTCCCCCTCTGCTAGGCTCTATCAGACAGCTCTTCTGCTTTCCCTGCAGTTAAAAACAGAGAAGAGAAAGAGAAACAAAGGGTAAACTTTAGTGCCCATGGTTCAAAGACAGATATAAAGTCACTTCCCCATCTGCTGCCAGTCCTTTGCTGCGTTAATGTTCTGTAGGTGAAACTGGATGTCTTCATGGTGCAGTCTTGCTGCTGTCCTTTCAGTCTGTGCCTAGCCCATCCTACCACGGTCTCCTCCTGCACCTCTTCTTTGCACACCTTTTTCTCCCAGGGCTATTTCATTCTCACATCCCTTGCCCTGCCTGCCCTTCCTTGGTCAGGCAGGGCAGCCCGAGGTGGAAACTCAGCTTAGCTGCAGATCTTCTTATGGGCCGTCCACGCCGGGGCTGGGTTTTGCTGGATGGGAACTGTGAGTCCCAGGAACGTGGTTGAGTAAAACAGATAAACTGAGGGACTTTGCCAAAAGAGAGGAGGGGAGGAAAGGCCAGGATCTAAAGATACTTGGCAAGTCAGGATAGACTAATGGTTTGGTTTTTGGGATAGGAAGGAATTTTCCTCTGAGTCATATTAGTAGAAATGAATGTGGTTCTTTTTCCTTCCTTTACATCATAGAGTCTTGTCATTTTCAAGGTTCACCAGGTTTGTTTTACCTAATAAAATTTCTTCAAGGCTACTGCAACTCCTTATTTTTTTTCTCTTTCCCTCTCTGTTTCTTGCTCTCCCTCTACCTCTTTCTTCACTTCCACTAGTTTTTTTTCAGGGTACTGCTGTTTTGAGGCTCATGGATCTATCCTGTGAAAACTCTGGCACTTATTCTAAGTATTTTGAGGAAAATTCTGGCAAAAAAAAAATTATATTTTCTTTCTGTTTTTTGACATACTGAAGGACTGGGATTAGTTTGGGTGTGCGCCTACTTGGCAATAAGATTCCATTAAATCAGTCATTTTAGGTGTAAAGAACTGAATCAAGCCACACAGGTATCTATCTTGGATTTCTGTTAGCTACTTTTAGGCTGTTTCTTGCTCACTGCACCAATTTTGTGGTTTGTCCTCTGAGATGACTAATTTTTCCTTGACCTGGGATGCTCTGTAGTGAGAGAAGAGGGACTTAACACTGTATTTTGCATTAGAGTCTGTTTGCTACACAAAATTTAGCTGTTACAACATTAATTTTTTAAATTGACTTAGTCCTTGATTTTACTATTTTCTCAAGTGTATGTGTAAAGTGAAATCAGAGAGAGGACGCTACAATACACATGGGATATCAAAGGCTTTTGATTTTGAAGGCTTTATTTCAAAAAGGAATGCAAGGGTTACATTTTTGTCCCCTTTTTTGTTTAATTAAAAAAAATCTGGTTGATATGGCAGGAGTTGCTTCTCAGTGTGTACGAAATGTACTATAGCATACACCAAGGCATAAATCTGTCATAAATCCTAAAATCACAACAGCTGTTGAGTTGATTGTAATGCTCACCTCATGTTTATTAGGACTTTTATAGTTGTATTTTCTAATTGTTCATCATTAATGAAGTTCTGACATCTTGTAGAGGTCACTTCAGTGCCTGTATCAGGAGATATTCAAATGGAGTTAGATCATGTTTTTCAGTGGGCTTTGAAATCTAATTAGGCAGTTAAATTGCACAGCTCAAAATAAACGGAGCTCCATCTTTTCTGTGAGCTATTTTCAAACAATGAAACCTGCTGAGTACAGACTAACTATATGTGCAATGCACAGATTTTGTTCATCAAGAATAAAAATGGTGCTGAAGTATGCTGTTACACTCTGAGAAATGTTAGGGCCATAGTTTCAAAAATTGATATTTAGTAGGAAAATGCATTGTATATGCACAGTGTAGATAGGGAGGTCATGTATTTTGTGCAGACTGCCATTTATACTTGCAAGTGAATTATTATTATTATTATTTGTCATGAAGAATGGCAAAGTTTAAAGGAGTGCTAAAAGACCCAAGCAGGTCTTTTGAGAGGTTCATTTAAGAGATTAGCTGCTATAAATGAAATAAACTATCTTGCAGAAATTTGAAGTAGGTGATTGCCTTGCCTTGACCTGCAAGTACCCAGAAACCTTAGCCTCTGAGGATTTTAGCATTTTTTCTAAAGCTGACTAGTTTTTAAGGCTTTTTAAAGTGCTAGGATAGACAAATGAAAAGTCCTTTAGGTTATATTAACATCTGGGGGTGTGTGCACTGCACTTGTGAAAGCACTGATGAACATTTGCTGGTTGTGATCACAGGCAGGCTTCACATATGTAATAAGCCTAAAATTCTTGCTTACATTTTGTTAATGTTCACCTGAAGGTGAAAATACATGTGCTAAGCACTGTGTTAGAGAGGTGGACCAGTCTGTACCACAGTCCACTTGGAAACCACTGCTCAGCAGTGAGAACATTCTGCTTCAGGGCTGGAAGATATCCAAGCTGCACCTGAGTGCCAGCTGTATTTCCATGTGGCAACACAGAGCTGAGCAGGCTCTCCTGTAAAGAAGTAACATTTGGTACTTCCAAGATGTTAACCAGAGTAGCCATTGCAATGAAGTGGTGTTCAAAATTTCTCCTCATCCTTTTGCATCTAGAATTATTTCAAGGTGCACAGATTTAAAATAAAAATGGAATTTCAGGAATAAATAATTAAAGATTTTTAGCTCTAGACTAGATTTGCCTTGGCCCTGAAAAATCTCCAGACTTTTTTGAGGTGACATTGTGCAAATTTGGATGAGGGACAGTTAAAACAGCAAGCTTTCAAATGTCCTCTTTTTCATAGTTCTGTAATGTATTTATAAAATTGTTTCTCACTTGTTCCTTAGCTGATGGGTACCACTGAAAATTACCAAAACCAGCTCATTACAATTTCTGTTACTTCTAACCATGCTAACCACTCTCTTCTCTGACAGATCCTGCTAGATTCAGCTGAATGCATTACAAAAACATATTTATTTCTAAGAAAAAAAAAAAAAAGCACAAAGGAACAGATATTATTCAATACAGAGTTTCAGTATACACTAAAGCTATGCCAGTCCAAATAACTTCATTATCTGCAAGAAATTAAAATTGTGAGGTTTGTATTTCTTCTTATTTAAGGAATTGTATGGGTTTTAGTTGTATAAAGGTGGCCTTGCCTTTCTCATTCTGCCTAAGTGCTCTGGTCACAAGTGGACTATTCCTTTTGGGTGTAGTATCTTTTAAGAAGAAATTCCTAACATTTTACACTCACATGTTTTGATCAGCTTTTTCTTTCCCAGTCTAATTGATTTTATTTCCTATGGTACGTCAGTCTTTCACTTTGAATGTCAAAGAAGTTCTGCCTCTCAATTCCTCTTTGAAGTATGCTGGTTTAGTCTAGAAATTAGCTGTGTATCCTGAACCTCTTACCACTGACTGTTAAAGTATTACATTATCTTGGATGTAGTCATGTAGATGACTGGGAATTAATTCATCTTCAGTCTTCAGCAAAATCACCAAATAATGAAGAGAAGCCTACAGATGGTGCTTTAAATTAGTACTGATATGATATTGAAAAAAAATCTGGAGCACTGAGATTACTTTTAAGACTTCTCATTATCACCTAAAATCTCCAAAATTATAAAAAGATATTTTCTTTTTTCCCCCTCTTCCTTCAAAGCAACATCTACACAGGTAATCTAAAGGTAAGGCTTAGTGCCCAGGTGGCCAAGAAGGCCAGTGGCATCCTGGCCTGTAGGAGGAATAGCGTGGCCAGCAGGACCTGGGCAGTGACTGTCCCCCTGTACTCGGCACTGGTGAGGCCAAACCTCAAACCCTGTGCTCAGTTTTGAGTTTCTCACTACAAGAAAGACTTTGAGGTTCTGGAGTGTGTCCAGAGAAGGACAATAAGGAGAGCTGGGGGTGTTTAGTTTGGAGAAAAGGAGGCTCAGGGGAGACCTTATCACTCTCTACAGTTCCCTGAAAGGAGGCTGCAGCCAGGTGTTGGTCGGTCTCTTCTCCCAAGTAACAAGTGACAGGACAGGAGGAAAGAGCCTCCACCTGCAGCACAGGAAGTTTACGCTGGATAGTAGGAAAAACTTCTTCACTGAAAGGGTGACCAGGCACTGGAGTAATCAGGACAGTGGAGTGGTGGAGTCACTATCCCTGAAGATATCTCTAAGATGTGTAGATGTGGTGCTTAGGGACATAGCTTGATGGTGCACTTGGCAGTGCTGGAGTAACTATTGAACTGGATGACCTTAGAGGTCTTTTCCAACCTAAACAATTCTATGACTCTGTGATGTATTCATACTAGTGGGGGACTTTGACTTCAAATATTTAGAGGCAGATTGTGGATTAGTCCTTTCTATGGCATGATTTGTATGTGTTACTTCAGTTATTCTGATTGAGTAAGTCAAGTATTTGGCGATGGCATTTTTAAGCCTCTAAAGAATGAGTGAAATCCTGTTTACTAAATAGGATGTCTCCTGCTTAGCTTTAAGCCCACCGTAATCAAAGATACAGTTTATTTTTCTTACAAAGTAAAATAAGAAACTGTCATAATTTCTTCCCTCTGCAAAAATTCACAAACACTTTTCTAAGTAGCTTTTCATGTTCTATTGAAATTTTGATTCCCTCTGAAATGACTACTGTGGAGATAAATTCTTAACGTATCTCATCTTCCTTTGTTTAAAAGAACTTAATATGGAAAAGAAAAGAAAGAAAGAAAGAAATCCTGAGGTTTTGTGAAAACGCCTTCCAGTAACTTTTAAATCCCTTTGCAAAATAAAGGTATAATATGGTAGTAATAAATCAAGAAAATGCTTGTTCTTTGAGACTGTATGTTTCAGCATATTTACATTTGAAAAATCTTGTCTGTGTTAACAAGTTGCTGAAAAGAAAATTATTTCCCCAGCTTTTTTAGATCAGCTAACCAAAATCTATTATTAACAATGTATTTTTTGTTTGTTTATTTAGTAGTTTAATCTCTGATATTTAGGACAGAGAGTTACTGTCATGCCTTACACTCTGGTTATCATTACACATTCTAAAGTCCCCTGCCCAGCCCCAGAGAACCTGTGGTAGGTTTTGGCTGCAGTGCTCTGGTTGCTTGGGCCAGTGGCAAGACAAGGGACTGCAGCAGTGCCACAATGGTAGGTAGGCAGTGTTTTGGGAAAAAAGGCAAAGGTATGATGGTGACAGCATGATTGATGTCTTCCTGGTAATTTTGGAAAATATTTGCTGGAGAAGCTTTCTTTCTCTCTTTTCCTATGTTTAGGTATTTTTCAATGTATTTATAAGTTTTACTCACCATTTTGTATATCAAATAAAACCAAGTGAAACAAAAACTGCCCACCTTGAAAGCCTTCTCTGTTATCTCAGTGATAAAGTGCCATCCAGTTTTTCATATTCCTCTGCTTGTAGTTTATTTCAATAGATCTATGGCAAATACCATGATATCTCCAAAATACCTTCCAATACAGACTCCACCTATGTCATAACTTATTCTAGGGAAGGTATTTTAGTAGTGCCTAAAGTTTTTCTCTTGCTTGATCGCCCTGCTTTTTGATGCTATCATTATTCTTTTAGAATTAATTGTCATATGTTTGCATGCAATTTAAAAAAAAAAATTCCCTTTTTTTTTGAAATGTTACTGAATATTCACTGAATATTTGCATTTTATTTACATTTAATAGTTATGCCTGGATTTCTTGCAAAAGAAAATTACTTAGATGCAACCACAGAGCTGAGAAAATAGTGCAAGTAGCATTGGACAGAAATGTTTTACTGGTGAGAGCCCTCTTCAGATAGTGAGTTCTCAATATAGACTGATTCCCTTTGCCATCTCCGTGATACTATGGCCAAGCAAAGTGGTAGCAGCCTCAGATGTGGTGCTGACACTGCCAGATGAATAGTTTGCAGTACTTCTTCCAGAGATGATAGAACTCCTTGAGGAGTCCCAGAACTGTTTGACCAGTCTGAAGAGTTCTATGATAGATAGGGGAGGATATAAAAGGGACAGACTGTATTCTTTAAAATGAAAATAATATTTAACAGTTCCTTGTGCATTAAATGACATGAAGGCAACTGCTAAAATGGCAGCCACACTTGCTATCTCATGAATTGCCATAGGAACCATAAGTGTAACATCTCTTGTGTTAATTATAATTGCCATTCATAATGTTGAATTAACAGTCAGTATCAGAAACCACAAATATATGAGTTAAGTGTAACTGTAAATGTTGTGAACTGGAAAAAATGCATTCCCCTTCCCTCTTCCCTCCAATCTTTTTAATATTTTTGTTAATGTTGACCTTAGCCATAGGAGCACATATTTAAAATAAATGAGGGAACGTCAGCAATCATTTTACCTACTGCTGCCATCTTCTGGCTGGAACCGACCCCACGTAGGGGCAGTTCCTTTTTTTTCTGCAGTGAGAGAGAGACAATTCAGCCTCCTGTGTTTGAGGAACTAAAGGCTGTGTGGAGTTTCCATGCCATATGTATGTGGGCAGTTGATGCTAATGGTATAAGTGCAGCCACAGACAGTTAATTTGCTTTACATACCAATGGCACAATTCTAGATTTTATTAAACACCCAATTAAAAAAAAAAACCAAAACCAAACAAAACCCCCAAAACGAAAAGCAGCCAGATCCTCCCAATTTGTTTGCATTGCTGTAGTCTTTTCCTTGAACAAAAGCTGTGATTGAACAAAATGCTGGTTTTCATTTCCTTTTTCATTTCCATGCTTCTTGTTCGCACCAACAAACTTTACCAGTTTGATTTGAAGAGGTCATCTTTATCAAATATATGTTCTAGAATAAATATATACAACCTGTATATTTATAACTATGTATGTAGGAGTGTTTTTTGAACAAAATCCTGTTGAGGCAGATGTCTGGAACTTTCTTTAGTTTTATGTCAAAGACACATGGCTCATACCTCATCTAAATTTGCTCTATCCAATCTATATTGAGCAAGCATCTGGTCAAAAGGTGTTGCTAGAACTCATAAGGGCATTAGTATGGGAAATTTCTGATAAATACTAGTCATGGGGTCATGATGGAAATTTAGTTCAGCCACTCAGAAATTACAGAAAAACTACAAATTCATTTCTAAACTGGTAGTGTTGCTTTAAAAAGAAATTAAGATAAATATTACTTAAGGGCTGTACCATAGAGGTCCAGTAATGATTGTGACAGTAAAAAGGGGAGAGCAAGTTACACGTCAATTGCAACAGATTAAAATCATAAAGTAGCCTGTATATTATTGCTGCCCTCTCTTTGTCATTCATCTCTCTTTGGGACAAAATTGAGGAGTTTTTTCTAGCATGGCCTGAAACTGCACACTAACTTTGAATTCACTGCCAGATAGCTTAGCATTTGGAGACTCTGTTTGAAGCACTTTGTGCATGGATATTTGCTTAAATTCCAGTGTCCAGATAAACTGCAGTGTGGGACGCTATTGGCAGTCAGTATTGACATAAATTAAAAACTTGTCACATAATGACATTTAGTGGTTAAGCTAGGAGCTGAAACAGCAAATATTACCTAATGCCTTGTATCACCAATTTTCTCATAATGAAGTGACAAGTCTAATTTTGTAGTTAGAAATGCAGATTATTGCCCATTGTCATCATAGAATAGAGGAGTATTAAGGTAGGTATTTTTCTTTCTTAAATGGCTTGATCTGATTAGGTGTTGCTTTGGCTTGAAGGACTCACTCAGTCTGTGCTTTTGCCTTCTCATTTCCTGGGATGCTGCTTTGAAAGTACCAGGAGAAAGCTGCTGTCTACAACTTCCTCATGAGGGGAAGCAGAGGAGCAGGCACTGATCTCTCCTCTGGAGTGACAGGTGACAGGACTCTAGGAAATGGCCTGGAGTTGTGTCAGGAGAGGTTTAGGTTGGATATTAGAAAAAGGTTCTTCACCCAGAGGGTGGTTGAGCAGGAAAGTGGTCACAACACCAGCCTGACAGAGCTTAAGAAGTGTTTGGACAATGCTCTCAGGCACACGATGTGTCTCTTGGCATGTCCTGTGCAGGGCCTTGGTGATCCTTGTGGGTCTCTTCCAACTCAGGATATTCTATAATTCTTTGTGAGACAGATGTTTTCCAGCTGCTCTTCTGCATTGACCAGCAGGTAAGAAACACCAGGGCTCATCAATGGAGATAAAACTAGTTAAATATTCAAAAGCAATTTGAATGGAGCCAGTTTAGAGAAGGTGCCCAGCCACCCAACATCTCTTTTACCAACTGCCCTGTGGTGGCACAAGTCTTTTGTCCTGCTGCCAAAACTGACACGGGACAGCAAGCTCACCCTCCAGCCACCTTTGGTCACCCTGCTTCCCAGGCTGGCTGGTTAAGCAGGAATGGCAGCAGTGAGGGAGATAAATGGAATAAAAACAATCCTCTTTAGAACAACAGCACAAGGCAATGGGCAGTGCACTTAAAGATCTGCAGTCTGTGAGAAGCCTTTGGGAAGGGGACACAGTGAAAAACTCCTGATGACCATCCTCAAACTGCCCTCTGAATAGAAAGTGCTTGCAATTAGAGCTGCGTGCCTTATGGCAGAGTTCCTGCCTTATGGGTCCCTCTGCTGGCCTTAGTTGTTTGATTGAATATTTTCAAATAAAACGCTAATTTATTTTCTGTACATTATCATCATTAATGCTCCAGGCATGGTCAGAACAAGCCCCAGTCTATTCTCCAGGTTCAGCTCCCTGGGTAGAAGGCTCCCTGCTGGGCCTTTGGGAATCAGGGAGGAAATAGGTCCCCACCAGTCAGAGTGGTTACATGATGGAGGGGTGAACAGAAGTACACAATGCCTTATTTAAGTACTTCTGTGTGTTAGGCCAGGAAGAACATATCATTTTCTCAGTCCAAATGAATTTTGCTACTATACAGAAAAAATTGTGAAATACATTTGAGTTATTGTTTATTAAAGTTTAAGCTTATTCTGTTTGCCAAATACATATTTATGTCAATGCACAAATGTGTGTGTGGCAGAGAGGGATGGAAATATTCTTTTGGAGCTAATTAAATTCTGAAGATGAAAAAAATGTAGTACACAATCTGTAGATTTTTTCTGGTAGGTTTTGGGGGGGTGTTGGGGTTTTTTTTGCTCCCTTCTGTTCTCTTGTTATATTGATGATTATTTATCTGCTTTACATCTCAGTTCAGGAGTTGTATTGCTTCTTTTTTTTTTTTTTTCAAATTTATATCTGAAGCTGGTGTCATAATTCTAGAATCTTCAGTTTATGAAGTTTTCTTTACTCTTTTTCACTGTCAACCTGGATTGCATTCCTCTTTTCTACAGCTGAACAAACAGAAGGCCATATCCATCAAAAACATAATCTTGAACCAAGTGAGCTTATATAAACTATATACCTACACAGTACTGAATTAAAATTGATTTGTACTTACAGAATGAGAAGTCATTTCAGATTTTCTGTTCATCTTCTAGGATAGTTTATTAGTTACTTAAATTTAGCTTATATGAGACTGGCTTTAGCAAACTAAGTTATAAGAAAGAAATTCCTGCCAGAAATAGTCATGGTGTTTTGGTTTTTTGTTTTGGGTTTTGTTGGTTTATTTGGGTCTGGGGGTTTTTTCCACTTTTGTTTTTAAATCTTTCTATAAAACTGAGACGAGGAAATTCCGTCAGGTCTATCTTCAAACAAGAGCATTGGGAAAAATCCAGAACTCAATCCCACAACTTTTGCCTTAGGAAACCTTTTGCACGTCTGTCACTTTTTTCATTTTTATCAGTAAAACCACCGTCTGAGCTGATGCATATAGACTGCTGCAAATACATTTCAGTTGCCAAATTCTGATTAAAACCCACTCATGCCTGAAGGTAGCTTGAGATTTTCAGGTTATCAGCTATCCTTGTGCTTTTCGTTGTGCTACACCAGACTTATGTATCAAGTCTTTGCTTTCAATCTAATTTAAAGGAAATCTTGTAGAAGGAAAAAAGAAAAGTAGAAAGAAAAACCCTATGACATTAAGGGGGTTTTAATGGAACAAAGTGGGTTTTAGTGATGTAATGAAAAGTCACATTTTACATGTACTCTTTATTTATCTAATAAAACAGAAACATCACCGCCTTGTGTTTAAATCTAATAGTTGCATTTGCATTCCCAAGGATACTGCAGTTCAGAAGGATCTCAGACAAGTAATTTTACCTCTTCATACCAAATCTCTCAGGATTCTGATCATGCTCAGGTTTGTGTTCTCCTCCTTTGTCCTGTTTGTGGAGAGGATCTGGGCCTTTCCTATAAGCCATTCACTGTCTGCTGCTCCTCTAACCCAAGGCATTGTGCAAGCAAGCATTGGTAGTTCTGGAATACAATGTGGATTTCTAAATTTCAAAGTGAAATTATATCCCATGTACAAAAGAAACCTGAATATATTTCACTCCAGTCTTGTTTCACAGCTGTATTTTCATAAGAAAACAAAATTCTCATTGCTTGATTTTGAAATTAAATATAGTAATGTTACATTTACCTTGCTGTACTTTCAATTATGTAATTATATAGCATATTCAAGATCTAATTTTTACACCATTATTATGTAGAAATTATGAATGGCATTTATTTCTTAATAGAGTTTTTTTTGTCAGTTTGAAAAGCTAGAAGTAAATTTTAAAGCAGCCTTTTAATTTTATTTCTAATTATTAAATACTTTTATTCTGCTATTTAATGTATTACATATGTTTTATTATTTGTATTATTTTGCCATAAATATTCTGGCTATATAAGAAACACACTTCATCAAAATGTATTATGGGTTTATTACACATCAATAGTGTTGATAATTAAAATTAATGGATTTTTTTCAGTTCCTTCCTCACTTAGATATCTGAAGTTATTTAAAATCTCCCAGATGTCATAAAAGGATTCTACAGTTAGCTAGAGCACTACATTTTGTCTCTGCAGTACATACAATGTAAATAACAGGATAATATCAGATTAGTTACTGTGTGTTCTCCCACCTCACCCAAAAAGCTATTTTTCTAGATGCATGGTTCACAAGATACTGATTTACAGAATCTATTGTAAAATTATAATTCAAAAAACCCAGATTATTTCAATATGAAGTTTTAGTTCTATACTCTCCCCATTAAAATTAAGCATTTCTAATCTTCTGAATGATACCCTCTAAGGAGGAAATATATTTAAGTAACTATTGCTAATTTTAAGTTATGGTAAATAGTATTATTTCTAGTAAAAGTTAAAATAATTTATTAAAAATACTATTATTATACAAATATGATTGCATATTTGATATTTTCAAGTTTGTGGTCAACAATAAATAACTGATTTTACAATGTTTTCATATAGATTGAACCTGTAATTGGGATCTGAGCTTGAGTTTAAATGAAATAGAGTATATATTTAAATGAAATAGAGTATATACAAGCTGTGGCAGGCAAAAATTGATTGTCTGTTCTTGTATTATAAAGTAAGATGAAAAGCTCATATGCTTCCTGAATCAGACCTCTGGTTTGGAGTTTTTTGGTATTATATCATAAATATCTAATGAGGCATTTCTTGCTGTAGTACTAGGTGTGTAATCCATATATACAGTCTGCTCTATTTTTTTCAGGTTCCTTATTTCACACTTCCTAAAGTCCCTGCTACTTCTTAAGGATTTAAAAAAAAATCTTTATTGGTGTAGCAGCTTTGAATTTCATTTCTACTTAAAACAGTAGAGAGACGTCCCGCCAGCAATGGTTAGCTAACGTGGTCTATTGCCATAAAGATAAACTGCATAGGTTTCCCAGCAATGAAGGTCAAAGGACACGTGCACAGCTATTTATTTGCTTTTAAAGCAGAAGGAATATGATTTATGCAGGACATTAGCTCATGTCATAGCACTGAGCTTTGCAGGTGCGGCCATGGGAGCCTGACCCCCCGCTAATCCCCCTAAGTGCAGCGGGCACGCATGCAATGGCTTTGTTGTTGCCGTGCTGCTCCGGGGCTCACTTTGTTCAGGGGTTTCAGAGGTGAGGCTGCACTTCCCTGGACAGGCTTCCAAACATTTGGTTAGATTCAAACTGAGCAAGTTATGGACAATTGGGCAACGCGTTTGGACAGGAGCGCTGGTACCCGGAGTTGCCTTTAGCCTCACTGCACGGGTTAGCTTGCTTGGGTTTGAAGCTGCTTCTGCTCAATTTTGTACTAAACTTTTGCTGCGAGTGCGTCATAGTCCCCCAGCCATCTGCTGATACAAAGCCTGCTGAACACTCTCTGCTGATGGGCTCTACAAGGGATTCACACAAATGGGCCAGGCTCGGTCCACACACACTCACTCTTCAGGGAGGTGAGCCAGTGCTGACATTTCCAGAAGCTGGCTGTAACTCAGAAATGCCCTAATAATGCATCTAATAATTCAGAGTTTCTTTTAATGATGCATCATTACCCTGTCTTACCTGCATTCTGTCAGTTGCAAAGCATAGATGGCCAGCCCAGCACAGGGAAGAGGCACACAGATTTTTGGGCCTTGTTACCTTGTTTAGCATATAAATAGAGAGCATAAATGTTTTGTAACAGATTACAAAAAGCAATCTTATTGCTTCTCTTTCTAACTGTTTTTTCTTATGTTACTTTTGGGCTTAATTTGAGGTAGTGAGTTTATTCCTTATGTGCTAGCAGTGTGTCTAAACACTTTAGTGTTTCAAGCATTAAAGAGTAGGCTGCAATTTTACTTTTAAAGATTAAGTAAATAATGATGTTTTAACAGCACTCAGAATAATAGTAATTAAAAAAAACTCTTGGAAGGAAGAAGTGCATAAATATATGACTGATGATTTTACTTTAAGAAAAAAATAATTAATGATGGTTCACATCAGAGTTTGTCAGAAGATTATTATTATGAAGATTTGGACATAATTGCTTTGGTTTGAAATATTTTCTCACAAACATATAGGAGATTGTGGCAATTTAAGAGCAAATGCATGCTGAATTTTTTGCATTTAGGACATAGAAAAAGAGAGCTAATTATACCTTTTACCTTTTCCACAGAGGAGCAGAAGAAGCATCTCTTCCCCACAATGGTTACTTACATGTATTATTTACATGTGTAGTTATTTCAGAATCATATGCTTCATCTCCCTTACCAGATATAAGAGAGAAATAGTTTTATAGGTTATGTTAAAAAAGTGTGTTCTGTAAAGACACATGTAGAAACCCCTAGAGGGAGCCAGAAGCCTTCCTTAGAACTGAAACAGCAAACTTACATGGAGTTGTAGAGTTAATTTTTTTTTTCTCTTTTAATACAGTATTTATTCCTACTTTATTGGTCTGAGTTTTAAACATACTGCTTTGTGTGCTACTCAGAAATATATTTGACAATTTACATGTTGAACTTTATAGCTATTAACCGTGAGAAGGAGGGGAATGTGCAGCAGTAATATAATCTGAATGATGGAGAGGGCTGTGTGTCCTGCTATGCTGTCACAGCACTTAGTGGTGGCTGTGTGCTGCTTTGGACAGTGCTGAGGGAGATGTTCCCCTTACCACCTCAAATCACATTTGTTTCAGTTTTGAAATACAGGAGTAGCACATTTCCTTGATTACCTTAATTCTTTTCAAAAACTAAAGATAGTATGATTTGTATTGAATATGAATGTTTATATTTGCTACGTAGTCCAGCAACAATGAAGAAATCCTTTTCCCTCTCTATATAAGCAGAAGCAGAGGGGGACAAAGCAGTTCCATCTTTCTACTTCTCTCCATCCTTTGTAGTTAGCACCCCAATCCTCACTACCTGCTCATATACTCCTTGTTGTGCCAAGAGTTTATCCCACGAACAAGTTTGCTGACAAGTTCCCCATAAAATGTATCTCCTTCTGGGAATGCCATGCTATGCACTCAGCAAAAGTCTCCCAATACCCTAGCGAATCAGCAACATATTTTAATAAATGCTTTACTTCTATGAACCAAATACCCTGATGGTTATTGGATTTGTCACAGGATATAGGATTTCTCCTCTAGCCATACCGACCTTCATAAGCTATTGTGTTGTAAACCAAATTTTAATGTAATCAAATAATTTTAAAAAATACTTGATCAACAATAAATGACCTCATTTTCAAAAACAATTAACTAATTTTGAGGACCATCACTAAAGTTTGCTTTTTAAAAATTCTGTTGGTATAGCATTTTTATCTGTGTTTTGAAAACACAACTGAACATTGAACTATTTTTAATCAAAAAGGTATCAAACTCTTTTCAGCAGGACACCATGTTTATGACTAGACTTAGCTCTTGTAACTCCTGATTGCTACAGAAATGAGCAGGTCATGAAAGGCTTTTCTCCTGGGGAAAAAAATATGTACTATGCAGCTATAAATTCTGATATATTCTCATTACAGCACAAAAAATTAAAGGACACTAAGTAAATTACTTTTTCCCTCCTTCTGTGTGCTCCTGAGTCATGTTACAAATGCTGGATTCTGTTGTTGAGTGATGCAAAAGCTACTGTCACAACCTTTTATTGCCTGAGTGCGAAGCAGTCTTTTGCCATGTAAACAAAGGACATCAATTACTTTTTTTTTTTTTTTTTTGCGGTATGATGCCTATCAAGAGCATAGAAGCAGGGGTGTGCACAGAACCAGTAACCATGCTGAACTACCATTATGTGAAGACTCATGTCAGTGAAGATTTAAGTAATTATTTAGTTTGGGAACCCCTTTGCACTATACTTTCCATAGTATTCTTCTAATTATCTTTGGGTAATGCTTAACATTATATAGTGTGCTTCTATCCTAAGCAAAGTAAAAATTCAAAACTTAAAAGACAAAAGCATATTTCTAGAAGTGAGACCAATACAAATTCAATTGAATTTAATGGAATTGAGTATAAACTTTTACATGGCTTTATTTAAATATGGGAGAACAATTTTTAATAATTTGTGTATCAGAAGCTCTCTAACTTCTAAAAATAATTAAATTCCTTTAGATGCTTGATGCCAGCTCTGAATTAATAGTGCCTTGTTTCAGTGGCTGGGCTCTGCTCTTCAGCAAACAAACTTGCAACATGTGATATGGGTGCTAGAGGAGAAATAGCCAGATTTGGAGTATAGCAGTATGTTAATCTGCATTTCAAATATATAAATTATGCTTTTAGCTTGAAAGCACTGTGTTAATGTATATTTTATAAAGGCAGATGAAAACCTACCAGGTAGTAAGAAAAAAACAAGACACAAAAATACCCTAAATGAGAAGAAAATACAGTGATTTATAAAGCATGCTTTTAGCAGCATTTCTGAGCTTCATGTGCTAAACACCTACTCTTGACCTCGAATTGACCTTGAAGTTTATGAGCTAAAGGTAACAATTATGCAACAGCTAAAATATGCAGACAGGACTTTACTGCCTGAAAAGAGTTGCTGTCTTGTGTTTTGTTTGAATTAGCACGCTTTGCTGTTTATGAAACTTAACTTTTTCCTTTTGGGAAGCCAGGGTAAAGAAGCACCGGTAGCCAGTGCAGAAACCCCAGGCACTGGGTTAGGGCAGTTCTGCAGGAGAAGTCACCATCTCTTTCTTTGGGCCATTTCTGAAAGAGAGAAATTATCCCAGGGAGTGTCTCCAGACAGAGATTTAATGCTGGAAAAGCTCAGTTGCAATGTAAACTTTCAAGCAGGGTGAAATGAGCCTTTTTTTATCTAAAGCACTTGCTCAGAATAAAATGGCCTTGTCAGAGGCTTGGCTTTATTAATTTTTATCACATCTTACAGCTTCTAAAAGGTGTCATTGAACTTCAGCCTTTGAGTCCTAGTGCATTCATACAGCAGTAAAGTGACTGGATTGCATTTGCTGTACGTTGCAGCTCTTTTTCTGAACACAGACATTAGATGTAAGAAATAATGTGTTTAGACTGTTACTTGCACAGTAATCACAGGTATGCCTTATAATTTAAACAGACGTCTCTGGTTTTTATCCTTTTGTAAACAGAAGGCTCATTTTTCTGTTTAAAAGGGAAAAAAAAATCCCCAAACAAAACCACCTCCAAATCTACTTCTTTGTTCTTCTGTTCCTTTGAATAATGCAATAGACAATGATGTGACATTTTGAAAGTAGAGGCACCCAGACATGCATGCATAGTTTTACAAATAAACTTTCTTGTTTTTCCTACTTTCTAGCAGCATGAAATCTCAAAGCAATACAGGCTGTTCATGACATACATGCATGCCACTAATTTTGGCAATAAATGAAGGTTTCCTCAGATCCTGTTTTACACTTTGTGTTAGCCACAGCCATCTGCTTTGTTATGAGAGGGCTGCTGAAGGTGCAATTTCAATTTTACTATTGTTTTTCAACCTCTAAGACCTTGGAGCAAGTCACACAGTGTCTTCATCAAGTGCACATTTTTATCTACTTTTCTTGCAGAGGAGTTTAGGCAAGATGTTGCTGTTTGAAGAGTATTGTAAGATACAAAGGGCTGGAACCTTACACTGTTTTAATCTCAGGAAAAATCAAATGTACTCTCTGCTGCTCCAGCTCTGTAACAAGGCATTAGAAAAATAAGGAAATTCCAGGGCATTTCTTTGAACAGCAGGTGTTAGGTTGCTATGTCTTTTCCAAGCAGATATTTTAGCTGCAAAAGAAACAGACCAAATGCATAAATCCCAAATCTGGAAAAATTCAAATCTATATTTCTAAATGCATGGCGTTATTCTATTAATACTAAAAGTACTTGAGAACTAATTGTTATAGATGCTGTGAACTCTCTTGGGCATATTACTTACGTTTGGTGACAAATTTCCCTAAAAGCATTGGACAGCATTTTCCTTCATAGTTTCTTTACTGCAGAGGTTTCTAATGGCTGCAAAATCCTCTAAGTAGTAACGATATCCTCTCTTTTAATATTTTTTTCAAAAAATAGGTGTAAATGCTATTATTCATTAGAAAATTATAATGAAATTAGTCCCTTTGCCCAGCTGGCTTTCCTGGGAGCTAAAGAAGGTTTTTTTTAGACAGAATAAAATTGTTCAGTCCAGTATGCCAGTGTGAAATACTGTACATCATTCTTGCTACCTTAAAAATTTGTTACACTTCTGTTCTAGACTTCATGGACCTTGAGGTAAATGATGACATATCAGATACCATTATTTTCCACAATTCCTGTAAAAATGTCTAGTTAACTATGCATGAAAGAATTTTCAATGGGAACAAAAAAGTTAGCCTTTTTTCCTAGGTTCCTATTGGGGTCTATTCTAATAAACTGTGATACCATCTCAGAGCATTGAAGGTTAAAGAGAGTCCTCACAGCACAACAGGCATTCTTTAAATCAAACCCTGTGTGCCAATTTTACTCTAGTGGAGTACCTAGGAAATAACTTTCTTATTATGTAAGTATCTAAATGCTGCGATGATTCTCTACATTGTTTTCATGACTTTCTACCTGAATCTACTATTTGATAGATCCAGTAGGTCACTTTCATCCAGTGCTTCAGGTATTCTCATGGATCGAGTACAACCTTCCTGTTGCAAAAGAACTAATTTAACTAACCCAAAACAAATCCTCCAGTTGGAAAGGTTGCATAGTGGAGAAATGAACATTCAGGAGCCCCTTTGGCTGTGGTTACATCTGGGGATGGCACCACAGTGTCCAGCTGTTCAGCTACTCAGCAGTTTAAGGCTGATTTTCTTTTTCTCCCTTTAAATGCTTCCATTTCATCCCCAGAAAAAAGTGGGAAATTTTTTGAAATCTAATAATTTGACAGTATGGTAAAATGCTATTTTTCCCCAGGAGAAGGTCTGCAAGGCTCTTCTCATTTGGACAAGAACTGTGTTTCAGAGAGGACCCCAGAGCCCTTTGCTCAGCAGCATCTGGCAGGCTTCAGGGAGGTTCAGAAGCCATTCTGCTGAGCCTTGGTCTTGTAATGCATCACTTATGCTCTTTAAGGCAGTCTCATAAATTATTAGTACACTATGTATAGATGGTGTTTCTTGTCCTTAAATCTTTAAGTCATTTACTGTACTGGCTCTCCAGAACATATAATGTTTTTTTCATAGTTGAGAGTGGGGAACTTAGACATAATGTCAGTATGCTGTACTGAGTTTTAATAATATTGAAAAACTGATGTAGGGCTTGGACTAATATTTTAAATTAGTAGTATCTACAGTAAAATGCAGAACTCAGGAATTAAAGTTGCCACAATTATGTTTTCCATGTGAATGCTGCAACCATGGCTTCATAAAGCCAGAAATTCTTTGCTGTCCCTGGGGGTACCTCCTTCAGTTTGTTGAGTGTGATAATGATAATGAAACACATCCTGCAATTTCTTGTTCAGACTTCTTAGGGGAATGGGCTAGGCATTGGGAATTAAGATCAGTGCATCACCTACTCCAAATAGATTGTAGGGGTGAACACTTCTGGATGGGAAAAACAACAAAATGCATGCCAAGACATAGGTAGAAAAGCATGCAGTGATGAATAACATATATAGTAGCTATAGGATTTTACACTCGTGTCCTGTGTTTTTCACAATAATGCTTTTGTCTGCCAAGAAAGCAATAATCTCTGTGTTTAAAATGGCATTTAGGAGCATGAATATAGTTTAGAGTTTGTTTTGTTTTTTTTTTTTTTTTTTTTTTTTTTTTATTGTGTATGTCAACTTGTTTTCCCAGCTTCACATATGATATAGCCTTAGCTTCTACTGCATATTAACATCACCACATGCGAGAAATAAAAGCCAGAGAAAGGATAAGGGCCTTTTCCAAGACCACACAACAAGTCAGTAGCAGAATTGGAATGAAACCACAAGAATTCCTGGCTCCTTATTAGATTTTTAAGGCATTTTGGAGGGCCTCATCCAGACATGAAGAGAACAGTTTTGTGTAGAAAAGTAAATTTTAAACACATCCAAAGGGTGATTTACACTAAGCTGTGTTCTATGGTACAATATAAACAGGTGTTTGATGGCACTGTCTACCTGCTGGCACTCTTCTGATTGATTTGTGCAGCCATTTGGTGGTACTGTGCTTCTGGTACTAAAGAAAGCCAAGGTAAAGAGGTCAGTAGTAGCTACAGTAAATGGTTAAAACATATGTTCTTAGTAGCATTCTCACAACTTGGTTCTCTAGGGGGGTTGCTGTGAAAGATAGGACACAAAACCCAGCCACATGCAATCCATGTATCAGTAAGGTGGAACAGAGAAATGTTCTTTCGTAACTACATTCAGCAAGTAATGGGCATTGCATCTCAGAAGCAGAAATGAACATAGATGCTCCTGGGGCAGCAGTTGTTTATTGAGACAAAGGATGATGAAAACAACTTGGTCAAAACTTTTAGTCACCTTTGATCTTCTTGAATGGGAATAATAGATTTGTTGGGGTGGGCCGGAGGGGAAGTAAATGCTCAGCATCTTATGCCTTAGAAGAATATTTATAGTGATTTCAAAAGCCTTTGATTTTTAATCTAAAACACTTGCATTCATTTACATCAGCACAAAATGATACAAAAGTGATAGCTGTCTTTCATGTCCATTCTCAAATGGTATAATGAAAAAACTAACGTGAATTAGTCCTGTCATTTCTTTTTCTTGCTACTGAGTTCTTAAAGCAGTGATATAAAGGAGACTCCCCTAATTAAAAGCAAATAAATACACAGAGAACTGAATTGATGGCACCATTTGGAATATCCCTGTGATTTGGAAAGCAGATTGTTCGTAACCCAATGGAAAGTTTAATGAGCCGGCCTCTTCCTCAGTTTGCTGCACAAGCAGCCTGGGAACTTGTGTGCTGTCATGACAGAACCTGACACTGGTGTGCGCTTGGCCAGATTCACTGAATACTGAATTTATGCCTTACAGCTACTTTTTTCTTTTTCTTTTTTCTTTTTGTAAAAGCAGCAGCAAATTTAAACTGCATCCTAAAGTTTGAGACAGTCAAGCATGAGATTCTTCCTGCTGCACTTTTTACAGACTTAACTCAGATGCCTTTCAACTTGGAAAAGGAAATGGTATGTTGTTTCTGGCCTGGCTTACCTGGCAGCAACCAAAACGAGGTCAGAGAACTCAACATATGTAATAATAGATGGATTTTAAGTAGTTGATACCTACTTTTAGCTTTTTAACTGAGTTTTGATTGTTAATAGAGCAAAGTAATTTAATCAAGCTACTAAAAGCAGTACTGCTCTCAGGATTTTTAGTTTATCTATATTTCACATGGGTATTTTAATATGCAATTTGCTTTGCTATGCATAGAGAGAGGATTTTTTTTTTTTATCTGTGCCAGTCCTTTACTGGGAGAACTCTTAGCCAACTTTTCTTTATTCCTGAAAGACTGGTTCCCTTCCCCAGCTGCTTTAGTCCCGGTGCAAATGCTAGCTCAGCGCTGGCAGGCTCCCCTTAGCGGGAATGCATTCCTTCCTTTGCAGGATTTGACACTGGGAGAGCAACTGGCGCTCTCGGCTTGTCCCAGGGGATCGATAGCTCTTTCAGAGGGATGCACTTTGATGGTGAGAAAGTAGCCTGCTGTGTTAAACTGTCCAGATGATCTGGTCAGAGCCTGGACTGCTCAGCCCACTCTTCACCAGGCCAAATACCCGTTTCTCAAAACCCTGACCAACAAAGTGGAAGAAATTTTCCTGACAGAAAAAATATTCAGAGAGTTATGGAAAATTTTGCTGTGAGAAGTCATTTGTTACTTGTATGCATAAATCTAAGCTTTATCAATATCTCTCCAGGAATTAGTGCTTTTTCTTGGTGAGAAGTCATGATCTTTTATGCCAATAGCAAGTCCTGTGAAGTGAATGATGAAGGTAAGGAACTATGTAGTAAATGAAATGACAAAGATTTTGCCTTCATGCATTTGGAGAGTTTTTATCTAATTTAATCTATGAAGTAGAAGTATGAAGTAGAAGTAACTGCTGTAGCTAAAATGTCAGTTGTTCCAGTTATTTCAAATTAGAAAAAGAAAATTTCATACTTCCTTGACTTCAATACCGAAGTATGTATCTGAAATATTTTTTTCTGTTGCTTCTTTTTTTAATTGGAATGTCAAGTCAAGAGTCTTGTATGACTGGAACAAACTGTTTCTGTATAATCACATTGCAAGCTATATTTATCTCCTTCTTTGACTGTTGAGATTTTATAGCAACCAAAGTCTCCCTGCTCAAAATCCTAACAAATGTTCAAAAGATGTACGATACAAGATTTTAAATCTGTGTTACATTTTTTTTAAAAGAAAGAAAACTAAAAGCCTATTATAGGGCTGTGACAGTTTTTGAACTTCCTATGAAACAGTAAAAATAATCCTGAGGTTAGGCATCAGGACCTAGATCTTCCCTCACCAGTCAGCCAGAGCAAGGTACCATTTTTTGCTTTCTTTTTACCTTGTGATACCCAAACTCTCAAACTGTGTGAATTCAAGTAGGTCAGAAAGCAGAAGTTACATTTGGGACCTCCTCCAGCTGAAAAGCAAACTGGATCTAGGTCTTCTGCTTCCTGTAAACTGGGCTTTCAAGGGAAGCTTGGCCAGGATCTGGAAGCCGTACTCTTTTTCTGGGGCATCTATGCTTTGAAAAGAAAGCTGCTATGTCTGCATTCTGACAGAAACCTAATTTTTTTGGGACAGCTTAGTTATGCGCAGAGCACAGCTATCCTAAGGGTGACTGGGGTGCTGTTCTGCCTAGTGTCCAGGCTGACCAGGGGTAAAGAGCAACTCACGCTCTGCAAACCTTGGACTAAAGAAGATGTGGTTTATGCAGACTGACTTCTGTGCACCTGCAGCATCCTCACCCAAAAGAAAGCACTTGGTGAGCTTTGGTGCTGCTTAGACTGTATGGGAGCTCAGGAAAACTTGCTTTGGGGACTTGAAATTTGAAAAATTTTAGTTATTTATATTCTGATCTGTGATATGACTGAGTATTGAATTTCCCATATTGTGCAAAAGAATAACTCATGGAAACATATACTGAAGTACTGTGTACCCCCTTACCTCTTAAGTAGTTTTTATGCCGACCTGGGGATGAGTGTCTGCAATTGCTGTTTCTTCCTGACCCAATATTCTTACAACAATATAATCTCCATGAACTATGACTGCAGAGTTCAGAAATTTTGCTGTGCCTCTAGAATGCCTTCTTGAAGCAGACGTGAAAATGCATGATATGATTACTGCAAATTCAATTAATGTTACTGTTTGGGATATTTTGGATCTGATCCTCATTTTCTATGGATTCATGGAGTTTGGGATTAGAAGGGACAAACTTATCACCACATTCAACTGCACAAATTATGTTGCTTTAAAGCATTTCCTCCAGCATGCCTATATTTTTCAGCACATATTGTGCACATGTTACCTTTCGTTATAAGCTAATGCTAGTTTTGCTGTAAGGAAATTATGTCACTTTGAAATGGAAACAGAAGTAGCCATTAGGCTAGGGGCAGATGTGCACTGTGGTCCTCAGTATTGCTGCAAACATACTGAGAAGTCAGGCTGGACTACAGTGGGCTTTCTTGCATGCAAAGTTGCTTTGATATTTCTTTTTAGAGTGAAGCACAGAAAGACTTGCACTCCCAGTTTTTGCATTTTAGATAGGCTGGGCAGACCTCTTTTTAAAGGCAGGCAGAAAATGTTGTCTTGCACTCTGTGGGTATTGAGAGATGTGGGTCAGCTGTGTTGGACGGGTTACATTGCTAGAGTTATTTTGCTGTTGCTGGCAATATACCTGAGGTTGCTTGGCATATTTTGCATAAGGATTGTATTTAGCCCATAATGGTTTGGCTAGTAAACCATTAGTCCTGTGCTAGGTGACACTTTAAACCCTTTAATGAGATGTCAGGTGAACTGCAGTGGTTGGCACTGATGGATGGGGATGCTGAAGCACTGGTGAGGTGCTGGGGCAGGGCTGCTAAGGTAAAGGCCTTGTTCAGAGCTTCCTTTCGTTTAAGCAACAAAGCTGTAATTACATAAACAGAACTGCTTCGGCCAGCACAACGTGTCATTATGGATTTTCCAGCTAATCTGTCCATTCATCTTAATGGTGCAGAACTTGTGCTTCTTGTCACTCTCTGCCTTTGTTCCACTCCTTCATCTCTTGAAACGTCTGTCATGAAGAAAGTGTTTATCTTGAATTATGTGTTGAAGAAGGTTAGAGAGCACACTTCTGAAGCTTGGCATGAAATTTCCTAAACAAACCTTGCCGGTTGCTTTGTGAAAATAACAGAGGTATGGATTTCAGATTAACATTGTGCATTAATGTTTTTGGAAGCACTTAAAAATAATGGCTGTAGTGCTGGTGACTAGAGGAATCCCGTTGAAGTGCATGTGACATATGCATTATTAACAAATCAGCTTATTCACTGTAATGAATATTATTATGATAAATGTTATATTAATGCCCTAAGATTAACAGTTATTACAGAGACTTTTTATTAACTGAAACATTTACTTGTATTACATTTAATTTAATACGGCACAAGATTTAAACACTTTTCTACTTGGATGTTTTTGTATTGGGCTAATGCTGGTATTGTGTTGCTGTACAAACACTTTCAGAACATACGTATGTGGGGAAGTGGAGAGTGCACTGTGAAGGCTCAGGGACCTGCTGGAGCTTGAGGCATAAAAAGGATTATATTCGAAACAGCAGAGTCTCTGAGTCACAAGCAGCTCACAGCTGTGGAATGACATTATTTCACCTTAGCGGCTCTGCTTCTCTTTTTCCAATAGCAATCTTCAGTTTAGGATGTGGTCTTTTCCTTACCCTTCAGTAAGAGATGGTCTCTGATGAATTTTTTTGAGTTACGTGTAACATTTCAAATTTTTTTCTGCAGCCAGTTGTGCCTATTCTGATACTTTTGCCCCCCTAAGTATGATATATATGTATATATATTTAATTTATATTAGCTATATAGATGAGTATTTTTAATCTATATTTTGAATTTAAATACTTGGAGTGAATTAGACAGCTGAATAAGAACTGAAATGTGTTCAGGAAACCATTTGGATTCTTAAAGTTGTTTTCACCATATTCATGTACACAAACAAACAAAAGAGAACAGGTTTCTTATATGCATCTGCCTAGTTTACTTTCTTAGAAGTGAGGATGCTGTTTTTCCATGTCACTTAATATCTCTGCTGTTCAAATTTCAGCAATTTATGGAAGTATATACAAAATCTTAAGAATATGAATACTTCTTCTATATGAATCAATAGGATCACTCATGCTCTGAACTAAAACTCTGTGCACCATTCTCATGGGACCCTAAAAGGTATAATCCAATTTGTAATAATCTACTTTTTTTCCTCACACTTTTTTTTCATTTCAGAAATAAGATTATTTTCCCAGTGGATTAAGGATTCATGAGTGGTTATTATCAATACTGAAATGAATTTGGAAATAAAGGTAGTAATTTGTAATTCAGCTAGACATGGTGGAATTAATTTCTATATTTTTTCTATAATTAATGCTATACTCACAGATTAAGTTTGGTTAAAACCTAGTCAATGATTCTACTTTTCAAATAAATTTCTCACAATCCTGTTCAGTGGTATTGTTATCTTATATTTGAACTTGGAACTGGTTTTCTTTAGGGTTTGATGTTAAATTAAGCATAATATGTGTAAGTTCTGCACCTACTCTAAAAAAAATGTCAGGATCTTACAAATCCTAATTAAACCAAAATAATTGATCAAGCATTTGTGAGTTTTGAAATGTTCACATTATTTTCAAATCTTGAAATGTAATATTATGCAAAGCATAATTACCAAGTGGTTTTTATCAACTCCCTCTTTATATATAACTAAACTGCATAAACAGCAGTGAAGGCATAAATTGCACTCCTTTTTGTCAAAGGAAAAGTATTAAGAAAGACAGAACCAAAATGGTTTTCTGTAATGAGGAGTAGTTAATCTAATAGCCAACAGCAACATTGCTAATATCTAGGTATATTCAGAAGTATAATGGTGTACTACTTTGGAATTTTTAGGTTTATTTGGATGTTTATGGGGCACTTCTGCTTAAGTAAATTAGAAGGGCAGGAACACATGTTTTGCAGGATACTCAGGTGCCAATACTTGTTGAGAGATTTGGTAACAAGATTTCTCACAAAAATTTGTGTATCTTTGTCATGTGTCATAATCATGTGTCATGATTATTTCTGTTTGCTTTTTATTTCTTTGAGGAAATCAGTGAATTGTATAATTGCTTAGGAAATACACTACTGCTGTAGTATTTCAAATGTAAATTTTATTTGGCACTAGACCTCTTGTAAGTGAAAAGTAAGAGACAACTAGAGTGCCATAAATGACATTTCTATAATCCAGGTTACTGACACAACATTAGCTCTGAGAGGGATGTATTTGGTACTGCTCGCAAACTTTGAACTGTTGAAGTAAATCTCTTTTATTGATCATTAACATTCCTCAGCTGTTCCTTGAAATTCCAGTTATCTCTGGGTGAAAAAGTTGGGAAATACATTATTTTTATTTTAGGATTATAGAACTTGCAAATGAACTTCAAAAATTGCTAACATATCTATTGTTGTCCATTGATATTCACTAGGCTACATTTTGGAATGGAATTTATTTTTCAGCTTAAAAACTTCCTGGAAATTAACACTTATCATCTTTTTTTATTCTTAGTATGAGAATCATTTTGAAGAGTTACAAGTCTGATATAAACCAAAACTTTAGAATTAAAAAAATAGTGGAAGGCTTTGGCAGACTTCATGCTGCAGAATTCTTCTCCATTCTGTCTGTGTGCTGTAGCACTTTTCACTGAAATCCTTCTCTCAGCTGCTGCATACCAAATTAGATCTTCAACATAGCACTGAATTCAATGTTTATTAGACTAGCTTTTTCCCATGGCAATTAAGCATTGAAGCTGAAATCCTGACCATTAAAATAAAGGCCTGTATTTTGGGTA
Organism: Lonchura striata; assembly: GCF_050655825.1. Classification (NCBI taxonomy): domain Eukaryota; kingdom Metazoa; phylum Chordata; class Aves; order Passeriformes; family Estrildidae; genus Lonchura; species Lonchura striata. The sequence continues at coordinate 30,320,921 of NC_140704.1, forward strand.
AAGTTTAGACTTTGTAGGTTTTTCTGCTATTTAAGACCATTTATTTGTGATATCATAGTAAATATGTTAGTGACAAGTGCTAAGTCTGTATCATGAACAGCATATGAAGAAAGTGCTAAGTCTATGATACTTGCTTATTAAAATACCTCCTGTACATGAAAACAGTTCTGTTGAAAGCTAGCTTACTAATAAAATCAAGCCTGTTTATAGCAGCTATCTTGTACTGCCTTTGCTACACCCTCACCCAGTGTGGATGACTTACTTCACTGATCCAAGGATGTCATCCAAGGATGACACCTTGGATGGGGAGTTCCCATGTCTTTAGGACACGGGAATTTACATGTACCTATTTATGTTGAATAGACACCCATCCTTGCTATTCATGGTCCAGCCAATATAAACACTGCCCTATTGTTGACTTAGACTAATTATGTTCACTTATTCTTGTTAATTCTATTTTCTAGAATGTATTTCAACTAAACATGAATGCTCACTTTAGTTTATGTTTTATCACAGGACAAAAGATCATACTATTTGAAATTAAAATTAGTTAATGATTGTGTTAGCAAAAATAAATCACTTTTGAGAAGGATCTCTTGGGTGTGGTGAGCAGGGACTGAACAGAGGACACACAAAGGCACAGCAGTCAGAGGGCTCTCAGTAGCAGAGAACAGTGGTTGCAGCAGCAACCCAAGTACTGCCAGTGCCTGTGCTTAATGCTGTCCAGGTCCCAGGTGTGAAAGACACCAAAACAAACCTTTCCTGTGGATGGAATTACATCTGTGATAGTTAACCCCAGCCAGCAAAGCCCCACACAATTGTTTGCTCACTCACCCCATAGTGGGGTGGGAGAGGAGAACACAGGATCATAGTGCCTTGGGTTGGAAGTGACCTTAAAGAACATCTTGTTCCAACCCCCTGCCATGGGCAGAGACATTTTCCACTAGAACAGCTCACTCAGAGCCCCATCTGACCTGGTCTTTGACACTTCCAGGAATGGGGCATTCACAAATTTTTGGGCAGCCTGCTCCAGTGCCTCACTACTCTCACTGTGAAAATTCCTTCATACTATCTAATGTAAACCTACTCTCTTTCAGTATGAGCCCATTCCCTTTTTCTTATAATTATATGCTCTTGTAAATAGTCCTTCTCCATCTTTCTTTATCTCCATTCAGATACTGGAAGGCTGCAGTTAGGTCACCCTGAGGCCTTCTCTTTTCTAGGCTGAGCAATCCCAATTCTCTGAGACTTTCCTCACAGAAGAGGTGCTTCATCCCCCTCTATCTTTTTGGCCATTCTCTGGACTCCTTTCAATAGGTCAACTGAACCTGTGCTGGGGACACACAGGAAGGACATCAGAAGGGTAACAGTGAGAAAATGTGTGTCTTGAGATGAAGACAGTTTAATAGGTAAAACAAAAGCCATGCATGCACAAGCAAATCAAAGCAATGAATTCATTCACCACTTTCTATTGTCTCACTGGTGTTCAGCCATCCTCAGGAGAGCAGGACTCTGTTAAGGCACACGAGGCTGTTCACCCTGGGGCTCCCAGGTGCAGGGAATGGCAAAGTCAGGCTCTGTGGGGCAGCTGAGCATCTGGGCTGGGACAGCTTCTGCTCTTCACAGGGCTTTGAATGTTTGCGCTGTGGCTATATATATGGTTCTTATTTACTGTTGGGAAATGAGGGACTGCAGATAAAACTGTATGGCTAATGATGGTTTATTTCCTGCATGTTTAATGCATGAAAGTAACTAGCAGGTGACTAGTAAGGGTTTTGTTCTGTCCCTCATGTTGATTTACTATTATGAAAGCAAACACAGATTTCCTCTCTTGTAGACTTGGTGCTTGAGACTGCACACAGGCTTTTGTACAGCATTCCTGAGATGCCTGAATAAATGTGTGGACTCCCTTATATAAATAAGAGTGCACACACAGTAATATATACATATATAAGTATATTATTTTTAAAGTTTATTTCTACATGTATATTGTGAAATGTAAGTACAACATAATGCAAACACAGGTGGAGAAATTTGCTTTTTGGTGAAATATTTTAAGAGTAAGATGATCAGAAGATAAAAGAATGTCTAATTAGAATAGAAAAAAATTGTTTCTCCCCATCATGGAGTTTCCTAAAATATAGATTACATAGCAATTATGTACAGATACATGATTAAATATCTATTTGTAGTTGTGTAGAATATTTTTGCCTTATTGTTAGTAACTAATTAACTGATAAAGTTTCTTAGAGTAATAAATGTTTTTTTTTTGAGGCCCTGCATTTGACCAATTTACAATTGTTAGTCAAAGTTCAGTAAGGTGTTATCAAGTGTCTCTTGTACCTGGAAAAGCTGAACTGTAACACCTATCAGTGAGTCACTTACACCAGTGAGGAAAAGGTTATTCTTTAGCAGTGTTTAAAATTGGAGGTTTTAACTGCTATGGCTTTAGCTACATAGGATCAATTAAAAATGTTGTGTGAGTTGAAGGCAAAAGTTCCTCTTACAGCAAGTCTCTTACAGCAAGTTTCTGATGTCCAATTGAATGAATTCCAGCATGAATATTCTACAATATATTACTATTTAGGAGGGGGGTGGGAAAGAAGTAAAAAAATGGGATGTATTCAGTTGTTCATGCTCTCTGTGGACACTTTGTTTGTGCTTTTTCTGTGCTGTGCTTGTGAAGGCAGAAGTGCTTTGCTCATACATGGGAACCTGGGAACTGGTTTCTTTAGGGTTATAATTATGTGTCAGTCTGTACTGTATAGAAATGACATGTGGCAGTAAATGTGAATCCATAATTTACATACAGTATATCTATGAGTTGTTTTGGAGCACCAGTTTCAGGTATAGATATGCTTTTTACAAGAGAAAAGGCAACAAACAAATTACACACAGGTTTGTTTTTTTTTTTCCTTCTAGAAGGCTATTAAAAGCTTTAAATCACTCAATTTCACTATTGAGTATTTTATATACTCACAAAGTATTAGGGAAACCAATAAACATTTTAGAAGGCTTTAAATGGTATTAGAGGTATTATTTTTGTGCTTATATAAGGTATAAGTACCTTAGTTCAAAGGTAAGGCTTAAGAGAGTGTCATAAATATAATCCTAAAGGAACTAAAATAGATTTCTGACTCATAAGTATATAAGAACTTTTAGAATCAACATAGTCAATCTTCTTAAGCATTCAAAATACCTATTTGCACCTTTCACTGAGAAGTTTGGGAATGTCACATTTTCAGATGCAAAATTAATGCTTTGGGCCTGCTGCTGTTACACTGTACTATTAATATATCTTTTAGAGTCAGGGCATATAACCATATGTGGGAGGATAAGGGAAACAGTTGGTGGAAAGCAGAGAAAAACATTTTGATTAAACATTTGAGTGTTTTGTTGGGCTTTGGTGATTTTTTGTTGTTTTGTGGTTTTTGTGTTTGCTTTTTTTTGTTGTTTTGTTAGGTTTTTTTAAGGAAGGAATGCAAATGGCTCTTTGAAGCTGCTCAGAATGTTGAAAACTGTTTTAGAACTGAAAATCCTTGCACAAATCACAGATTAAATGCTTGCAAAATAGGAGATGCCCTACTGGTATGCTGAATAGATATGTGTGCACAAGACAGGTAGATTTATCTATGTACTGTGTAACATGCTTAAGCCAACTCAGACGTCTGGAGATGTCTACGTGATGGATCACACAGCTTCGTGATAAATGAGTTCTCTCTCTGAGTGTAGCTGAATGCAAACAATGTGTGTGTTGTGTGTCCAAAAAAACCATCGTAAGTTGCCCTTGAGACTTACTTTTAGTAAGTAAGAAATCCATTTTAGTTAAATGGTAGGAATAAAAGTGGGAATAGCAGCCTTCTGATACATCTAAAGAGGATGTTGCCATGAAGATGGAGCTAGGATTTTTATGGAGATGTGCAGCAAGATAACAAGAGTTGTCAGAAATGTAAAATAAAAGGGTAAAAATCTATGTGAAGATAATTAAGGAAACAGGTTACTCAGGGAGGTTATGGAGCCTCTGCCCTTGGAGTTTTTCAATGCCCAATGGGACTAAGCCCTAAACAATGGAATCCAAATTCAGTGTTGATCTGGCAGAGCAGAATGTTAGGCTGGTGGTGTCCCAAGGTCCCTTTGAACCCAAGTGCTTCTGGGAATCTGCAATACTTATCACAAACTCAGTCAACATCTTGACTTACCTTCCAACACTGCTGGAATAAAACGTAGCTCTCGTATTATAAAATAAAATAGAAAACCTTTATGCTCTAGATTTAAACATCTCATTAAAGATAAATCCAGTTTTTCAGTGACTTCTCAGATGAACTCCATTGAGACATAGTCTGTGGTGTAAGGTTTTCATCACAAAAATCTGTGCATGTATTAAGATTTCCTTCTATCACTGGACAACGTAGCTTTTAGTTCACAGTGTTTTTGAAACCTAAACTTTGTTTTTTGCTTCTCTTGATCCTCTTTGAATTGGCTGGTAGGGGGAGCTGTTGGTCGGGCTTCAGTCCATCCAGTTAGTATTGTTTTTCTTTGGTGCTATTGTTCACTAGAGGACTGACTGTTTAAATGCTTGAGCGAAAAGACCATTTTTTCCAGTTACTGTGTTTAGAAAATATTCATTTGGGTACAGAAAATGAGAAACCAGGAAACATGAACAAGAATCTCTGATATCCAGCTCCAAACTGCTACCACTTAATCCTTGGGAAGAAGTCATTACTAGTGTGTATTTGCCTAGTATTATCATAGCCCCTGAAAGGCTTGAGTGCTGTATCTGTAAACAGGGTGCAGCATTGAACTGATACCTTGATAAAGTTCACTGTGCAGATCATAAACCCAGCAGGGTTCATTTGTATGTAGGATTGTGCTCTGTTCCAGCATTTGGAAAGTGTTTGATTTGGCTGCAGTATCCTTCCCTGATCCCACCCTGGTTTAAATTGTGCTTTTTTTCCTTTCCTTTTCTGTGCTGGATAGTGCAGCTGAAGCAGTCCTTCGCTTTCCATGCTGGGCCGAGAGCAGAATGAGAGGGTTGTTTCTTCCCTTAGGGCTGGTGTGGGAAGGAGTCAGAAATGCCTTTCAAAGAGTCTTTTAAAGTTAGGAGTAATTGATGTTTTTTGAATTCTCCAGACTGTGGTCTGTAACTTACCAGTAGACATGTTATGTGGTTTTTTCCCCATCTGCTTGTTCCTGGCAATTTCTAGGAGTTTATATGATCTTCACAACCAAGAAGTCTGTTGTCTTTTATGAAAACCTGCAAACTAGGAGAAAAAGGCCAAGGAATTACAATATTCAGGACTCATGATACAAAACTTTTATTCAGCTCCTGCTCTGGTGCCGTTTCTAGTGTCTCTCACGATATAAGGGCAGGTCTGGAAGAAGCTTGAGTGCAATACCCAAGGAAGGCATCTAAGCACGTTGGATGTTCCTCACCAGGCTTGTGCTGTGAAGCAGAAAGGGGGAACAACTGATTTTCAGGGGTGCTGTGAAAAGTAGCTTATCTTGTTCATTCACAAACTATTCATACCATGGTCAAACCACCGACCTGTTTCAGAGTTCAGATACTTCTTAATGTACTGGGTCTTCTTTATGGCAAGGTTCCCAACTGCTGCCAGTTTGACACTAAAAATGCAGGCAACTTGAGTTCAGATAATGTAATTGGGTTAAAGAGAAAAAAACCCTAATATAAGAGATTTGTCTTAGATTTATTTCCCAGCCATAAGAAGTGATCTGCTCTCTTGTGCATTTGTTTCCTACTCAGATACAGGAATTACATGCAACTATAAGCTCCGAGGGGGTGAAATCTGCTGGCCAGAACTGCAGCCAGACCCCTGCAGAGGGAGCTGGCGCAGAGGACTTAACGCACTCTCTTCCCTGCTACCTTGGACTGCTGGAAAGATTTGGATTGTGAACAGCCTTTTCTGTTCCTATTTCCTCCGTTTGAAATGTTGATTCTTTGCTTGCAGATAATCTTTCGATCCTTTTTTGTCTGGCCCACTAACTTGTAAATCATGTCATTCATGTCCTTATAGTTGCCAACTGTATTAATCTTCAAAAATAAAGCAAGCCACTATATTTTCTTATGGCAGACATCCTGGAGCCCTCTGTTTTGGATGTTACAGGCATCATGCTACACAAGGGCCAACAGAAAATTCCTCAGCATAAAGCAATGGAAACAAATTTTTATATAAGATATCCAGTTAAAAAAAAAGGGAGAAAAAAGAGAATAAAGAAAAAAAAGAAGAGTTTTGCAAATTAGGAGGCATTTTTGGGCAACAGACCTTCAAATAAATGGCCTTGATTCAACCAAAACTGCAGTGACTCATAATCACATCAGTATAACATTTCTGACTCCCACTGGGAGGTTTTGGCTTTTCCAACTGATTAATAAAAGTATCTGACAGTCGTCTTTATTTCTGACAGACTGGAAATGTACTCAAGAACTTCCAAAAACATCTTTAATACAGGTATAGTATTATCAAAGAGCTCATGAGACCCAGATTCTATTTACTGAATTATTTATTTTCTCCACTGTTTAAAAAGAGTAACAAAATATTCGAAATTAATTTCAGTCACTTAAAAGCATTTGAGAGGCACTCTGCTCTGAGTTGAGACTCAACTTATTATTGATAATTTATTTTTCAAGGTTTGTTTATTTTCAGTTCTGGAACAGGTAGAAAAAATGTAAGCATGATAACACATTTCTCTGTGTCTATTTATGTATGTAGGTATAGATGTGTAATTCTGGATTGAACTGGTTGCAGCCTCTACTGTTGGGTTGTGCAACTCTTCCCATTGAATACAATTCCACAATACATTTTGCTTTGAGAAGCCCTTATACATCCCTTGCTTGTAACATTCTTTACAGCTGTGCCAGACACAAACATAATAATATTTCTTTTAGCGTTATTGAAACTCTAAAGTATCAAAAATCGCCACTTGCTTTATGCCAGCTTTAATGCTAAGGAAAACTGTGGGTGACTGAATAAATGGTAATCGCATGTGAGCATTCCAGAAGCCGAAGTCCAAACTGTTATAGCAGTAGGAAGACCATGCTGGAAGCATCTAGGAGCACAGAGCTGCAGAAGTGATTGAGGAAAGGGAAAGATATCTGGTCAGCCCACTTCTCTTATTACCCTCAATACCTGAGTATATCACAGGTCTGCCTTTTCTTCGGGAGGACACTTGAGACATGAACTCTTCTGATTTCTGGGTTGTGAACAGAAAGCCATAACAGGCTTTCTGATGATTGTCCTTTCAAATTGAGAGAGTCATAGCTGTGGTGCGTCCTCTTCAACCTGTGAAAGGACAGTTTTTAGTTGCAGGCCAGTTTTCTGCTCAGCACCAGTGCTGCTGCTTGGCAGCACTGGTGCACTGAAGGGCTGACTACTAGCTAGGGTGGTATTTAGTGGTATAAGGTAGCATGGCTGCATAAACCAGGGTTTATTTTCCCTTTTATTTCTGTAAACACATTCTTCCACACTTCATTCTGCTGTTTTAAAATTGTGTTGTTTGCATTGGGAACTCATGCATGCAAACTCAGGGTATGCAAGTTTTCAGGAGCTGCCAGAACCTTATACACGTCTATATATTAGATTGGTCTTTAAACATATAAATATGCACTAAGATTTCTGAAGGAATCATGCTCTGTTCGGAGCACAGGGGAATGTAAATAGTTGTAACACATCTTTCTATGTTGTCCTAATTTCACTTGTATTAATGTCTAGTTAATTATGAGTGGACTCATAATTAACAAGAGTAACTTACCAGACTGTGCAAGTTGTTCCTGCACAAGTAATTGAACACCAAGCTTGCTAAATGTGCATTTAATTTAACTGTAATATGGTATCTACATAATTGAGAATTGCAGGAGAGAGGAATATCCCTGTGAAAGTTTATTTCAGAAAACTGGGATTTGATGGATAACTGCTTGGTTGAATCAATCATGACCTCATCAGATCAAAAACATATTTGTAGGATGTTTTGATTCACTGAGTGCATAGCCACATGCAACAAAACCTGGAAAAATATTCCTAAACTTGCGGCAGTTTTTGTTGTCTTAGTAGCTTATATTTGGATTTTGGCCTACGTTTCATGTACCCAGAACAATTAGAAAATTTTACTCCTAGGACAGTTTTTACAACAGCTGTAAAAGGTGCTTTTTCTGAAGCAGCATCTTCCAGTTTGTGACACTGTGATAGGACGTTTGGTTAGAGAGGAATGAAAATGAAAGGTTATTGAGTGTGGTATTCTAACTAAAACAGGAACATTATCTAGTCCACTTCTACTTTCAGGTTCTTTCCCTTGCATCAGTTGAAAACTCAAGCTGGCCCATGGCCTAAGTACCCCTCTGCCTTCTGTAGATTCTTACTAAGTGCTTTTGTTAAGCCATCTCATCTCTGTGTTTCACTTCTTGACTTTTGTTACAGAGCTAACATGCTGCTTCTCCCATTCTTTGACTTTTACATCTGTTTTATCTCCATTCAAGAGGGGTCTGAGTTTTCTGCCCCTACTCTGTTTTATAAAGAGCCTTTCTTGGTGGTAATCGCATCTCAGGTGGGGCCCCTAACTATTGCTGTAATAAATTGATCTAACAATAAATAATCATATTTAAACCCACAATCTCCTAAGTATCTACAGGATTTTACATTGTATCTGTACACCCTACAGTGCAAAAAGAAAAAGAGATCCTGCCTGCAATATTTCAACTAACTCATAAACATTTAATACAATTTATGGCCATAACCATAACCCTGATGTAGTCTGAGACCTATCTGCTGTGAATTCATTTAGTTAAGTAGTATTTCATTGTAGGTTTTACAGAAGTCTCATATAATTTAAAAATTAATGATTTAAACATGAAAATAGATTATCTTCACCATATTATATCCAGTTTATTTATTTATTTATTTATTACTATCCATGCATTTTCTGTTCCCAGTATGTCAGTCTTTTCTGTGTCTGGGCATAAGTGGTGCAACTGTGTTGTTGGGAGGCTCAATGCCTTGACTTTGTTGAGAAAGCCTTCAGCAATGGACCAGGATGTGGTTGGATGTGGTGGCTGAGGCTGAGCCTGTCCTGGGAGCGAGGTGAGGGTGGCAGGTGTCTCCCTGCTGGCCACCTGCAGCGTAGGGCACCATGCCAGCCTCCAGGGCCATGCACGGTGCGCACTGGCAGCGGTGAAGCCACAGCAGCTGCCTCAGGCACCTCTCATGCTCAAGGACATGCTGGGGAATTTCCAGCCTGCTTTTAATAGGTAAGGCAAGCCAGCAAGTTAAAAATATTTATGTTTTCGGTTGAACTGTGCCTGGGATGATGTGTCAAGTAAAGAATCCTGCCCACTGATGGGCTTTCTGCCAAGGACAAGCTGCACAAGTATAGCAGATAGATGAGCTTGGTGCTTCCACAGAGAAGGTGGACCTGCCCTTCCCCTAAGGCTCTTGTCATTCACATGACTCCTAGTTAATCCCAGGTGTCTGCTGAGCCAGGCTGGGGACTTTGGGTAGATCCAGGATTCTCTGCTGATCTGCAAGAATGACCTTCTCAGGACTCTGGAGCCACCCTAAAGACCCTCAAAGGCAGTTTGGTTCCTCTTGAGCTCAAGCTCAGACATAATACACCTGTCCCTGCAGAAGTACTTACAGTTGTGGCATGATGGGGTGGATAATTCTACTGGAGGAATTCTGTACATGCCAATTTGTTTTAAATTTGCTTTTCTGATACTAGCTGCTGAGTGCTTATTCATTTCATAGCACCATGGTGAAGGCAGGTTACATTTTTACCGGTGCAAATAATTCTTAATAGTGCAGCTTTCTGAGAGGTGTGTGGTGAAAATCAGCATTAGGACATCATCAGTTGCTTTTTTTTTATCACTAGATAATTGAGAGAGCAACAAATAACTCTCTTTTTAAATTAACGATTTTTTACTCCTCCAGGCTTAATTAACCAATCAAATCTAACTGCTATTTCATTTGTGGTTTAATCCAAAACAATGACATGCAGATGCAATCTTTAGGGTAGATGAATTCTGGTTTCCACTGCCATCAGTGAAACGTCTACTAATTTAGTGGAGATACCATATGGTCCACAGCTTTGCTTTCCTTCTTAGAGAGAATAATGTAATTTTTCAAGAACAATGGGGATTCTAAATGGATGGAAGGCTGCTCAGAGAACTGAAGGAGTGAAGTGTTTAATGAATTATAATGTGAAACTGAAGAAAAATAATAAGCTGAGCGTGCATTATAAATGAAACTTCTTTAAAAAAACCGTTTTCCTAAATAATAGCAAAAAATATAAAAAAATTTGTAATTCTATCCTGTCAAGGGCAACAAAAGTAGTTTTAAATACAGGAATTTTGGCCTTCATTTTTGAGGCAACAGGGCTAAAATGATAACTCTTTGTCTTTTCCCATCAAGCTTTAAATGTCACTGGAAAATTTCAGACAGATTTAGCGTAAGAGCAGAAATCTTGAATTCACAATAGCAAGTCTGCAGTGCAATGACTGTGCGACAGCTTGTCTCGCTAATTGTTTCCTGAAATCATTAGGATTTATAAAGCTATTAAGTGTTAGTTTTTTCTATAAGATTTCAATTAGTGTACTTTTTTCAAGCAGAAATCAACTTTCCCTACACTTTTTTTAAAGTCCATAGATACATACAAGCCAAAGTAGCACATACAATTTGGTACAATTAGAAACTAACCTGGCAAAGAAAATTGGTAATTTTTATGTATATTTTTTTCTTGCAAGTGGGGACCTGTATTCCTTTTTGTTTGCAGTATTGTGAATATGTATACTTTGGAAGCTAAAAGAATATGCATGAAGGACCTAGCAAGTTTGTCAATTGTTTTCATGAATCTTTGGTAGATAATCATCCTGCCCTCTGTTGACCCTGAAGTATACTGCAAACTCAGAAATTCCTGCCAGGTAGCAACCTGAGTTTTTCTTGCTTAAATGTATAAGTTCCTTCTTGTTACTTCCAGCTGCTGAGAGCAGTGTGCAGATCTTCCTCCATGCTAATCATTAAAGAGAAAATAATATGTTTCATTTGTTTGGACCAAAGCGTTAGTCAATTTGAATAGCAAATCACTATTGTATGACTAGCTTCTATCTTAATTTTTAATTCTCCTCATTCTCATTAGTAACACAGTAATACTTCTTGAAGAATATTGCTTTGGGTTTTTTTCCTGGAAGTGAAGTAGCTCAGTCTACAGGAATAAATTTTTATGTCATTATGAATGAAAACTATTAAAAAAATATTTTGAAGTATTTCTCTCTGATACTAAAAATTTGTTTATTCTATTAAAAAAATTTTTTTTTACTTAACAGACATTCGACACAACATGTGTGTCACAAATATATCCCAGTACATCTAAGCAGACAGTTCCAGTCACTAATTTGCATAGTTGCAGTCAAAACATTTCCCAATTTGGTACAGATATTACTAACTAGTATCACTCTCTCTTATACAAATATTTTGTTGCTCTCAACTGACACACTCCTTTTGCTGCACGTTTGCATTCTGAAAGCCTCTGTCTTATTTATTCCTAATTGTATGATGTTCTTTCTAAACCATTGTTTATAAACTGGACTTTATTGAAAGGTTTAATGACTTCTAAATAGTAAGAGATAGTAATGCTTTGTTAATATCCTCTAAACTAGTTTATACTTGTAGATTTTTAATACCAGTGATGAACCACAGAATAACTAGGCTGATGCAAAACTATATACAATATGAGGAAGTACTTACGCTTTATTTATACTTCTTATGTGTGTTTCTGTAAAGCTCAGATTATCCCTTGACTAGTGGAAGACAATCTGTTAATTGAAACCTAGGGTACTTTTCTCTTTCTCAAGGCCCAATTTAGACTAGATTTCAAAAACTAAATAAACAACAGTCTGCCTGCCCATTAAAAAGGAGTGTGTCAGGTTTCTGTGTAATTAAGTCTTTTAAATAATCTCCACTTAACCGTTCACAAGGGGCCATGTAATCTTTAAGGATTTACATTGCCATCCCCTTTTGTCCCAGAATGATGGGGATATGTTTGGGTGTTGCAGGCAGGGAAGGATTTGCTGACTGAAATACAGCTGCAGGTAAATCATCAGCATGTACTGTATGGCACCAGCACTACATGCAATGAGGAACATTTAAAAATGGTGAGGGAAAGATTTTGTTTACACTGACATTTTACTTAATGCTAAACAGCAGGTGCACTGACTAGTTAAACACAGGGTTTAAGTAGGATAAGCTGTCCCTCTGCAATTTTTCTGTATTGCAATTGTTACTTTAGTAAAGGCATTGCAAATGCTGGTGCATAGAGGATGTGTGTGCATTACAGCTTTGCACTGCTCTGTTTCCGAATCCCAGGGGCGGGCAGGACTCTCCTGCTATTGTGCTCCTGCTGCCTCTGGCGACCACTTTGGTCACCTGGATGGGAAATTACACTAGGGGTTTACAGGTAGAAAAATCTGTTCAGGGTTCAGGTTTTTCTGAACACACTGGAACTTCTTGAGAAAGGAATCTAGAGCAGGGAAAATTAACGGACCTACAGTGCACAAGCTGAAAGCCAAAGGGTTGGAAGGAGCAAGACATTTGAAGGGGAGCAGAGGCATCACAGTGATGTCCTGGGCAGGAACACTGGCACTGTGACTGCAGGATTGCAGCTTGGGACTGAATAGATGAGGAGCCTGGGACAGAAGAAAAATCCACTGCAACACTTCACTGCAGGTGAAATGAAGAGCAACTGTGCTTGGAATGCTGTAGGTGCCATGCAATGCTAACCACTGCTTGAAGACAAAGGAAATGTCACCTGTCACGTCCCACATGGGCAACCAAGTGGCTCCTCTTTATTTTCAGCCTTCTACTGCTGCAATTCTGCTTCAGTGGATCAGTACTTTGCTGCCCATCTTATCAGACTACACAAAACTAAAAACTGAGCATGTTGCTGCAGTGTGAATTGGAGGAAAACCTGTAAGGAAGTGTCAAGAGCCTGCAAAAAATTTTTTTCTATCTACTTTGCTGTTCCATGCAAAGAATAAGGTGTGAGTATAGACTGCATGATGATCAAAGAGGAGAGAGATAAAGATGTAATAGAGCAATGACTGCTGTGAGCAAATGTGTCAGAAGTTCTGTGGAAAAAGCCAGCACACAGAGGTGTGGTTAGAGGTGTGGTTATAGCAGCTGTGCATAAAGATGTTAAAATGAAAGTTGTGCCCTCGAGATTAATCTGGTATTTCCTGCCTTTTTAATCTTTAATCAAACCTTTTAACATTGGGTTACTGTGTATGTGTGGTCATATACTGGTGCACATGCATATAGCATTCTCTCATTGTACCTGTACTGAATTACTATAAATCATTAGCATTTTATGTGCAAAACCTAAAAAATATATTCACAGAATCAAAATTTCCAGAGAAAATTAGTGAATTTTTTGCATGAAATTTTTACTCTTACAATAGTTTTAAATATATTAGAAACACTGGCTCAAGGAGTTGAGCTGAAAATAGTTGGAGGCTGGGAAAACAGTATGTTTCTTCTATTCTTAGCCTTTTCTATGTGTACATGAGTTACTGCATCAGGCTGGGTGCAGAGCTCAGAGCTAAGCAAACCTGTACTCTGACCCCGGACTTCTGTTCCTGCATCATTATAACTTAATAATGTAAATTAAATAATGACAAGTTCATTGAAATAGTTTTTTAACTTTAATGCAAGAGCTATTGATATCTTAAAAAAAAAAAAAGAAATTGTGCTGTCAAAGTGGAACATGCATTTCTTTTTCTGTAAATAAACTAGAAAAGTATGTTTTAATTTAATTGCAGTTTTGAAAAATATACACCTAAAAGGAGGAATATTTGAGAGAAGATTTGAATATTCACGAAGATGACTGAAAAGAGCAGTTTTTGGAAATAGTGCTGCAGTGCTTAGGCTGCCATATTGCTGTTGGTTCTGCTTTGTCATGAGGGGGAGTACTGAGCTGGTCAGGCAGCTGGTCACTGAAGAGGTTATTTAGATTATTTTTGGCTTTTGGGGTCAGTGCTTCAGATCCAGACTCAAATCTTTGCAGGTGTGGGATTTCTTTGAATGTCTGAAGCGTTACTAAGTTAAAAATAGCTAACACGAGTGTTTGGTCTTTTTTTTCCCTTAAATATAATTTTAAAAAATGCTTCTGAATTTAGTCTTTACATGCCATATTCCAGATCTTTATGGCTGAATAATAAACCCCTGGAAATTGGGGTTTTAATGGAAAATACAACTTAACCGTTAGTAGAACATCACCTTACAAAAACACTTTTTTGGAATCTACAAAATCCCATGCTTCCAATGGTGGTGTTACAGTGAAAAGGAGTTCAGTAACAGTTGAATTTATCATAAATACATAGCATATTTTATGATGATTTGATTGTTAAGAAATTTCACCTTATAGATTTCAATAAAGCAACCTACTGGTAAACTTAATGCAGTTGCTTTTCTTTGTCTTTGACTCAGTCTCAGCAGAGTGAGGCATAAATGACTTCATGTTAGAAACTGGTTATAAAAGGTAGATTTATTTTTCCTTTCACTTTTTATGTAGCTGAAAAATGACAAGTCACATCACTGGTGTGTGGCAATTTCTACAGTTATTAAACTGGCCATGTTATGGTTAAGCTGAATAACCCATTTTCCTTTGTGAACATAAAATGCAATAAATGATCCAAGATATGCATATCAAAATCAGGAAAATCCCCATCTTCAGCAAAACAGAGGAAACACATAAGTGTAGAAGGTGCTACCTTTTGAGCAGACTGATCCCTAGGAGTGACCTACACCAGGCATGGCTCAGTCTCTCTTCCTTAATTTGCAGTTTTACACTGAGAGCTGTGTTTCTTGGCCATATTCTGCCTAAATTGAAGTGATATCAAGGACTGCCACAAATCAAGACAGAATTCAGGTAGACAGTTTCCTTTCCAAGTAAACGATTTAATATTCATGGTATCATCCTAATGAAATAAGCATTATTGAAATTTCAGTTTTGTTTACCTTCCCATCCTGTGTAATGTATAAATTAGAAATTGAGGAGTAGAAGGTAGAAGTTAGGTTTTATTTTACTCTACAATGTTGTATTTCACTACTATATTGGTATTATCTAAGTTGTTTTAATTTGGAGTAAATAAAGTTGTTATTTGGCATATTTTTTCAGTGTTCTTTGGTAGATATTAGGATTGTTTCAATTGAACTTGGGAGGACTTCTGAATCAAGCATATGTTGTACACTGGCAATGTAAACTGAAAATAATAAAAAGAATGGTAGTAAATCCTTTGCATGTAGAGTTATTGTGGTTACAGGTGAAAATTAATACTGTTTGCTAAGCCCTTAAAACTTGAGAAAAATTATCTAAAATTACTTGAATAAGTAGTTCTGAATTAACATTTTTATTGATCATCTAGGGAATCAGAAATAAATATTATTGCTGGTTCCTTTTTAATCATTCTTCTGAGAGCTCTTTCCTGAGAAGCCAAGAATCTCTCCAAGAAATTCTTAAAATACCATTCCTACAAAGTGGGAATGCAAAGTGATTTTTGTTATTTTTATTGGAATGTGAATTGACCTGATGACTAGTAGTGGAGTATGTGATTGATATTAGAATGTAGATCTAGAATCAAGTTATAAATTGGTTATTACCAAAATGTCACTCCCTCGCATTTTTTGTTGTAAAGTATTGTTTTAATCTGCACTTGTAAATGATTTTGATCCCCTTTTTCTCTATAATAATGAAACAAAAATTACAGTAGATAAAAATAGCATGAAGTCAATATGTTTTCAATTACGGTTTATAGCCTATGTCTGAAAATGTTTGGCCTATGGGCTTTGATAGAGATTTTTTAGTTTGTTTTGGTTGGAGTTTCTTTTCAGTATAAATATTTATTTTATTATAATCTTCACAAACACAGACACAAAGAATTAACTCAAGAAACTAAATGACTAGTCAGGAGTTAGATTTTGTTGTAATTGTTTTTTGTTTTGTTTTGGTTTTTTTGTTTTAAAAAGCTGGATGATGCTTTGAGTATGCCATAAAGTCCACAGCTATTTCTTCAGCTAGTTTGTGATCAGTTAAGGGAGCATAACTGGGTAGTATTTCAGTTAATATTTCTTTTCAGTGGTAATGGATGGCATTTTTCTGAGATGTGATGTTTTAGAAGTCAGTGCACAGTAACCTGCAGATCTAGACTGTAAATTGGCCTGACAAAACTCACAGGAGTTTGAAAACTCCTAACAATAATTCTTTCGGATTTCTTGGTAGTTCATCATTGCCAAACACTTATCAGGATCTGAAGCTTTATATATTTATTTTCTGCAGAAGCAGAAAACTGGGGGGAAAGGGATAGAAAGGGGAAAAAAAACTTCAAGCTGAGATTCCTGTACAGTAGAATCTGTTCAAAGCTAAGACTCTAAGAAAACTGCTTACCCTTGTCCCAATACAGGACTTCATGGTAAAGAAGATAATTGCTCCTCTTTTATTATGTAAATTTCGTATTTTTAGATTCATAGTGTTCATATAAATACTATACACCTTCATCAAGTTGTCTGGAGCATTAGAAATCACATAAATCTTCATTCAGGGTGTTTCCAGGACTTGTCTAGGGCTATTAATTAGCTTCTCTACATTGCATATGCTAATTTTGCATCATATCAGCATTTTGACAACCTGGATTCAAGTAATTTTTGACCCAAAGGCAAGGTTTAACTGCAACATTTGAACTTGAAGGTCCCCTGTGAATGCAGCCATGTGCTTCATTGTACCCTGCAGTCAGTCTGCAGTATCTGCATCCCTGTGGCAGGAAGATGTGTAAATGCAACCCCTTTTCCATTTGTTGTTTAGTTTCATCCCATTGCCTGTAGGACCTCTATTTTTTGTTTATTTTTGTTTCATTTTGGGTTTTTTGTTTGGTTGGTTTTTGTTTGTTTGTTTTGTTTTTTGTTTTCTTTTGTTTCACAAGTTATTTGACTTATGCCCTAAGCACTCTATGGCTTCTTTCTTCACTTAGCTCCCTTTTCATAATTTGTTTTCATACTCTTCTTGGATAGCTCCCCAGATAACTTGTGCTAATTACATGCAATTCCAGGCTTGCAGCTCTAGCCACATCCCACTAACTTAGACTTTCTCCTTTTGTTTTGTCCCACTTATTCATGACATCCATCTTCCAGTACCAAAAATGTATTCACACTTTGTTTGAACAGTTTGAACAGTAAACAGCTTTGTTTACCAGCTTGTTTTGCTCCAAATGGTCATCTTTATGCTGTCTCCTCATGCTTTTCATATATAGGAGATGCTGTATTCACCTGCAAAACTGTGAAGGTGTTTTGCCTTCACAGGCAACTGTGGGTTGTGAAGGCAAAAATTTAGCACCAGTGATGGATATGAGTTGCTGCCTATTACAGCTGGCGAACAATATTGTCTATGACCTCTTTCCTGCCAATTTACTTTATCATTAAAGTTCTCAGAGGTGGATCTACGTTTTTTGGGTTTTTTATTGTTGTGAGATTTAGTTGTGTTTTAGCCTTATTTGTAGTATATTTCAGTGCTAAAGATCTGTGATTAACAATGGTAGTGCCAAAAAATGTATACTTTGGTAGGTAGCTTCCACATAGATCTACATAACTGTAACTATTTTGTGCTACAATTTGTGTATTCCTGAAAATTATTCAAAAGCTGATACATTCTTAGCTGTTTTTAAAAGAATTGCTGAAAACAAAGGTAATGTTATTTGATGTCATTATCTTTTTAATGGAGTGTGATAAAATACACTTTAAACTATTGCACTGTGCTTCACATCTTGATTAACTTGTATTGAATAGGTGAGTTCTGCCCTTACTTTCTCTCTCCCCTTGAGAGGAAATATTAGAATGAAAGTCTCTAATTTTTTTCTTTAATCCCCACCCCTCCACCTTCTCTTAACAAACAACTGCTTTTTATCCAGAGCTGGATATGGCAGGTCTACTGTCGTATTAAAGAATTTATGACTTTTTTTTTATATAATACATTTATATTTTTCTCCTACGACCCAATTTTTTGTAGATTAGATTAAAACTCTGGCTAGAAATTTTGTGGAAATATTTTTTGTATTTTGTGAAAAGCTCTTGGAAGTAATCAAAATATTCAACAAGGCTGGAACTTTACCCAGTTGTTAATTGCCAGGTTAAACTTTTATGGGTTTCTGGTACCCTGGTGATACATGACTATTAAAAATTGCAGGTGGTTCAGGGGAAAGGGGGAGGTGAGTTCCTGTGCTAGTAATATATCATAAAACTCTATATTTCATGTGCCTGTTGTGAAAGTAGAGACTTTAATACTTTTTCACAATATAAGCTGATTAAAGAATCTTTATGGATCTCATTAACTAAAGTTTTTCTCTGTGAACACTGAAAAATGTAATGCTTATGGATAAGAACAGCAAAAATAATTAGCTCTGTGGTACCTCTGGTTTAACAAAGGCATTGCGGTATCAAATGTGCTTATTTGCTCTGAGCTTAAGTTTGCCCTTTTACACAAAATACTGTCAATGATTTGGCCATTTTCCTTAATACTGGCATGATCAAGCATAGGAAGTGAAAGGGTAGAATTGTTGCATGCTCCAACTACAGTAAAATACTACAATGTGTTTCACAGAGTCACAAAATCATGAAACTGTTGAGTTTGGAAAGAACCCCTGGAGATCATACACTCTCACCTCCCTGCTCAGAGCAGGGCTGCCTACCACAGGTTGGTCTGGGCCAAGTCAAATAAGGTTTTGAACATGTCCAGATATGGGGACTTAATAACCTCTGTGGGCCACTATGTTCCCCTGTTTGGCCATCCTCGCAGGAAAAAAAGTGTATTCTTATCTTTAACTGGAACTTCCTGTACTTAATTTGTGCCCATTGTCCTTTCACTGCTACTACTGAGAAGAGCCCATCTCCATCTTTACGACACCATCCCTGCTCAGACTTTTGCAGACATCCACGTTTCCCCTGAGCCAGCTCACCTCCAGGCTGAACAGTCCCAGATCTCTGTCTCTCAAAGGAGAGGCCCCAGGCCCTTTGTAGACTGTTGCTGGATTTACTCCAGTGTGTCCCTGTCTCTCCCATACTGAGGAACTTTCTTTATCCCCAGAACTGGACACAGCCTTCCAGATGTGTCTTGCCAATGTGGAGCAGAATGAAAGGATCACCTCCCTTAACATTGTCCACCTCCCTCAGAGCTCCTGGGTGTATCCTACCAGGTCTTCTGGTAATGATTGGCCTTTCCCTAACCTGATCCTCTTCTAGGGTTGGTTAGTCTTTGCTCCAGACTTTCCCAAGTGTCTTAGTGGTTCTCCTCTCCTGAACTCCATGATTTCGTGGTCACTGCAGCCAAGGTTTCTCATGATCTTCACCAACCAAGGTTTCCCATGATCTTTACCATCCCAACCTTGTTTGTAAGTATGAGGTCCAGCAGAGCCCCTGCCTTTGTCCATTCCTCAATTGCCTGTGTTAAGTGGCCTCCAGTGTCCTCCAGAAACCTCCTGGATTACTTGTGCTGTTCTTCCAGCAGATTACAGGTGGTTAAAGTCCTCCTCTTCAAGGGTCAAGACATGGCAATTTGAGGCTTCTTCAAAGCCCAAAGTTGCCCAAAGACAACTTTATCTCCTTCTTGAGCTGATGATTTTAGAAACTATTTTGTTTCGCTTTAAATGAACAATCTTAATACCTCATTTAGCTTTGTAATTCAGATTTTACACCATTTGCATTATTAATGAAGGATAAAAATAGTGAATAGCATTTGCAATGACCTTACTGGACCTCTTTTAAATAAAATACTGTTTCTTAATATTGTTTAATAGCAATTAAGGTTTCCTCTTAAGAGATGGTTTTATGTCTGTTGCACAGTGTTTAATTAAATTAATGTTACATTCAGTCAGATATATAGATTCTAATTAAGATAGAACAAAGACAGGCATCCTGGCTTATCCACTCACAACTTCATCTTTTCTAGTATATGGCTGGTAGATTTCTCTTCATCTAAGGTAAATATCCTTAGAGATATTTCCTGCAATATGTAGCTTAGGCATTCAGTGAGAACTGTATCCCACACATTTTTATTGAGAGTATTTGTTTTGTTATTTTCTAATATTAATTTTGTTCCTGGTGTCAAGACCAAGATATGTTTGTTTGGAATAGTTCACAAAGACCACAGTGGTCTTGCCAATATTAGCCCAACTTCAGGAGACAGGTAGGTGTTTACTGGCAAAGATTGAAGAGGTTTATACTTGGATTTTTAGAATGTTCTTGTTCTGTTGTGTTGGTCCCGGGGCTGCACAGCCCTTTTGCAGAACACAGGATGTTTCCACTTGTGAAGGGGTGTACCAGGAAGCAAGACAGCCCTGAGCTTTAAAACTCCTCTTTCAGGAGGCTTGTACTGAGCCCCACTCATCTAAATGTATCAATTTCTGAAATTTAGGGCAGGATCTTCCCAGAGGAGAGGATCCTCAAGGATCTTTTTCACTGAGGTGTCTGGGCCTTCTTGATGTCCCTTCAGGACTCTTTGAGTCTGGGAATACCCCAGGTTGCCTGGCAGAAAGAAATTCAATTGAGAGAAGTATCAGTGTTTGGCTTTGTCTCCTCCAATAGGGAATATCCAATAGGGAAGAAGTCTTCAAAGTCAGAAAAAGTGTTTCACATGTGTCTAGATAAGTATACATATCCATCAGGACAGCCTTTTTTATAAAAAATAATGGGATTTGTACATTTATTTCCTTCTTCTCTCCCTAATCACATTGAAATAAACACCCACAATTCTAACATGAAAATTTGAAATCTTGCTGTTGTTTGTACACATCACTCTGCCCGCCATAACTTCTATGAATTAATTCACTTTTCTGATCCCACTATAGCGGTGTCACAGCAAGTTTCTTGCTGGGAAAACTCTTCATGTCACTGAACCAACTGTGAAATTCACTTTGTTCCCTTTTGTCTTTACTGAAATTCTGATGATGAATATTGGAAACAGTAACCTGGAATGTGAAGAATGGAAATTCCAGAATGAAATAGGAATATTTTGATGGAAATATCAAGATATTTTGGTTATAGAAAAGACCTTTATCTTTCTCTTATTTTCAAAATTTTTATTATTTTAAATGCAGCAAGGACTTAAACTGTGTCTCCAAATAACCCTTGAAAATGAAAAAAAATCTAGTATATGAAATAGCTTTGTTTGTAAAGCATAGCATTTCTCTCATTTAAATTCAAATACAAGATTAATATTCTGCTCTCATAATTTTAATATTACTTAGTAATTTAAAATTCAATGGCTACAAACCAAAAAGCAAGAAATTTATTGAAACATACTTGTGAACTGTCACTGTATTGGAAGGAGAGTTCTCATGCATTAGCACATAGAATCTATACAAAATATAGCTACATATTTTTTTTCTTGCTCTGTGATCTTCAGAAAAGCATGTGCAAGTAGTACATTAAAAAAATTTTTAAAATTAAGGAAACCAACATCTCAATGCAGAATAATCTGCTTCCGAAGCACCATCAAGATAAAAAAAATACAAAGAGTTACCTTGAAACAAAAAGATAAGGTGCAAGGATGACCCTACAGATATGTGTTTCTTCATGCAAATAGAAATTTGAGGGTAATGCTTTTCCTTCAGAAAGAAGATATATATTTTTCATGGCATAAATATAAGAACAACTCCCACTATTAGATGAATGTGTTCCAGAAATTCCAAATTGTGCCACCAACAAAGCACTGGCTTTCATAGACAGAAAGAATAAAATGGCTATTCAAAAGCTAGACACTCCTCAGCTATATTTAATACTAGAAAATAGAGTACCACTTTTACATTTATTCCACAGGGCCTCATTCCTGAAAACACTTCCATGAATAGAACTCAAAGGCACTGCTTATATGCATAAAGGTGCTTATGAGTGTTTCCAAGAATTGTACTTGCTATCTCTGTATTTTAAAAGCTACAAGAGTTTCATTAATTCATTTTGAATTGTTATAAAAGCCATGTAAATGCACCTAAAGCTTGCCTGGCTTAATTACATAATTATCAATGCAATTCTAATTTTATAAATGAACTTTAAAATAAGCCTTAAATTTATAATTTATTGTATCAATTTAAGTAATTATCAAGCAAATAATAAGTGAAAATGTATTATTTTTGTTATTTGAGTTCAACCAGATTTAAGTTAAAGGATTTGGGGGTTTTTCCTCTTTAGTTATTCCTTATAAAATCAGGTCTAGTAAAAGAAACGTATTCCATGTACACTTGCTGATGCTTAAAATATGTTGAAATTATAAGACCTGTAAAAGAAATATTGAGAATTTCAAATATGGTGATGTTGGAACAGAAATGATAGATTTTTAGGATCATTATAAATCCTTATATTTGAGGAGTAAAATTTTTTCCTTGAATGATAAATGGCTGTATTGACTATGAAGAAGGAACACATTTGTATCTTGTTCTTTCAATAATAGCTTTCAGCTTGTTGTCCTTCAGGTTGCTTTCAGTAGCATCATTATCATTTCAATAGTATGTAAAATCAGTCCTTTATTACAAAAAAGCTCTTAGGCAAGTGCAATATCACCTGCACATTACCAGCAATGAACACCAAGTAAATTTATAATGAAAGAGAACTTCATGTGCTGCCACACATCAACAGTCCTGGCTTGTTTCCTGATTTGTTTTGCCATTTAAATTCTCAGCATCAAGCCCTGAATGCTTTTGTTGCTTCATACCCATACAGAAATTACTCTTTCCCAAATCTCCATGCTGTGAATTTAAATAGGCTGTGGACTAAGTTCTTGGCTCCTTTGTCAAGTGGTTTCATCCTGTTCATAATGAACTGTGCTATTTCTGCATGATGAACTGCAACACTGGGGGACCAGGGGAAAAATACTGTCACTCTGAGAGAGGGCTTTCTGTCCTCTCTGTTCTGTCCTCTGATCCATGAGAGGTGTGTGCACAGCAGGTTGTGTGTCTCAATTTTTACATCTGCTTATCCATCCAAGGAGTAGGAATTTTGCTGTCCATGCTGCTCACTATTCCCCCCTCTGCTTAAGTGCTGGAAATGGAGGGTAGTGACTCTCTTCTTTGAAAAACTAGAATAGGAAAGACACATCTGGCATGCAGCTCGTCACTGAGGTAGACTCAGTCTAAGTGAATTGGACATATATTCTTTATGTGTAATGTCTTTAACTGTAGTCAGTTTTGCTTTTAATATGGTTAGAAAGCAGAATTTTGCCTTCTGAGTCAGAGGAATGAGTGAAAAACATGGCATTTAGATGCACAGAGCACAATTCAGCTTGCATCACTTTAACCATCTGAAAATCAGGCATCTGCTCCAGGATAGTCTGCTCTGTTTTCCTACACTACTCAATTAAAAATGGTGGTCTGAATCATACTCTGAGTGTGCCTACCTCACCTGTCTTTCTGCTATCTTGTGGAGGTATTCAGTAAGATTTATGATCACGCTTCAGCATAGTGTATATGTAATTCTCTGGTAATAGCACTGTAACTGTAGCACTGGTATTGCTTTGCTTTCATCCTCTTAATTATCTGATAGTGCAAAGTTCTTTGTTAATAGCAGAACACATATGCTGACTCTTAGAGATCAGTGTTTTAATTCTAAGCAATTCATTAGTAACCACTATGAAGGAAGTAAAAAAATTCCACACACTTATTGTAGCAGTCTAGTCCTTAATGAGATTTTTCAAGCAGATTGGGCTGTAGTCTGCTGTGGAAAGGTAAAGGATCTCTGAGTACTTTAAACAGAAGAATGCTTTGCAAGAACATGGCTGTGATGGCGATCTCCTGAGTCTTAGGAGTCTCAAGTTTTCATAATAAACTCATGTCTGCCATTCCTATTTATAGCTTTAGAAAACCACCCTTCAATTTCTGCCTGTTTTTTGGCACCTATAGGCAGTTATGTATAATATTATATGTTAGAACAAATGCTGGATGAAGCCGTTGACATTCTGACAATCTTGTAAGAGGAGAGCTTTTAGGAAATTTAATATCCTCACCCCAGAACAGGAAAAGTAATCTTCCAGGTTTCAGGAGATGGATGGCTGTATAGTCTGTTTTATTTTTCTACATTGAGCTCAACAGTCCTAACTATCATTAATCATTTCAGAATCTCTGCATTGCTATTTTTAGAAGCATAAAGAATTTCAGTATTATAACATGATATGTGCTAGAAAGAGGTCGAATAAGTGGTAAGCAGTGGAGACTGGCTGCTAGAAGTACATTAGGATAAATTTGAAAGTAACTTTATAGTGCAGAACTACTGGGTGAGTGTAAAGAAATTTACTAAATCACAGATTTCGGCTGCTGAAACATTCAAAAATAATGTTCTTATTTAGTTTTTCAACCCAGTAACCTCAGAGCCCAGCAGTTTATTCAAAACAAGTATCTTGGATTTAACTTCTAAAAAATATTTTCTCATTTTTATGCGTGTTTAAAACCCAGGTGCTAAAAACAATATATAGGTATTTTATGGCTTTCTCCCTTTTATGTCACCTATTATCCGACATAATATGTCAGATAACTGAATGGAGGCAGCTCTGATTCAGGAGTAAATTCTACTTTGTCTGTGTAAACTGGTCTTTTCAAGACCATGTACAAGAGGACTGCAACTGATGTCCCTCATTTGCATCCAGATGTATCCATTTTTTAAGAAGTTAAAATCAACTCAATATAAATTTAGATCTCTAGCTTTCATGAATTTACCTAAGAGTATCATGTATGTAAAACACATTATATATAATATGGTGAGACTAAGCATGTTCCTATGGTGTCTTAAGGTCAAGGGTCGTTTATTAAAAACTGGAGTTTAATTTTGAGTGTAAAGACACCTTTGTAATTCACAGGTTAACTGTAGAAAGCCAGTTTTTATCCAAAGTTAAAGTTTACTAACTTTATTTTATATAATATATATACGTATAAGTTATATATATTATAAGTTTACTAACTCCAGATACTTTTTGTGCAGTTTAATAGTCAGCAAATACAAAAAAAAAAAAATCTGCCTTGCCAACAGATCTCTTTTGGGCTTGGATCAGGTCAACTGCCCAGCTTTCTTCTTTTCTTTTCATCTAACTTTTTGCTCAGTACAATCCTGCTGTTTCTATCACACTACCATAAGAGGCAGTACAGTCTTCAAGACTTCCAGTGCCTTATGCCTGGGCAAGTTGAATATACAATAAGATTTAGGAAAAAAAGAATCTGTGCATGCTATTATTTTTATCAACAATATGGATGGTAACTAAGCATACAGATGCACTTATTTTCTTTATTAAGTAAATCAAAAGCATTTTCTCCTTGAACACAGTCCTTGGAGAGTCTTTTTAATGATGGGATGAAGAACAGAACAATACTAGAAAGGTGGCAGATACACTTGGACAGCGATATAGAGAAAGTTTTAATTTATCTTGAGTTGGGAGTACATTTTCTTGAGTAGCTTATATTCATAATGACTTTGTAAAATAAAAATAAACAAAAAAGTACATCAATACACACTTGGGCTGTGATGCTGTTAGATGTCATAAGTGAAAATGGCTTGGGATTATGTTCAAATTCAGGGGCTGATCTAGGAATTGTTTTTCTGAAAGATGGTATTTCTCTCTTTTGGGTCCCCACTAAAGCAGTGCTTGATCACATTACAGCTGCAGTTCTGGACATGCTTTTAGTTCTGCTGTAAAACAGAAACAAGGTGATAAATGTTTGGGACAATTAAGTGATCTCAGGAGTTGAAATCCTGACATAATAAAGTCAATAGCAGAACTTCCATTAACAGTAATGGGGCCAAGGGTCTGAATCATCATCTTGGGACTTTGATCAAGGGTCATGACATTTAACCCCATTTTCATTGTAGGTGAAGCTACCAAGAAATAAGGTGATTCCTCATCACTAATTGTTCAGAACACTGTTCATAGCTTGGAAAAGTAACATATGTAGGCATTTCAAGGATCTATTGAATGCTTTATATATGTCATGTTTTGAGATCTGCTGAAATGTCTCACAAGGGAAGAGAGGGAAAGCTGTTCATTGTTTCCCATATTGTTAGCAGCTATAGCTGTTATCTTATGTATACGTTAACATACAGAAATAATATTCTGGATGTAAATGGATGTGTTATAATTTTTTTCTTTTCCCCCTGCTGTAATATGATGTATTTAGGCTTTCAAGCTCAGATATTTTAAGTAGAAAAACAAAACTGCATCACCAAACCTTACTGAAATGGCAAATCATAGGCTGCTAAAACATTTAAGGTGCTGGGAAGTTTAGTTCTAAAAGCAACATAAAAGCTCTTGCTATTGCCTTTGTTTACCACCCATGTCTTTATTTTAACTGTATGCTTTATAAATCTACAGATTATTGCCTTTATTGAAAAGTTTGCATGTTGTTCAAGATGACTTGTAAACTTGACTCAATCTTCCCTAGCAAGGGAAACAGGAAATACCAGAGAACACTAGACTCAGTAAACCTATAAAATTTGAGAATGCAGCCCATTATTTCTAGAGACTTTTCACATAACACTTTGGGAAGCAATGACTAATTAGTTTTTGGCTTTAACAATAACAGTTTGAGGGGATTTTTGGTTTTGTTTTTATAGCTTTCATATTAGGTAGAGGAGGGAAAGTGACTCTGAATGATGAAATATTGGCAGTGTATACACTTGCTTCTCAGTAGGAGCTCAGCTCTTTGATCCCTAGTACAATTACATTCATTGCCCAAGTTTTATTGCTGTGCCGGAGAGTTAACAAGCAGCCGCTATGCTCATGACAGCATCCTAATAGATTTTTGTTCAATAGGTAATTGAATATTTAAAATTAATGTCTTAGATTCTCTGGATTCTTGGTAGTAATTAAATGTTCACAGCATTTTTTCTTGACTGCTTCACAGTACTAAATAGAGTAGTTATATTGATCGGATCCATCCAACACTTCAACAATCCCTCTGTGTGTTAAATGCAGCTAGAAAAACACTTTAGTTATTGTTCCTTTTTTTCGTGTCTGAATGCTTTGTTGAGTGTTATTCTAAGAACTGATAAAAAGGCAAAGCTCAACTGACATAAAGCTCCCCAGCTTCCTGAAGAATATTTAAATTAGTACTCACTTTGGGCTTTTCCTGTAAGAACGGACTTCTTATCAAGTAGTAGTGAAATTTAAAAGTTGCAAATATGATGGAGGCACATGTCAATGACAAATGATAATTTTCTTTTTTGTTATTTACTTCTGTTATTAATATATTCCTTAATGATCCTTCAAGGTTTTAGCTGATAATTCAGCTAATTATAGGAAATATTCTATGGGTAGCTTTCTGAAATGGAGTAGAGGAATTAACTATTATCCGGTGAATAGAAAAAAATACTGGAAATCAGAAAGACCTGATTTCTTTTGCATTTTCCCCTATTTTGCTAAGTGGTCTTGGAAAAACTACAGCAGTTAAACTGCAGTCAACATGCAGTTTTGTTCTTTTTAAATAAAGCTTTACATCCTAGAATATCTTAAAAAGTTTTCATGATTTTCCTTTCTATTACAAACTCCTAATGGGATAATGTAAAAACATGGGCATGAGCTAAAATATAAATAATTACCCATGAATGTGAAGGGTTTTATCTGCCAAGTAAATGATGTAGTGTCATGAAGAATAGGGTGCTGGAATTTTTGCTACTAGATAAAACTTGTAGAAAGTAGAAATACCTTCTTTGTGATAGAAGATTTTCATACCATCCAAAACCAACAACACTTTCTTGTTTCCAGGTTCAGCGATCCTCACTGGAATAGACTTCTTTGCAGATGGTTTTCATTTTCAGGGTAGTCTAATAGATTGTGCTTTTCTGTGTTCTCCAAATCATGCTGGCATGATTATCATACCTTTTGGGAAAGAAAAAGAAAAATAATATGCATATGGATGTATTAGAGAGATGTACTTTCTATTACAAAGCTAAACCAAGCTAAAACAAGACTAGGTAATATAACATATGTTCTATTTAATCAAGATTTGTTTGATCAGTTGACAAGAATAGAAGGAAGGCAAACTCCTTTCTCCCAGATTAAAGAAAGTGATTGCATAATGTCAGGTTTCTTTGTACTTTTAATATATGGAAAATGATTGCTTGATTATGACAATGTAATTATAAAAGAAGGCCTTGGAAAAAGGCCTCTCAGAACATTTTCTTTACCTATCCTAACAAACCTTCATTTTGGCAAGTGAGGAGGATCACTCCATGATACTGATGTATCAAAAGGTCTCAAAAGGTTCAAGAAGATGTGGATACCAGCTAATCAACTGAGTCCATTTAACTGTATTAGATAATGTTGAGAGCAGAGCTTACCAGCTGTGAATGACCTAAATTGGTGGTGTCTAACCTTAGTCACCTACAGAACTGCAGGACACAGGTAATGGGCTATTTACAGTTTCCTCTTCCTTTTGGCTTTAATTTTAAGGTCTTGATTTTATACAAAGAGATTTAATCATTTTCTTAGGCAGGCTGTTGTCCATATAGTATGACTAAGTGGAGTGGCTGAGGTGGTAAAATTTCCTGACAGTAGCACTGTTGCAGGCCTTAGAAAAATTAATGTGTTCAGGTTCAGAAATCGATATCTGCCTTATATTTATTTCATTCCTGTATTTTACCCATTTTAAGATAAACATTTGGAGTGCAGCCCAAGTAATCTTTTTCCTGATGACTAATCCAGTAATGCTGTTACAAATAACAAGTAGTACTGAAATTCTTTATGAGGTTTGATAGTCACTTGTTATAGAAATTTAGAAATAAGAGTTTTTGGTAATGAAACTTTTTCTGATTTAGGATACTGTCAAAATGGAGTTCTCTGGGTAACAGCAGAGGTAACTGAATAAGTAATAAAATGGAGTAATGCCTGTTTAGATGTATACTGAGAAAGAAAAGAGATGAAAAAAGTCTTAGTATTTAAAGATTTCTTTGTCTGGTTTTATGTTTGTAATTTGCCTGAGAGCAAGAGCAAGAGAAAAGGATACTTTAAGTTTCTGAGCTCCTTTATGTTTGTAAAAGATAAAGCGCTGTACTGAGAGCATGTCTATCTTGTAATTCAAAACCTAGATGGTTCAGTTTAGTTTCTGGATGCTGTCTAAAAGCCCTGTCCTGTTTGCTGCATAAAGTTATTGAAATGCAGTCTGTTCCTGTAAAACCTGCTACATATCTAGAGCAGTTTACTTAGGAAACTACAGAGGTATTTATTTTTCTGGAACATGAGAGGTAAAGCTGATGTGGTGGAAGTGAGTGGCTGCCTCATTCTGAAACCTTAGACCAGTTTGTGCTAATTCACTGATGGATGTGCCTAAACACCATTAATAAGGCTAAAATAGACAGAGGCACCAATGACGCATGCTGGGCTGGGGATAATGGACTAGCAGAGGGGTTTACTGAGGATCTGTTCCACTGGGAACAGAGCCTTTATATCCTAATTAGAGCCCTGTAAGCCTCCATTTAGTACTGGAAATCCAGTATCAAGTTTACTGAGCTGATTTTAATTAAAACTGATGTTAGCCTCAACTTCATGTGGCTTTCTGACCAAAATAAACTCGTGTCAGTAATGTGCGTGTGCATTTCTGTGTGTACATACATACGTGTCTGGTGGAGAGTACTTGTGCTGGTGTTTGTGCTCTGTTGTTTTGGAATCTTCTGTAATTAAGAACAGATCGTCCCTGTTTTTAAACTGGTAATTGTCTGACTTTGAAGGAAATACTGACAAGTTATTTTTACTTCTATGTTATCACCTGTCATGTTGAATCTAGTACCAGGTGAGGGCTCTGTGACCCTTATACTGGGAGAGGTGGGAGGGACATTTGTGCTTCCCTGGTCTATAAATAATCATCTTTGTGTAACCATTGCAGAACCAGGTGTCATGTTGTAGATGAATAGAGCACTACTCTTACATATAGGGAGGACTGTAATATCTCAACAAAGGAAATAGGTTTAGGGGTTTTTTTTAGCTTCATTTTAGAAACCTGGTATATGAACATAGATTTAAAAAAAGACTGAGCTATAAAATCTGAGGGAAGACAGCTGCTTTTAAATTTATAGTTAGGTAGAATGGGAAATTCTTAATTAGAAAATGTATTTTATAAATTTCAGTATTTAATGTGTGTGTGAGAGATACCCACATGGAATTGAGGAAAAAAAAAAGGGAGAGAGAAAGAGAGGTAAAATCGCGGCATGTTGAAACATCAGAATAAGTCTGCAATTAGATTGTCTATATACCCTTAATTTTCCACCTTTTCTCTTTGTGCATAGCCATTTCACTTTCATTGTCATGACTCTTTTTCCCCCTCCCCTACACAATGTGGCTTGTTTTGTAATACTTGATAGATGATCTAGCTGTATAGGTGGTTCTGTAAAGGTGTCTCATTCTTTCTTTTTTGGGCAAAGCTCAATTTCCCACCTTTCCTTCAATCCTGCAATGGATACAGAATTTTGTGTGTTTTCTAGTATTTTTGGTAGTGGTTATTGACTATTTTACCTAAGTGTTTCACAAATTATTTTTGTCACATAATGGCCTTAAAAGATGAGACTGTGTTATTTGTATATTTCACTTTATGGCTAGACAACTCAAACTCAGGGCACTGCTGGTGAGTTACTCTGACTAGTTCTGGTTGATCTAGGTAGTCTACCAAGAGCTGTATAATAAGATGTTCTGCACTGTTCTTCCCAGATTGTCCTGAGAGAAGAACATGGTTGTGCTATATTAAGACAGGATAGCTCTGACTTGCAGAGCATTCTGCTGTTCAGACATATCCTCAGAGGCTATCTAAAATAGCAATATAGCTACCCAACCTGAAAAATTTTGCTTCTCAAAGTACTCAGTAATAGTATCACTATGTATCAGGTCAGATTCATTCTACTTCCATTGCAAATATCTCCTTCAGCAGAAAATCAAAACTTAAACCCCAGGGAAATCATATAAGAACATTCAGTTGGAAAACAGTAAAAACCCCAGGTGTTGCTTATGATAAATTTGGCTTAAACTTTGTGTCCCAGAGAGGTCTCATTCTCATGCAGTTAAAGCTGCTTACTCTGCTGTCCAGCTCCTGAGCTCTTCCAGCAGCATCCTGGGCACACAGATTCTACTCTCTTCAGAGGGACAGGAGTCCCAGCACAAGCTCCCAAGGAGCAGGGAGCTCTGTGATGTTCTTTTTCCAGTTACTCACTAGGCAATACTAGTGTTTGGTGTGCAATATCTGTTCCTCTCTCCTGCATTAGCACCTTACTTGATAATTCAAAAGCCTGCCTCAACCTATTGGGCAACCACAATACTGAGGTAGATGTCCAGGTTCTGTCCTTCACTTAATTGAGGAGAATCTTGTTATTTCAAAGGAGGACCATGGTTAAAGGCTGATGTCTCACATAACAGAGTGGCAGTTTTCCTGAGGAAACATGAGCTCCCTTCCTGCAATCAGCCTAAATAATAAACCTAGTGCAAACCCCAACAATTAACAGCTCAAAGGCAGAGTTGTTAGTTACTCTCTTCTTGCTGTGTGTTAATGGTTGTGCAAACAGCTAGCTTAAACCACCTTTAATTTATTCTAAGGGTAAGCTTCCTCTCTTAGGAAGTCTACCCTTAGAATTTGTTAGGGTGGAGGTTACATTGGGGTAGTGCCACCACCAGGGAGACAGCTGGCAACAGGGAGGAGACCTGTTGATCCTCACTGCTTGGCTGCAGACTGCTGCGTGTCACGTCAGATTTTCACTCTACTCAGTCTCATGCCAGTGGAAGGGGAATGGAAAGATCATTAATTTTCCTTTGCCCTCTAGAGAGAGAAGTTCTTACAGCCTGCTCCAGTCAGCAAATGGTGACATGCAAACACCACAGGAGAGGCTCCCTAGGCCCTGGGCAGAGGCTTGGCCCGACAACCTCTGTCAGCATGCCTTTAGCCTTTCACACAGAGGGAAAATGTCTCACATGGAAGCTATGGGATGCTGACCCATGGCTCTCTCCTTCCCTGGGACTTCAGGAATCACTGGTCAATGACTTTAGCGGGATCTATGTAAAAGGGCAAGGAGAAAATTGAGATCTCAGGAAATGTTCGGCTTCTGTAATCAAGAGGAAGACTTGCAGTTTCTTTCCTCGTTCACACAAAGCTTCCTAACTCAGTAAAAATACAAGAAGTATTCCTTCAGGTGACAGTCTCCAAGCTGAGCATGGGAGATGTGGAATTGGGAAAAGAAAAATGCTATTTGGCACAATGCTCAGGCTTTAGACTGCCTAGACCCTGGCCAGGGCCCATGTTAATTTACCCTTGCTGAACTCCACTGGTGACAGCCATAGCCTGTAGCCCACAGACAGTCTTATGCTCTGGTTCACGTTTTTGGCAGCGTTGCCAAACAGTGAGCTCAAGGAGAGTCCCAGGCAGCTGTGGGTTAGGTGGGCCTTTTTCAGATAACAGAAACAGTGAAAAATACAGACTGGAAGGGACCTCTAGAGGTCTTCTGTGCCCATATCTGTCATAAAGCATGTCTACTTTAGTATGTGATCAACAAATTATTTTGTTATTGGTCTACTGAAAGCAGGATTTTTTTTTTCTTGCACTGTATTTAAATAGTACTAGTCAGATCCATAACAACAAAAGATTGATTATGTAGGAGCAGTAAAAGACATTCTCTGGTCAAGTAATATATTCTCTGGCAAGTTTTGTTACCTATTTCTAAGACTGTGGGAGTGTTGATTCTAAGGTAATAAAATTGTTAGTGATAGGGATTTTTTCTAGGCAAAATAATTTTTCCTTTTGTACAGATTTTTTCTCCAAAATAAATTTCTTAGCCGGCTCAGTTGTTTTATTTATTTTTTGCTCCCCCACACCTTGAAAATTATGGGAGGCAAACAGCTGAGGTAAGGAACAGATTAAGTTATTTTGCAACTGTGAAAGCTAAATACAGGATAATATAATGAAACCATTGAATAACTCACTCTATTCCTATTCTAGAATGTGCAACATCATGGTTTAATTGGAGTTGTAGTCAGTTTCTGGTAAAGTCATTGGGAATTGAAGGGGCTGAAGCCTCTCTTTGTTGATATGGGATCAGCTCTGAAATGGCTTAGGAAGAGGAAAATCTGTTTTGATTTACTGCAATCTACATCATGCCTGTAAAAATTATCCTGAAATGTATTATTCAGAATGCATTTTCACATGACACAGCATGTGCAGATTTTTTTTACAGGGAGGTGCAAGGCATGTGGATAGTATGGAACTGTCAAATTCTGAAACTTGTTTTAGACTCTTGTTTTAAAAACACATAAGAACATAATGTAATAGTCTGGACTCCATTACAAATTGATACATCTCAGGTAACTTTATGAACTACATTAGAATAACTGGTTATATATTGTAAAAAAGACTAGCATGTGGACTAGTAACTTTAATGTTCATTTATTGAAAGGCCTGGAAGAATTTTATCTATGTGATATGGAACACTGACCTAACTGCTACATCCAAGATCAAAGCTTGCTTGCTGTGCTAGATCAGCCTGATAAGAGTACAATATTTTTTATGAATATTAGATTATATGCCCAGTTTAATTTACATAAGTGGTAGATTTTGAATGTTATAGTATGGTATTTTGGGGTTTGTATTGTAGGGCTCCAGCAGATGGCAGAGGAGACAGACTTTATATAGGAGAAGGTCTCAGATACCCTGTTAAATTAGTACAAGAAAATAAGGTTTTTTTGTGCTTCAGCAAACCTGCCAGTTTCCCTTAATTTCACTCAAGTGGAACTAGTGTGTAGGGTTTATGGGGGCTCACATGCCCTTCATGGTTGTTGGACCTTGGTTTGTGAAAATAAAACATACTGTAGTAGAGGTCACCCATTTGGGATCTGGAAAGATTACAAAAGGTCTTTTTTCTCCTGTAAATTTCAATCATTGATTTTAGACAGAGCACCTGAAGGAAAAATAGCCTATGGGGATAGTTCTGCTCTCTAACTTAAAAATATTTCATAAAAGAAGCATAAACATAACGGGCTCTGATGTTTGTAAGCAGGAGCCAAGGCCTGTCTCTGTTTTCATTTAAATCTCAGAAAACCCCAAATAATAAAACTGACCTAGTCCATATGCATTATTATTATTATTATTATTATTAAGAGACTTCATTTGTTCAAGATTCCCTGTCTAATCCCATAGAACACTCAATAAAGCAGCTGTAGAAATCTCTAGGTAAGTAAGAAATTGCCATGTAAATTAGTAGCCCATACACAGCCCTACATAAAACTTAGAAAAGCAGTGTATTTTTCCTCTTTTGAAATGCGTTTTTAACATGTTCTGTGCTCACCTGAATGAGAACTACAAACCTTTCACCTGTAGGAAGAACAGCACAGACAGAAATGTGAATATAAAGCTTGTGAATTGTGGTCTGAATTCTCTGAAACTTAGTATGAGGAGATGTGGGGAAAAAAAAAAAAAAGAGAACAGAGGGAAAAGAAAAAATATTGCAACAATTATCATATTTTTCTGGAAAACCATTTGTCAGTGAGATAAGAGAATCTATACTAGGTCATGCTGATATGAGAAACTGCATCCTCAATGTGTCCCCTGGTATATCTCCACTTTCTCACTTAGCTTCCTCACTTAAATAACTAAATGATTCTGCATCTCCTGTGATCTTTTTTGCAAAGCAACATCTGTGGCTGCAGCAGTGTTTTCCTGGAGGGTGCTCCCTTCCCAGGGAAGTTACTTTATTCATCAGCTTGACATCTAAGTTAGCAAGTTTGTCCTTGGGAGATTCTGTGCTACTTTAAAAAGAGAACAACACAGCAACTCTGTTGAATTCTTTCAGGGACCATGAACAGCCATAGTTAAATTGGAAATACTGTTTAGAAGAATAGAATTGCTCCCCTTATGTCAAGAGCTGAAATTAGTTTTATTACTTTATGCTATTGGTAGGATTTCTGAAATAAGTTGTTAACTTTAAATAAAC
Source organism: Lonchura striata (assembly GCF_050655825.1). Classification (NCBI taxonomy): domain Eukaryota; kingdom Metazoa; phylum Chordata; class Aves; order Passeriformes; family Estrildidae; genus Lonchura; species Lonchura striata. Next base: position 30,355,882 of record NC_140704.1, read on the forward strand.
AAAGAGGGGACTAATTTTTTCTGATGCATGCTGCACAAACAAGGCAGAGCTTGCCTTGTTTACTGAGGCCTTGCATTGTAGTAGCCTTACATTGATGGTGGAGAATTCCTGGCAATATTTACCTGATGAAATTCTTGTGCTGCTGGTAACCATACAGTGAAAAAACAATATATGCACAAGCAAAAAATTTAGCTGAAGGAACTACAGCTGCTGCCTTCCTTAAGAACATAATATCTTTAGTTAAACTATTTCAAGTCTTTCTTTTCCTCTGTTAATTCTGATGAACCTGTTAGTCTTATTCAGTTAGTAAAACCATTTGTGAGGAACTTTGTGGCGTGTTCTCAATGGGGAATTGCTATCTAGGCGCTGTGGGATGCCAGGGGTTTGTCAAAGACCCTTTGGACAGGAGATGTCATCAGCCCTTCCAGAACTGCTCTAAAGATCCATCTGTCCTATCTGCTGCTATGTCTAATCTTCATTCATGTTTTAGTCTGAGCAATCAAATAATTTGTCATGTGAGTGAATGAAATTAAATGGAATTGTGTCTAGGTAATTTCATAGTAACCATATTTACCTACATCTTTCACAATCAAATTTTAGTATCAAGGGAAGCCTCTGGAAGTTTTAACTTTTACATATTTTTGTGATATTATTGACTGGGATTGTGAAAATGTGAGTTCATAGTTACATCTGTTATGTATGAGAACACATCCAAAATCCACAGCTTTTCAGTCCTTCAAAGAATTTGGTTCACACTGTACAACAGAAGAAGTTCCTGAATTCTACACAGGAGTTTTGCACATTATAGGAGAGCATAATAATGGATGAGCAATGGAATGATTGGCAGTGTTGCTGAGCATGCCTGTTAAACAGAAATCTGTAGTTGCAGCAAAACTAATTAGGCATTTTTCAGAAAGACAATAATCATGTCAGAGCCAGCAGATAACATACTTACTTCTAATCAGCTTTCACTAATCACAGAAGGTAAAATTAGTTATTAGTGTTGAAACACAACTTTCCTTAATTAGCAGTCTAAATCTAATTACCATAAGTTACTTTACTTTCCACTTAATACTTTATTGCTGTCCACAAAGGTTTTGGTGAACCAGAGGCTATTTATACCCGAACTGATGGTGTGCTGTCTTTTTCTTCACTATATTTGTCCAATTGATGTGGAATGATCAGATACTGATTTTGTAGCTGAAAAGCTCATGACTCTCATTAGAGTGAAGTCTGGCATCTTTATTAATAATTTGATGTATTTTGAGGTTGGTTTCAAATTTGTGTAAACTAGCATGTCTTCATGACTTTCCAAATTCAGTGAAACTTATATCTACATTTGTAGGAAAAGAATATTTAAAAAGAGGGGAAGAAAAAATATAGTATTAAATGACACATTTTTATTTCAGCAATATATTTAATTTTTGAAATATTAAGGAGGCATAGCTTAAGATAGTATGTCACTTCTACCATGTTCCTGTTGTCTTCAATAATGCTATGACTGTAGAGTCTTTAGAATAGCAGAACTGAAGTCAGTGGAAATAGAATTAAACCAATGCTGAAATCTTCCAAAAATTCTGTCCTAAAAATAATTGTGGTGTCTTACAAGTTCATTCATGTGGTGAGGTTATACATTTGAACTTGAACTCAGTGCTCAATGCCTTCAGCTGTCTAACTGGGAGTATTGGTGAGCTCACAGAAGAGGCTGCCTGATGGAGCTGTTGGTCACCACCACATGCACACACACAGCCTCTAGGATGGGCAGCTCACCCTGGCCAGGAGAAGCCTCTGTACCTGCAGTGTAGAGACTGCAGCAAGAAAGATTTGGGAGCCTGGGCTCTGCTGTCCCTGCCAGCAGGGTGCCCAGCTGTGGTGATGGAGGCAGCTGTGCTACGTTGGGTACTGCAGCATGTGTTGGACTCCAAGTGGCATCCAAAGCCTGTAGTCCTAGGGAATGGAATACAAATAGACAGATCTGCTGCCAAGTCTATGTTGGGGATGGAAACCAGCTCCAGGCCTTTTAACTTTGGTGATTCTGGAGCAAAAATCAAGATTCCCGGTGTGCAACAAAGCCATGGCCTTGCATAATTCTGCTGCTGACACATTTGGACACAATGAGCAGGTCTAGTTCAGACTGAGGGGTGGTAAGGTGAAGGGGCATGACAACAGTACTGAGGTTTTCAGTTTTCTCCTACCTTTAATCTAATGTACATCACTTGAAAATAAATTACTTTGTAAGTATTTGTAGTTCTGGCTGCTAGTGCACAATTTATCCCTAGCTAGATGTTACAATGCTACAAAGTAAATAAAAAAAATTTCTGGCTCTTAGAGTGGCTGTAGTAAATATTTGCTGGACAAAACCTAGAAACAAATGTAAACTTTAAAAAAAAAATAATTTTCTCTCCCCAAAAATGGAATTGTGTATAGAAGTTCCAAAACAATTTAAGTTTTCCCCCCTCCAAGTATTTAATGGAAATTTGTTGGGTTTTGTTTTATGGTTTCTTTTTTTTCCCCCTCCAAACAGCAATATGTACTTTACATTTGAAAATTACTGGTGCCAGCATTTCTATAAAAGAAGGTTAATATTGCTCGTAAGTTGTGGGAACAGTTTCCCTGCATCAGTTCAGAAAATTGCTGAGCTTTCCTCCTCCAGTCTTTGTGGACTTTACATGAAGTTGTATTATTGTAAGATAGCAAGCTCTTATCCCCACACATAGTTTACAAAAGAATGCTTCAAGCCAGCTCAGGGAAAGTGATTATCCATGTGGCAATTTCTTCACTGAAGTGCAAAGGGTCCAGGTTTAGGTCTGTTGAGTTAAAAGGGTCTTTACACCTGAACTTAGCCTGAATTTAAACCTCTGAGAGATTGTTTTGTGGGACTCAGATTCAGTCAAAGAGAGAAACGAGGGTTTCTAGCCAGGTAGAAGCCTGGGAAAGAGGTGGACAAGAATGTAAATAATTCTTTATCTCTCTTGTTTTTCACATTGTTTATAGTTAAGTTCTATCACTGTGCATCAAGCACTTTGCACCAATACTGTGGGTTGTTTTCACTTCAGAACCAATGAAGTTGGTCCTCATGAAGCTCTGTATAAAAGAGCAGTGCATTTTTAATAAATCGGAGTTTTACTCTCAACAGCCTTCTGAGTCAGTCTTCTCATTCCTGTCCTGCCTCAACAGTGACAATTGTTTGACGTGAGATTGTTTTGGTTTAACTAATGCCTGTGGTGCCCATGTCTGCTCTACAGGACACTGTGCTGAAAGCTACTTTATCTGTGCCAGAGGCTTGTTACTTTCCATCTAGGGCTCATTAGTTCCAAAACTGCCAGAGTAAGGTCTTGTCCAACTTCTGCACTGAGGGCAAAATCATCTAAGACATTCCAGTAGATCATCTGACTGGTGTCCCCCTTAAATAAAAATATCTTCTGCTAGAAGAGTTCTGCAGGCTGTGAACACCAGTGGCTGGATTGCAATGGGACCCCAGCAGGAATACATGTGGAGCAGGAAGTCTATTCATGGCTTGAATTTATTAGCTATGTGTTTAAATTCACCAAAATAGGCTGCTTAAATAAACCTGTCTATGGTTGACCCACCATCATAAATTACTTACAAAATAAAGTATAAAACCCATGAACTTGTAAGTGTAGACCTCAGGCATACGTCTTGCAATGAAAGGTATTCAGGTGATTTCTTGATTCATGTGGGGCACCACAAAAAAATGGAAGATCTCAGTGTGAGCACAGAGGACCATTCATGCATGGGGTGTCTCAGTAAATTCTGACTTAATCACAGATGTTTTATTTTTCCCATTAAAAAACCAACCAACCAAAAAAAAAAAAAAATTCAATTGCAGCAGGTTGCCAGGAGTGTGCCCAGTCAGGTTTTGAATATTTCCCCAGATGGAGAATACACCAGCTGTCCTGCCAAACTGTTCTAGTGTTTGATAACCTTTGCAGTATATGGGGGATATTTTTTTCTTATTTCTAGACAGAATTGGATGTATTTCAATTTGTGTTCCTTGCCTCTTGTCCTTTCACTGAGCATCTCTGTCTCCTTCTTTACTAAGGTATTTATATACATTCACAAGATCTCCCTAATCCTTCTTTTTCTCCAGACTAAACATTCCCAGCTCTCTCAGCCTCTTTTTGAATGACAGATGCTCTAATATGTGACCCAAACTGTACTTGTGGATAGCAGACAGTCCATTTTAATCAGCTACTATGTAATAGGGTTTTATCTAAACTCTGCTTAAAAGGACTTACTATTTAAAACTATTTAATTCAGTCAAAATAAACTACATTCTTTGAGGAGTGGAAGAGTCCCTGTGCTACTATTTCTGGCAAGGTTTTTTTTTTATTTCTTCTGTTTTGTTTGGTTTGTTTTTTTTAGTTTGCTTATTATTTTATTTAATTTTACCTGTTGGTAAAAATATATTCTAAGCAGGAGAAAATTGTACCTGTTTTGCTAGTCCTCACTGTCATTCCTGGTTAAGTGTGAGAAAATCTTTAAACCTTTCATTTCTCAGTTCTGACTTCATAGTCCAGTTAAGGAAATGCATGAGACGGCGAGGCTGTATTGCCACCCAGAATAAAAGTCATGAGTCAGTCCCCAAAACTCAGTAAGCTCAGAAGCTATTTACTGAATAATTATATGTTGTTTGAGTATCTTTAGAACAGTTCTATGTTTGCCTTCTTTTTTTAGGCTGAAGATTAATGTCTTTTTTCAAGCATTCATTTGAACTTGTGAGATTAAAGTAATTATTCCTATTACGAACAACATTTTTAGGCATTTCATTTTTCATTTCCATATGTTTGAATATGCATATATACATACATATATGTGCATATGAAGAAATAAATTCTTAACTAAAGTTCTAACTGTTCAATTTCAATATGTAGGGATAAACAGAGATAGTATGCAAGGAATCTGTGATAAGCTTATATGACATTAATACTGCATGATGGATGCAATTCCATCAGCCAGAAGATGGAATAGCCAAATGTAATTATTTTGTTTCAAGATTATTTGTCATGGGACATTTTATGGAAATTGTCTCCTTTTTAGATTCAGTAATCCACTAAATACAACTTTGTGGATTTTACTATTTGAGAAAATTTTGTTGACTTTCGTGTTTCTTAGATTTGATTATATACAGGTGTATATGAGGCATAATTTATCCCTCTAAACTCAGTAGTACAACTCTGAGCAGAATAAAACCAAATTATTTCTCTGTCATAATCTGCACTTGTATCCCCTTATCTCACCTCAGAATATTACAAACCATGCTAATATTTTATGACCAAGAAATGCAGAATAGAGAGGTAATTCTTTACTAACACCTGGTAGAAATTCAACAAGTCTCTGAATTACATTTAAGGGATTACAAAGGAGCTTTTTTGGTTTGTTTTATTTTTCTTTGGTCTTTAATATTTTTTCCTGTAATTATTTTGCAGCAGATGTGAGCATTCTTGCTACCAAGCAACTACTTTTCTGGCTAGAATGTACATACATGATTCATTGTCCCTATGGAGCTTCAAGCACAAGCCTTTAATAGCATCAGAGTTAATTATTAGTATAATGTTATGATGACATATCTTTCCTTTTGTTGGTTTGGGATGCCATTAAATGAATGGAGATGGCTCACTTAGCAAAACTTGTTAAATGTTAATTTACTTTGTCTTTGGGTTTAGCTTATTTGAAAGGTGACATTGCAAACACTTAATTCAGATTACATTAGATTTATTACATTTGTGAGGTTTTGAAACTCTAGAAGAATAAAATCTATTTACATACAGATTGAACAAACAGTGCCAAATATAGCTGTATTTCAGAGAAAAAAAATATCATCCTTACTTTTTCTTGATTTACACACAGACACACACATATACGTGTGTGTAAATATATATATATTTAAGACTTTCCATTTTTATCTATTTTTATTTATGTAAATATTAGGTCATCAAGCCAAATAATTTTTTTTTTTTTTTTTTATGAGTTATGTACCCTATTTTTTGGCTCTACAAGATTTTGCTGCATGTAGACCCGCCTGTAGATGCCCACTGCATCCTTGGAAGCAATGAAATAGGGCAGGTGGGAGTGGACAGTCCCTAATGGACTATGTAATCTATGGAAAGGAGCTGCTCCTGTGTTTGAAGGCAGAATTAATAAGTCAGTGTGCTAGCTGATCCTTATACTTTTTAGTGTGGGAAGGACAATTATTGTGTTCCTATATTTAATTTACTCCTCTCTGTGATTTTCATCTGAATACACCTTCAGCTTATTGAAGGATTTTTTTGAGTTCTCAAGCTCTCCTTACTGGGTGAGATTCATTAGTAGTGTCTTTTCAGGTGGATGTTTTTCCATGTAATCTCTTTATAGCCTCTGAGGATTTAACACTTGCTAGTGTCTCATTTCTGTTTCATCTGTTCTTATCCTTTAACATAAATATCACTTTGGGAAAAAAAAAAAAGACAGGAAGAGGGAGAAAAAAAAAAATCTACCTTGTTGCCTTTGGCTGTAGTGTAGTTGGATCAGGTCCAGCCAGGACCTGGCTGCTCAGATCAGACAATTACTATTTGTAGTTACATCTGCTTTTATGAAGTTTTGGTGTATCAGACTTTATATATGTCTGCCTGTGCAAAAGCCACAGCTTTTTATGTTTAGGAATTCATAATATCCTTAAATGGTGTTCTTCAGCAAGGGATTTCCCTGCAATGAAACTGTTCATACATGCAAGCAACAGTGGGACGTTTTTATGAGAGGTGAACTCTAAGATTACTTGGATGAAAGATGGGCTTATATGGTACAGTGCCAGCTCCTACCATGGAATTTGCAGCTATGCTGTATATTATGCATGACTGAGAAAATAAGTAGTATATACAAGAAATGGCAAAAATATTTGCTTCCTTAGAGATAGTGAAAGGCATAAAATTCAGCAATGAGTCAAATGGTGGGCAATCTGTACATCCACTGCTTGGTTTTAGAGGCCCTTTTCTTGGGGCCTCTAAATTGGGAATTGTAAATTGACTGCATTATAAAAATATGAAGGAGAGCTAGCTCTATGGTCTGGCAGGTATTGTAAGTCTTTGACACGTTTTTTCCACTTTCAGGGATCCACCTGGTACTGAACTGGTGATACTGAGGTTTGGTCACTGGCTGCAGGTGACTTCTTTGGATTTCATCACACATTGCACCTCCAAGTCTTGTATGGCCAGCCATGTAGCCAAACATGTAACCAAACCTGAATGCCAGGCTACAGTGCTTTTACCTCAGTGGGTATCACAGCTCAAGCCCATGGCCCTGGTTTCATGGTCACTTTGTATGGCTTGAGGCTATGCTGCAGAAAAAATTGCATATAATTTTAAGGGAATAATATATATTTGGAAATGTGTTGTTTTCTTACAACAAAGGAGCATTGTGCCTTGTGTTTGTGTTATACTTTCTTACAGTAAGAAGGTGATTATACTTGACACAAATAGTTGTTTTACCCAGACACATATTTTCCATATGGAGTCTTTTGTGGGACTCCAAGGCAGCCCTGCTGAGAAGGACTTGGGGGTACTGGTGGATGAGGCCCAGGACATGACCCAACAATGTGCACTCACAGCCCAGAAAGCCAAATGTGCCCTGGCCTACACCAAAAGCAGTGTGGCCATCATGGAAAGGGAGGGAATTCTATCCCTCTGCTCTGCTCTGCTCTGCTGAGAGCCCACCTGCAGTGCTGCATCCAGCTCTGGTGTCCCAACACAGGAATTGAACATGTAGCAATTGGAGCGAGTCCAGAGGAGGGCCAACAGGATGATTAGAGAGATGTAGCTCCTCTTGTATGAGCAAAGCATGAGAGAATTGAGATTGTTCAGCCTGAAGAGAAGAAGGCTGTGAGGAGACTTAATTGTGGCCTTCCAGTACCTGAAGGATGCAGGAAAGGTAGAGAGGGACTTCTGTAAGAGCATGTGAAAGGACAAGGGGGAATAGCTTCACACTGAAAGAAAGTAGGTTTAGATTAGATATTAGGATGAGAGTTTCACTCTGAGGGTGGTGAGGTGCTGAAACATGTCACCCTGAAAATTTGGGAATGCCCCATCCCTCAGATTGTTCAAGACTAGGTTAAATGGGGCCCTGAGGAACCTGGTCCAGTGTACCTGGTCCAGGAACCTGCATCTGTCTCTATGGCATGGAGGTTGGAACTGGATGTTCTTTAAGGTCCCTTCCAACCCAAACCATTCTCTGATTCTATGATTCTATGATTTTGAAATGCCATAACATGGTAAAATCAGATTCATACATGCCTTCTACTTAGTTTTAATAATAAATTGTCAAGTTTGATTTTAGTGTTTTTGATAAACTTCTGAAACAGTAAGAAACAATTCACTTTTTTTTATTATTTGTAACAGAACTGTTTATGGTGGCAGATTTTTATTGAAGCAGTAATTCAACTAACAATTGTGCTGTCAACTCTTATCTCTAGGTAGGAAAACAAAAGTAGACATTTGTATTGAACACATATTTCATTGCTAAGTGTTATGTGAATTTTAATTTGCAACCTCTCAAAGGAAATAAATAACTTTTTTACTCTTTTTGTTTAATGATTCCCACCTCCCAATCAGTCAATTTTTCCCTTTGACATCAATTTTATTCTATTTTTGGAGTTATCAATTGTAGGTGGCAGCAGGCAATTTTCTATGGATTCAACAAATATGAAGTCTTAATCCTTCAAGTCAAATTGCAAGTGCAGGGAGGAGATTGAAGAATTTGCACATTTGCCTTGGGAAAACACAAATAGTTAGAATTTGATAGTTGACTCCATCTCGTCTGTGCCACTTTTAAGCTGAAACAGAAACATCTCCACCAAAGCTTTTCTCCTGCAGGTTCCTCTTCCCTAGCAGTGAACACAAGATAAATTCAGATAAATTGCCAGTGTTAGTACAAGAAGCTTTATAGTTTGAATGAAAACTCAGATCTTGCCATAGTTGTGAGCCACATCCTTTGAGAACATAGTTCATATAACATAGCTTTATGAAATATGTATTCTGGTAAGTAATTAAATTTGTTGATTTTTCAGGTTTTCCTTCTTTGTCTGTATTGCAACAGCTTTCAGCACTTCTCACTATTCACTGTGATAATGGTCATGATAAATGTTCACTAAAGCAAAATAAAACACAGATATCTCCTGACTTTTCAGTGGACCTTAGGCTGTGAGACAGACATATACACCCTTGGCTGTATGTGCTCTTTAGGATGGGACACAGGGGTGGACTCCAGAGCTGCTTGAGCCAGTGGCAGGAAAGTCCAGTGGCTCTACCAGGAAAAACACAGGCCCTGTAATTTACTTTATTGAGGAGTATGAGATACAGTTGCAACTTTCACATTCTCTCCTGGAAGTCAGACATTTTGAGCTTTGGACATCTGATATTCAAATGCAATTATTTTACACTTCTTGTCAGAAAGTGTATAATAATTACATTTGAACGGTTTTGATGCAGTGTAATCTGAAGTAAAAAAACTTAATAGAAAGAGTGATGGTAAGATACGTTGCACATCTTTTATAGGGTAGAAATGTTGTCTGTCATAAATGTTCCATCAGTATATGTTTTCAAAAGAAATATCATGCTTCATGCAACCACACATCCCCACTTAAACATAAGTAAATAAAATTGCTTTCCCCACAACTGTAGACAATTTAACTAGTTTTAAAATGGATACTGTTAAAGATTTAAATTTAGTGAAATCAGTCTTCTTTGATTAATGATGTTATGGTTATTATTTATTATATTTATTTTTAATCTGGTGTATGGATCATGCTGATTAATTTGCAAATGGGGTTAGTTAGCTGTGTGGAAAATTTCTACTTGAGTAGAAAGACAACGGAAAATAATGTGAAGTGTAATTCAAACAACTGCAAAGTTGCTAGAATTAGTAAGTGTTTTGTTCTTTTCATTGTTTTGACTTTGGGTTTTTTTTTTCATATTCCAGTATTTTCCCCTCCCCCCTTTTTCCTTTTGTGTGCTGGGATAATTTAGAAATAGCTAGTGATCTCATCGATCCTGTCAGGTGGTATAGTGAAGTAAATAAGGTCATTTAAGGCTTATCTTTAATATGCAATGTCATTATTTTTTCTGTGGGTCAAATCTGCAGGGCTTAATATAATTTGAAGCAGGTTTAGTCCTGTCAGCCACTGGCTTAGATTTTGAAAATAATTTCAAAAACTAAGAGTACATTAGTCTTTAGAGAAACATTCCCTGAGTATTATATATAAAAGGGTAGCACTAATCCTGTCACTTTCTACTCTATTTTTCCACAGTACCTTTCCTAAATCAATCTCTATTTCTTTTTTTTTTTTCCTTGGTTTTTGGTTGTTTTATTTTGTTGATTTTTTTTGGTGGGGGGGTAAGATGATGTGTTTGGGTTTTGTTTTTTTTTTCAATTTGCTGCTTTTGATTTGCTATTCTGCATGCAAAATCTGTGTACTGCCAAGAACCCTCAAACTCATTTTCCTGCACCTCTTGGAAGGCACTCAGCATTTCTCAAGGTTAGACTCAGTGTTAAAATCATCACAGTTGAGATTTGTTTCTAATTTTAGATGTGACACCCTCTTTTGTGACATGATGTGACCATATATGTGAGGAAGAGGTTAAGACAGCAAGAGCCATATCTTTAGCCTTGTATTTGATGTAAAAACAACAAAGATGAGAAAATCTCCAAAGAGGTGATTTAAAAAGGTTTCTTTAGTCTCATATAAATAATAAAAAACAAAGCAATCCAGGAACTTTTGCAACTGAACTGTCAGGATTTTCCCAAAATAAGGATAGAGTGGAAAATTGACATAATAGTTATTTGGAATATAGAAATATGGAAAACAAGGGGACAGTTGGCTTGACACCAGGTTTAGTGATACTTTTCACACCATCTCCACTAGTGTACTTGTAGAGCTCATAGAGATCTTACAGCTGAAGGCAATGGTACATTGTAGACATGACCCAACCTTCACTGCGTACCTCTAACATTAGCTCACTACAGTTATTTTAAGCTTTTCTTTTTATATAACCTAGTAATTTCTTTGCTATTTTTTGCTTAGTTGGTATAAAGCACCTGTAAACACCAGGGCTCAGCGTCCTGGTAGAATGATAGACCTCACTCCCTTTTGTTATTTTTGCTTCTAAAAAGTTTATTTTATAATGAAAACAAACTGAATCACTCAGATGAGCTTTTTTTTTAAAAAAAAAACACGTGTATGCTGATGTTATATCTTCTCCTTGAGCAGTTTATCTTTCTACTGCTTGATATTTGTCAATATTCAGCTAAAAAAGGAAGAGAAACACTCTTGAAATGAAAATATAAGGATTTAGTATCTACTAAATCTTTTCAATAGGAAAGAATCCATAGTGAACTGAAGAAATGGTTGAAATTTGGAGACCTAGATATGTTCAGAAAGCTTTGCTGTATGCTTTGCAAGCTCATCCTGTTTGGTGACGTTGAACATATGCTTTTAAGTCATTGTATCTTGTTCAGTCTCAGACTGATAAACAAAGTGGTTTTTCCCAAAGTGCCATTTTTTTCTGTGTCTGTTTTTCTAGCAGACTTCCAGGTTGCACAATAATTGTCACTCTTCTGCAACCACCTTCCACTCCTCCTTTTCTATTCAGGGTGCATCTGCCTTTCTGTGCACAGTGGAAAGGATGTTTTCTGTTATGGAATGTTTCATGTTATGAAATGTTTCATGTTTGCCAAAAATACAGTTTTATATCTCTCTGTTTTCCATATAACAAAGGCTAAAGCTGCCTTCAGAGAGATTACAAGTAGTGACAATACAAACCTTATAGTATGTTGTCGGTGCCCTTACAGATGTAAGGACAATTTACAACTTTGACATGGTGAGTCAAATAGAAATTACACTTTTTGGATGCTTTCTCTCTCAGTTGGGATTGCACCAATTTATGGCACGAAAATGCTGAATTCAAGAATCACCTCTATTATTTAAGTGGAAAAACAAGAAAGGTCTCTACCAGTTTGTTAGCTTTTAAAGAGCTAGACATTTCCAGGGGAAAAGAGACATAAGGTTAAGAGCAATGGAACTTAAAATGTGAAATTATTTCTGAATACTATGGCCACCATTGTCCTCTCAAAAAAAAAAAATTAACAAGATGTGACAAAATTGTCTGTGTTTGAAGTTTACTTTGAATTTGAGGACTCAGATGGAGAATTTCAGTAGTTGAGACAACAAATCCTGTGGCATCTCTATAGACAGAGGAAAGATGAAAGTTTACAAGTACAATAAGAAAACAAGCAGTAAAGAACACATTCTGAATTAGATTTGATGAAGAATGTTCAAGCTGTTAATAAGTAAAGAAATTGCAGTGCACAATGACTACTAAAGGATCAAAGAGGAAGAAGCAAATGTGTGAAATATAGTGATAAATACAGACTAATAAAGATTAAAACAAAAAATTAGTGATCAGAAGCTTCTGGGAGAAGAGGTTGTGGAACACTTTTTGCATAAACTATAGAAAGTAAATACAAGAGAAAAAAAGGTGAATGAGAGGCATTCATTTATGCATGAAAAGAATGGCATTTATGCATGAAAAGAAATGTTTGACATGAGCCATTTTTCAAGGAATGCTTTGCATCTTCTTTTGAGTTCAATATTCAGCAGAGTTAAAACTTTATGAAGATAGTGGGTTTGGAATAAATACGAATAAATACAAATAAATCTGAATTAGTGGGTTTGGAATAAATAAGAATTCTAAAGATTACAGGGTATTTCCTTAGCTGGTAGCAGACCAGTGGAAGAATTTTTCTTGCAGAAGCACAGGCTGTCAGCAAATCTGTGAAATATCTGCCAGCACCTGGCAGTACAGGAAAGGAGCAATGGGTAATGATAGTACAATGACAATACAAAGCCACAACGTCTTCTTTTATCTGATGGGAGGCACCTTATGTTTATCATCCCCACAACAAGGCTCTGTCAAGTAATTTTTTCAGTCTGGTTAGAAGTATCTTGGCTGTATGTATAAAGTCCATGCTCTGTCAGATTGGGAACCATATTTCCTGGTAATGCTAGTGATTTTCTGAGCAAAGGAACTCAAATCCTTGTATTAACTTACAGAGGAGAGTTTTAAGCCATCTTTTGGGAGACTTCTTCACAAACAAGAGAACAACATGGGACAAACCTCAAAAGTGTCTTTTGTCTGAGATTTTACTAAGTGAAGCATGGAGGGAGTCACTATTTTATCAGTGAATGAAAGGTGGAATTAAAGGATAAGAGCAGGACAGTCATATTTGTGCAATAATGAAGAAAGACTAATACAAGGAAGGAAAACTGTAGAAGAGATGGTCCTCAGTTACTGTTTTTTCCCTTGGAAAACACCAGCCTTTTTGATGGGAATAGAAAACAAAGAAGGAAAGGATTGCATTTATAAATGGGTCCCACAATATAAAGACTGTTCTGGTCAGTTTGAAAAGAACATCCTAACAGAAATATTTACCCTATTTGCAAATGAAATTTCCAAACTCATGAGAAAGGTATCAAGAGGACTGGGTAATTTAATGTTGATGAGAGCAGAGACAATATATCATAGTCGATCATTGTTTAAATATTCTTATTCCAAAAATAGGCCCAACCTATCTGACCATGACAGGTCTGGGCTGGATATGAAATAGAAGGAGCAGGGTGTGTATGGCCACATCTTCAGCTGAATGGGAAGAAAGATCCTTCAGTTGATCTATTAACTCGTCAATGTACAACACATTGAATGGCAGAAATGTTTACTCAAAGGCACACGTTTGGTTTTTGGGTATTTGCTGCTTTGTTTTTTGTTTTTTTTCAATTAATTGTCTTGAGCTCAGATTGATGGTTTTTTCCTTTAAGAACAAAGCATTTTGTGTCTACATGAGTGAGATTTGCTGCTTGCCACAACTGTTGCTAAACTGTCTTGTTTCTCCTTGTTAATGGAAATAGCAGTAAATTGTAAGCCTGGGAATCTAGAGAGACATAAATTTTTTTTAGCTTGGTTTGTTTTTTTTTGTTGTTTTTTTTTTTGCAATTCTGCAAGTGGCAATGTTCTGTAGTTTACAGAACTACATAAAATGTTCTGAAGAGAAGGACAAGTTGAGAGCACAGGTAAAATCAAAAAGCTTTTGAAATATGAAAGCAAGCAGAGGCTTTTTCTGCTCGTTTCTAGCTTTTGAATAAAAAACATCTACTCTTGTGGTTTAGGGAAATCACTTTCAATTTTATTTTGGTAGTTATCAGCTATCTGAACTAATGTAGACTCTACAGAGCATTGACAGCCATGGGTAGTAACCAGTGCTGCCAACTTCCTGTGGAAGGATGCAGATTACCAGTTGCTAACTGACTGTGTGCAGTAGAAATAGTTTGGCAGAAGTATTTTAGCCTAAAGAAAGTGTATATTCTCCACTTCCATGATGTCTAAGCACTCTTAAAGCACTTATGTTCTAAACAATAATTTGGAACACACTGCTATTTATTCCCATTGGGCGGATGGGGAACTGAAACATAGGGTGTATGGGATCTCAGATCACTGGAAATCTGTGATCAGCAGTTGCGACTCAAGACTGCTCAATCCTAGAAATTTTGGGTTTTTTTAAACATTGATTAATCATCTCTCATGGGTACTTTTAAGAAATATATGATTAATACATAGATATTTAAATGTCACATTATCTTATTGAATGTTATCAAAAGAAAAGTAGAAATCTGTAAGAAAAAAAATATGGTCAAAAAATTCCAATAATGTTTTGTATGTATCTTGTAGCTACATGAATGAAAAGCAAATTTTCTTCTTGGTATTGCCAAACTAGGACTGCTGCAGTCTTGCTTTCTGCCAGTGAAAAATTACATTGCTTCAGGTAGAGAAAAAAATGTTACTTTGTCAAATATGGGAACTGGTCATCCATGAGAGTCAGAAATAGATTATTTCATGCTGTGAATGACAGTGAATGGCGCAAGCCATGCTCAGGCTGGTTTGCTCTGTTGTATGTGAAATCAGGTAATGATACCTGATTTCACAAACAAGGTGACTTTCCAAGGTGACAAGGCTTCAATCCTCTTGCAGAGTGGTGTAACATATGATATCTTGCCTGCAAATTGAAAATTTGAAAACTATATTATTAATTGTAATGATGGACAGAATTAATTCTCTTCAAGTCTGTGTGTTGAGCAGAATAGCACATAACAAGCCTTATTGTGTATCATTTTTCTCTTCCAAAGACAATGAAAATAAATGTGAACCTTATCAAATGAGGTGGTCAAATGATATGGATTGTTTATCAGCCTCTCCTGTGATGCCAGAAGTGTTAAAAATGTCCCTTTGTCTTCTCTGTGCATAAATGGTGCACTGATTGCTGCCTCCTCTGAGACAGGGAAATTACAGGCTGGTGAGGGAGTTTTGCACACAAGCATTTAAAGATGCAGAGCAAACCAGAGTCCATTAGCTAGTTTAAGTCCTAAGGTAACCTAAATTTCATCTGAATTTCTATGAAAAGTGAAGGCATCAGCTGAAGTCTTGTAGAAATTACCTAACCCAATATTCCTTTTTCTGCATCATCAGAAAATAGTGTGTTCTGTATAGAATCTAATTAAAGAATACTCTTCTCCTTTTCAAAGGAGAACATAATTGTTTCTTTAACTAATATAATTTAGATCTATACCAACATGGCTACAAATTGTTAGAACCTTGAGGCTCTAAAAACATCCTGTTTCAAGTTCTAAGATTTTTTTTTTTTCACCCCATAGTGTCCAAAAGACATTTGATTGCTGTTGGCTTTGTGCATGCCTTCAAATGATGGTGGCTAGTTTGAGTTGTCAGTTAGGTAGATTATATAAATATTTAAATATATATTTTAGCACGGCCATAAAGGTTTTCTGTGATTCATCAATGTCTTCGATATGCAAATCTTCTTGAATACTTGTCATATCAGTTAGAAATAAGAGTTCTGCATTAGTATAGCACTGTCAGGAGTCCTTTGAATTTCTGTCACTGTGCTTATGGCTTGATGAGGCAGAGGATCTCATAAGGATAAAAAGTTCTTGGTTTTTATCCTTGGACTTTTGGGGTCTTGCCTTTTATAATTGTGGTTTTTGAGCTGTACTGGAAAACTGATCTGATCTGATTAAATTACGTGTATAAATATGTGTAAAATCTTGCCATCAGAACAAGGTCATCAAAGTAGCAGGAGCACACAAGAAACTCCTTAACATGATGTTGCCAGTGAAACCTGTGTCCCATCTGAGTAAATACCATTCTACTGATCAACAGTGCAGCCATGCCAAGACTGCAGCAAGAGCTGTTTTGATTTAAATGTTCCAAAAATATGTTGTTTGGCACACATGGTCTTTTTTAGAAGATGGTCATATTTAGGATGCTGGAGAAATGGCTGTTCTCAGATTCATGCATGAGAAACACATTATTTTCCAATACCACTTGAGAAGAAATTACTGAAGGAGTTACTATGATCATTCAATCCAGCCCTCCACAGCTGCAGGTCACTCTGAATGAGCTACACAGCCACTAATGGTCTACTGACCACCTCTGTCCTTTCCTCTCCTTGCACTGCAGTCATATGAACAAACCCCTTTGTGGCATCCTGTGACAAGTTTGTGGTCTTTGGATCAGAAGGTAAAGTATCACAAAACATTCAAGTTCCAGAAAAAGAGTGTGAAAAATTAAAGCACATCCCAAACATTTTTGTTGCTGGTGCCTGCAATGCTAAATAAGTTGGCAAAAAAAAAAAAATGAAATGGAAGCCATAGGACTGTAAAAGATTGACTGATGAAATATTTCTGTTGGCAACCATCCTGGTGTATTTCCAGCCTGGCATTCTTTTTAGTAGGTATGCCTTGGAGATTTCCCCTTGCAGATATAGTTAGTTGCTCAAGTTCTCAACTTATTCTCTTTTGGGTCCCAGAATAGCATACTGTCTCTCTGAATTGCTGGAGGCTTTCTGCTGCATCTGAGAGGACACTAAATGAACAAAAGTACATACACAGATTTAGAGCCCAAGTCAATAAAATACTCGATCATCACATGTTTTAAGCGAGACACTTGCTTAGATACCTTTTAGATTCTTGTTGTTTACATCAATGTACTTGAGCTTTAGTATTTCATCTGTGGTGTGTGACACCAGTAGCTGAAAGTGTTTTAAATCTGTTTAATTTTTTATACACACACACATATGAGATTAATACATATAATGTCTTTATGAGAAATATGCTTTGTATGCCTGTAAATAGTGATTGAAAGAAAATAGTGTAATTAAATAGCTTACAGTAGCATTTAATTTGAAGTTTCTAAATAAAACCAGCTCTGCTGTGTTACTTCAAATAAATTATTCCTTAAATGCAAGGTGGTCACATATGTGCATAGTCCAAAAATGGAGACAAGCATTTTTTTAGAATGGTAAGATAATTAATATTATAAAACATAAGGATGTTATTTTTATAAACATTCTTACTGGCAATTAAAAAATAAAGCTTGACCAAACTTAAGCCTGTCACACTGGTAATTAACTTATGTGGGTTTTTTTCAGCCCTATGATTACAGAACATCTATTTTTAGTTAAGGTGGTGCCCAATTTTGCTGCACCCCTTTTTCAGATAATCCAAAACCAGTCTCTTGGCTTTAGTTATCATCCTTTGTCTTCTGAGATGTGGAAAGCTGCTAATCCACGGCAAGTAAACAATTTGCTAACTGTATGTTCACTTTTTAGTTGCCCAAGTTTTCTGCCTCCATCTTTTTAGCATTGTTTTTTTTTCTGGAATTCTGGCAGAGGTAAGGAGAGAAAATGAACAATAATATTAAAGATAATCTGGGTTGTGATTTCTTTATTAATTCCTGTAGACTTGGTCCATGCCACCTTGATTTGTCTACCTTTTGTCCCTGGATACTTTTAGCCAAGACTGCCACTTATCCTGCATATAGCATTATTTTGTGGGCTGCTGAAAATGCACTCATTTTTTTCATAGATTAATCATAACACTTTGTTTGGATTATATTCAGATTTTAAAAAATCCAAATGTCTGTACTTAGCACTGAAATGTACTTAGCAGTTTACTTCACTGGCAAGTGCTTTAACAAGAGGAGAAGGGACTGGAAATGAAGTGCAATCATAGCATGCACAGACCAGTCCACTGTGACTGACAACTTGTGTGAGACCTGGCTTGTGGCAGTGCTGATCCTCACATTTGTTGGCTGAAAGGTGTTGTTTTCCTGCCATTATCACCTGCCCTGCCACCCTGTGCTCTTGACTACCAATCAGCAAGGTATGAAGTGCACAGATGACTGCTATGATATTTTTAGAACAGGCCTTGAGCCCAAGTTTGACCCGATATTTTGAATGGTCAGAAGCTTAAGGTCATCGAAAATAGTCTGTCTTCTCTGCTCATGGCATTGGGATTCCAGCACTAGCAAGTTACTTTTCACTTATTACTTCATTTTTGGACTGCCCTTTCCCAGAAGCAATTAGGGTTGAAGTTATTACAAGAGCTTTCCCCTCCCAGATTCTTTGCAAGACATAAATATATCTTATTGAAGTTGGTTAGAATGGGAGTATTGTCTAAACATGGATTCAGTGTATTATCTTCCTGCTTCCCCATGCTTTTAATGCAAATTATCAGTGTTGACCTGTGCAATTTTTTAGCCATTGCACAGTAGTTTGAGGCTCAGAAAAATCTGGCAGGTTTTTTGTGAACAGTTCTCATTCTAGGAAACTTGGGCTTGAGACCAGCCTTGTCCCTTTGTCCTTGAGAGCTTGAGCACCCACATCTTTCTGCTTTAAGCCAGAGATGGGGCAGATGAAGGACACGTGGAAGCAGCAGCTGCAGCTGCCCACATCTGCCTGCTGAGGTGTGACTTTGCTGGGCATTTGCTGTGGCTTCCCTCTCCGTTTGTTCCATCCCTTCTGTGGGATCCATGCCTAGCAAACTGAACATTGCAAGATTTGGCTAAATCAGCTTCAAGGATAGCTAAAAGCCTTCTTAGGGGTGGTTTGGCCTTAGGATTACCAGCTGGATGCCTGTATTCACAAAAGTTGTTTGTGCCATATTTTGGCAGTGCTGTACATAGTACATAGTACATACTGCCTTTACATAGTGTAAAGGTATTTTCAATTGCAGTAAGTAGCTGTAGTAAGATTTTCAAGGGATTTTCAAAGTGGCTTGCTTAGCTAAAGGGAGAGGTTATATTTACTTGGAATGTGTTGTAATTTCCATTTCAGAGTTATAAAACTTTGCTTTCAATTGTATTTTGATTTTCCCCCCTCTTTTGCAATCTATAAATTTGTTCCAGAAAATTAAGATCATATTTCTCCTCAGAAGGAATGCTGGTTCTACTGAAGTCAGGCAAAATATTTACAGTTTACCCAATGAAGTCACAGTTTCATCCTTTTAACATTGCCCCAAATTCAGTAGCAGTGTAAAATCAGCTCCCAAGGAGGTGAATATTGATTACATTTTGGGTTGCAGATCTATTCCTCATCCAAGTTCAAGAGGATGAAGAAAATTAGATGAAAACTGGATCTAGAGTTGCTGAAACATTTTGAAAAAAGCCCAGAAGAGGGTTGTTGCCATCCTGACCCAGCTAACCGTGAGGATTTTGTGCGGTTTCATAACAACATTATTGACCAGTATGAGATATGACCTTTTCAGAGCTCAGCAGTGGTCAATTTGTTACTGCTCTCAGGGGAATGTTTGTGCATCCAACACTGTTTCTCCATATGCTTGAATGCTCCCCTGTGAGGGGTGGAGATGCTGGCAGAGGAAGGAGATCCAAGCAGGCAGCACAGTGGGAGAAACTGGTGTGTGCCCACAGCTGAGCACATGGTCTGGCATCTCAGGTCCATTCTTTGGCCCACACATTAAAAAGGCCCTTTTTAGTGCTGTATGTAAAATGGCTTTTCTTGCCCAAGCTTCCAATGGCTTGTAGTGACAGTTTTTAAACTTTTTCTAAATTTAAGAAAACATTTTTTTTTCAAAATCTGCATTGGTATCTATCTATTATAAATCTGCTATAAATCTACTATAGCTTTATAATCTGCTTGTAATATATTATGTAAAGCCACCTCATCACTTCACAAATCCAAGCCTGTATTTAGAAAAACCCTATTTTTGAAATCCAATTATTTGATGTAAAAGGGCAGCTTTGAATAGCAAAATGAAACAAACGTTTTGTGGGTTCTTTTTTTTCCCCAAAGGCTTTTTTCCCAAGTTATTTACAGTGCATTCCATTGTTCTACTCTTGTAAAAACTTTTCCAGTATCATAGGAAAGTAAACATAGTTTGGATAAAAATAAAATAAAATTTAAAAAATATTAAGCCTCTAATTTTCAGGAGAGGATGATTTCAAATAATACAATTACTTCTGATGCAGGAATAATTAGTTTAGATTGGTATATATTACTATAGAATGTATTATTCTATCAATTTCATCAATTAAGCAATACTTAGTAGTTCTTAACAGTGTTGAAGGTACTTGAAGTGGGAACTGGCTGGTGGACTTGGATGTACTTATATTAAGGATTGGACTCAATGATCTTAGAGATCTTTTTCAAGCAAAACAAGTCTATAATTCCACCTTCATGATCTGGCTTTTTTAGCCTTAAGAGATAAGACCTGACTTGGAGTTCTACAACAAGACTTGCCTTAAGTTTGACATATAGAACTGTTAAATTTTATTTTCAGAGACATGGTCAATACTGATGTAAAGCTCATTTGGAAGTTACTGCAGTGTTTGAAGCATGCTTAAAATGTATATCCACCTCTGGCTCAAATTTTTCTAAAATCAATTGATTTTTTTTTTTAAGGCCTTATTTCTTAAAAGAAAGACCATTTTATTACACCACTGGACTTGCCCTGTGTATTGTAGACAATGACAAGACACCCCTGGGCTTCATCAATAAATTTAATATCACAGGCCTTTAGGTTTCCAGTTTTCAAAGGTTTTCCCAACCCATTTTATGCATATGCAATGTCTAGTCATCCTCAGTTTTTCAGCATTCTTTTTCAAGTATTTATACTGGGAGAAGTTACAGTACCCCAAGATACTGTGTGAAATGTACATCATCTCACTGCTATTATTCAGTGTTATATTTCCAAGGATTTTATTGGCCTTTTTAATCCTGGTGTAATCCTAGGAGCTTGTATTTGGATGGCTGACTTCTGCTATGATTCCAAATCCTTTGCATTGCCATTGCTTTCCACAGTTCAATTCTCCAGGCAGCATGCATGGCCTACATTTCTTGTCTTAAAGCCAAAAAAAGTCACTCAAACCTGGGCATATATTACAAGCTAGAGATGGTGCTCCTACTGCTTTTCCAGCCATAGGGATTTAGTAGTCTATTGTCCAGGAACAGTGACCAGGTGATGTGACCTGCCAGACCACCCATGATTACCCATGCAGTGCAAAACCCTGCTCATTAGGTGTGCAACAAGCTTGAAATGCCTGGAGGATGCTGAACATATTGGCAGCTGTCCCAGGTGATGTGCTCCAGGGTTCCTTTGTGCATGTGCACCCAGGTGTGCCTGGTGGAGTCAGGAGCAGCAGGCACAGCTCCAGTGTCTCTAAGGAAAGTGGGCATAGCCATGAAGAGCCAGGAAATCTCATATTGCTCATGTCTCCTCTAAACTCATTAATGGCACAAAAGGGACAAAGTGCTTTGCTGGTCTGAGGCATTTATTTGTCATTTATCTGATGTTTCTTTGGCTTGTGTTTATGTGCAATTTACCTCAGTCTTACCACAAAACATGGGGGTTTTAGTTCCAACCTGATAAACACCTTTATCAACAGAATAAATTAATTTTGTATGTTTTCCCTAACCTGAATATTTATTTACTCCATAGCTCTATATTAGTGTTAGGGTATTTTTATTACTTGAGCTTTGTGATTCAGGAAAGTTGAATTTATGAAGCCTTTAAGCATATGCTTAGCTTAGGCCTTGTGCTTATAATCAACTATGTGCTGTTGAGGTGTTGACCTGAATCTGAGACTTAATTTCTAGTAGATTTATTTATGTGAACAAAAAAAAATTGTATTTTAAGAGGAGAAAGGGGGGTGATGTCATCAACTAGTTAGAAAACCCCTGATCTAATTTGCATGAGAAAGATGCAAGACTCTTTGTATTCTTATACAAGAGATGATAAGAGAGCCATACATTTATCTTACAGAGCACTTCTTATCCTCAGAACTTTGTAAAGTTTTACTCTCCCATTGTTTGTCACAAAATCCCCTAAGCTACAGATATGCCTTTCTTTGTCCCAGAAAATTCCTTTGAAGCTTGAATTGAGCTAAAACACTAGAATTGCAGTTTTCTCCTCACTTAAAAAATGTCCATCACATGGTTTCCCAGCCCTGCAAAGAAAAGTACCGTGTATTGCTGCACAGGTAACGCCAAGTCTTGCTACACAGAGAACTGGTTGGAAACGTTCCTGTACTTTGTATTTCTAACCAAAGCACATGGACTAACCAATCCATTTTAACTCCTCCAGGGACTTGGAATATGGTCCTTTAGTTCCAAGAGGGAGCAGGACCAGACCATTACAGCATCTCCCCTGATTTCTTGCTGCTCCCAAAGCATCTGGTTCTCTGTGGTAATAGTCTTTTGCTGTTCATTAACATGGTTAATCCTCTAGAGTAAGCTGTAGTAATTTATGCTGGATGTTTGGGTTTCACGTGGTACTAATGGTATCTAATGAACTGTGGCTTCAGAAACATCTGTTCTATACAATAGTTAATTTTTTTCTTCCTTTTTTTTTTTTTTTTTTTTTAAGCCCAGTGATTAGATTCACAAAAATAGTTAGGAAGTCTTTAGGCTGCAAAGATTAGAACTCAAACCTTCAGTACTGAAATAGGCCAAATTTAATTCTACTCATGCTACCTTAATTTAGCTCCCACTTGTTTATGAATTGCTTGACATTGATGCATGTTATTACTCCCTGCCTTTTCACTTGCCAAATGAAAAAGGGACTGAAAGAAGGTTGAATGGGACACCTGTAAGACTGCAATGTCCTCATTTAAGCATATGACTAGAATCTACAGAACATCTCTTTTTTTAATGTGGTCAATATTTATGTGATACAACTGAGCAATCTGATTAAAAAATCTATGCAAGTATTAA
Source organism: Lonchura striata (assembly GCF_050655825.1). Lineage (NCBI taxonomy): Eukaryota > Metazoa > Chordata > Aves > Passeriformes > Estrildidae > Lonchura > Lonchura striata. The sequence goes on from NC_140704.1 coordinate 30,379,003, forward strand.
TTTACAAGTAAGAAAACTGCAAAAGTTGAAACTAAATTATTAATATTAATGAAGACAATTCTCCAGAATAACATGTAAGAAATGAGGTATGCTAAAAATAATCAGTAATATACTGTTTGTACTTTGAAAGGAAAATAAAAATTTAAAAAATAGAAAAAAAGACAAAAGTATTACTTAATTATAATGTTGCAGAGTAAATAGTGCAGTAGAAATCCTAGCTCTTTCCAATTTGAGGTCTTAATTTCTTAGTCTTAATGTTGCAGTAATGTGGTTCCCAGATTTAATTTCCTTATATTTATTTGTTTTTAACAACTCAGAGGGAAAATAAGAGAAACACATTGTGAAAATGCTATAATGAGATCACAGTGCTACTAACATGCTTTACATTTTCTATAAAGTGGCTAACTGCATTTAGAGTCACCTCAGCAGCACTAAATCATTTCAGCAGTTTACCCTCACCACCAGCGTCATTAAATTTCTCCAAGTTTAGGAAATGCATTTAAAAAACAGAAAAAATCCCCTCATGTTCCTGTATGAAAATGTCACTTTATAACATCCATAGCTTTAAAAATAAAAACCAGATTTTCTTCAGGCATGAACCCTTTATCCTTCCCCTGTGGGACTCTTAAGGAGCTCTTTAAATTCACGTGATTGTGCAGTTAAAGTCTGGGCTGACTCAGCAAAGTGTTTAACTATGTGCTTAAATTCTATTGCAATCAATAGAATTTGAGCATGTGCTTAAATATCATGTTGAAAAGGGATGGATCTACACATGTGTTTTAAACCTAAGCATGTACCAAAGTAGGCTTATACTATGTCAAAGCAAGTAGGAAGAATTCAGGTTGTAAAACCCTTACATTTGTGGTGACTGATTTCATAAGTAAAATATTTGTATATAGTTTTTATGTATTGTCTAAAATGTAAAAAGCATAATGCTGTAGTTATTATGGTCTGTGAATTAGTGAACATAAGACAGTTTATGTCAGTTTATGTCTGTCAGTTTAAAATACGTACCTCAGAACTAAGAACAGTTGCAGCTAAATATCAAAATGTACATTTTCTGCTCTTGAGTAGTTTGCTTTTAGTTACTGAAGTATTTTAAGTCATTTAGAGCTGTGAACATTATCTTTTAAAATGCAGCTACATATATAAGAGGTTATAAACACATACGGGTACCTAATACCAGATCCCACACTCCACAGTTTTCCATGTTCTGACCTGTTTTTAACTTATTCCTCCCGTGTTTCCCTGTAATATGAAACTTGATTATTTTGAGGCGCTGAATCACCAAACAGCGTCATGTTCTGTTTGGCTGAAGGGCATGAAGCAATTCCACTTTTTCTATTTACTCCTGTCTATAAAAAGCTTTTTCTGCATTAGAGGAGATTTCTGTTTCTGCCAGTGATGCCTCTTTCACTGTGTTAAACTTCCCTGTACTGTGGAAAGGCCACATATTTCCCACAAAACAATAGAGTATTTTTATTTTCCAGAGAAAATGTTTATGATACTAAATTGCCAGCATTTAATGATGCAGTGGTATGTGTTGTGCTCACCTGCAATCTTGCACTGCAGCACCCTACCTGTCCCTGCTCATGCCCCTTTGCCGAGCTGGGTGCAATGCCAGCTGCAGGGCTTCCCTGCTTCCTCAGTAGGGAAGAGAGATGCCAAGGAGAGCAGGATAGCAAGAAGTGATAGCTACAAACTTGAGGATTCTGTATGGAAAACCCTGGCTGCTGCCTGCTGTTAGAGTCTCTCCCTGTCCAGGGGGCAGGTCTTAACTCTCAGCAGGACCAGGTGATTTGGCACGTGAAAGATGAAAGGGTTTGGAATGATGGGAAGGCTTGAGCCACAGACTTCCTAGGTGCCATCAAGTAGCCAAACATAGCAGGAGTGTCACAATAATTTGTTATTCGGAATCTTTTCTTCAGTAACACAATTGTAAGTATATTAAAAAATATGCTGCCCTTAGCTATGATCTGTCATGTAAGCATACAGAAGATTCTTCACCAAAAGGCAGAAGAGAGCCCCAGATACTGGGCAAATTTTTTTGTCTTCAGGAGCAAAATATTATATTGATGGTTGAGAATTCTATAGATTTCTAGAAAGCTCCAATACGGCTTCTGTGTTGGCTTCTTGATTATGGTGAGGAATCACATCCCAGGGGCCCCTGTTGCTCCTGTAGAGCAGGAACATGGGAGCAGACTTATAATTTTGGTAGGAGAGTAGTACAGTAGTCAAGCTGCTGTACCATATAGATAGCAACAGGCTTTGGTCACTTGTATAAGAAGTGCTGTGAGGCAGGGTAGGACTCTGAGAAGTAAAGTACCGTCTGTAACACTGAAATGAAACTAATCTGTGTGTTGGTATATTAATGATCAAATGAGATGCAACTTTTGAAATACCAGTATGAAAAATGGGCTTCACATGTGTGAAACTTGTCAAACCACAGAGGAGCACGGTGCTGTTGTCTGATACGCTGTCAAATGCTGCTCTTCTGAAACCACATCATCTTGGAGAACTGAAAAAGACGCTGTGTAAATTGCCTAATGCTTCTAAAAATAAGCGTGAACTACTCAGCCTCTCTCCAAATTTTAGCAAGCCAACCGAATAGCGCATAGTCGGTAAGCATATCTAACATGCTGTGCCACAACCGGTGACTTACTATAAGAATTATATGAAGCATGCTAAATACGGAAAGGCTGCTTATAGCTGCACGCACAAAGCCCGGTCCGCGCTGCCATCTGCCCCTCCTCTGCTCGCCCCGGGCCGATGAGCTGCGGCAATCGCCTCTCCGGCGGCGGCTGCGGTCCTGCCGGGAGCTGGCGGCCGCCCGGCTCCCTCCCTGCCAAAGCCAACTGTGGCGTAGCCAGAGAAACGGGCAGCAAAAATAGCGCGGCAGGATGGCTGCGCGTGGGCGAGGCAGAAACCACATCGCCAGCAAAACCTCCCAGCGTTATTTTAGGACCGATACGGGCAGAGGCCGTGGCGTTTTGCTCTCTTTTCACTAAGCACTCCCCAGGGCAGGGTGAGGAGGGAGAGGGGCGCAAGTCTCGGGCGCGGACCGTCCCTGTCCCACTCCTGCCTTGCCTGCCTCCTCCCTGGCGTATCCCCAGGGACACGGGCTGGGCAGGGGGAAGGGGTTAATTGCGCCCGAGGCCGGGCGGCAGTTTGAAAGACGGGGACCGGACAGCTGTGTTTGCTGTGGTATTTTTAAACGCATTAATGCAGGCTCCAATCACCCGGCCATGCTTGACCTATTTTTGGCTCAGGCCGGCCATTGTTCTATTTCTGCCGCCGCTGGGCCAGGAGGGTGTCAATTCAAATGCAAATGAGTTATCGCTGTCGCTCCCGCCAACTTCGCCCAGCCGCCTGGCAGAGGGACAGCCGGCCGGGAGCGAGAGGGGCGCGGGCACGGCAGCGCGGGGCTAGGCTGGGGTCACCTCGGTTAAACCTCCCGCGGCTCCCGCTCCCTGGAAAGGTGGCTTCTTCGGTTTGGTGGTTTGTTAGAGGCAGTTCCCCCCACCCCTGCCCTGCCAGGAAGCCCAAAGCGCAGAGATATTTCTTCATTTCTTCTTCCACCTGCCGCTGGCTGCCCGAACGCAACTGCTCAAACTCGGCAGCGCTCAGCCCCCCGCACGCTCACGGCTCCCTTCCTGCGGGCGGGGGCTGCCGACGGTGGATTTGGGCTTTTCCTCTCCTCATAGATACTTGTGCAAATGCTTAAACACTGCTAATTGCCGAAGCATATTATCTTACAACCCTCGCTGAAGGAGGTAGGACCGCAGAGGGTCGTGCCCGACGCCCATGTGCAAGTGCAGTGATGAATCTCTTGTGTAGCTGAAGTGCAGACCAGTTGGAATATGCTGCAGACAATTTACGAGAGTGAATCGTGTTTTTCCTCAGATGGGGTTTCTGGACGTGAACAGCTCTTGGCTCAGCAAAGAATGCACAGTATGATCAGCTCAGGTAAGAGACAGCTCCGTGCCTTAGACTTGAGTGGCTGACCGGGAACGTACAGCCTAGCATGACAAGAAAACACCTTTCCTTTTAAGAAGTGACTTTATTTTTTGTGGGCTTTGCCTAAGTTCTTGTTATATAATTCTGGTAGTATTTTTGATTGCAGTTGCTGCTTTTGCAAGGAATTTGTCTCCTTTGGTCTGCTGCTTTCTAGACGCAGCAAAATACTCACAGCTGAAGTCGAGTTTGGGTTTCCTTGTTTGTTTTGTTGCGTGGTTGCAAAATAGGGCTCATGGTACAGGCTTGTTCACAGGAAGAGCCTTCCTCAGACAGACCTTGTCAGGAGGCTGCATTTAGAGCCCCTTATAAGAAATTCTAGTCATATGTCTATTGTAAACAGGATTTGCTCTTTCTGTGAGTTTCCTTTTCTCTAGTTTGCATATGAAGGGAGTTTTATACCAATATATTTCTGTTTTCATTACAGTGCTACTGCAAAATGTCTTTAGACTGCATGGTTTATTTTGTTCCTTTAAAAATATTTGTGAACCTGGCCATGCTAGTTACATGTAACAACTCACTGAGATGTAAATTGGATGTGTTATTTCATGAAGGTATTTCAAAGCTGCTCAGAAAGAACACTGTATGTTTCCTCATGTATTTCCAGCTACCCCTGTGTTTTCTAGTTTCTTTCCTAGCTCTGTTTGAGACCTGCTACTGAGGATAAATTAATTTGGAAGAATTGTTGCCATTTAATTTAGATGGGCTAAAAATGTCAACATCTCATGTAGTCCACTCTTGCCTATTCTCTCCTAAAGTTAATTCCAATACAGTTTTCATTGGGATTAAACTCTTGTATATTAAGGCACAGTGTTTTCCAGTTTGTATCTATTTAACCCTACATTACTTTGTTTTTCAGAAAGTGTTAGTTTTATAGGAGATCCATATGTGGAAGACAGGATGAATCGGTTGCATGTATTTTAATCTTAGTTTGTGTTTTCTTTTTCTTTTTCTTCTTTTTCTTTTTCTTTTTCTTTTTCTTTTTCTTTTTCTTTTTCTTTTTCTTTTTCTTTTTCTTTTTCTTTTTCTTTTTCTTTTTCTTTTTCTTTCCCAGAACTGGAATGACCTTAATTGTTAAAGATAATTATGTATGTAGATCATACCTCTATTCACATATTACCTGTTTCAGTACACCTGTTGAGCCTATGTCTGTTTGTTTTTTAAAAACTGTTTATTTTCCCACTTTATAGAAAAAGAGCTAAAAGTTTTACTTCTGCTCCTTTCTTACATACAATTTTAGGTTGTTGATCACCAATTTCAGCTCTTTTGTCAGGGACACAAATCAGGTGAAGGCGCATTCATAATTATGAACAACAAAGCTCTAGCAAAGACTGTGGGTAAGAGCAAAAGTTTTCCTGGAAGTATTACAGTTCTTCTGCAAAGCCATTTACAGTGTCAACCTCTTGTTCAAGAAATGTTGCTTTGCTTTATTGCATTTCTTCAGTTTTCCTGAGCAGCTCAACAGGTGTCCAGTGCTTTTAAATTGGTTCAAGATAAAGCTGATTGTGTCTTCTCCCTCTTTTTGGCCTTTGTTGCTGTTGGAGTTTTCTAGTACTATGTCAAGTTGAAATTAATGGTTCACAAGTGAAAATTTAGGGGATTTATCTCACTACGCTACCCTCTAACTGCAAACTAATATAATAGTAATTTTTAAATTTGAAACTCAAGACAAAGAGATGATTTTCTGTAATTTTATAGCTTGTCTACATTGGAAAAAAGAATATAATGTAACTGTTGATTTGTATCTGATAGTACATTCAGTAAGTCCATACAACATACACCATTTCTCCTGCAGTGCCGAGTAGAGGTGGGATTTAGACTAAAAACATTCCCTACAAAAGCTTATTCAATAACATTATCCAGATAAAAGGTGTTTAAGTATATATATATGTGTATATATATATGTGTGTATATATATATATATATATATGTATGTATGTATGTATGTATATTCTGTGGAACATAAAATATTCCTCTGTGTTTCAGTTGGCCTTTCAAATATGCAACTAGACTACAAGTAGTTGACATTATACATAGTCTGCAGTTTCAGTTCATGTCACATGAAACCTCAAAGCCTGGTGCTGCTGTTGCTTACCTTCATCTCCCACAAGTTCAGCATCTTGCAGGATCAGTTCTGATAACTTTTCATTGTTTCCATTTATGATGCATATAGGGAAGAAATAGCTAGGGTATGACAGTATGCACTAGCATTTGGAGAAGCCGGAAAAAGTAATTTGAATTTTCTTTTTCACAATGCTCTTCCTTTAGTTATCTTCGCTTAAATGTCTGTGACTTATATTCTGGTTAAAAAGTTGTGTGTAGTTAAGAAAATAGCAGATCCCTAAATGTTTGTGCCTTGCACCCTTGATGTACTTGCTCCAAAGACTTAAAGAATAACTTAAAACAGCCAACAACAGTCAGATTTTTAGGTTTCCTGGTATCCAAATACATTGCACATATATTATGCAAGTGATTTTAAACTGAGCTGGAGAGATCCCCAAGAAGACAGGTTCACTGGTCAATGGATTGCATTTGCAAAGCAAAATGTCTAAAAAATTTCTGACAAGAGCAGGCATAGGAAATACTTCTGTCATGAGAATAATTTCTCCTGGTATTCCCCCAATTACTGCCTTGCCTGTCTGTCTCCATCCTTGCTTGTAAGTCATACTATGAATGAGATGATCTGGATAGGTACCAATCAAAAGTCTAATTATGAATGGAGCAATCTAGATCGGCGCTGACTCAAGAAGCTGTGTAATTTGCAGACACCTACACCTTACTGCAGAGAGCAGTTTCAGCTGTCTTGAGAAGACTCAACTAAATTCTCCCATATGGTACTGTTGCTCTAAAATGCAGCAGCAAGTGCTGTGCATCTTTATTTAAGAAAATGATGTTGATGTATTCTTATTTGATACCATAGTTATTTTAACTTCACATTTACAAAATAAATCTGGGGTCTAAAGCCTCTTATTTAGCTAGAATAACTATTTATCTATTCTGTCCCTTTTACTTTACACAAAAAACACTAAATTTCCATGTGTCTGCAGTGCTACAGTGGATCCTAACATTCAGCTGGCCTCTGATCATTCCCCAGTATAGGTAACAAACTTTAAGTCCTTGAAAAAAAGCATTTTGTGCAGCACAGTCCATGGGAAAAACACTCATTAAAATGTGATTAATAAGTAACCAGTGAAGGACTAAATTTCTCAAATAGATGCTCAAAGCTATATGTGAAGAAGAAGGAAGGACCTACCCAATCCAGGTGTCTGTAGATGTGGGACTTTAGGAGTTCAAGGGGATAGCAAGCTTAAAGCTTGGCTTGTCAATGAGTTGACAGGTGACCTGAGCAAGTTACACAATCTTACTTATGTCAGCTAATCCTTCTGTGAAACACAGTAAATGATACCTACCAGGATCACAAATCAATAGAGCAAAACTCTTCTAAAGGTAATGTAACAGTTCAGAATGATTAATTTGATTGTCTTCACCTACCTACAGGCTTGTAAAATACCTTCAATTTCACAGGTGTCGCAAGTGGATGTAGTGAATGTTTATTCTCTGCACCAGTCAGGAAATGTAAAGTGTGTCACTCAAACATAAATGACAGAATTACTGCTGCACATATCATGCTGTACGTGGGTTGACAGGAGCTCATGACGTATCTTCCCTCAGTAAACCCCAGTGTGCACAGTTTGTCCTGTATGTTGTCTCTATCATGTGTCTGCATGACCTTGTATATATGTGGTTTACTTTACTCATGGATTTATATTGCCTTCAGGGAAAGTTCTTTGGTATTTGCTCTCCCAATTTTTTTTTTAATTTTTTTTTTTTTTTTTTTTTTTTTTCTGAACAAAACCTTCACCTGCTCACCTTTTCCTGTGGAGAACCTGCAGAAAGCAAGTTCATATAAGTTTTGCTCTGATATTCATGAAAAACTTGACATAGTTGCATATCTCAGTCAGGTAACATAAACTTCATACAGATACCAAATGTTTCATTTATGGTATCTTAGGCAGCAACACTTTGGAGAGAGCAGAAAGAATGAGAATAGATGTGCTGTGCTCTGTTGTTCTTTTCAGAGTAATGAAAAAATTGAGTGTGGAAATTCAGTATAGGGAAGTTTTGGAGAACAAGCAGAGTGGCATTTTTGATGCCTTTTGTAAAGGTGAGGTAAAAGATAATCTGGTTCTTCATAGTAGTAGCAGAAGTATTTTAATTAGCTGTTAGGGAAGTGTAAGGCCTTAGTCATATACAGTTAATACAATGAGAAGAAACAGACAACATAGACCTGCAGGTCTTATGTGGTTATGTGATTTTGTGATTTTGAGTAGAGGCTCTGCCCTGCAATATATTCTGGAGAAAACTTTGGTTGTGAATTCAGTTAAACAAAATCATGGTAAAATGAAAGGAAACTGCTTTTTCTCTTTTATGTTCTGAGTTGATATTGAATGCAGATCAATGTTTCAAATTTCATGTGTCTAATGCTGTAACAACTCATGGTATAACATTGCCTTTTCTTTTTTTTTTTTTTTTTTTTTTTTAATTCCAGTCACAGCTTCTCATGCTGTATGGTTACCTGATGGTCTTGTTTTGTGTTAGGAGGTATATTTATAGGTTGTGAGAAAAGCCTGAAATTCAAAGTACAAGACTGACAAGACTAGCAAGTTAGAAAAGCTGGAAAGTAAATAAAAAACTATGCGAAACATTACTTCAAAACCTCTTTCAGTGCTTTTCAGAGGCCATAAACACTGCATTTAGTACAGATGTTCTCTAGTACTGATGCTAGGACACTACTCCCCTCTCTTCAGTGTATTGAACTAAATCTCTTTATTGGAAAACAGCTTTTTATTGCAGTCATTTATTGCTTTAGCTGTTTGGCTTTATAACATGTATTGGTTTGCACTGCACTCAAGCACACAGCTCCAGCCAGTCTTCCCTTCTATAAAACTATGTGCAGAATACATTTTGTTCATTAAGGTTGCTCTCGATATGTGGTGTGCTTGTAATACTTCTGCTGCCAGACCCACGTTTCTGTGCTGACTGCCCAGCCCCTCTCCTCTGCACTGTCTTTGCAGAGAAACCAAAGGCTGGGAAAAAGCAGAATAGCTAGATAGTCTGCAAAATAAACACATTCATTTCAGGTTTTGGTGGAGATGATGGGGAGATTTCAGATGTTGTTGCATTTTAACCTTTCCCAACTACTGCTGGGGAGTAGTTTTACATGTTGGGTACAATACAAAATACCATAAAGAAACTAGTTGGCAGATATTATTATTAAACACATAAAAATCTAAAATGCCCTGTTCTGTGGATCTCTTTAACAGGCTGACTCCTCTGGGTCAGTTATTCTTAGCCTAGTTATTTTCATCTTATGGCATTACAGGTCTAAGATTAGCCTGTTAGGCGTTATCATGCCATCTGAGTTACCTCCTAATATAACTGTACACCGGAATGATTATTTATAGACAGAGCATTCTGTCATTTTTGCTTTATTTCTGGTAGTTTAAATAAAGAAGAGCAACATTCAAGAAAAACCACAGATTCCTTCCTGCTGCCAAAACAACATGATAACTGCCTGCTGAGGGGCAGGGATATTGTTTAAAATGTGTGCTTGCAGCAGATGCAAACATCTTACCTCTCCTACAATAAGATATCACCAGGTACCACTGCTTCTGTCTGTTCTGGAGGAGGGAGAGGGGTGCCAGATTGATGCACCAAATGACAGAGCTAAGATGGGCTTGTGGCTGCTGAGGAGAGCAAGGATAACCAGGTGCTATTTTTAGAGGTCGGCTCTGTCAAGCTCTATGTTCAGTGTGAATATGTCACATATGCACAAAGCTCCTCCAAAATGGACCCATCTAGTTTTGTTACATAAAAGTGATGTCTGCTGTACAAGTAGCCTTCTATGTGATTTTCACAAGACATAACAGGAAGCCTCAGCAAATTGACAATATTTATTAAAGTGTTCTTCATGATTGCTACACAAACATTTCTTCTCAGTAGAAAAACTTTAAATCTGAAGCAGAGTTGTTGTTCAAGAACACAGTGAGGCTCATTCTCTCCTAGGGAAGTTCACTGGGATCTTTGTGTTTGTATATGTATAACTAGGAGGAAGCTTTTAGCTTTTAGTGGCAGTTTAGTAAAGAGCCACAAAAATAGGAAAGAAGCAGATCTTCAGCTGGGTGTCAGTACAGCCTCTGCCTGCTGTTATTGCTCAGGAAGCAGGCAGCTGACAAAAAAGGGAAATATTAATGGATTATAATTATCTAATGAATTCCACCTCTTTTAGCTTTTTGCTCTAAATAAATGGTATGTTTCTGTCTTTGTGCAGATTTTGTATGTAATCAGGGGGCACCTGATTTGTTCTACTTTAAAATGTTACTGGTGTAAACAGGCTTGTAAAATCAGTGGCAGCCTCTGCATGGCTGAACCAGTGCTGGTTTAACTCCTATTATATAATAGGCAGCTCTTTCAGCTCTTTTTTTTTTTTTTTTCTTTTCTTTTTTTTTTTTTCTTTTTTTTTTCTTTTTTTTTTTTTGTCAGCCAGGCAGTTCTCTGCATGACTGTAAAGGTACTTTGGCATTTAGTAAAATCTGAACATAGCCAACACATCTGTTTTATTTGTTTGATGTCTCATGGTTGTAAACTCCTTCCAGTTTGTGGAGTATACAAACATGATGAGCTCCAAGAATTCATGCCTTTTGCAGATAAATGTGCTAGAAATGCAGGTTGCTTTATTCTGATGTTAATATGTTCTTTCTAGTGATAAGACTGAATATCATCAAAGAGAGACAAGAGAAGTAACAGAATTAATTCTTTGAAAATACCAAATATATAAATCATGTTTTTACAGTCAAAGACTATTGTTCCTCTTTCATGATCCCTGTGGTTGAAGGTATGCATGCCACAGGGAGGAACCACAGTTATTCAATTTCAGTGGAGTCTGGAATGGAATCATGAGCAGGCTTAATGTTAATTTAATATTTTCCCCCAATTGTTCTGTTCTTAATCCAAGTTTCCTTTTTCTTTCTTGGTGCCCAAGGCCACCTCCTTGTTGGTGTTGTGCAGTAACAATATGAAAGAAAGCAGGGAAAACAGACTGTTAGTGTAGTGCTTAATCTTACCTAGAGACTCTTCGGAGTTTTGTATTAATTTAGTAAAATGTTAGTGTTGGCCTTTTTATTTACCTGTTCATAACTCCATTTTCTCAGAGACAGTAAGTTCTTGCTTCCCTACATCTACTGGCTTGATCTCTAGATAAATATCTTGGTTGAAAATGTGTACTTATCCTAAGCCTCTTGAAGTCTTTTTTTTTTTACAGACACAAAAATGAAAAACTCCTGGACTCTTCAAGTTTTTTATATTCTAATTTGAATTTGACCTTGAAGTTTTGGAGTGCTTAAAAGAATATATGTATTGCAATATCACAAAGAATCATAAAGTAAAATAGCTAGATTTTTTGAGACGTTATGCTAACATAAATAGTGATGGAATTAGTATGAGGCACAGAATGGTGTTAGAAATAGCAAAAGGAAAATAATCAGTATTCGTATTTTTACTGTCTTTATATTAGCATATATTTATTCCATGTAGGCACATAATGTTAAAGGACTATATAGAAATTTCTAGGATGTTTCAGAAGGCTTATCCTAAAAATACTTGCACAGCAGCTGCTGAAATCTAGTGGGACCTAAATTCAGGAGAGCATTTTACCTTGGTCTAGTAGCACTCCAGCCTGTGTCATGCATATGCTCAAACTGCTCCAAGCTCCAAAAAGACATCCTCTCGTTCCCATGCACACTTCTGAAAGTTTGCATCCATTTATTTGCTGTCACTATTTTTTCTTAAGGATTTAATTCAGAAGAGGAAGAAAGCTTTATTCTGTCATTTGTTTTAAGTATTGCCAGTAGTTATCACAGTAATAATTCCATAGGATATAGTAAGTTTTAGTTAGGTTTTCTCAAGGAGTGTGAAAGAAGGACTGGCAGAAGAGAAAGATTTGAAGAACTTAGGAGAGAATTTTATAAATGGAGTAGTAGGGCATAAATGAGCTATACAAGCACTTCCTATGTTAAAATGCTGTTGTGAGGGAGGGTGGGAAAGGCTCTGAAGATGTAAGAGAACTATGTGGGAGGTGGAAACCAGGAGATTATGATGCACAGTTCTAACTGTCCATGAACACAGGAAAAATATAGTTGAAAACAGTTAAGAAAGAAATCAACTGAGATGAGAGAAGTTTCTGTCAAAGAAATCTCTAATGCCATCATGAAGAATACATGGGAAAGTATGAATATTTTAGAATCAACAACCCAGGTTGTTTTTAAAAACAACCCAGGGCTGTGTTACTCCTGTAATGATACATAAGCTAGTATTCAGGGATTTTTCTTGCCATTGTAGACATTCTTTTTCTGTTTTCTTGGTCTGAGAATGAGGTTTGTGAGAGGGAGCAGTATAGGACACAGATTTTGTTTATGCACATACTGCAAATTCTGCTGCATCTCACCATCCTTAACTCCTTTCCTCCAAATGCAGCTCAGCTTTCCTGGAGAACCTGCAGAACAATCTCAGCAGAGCTTTGCCATAAATTTCCATCCCTGTGTCAGCTGCACCACTGCTGTCTTGCCTTTTCTTCTTGACCTAGTAGGCAATTTTCTGAGCTCTGTGCTGATTATTTTCTGGTTTGTTTGGTTTTTTTCTTCTTGTGCCAGTGTATACAGGGTGATAATGGGGCATCTGGAGAACTAACTAAGAAGGGAAATTACAAATGCCAAAATCAAAAGGACATAGGCAAAGAAATAAAGAAGTGCTAATGTAGCTGAATTAAGTAATGGTGATGCTATGAGTGATTAAGGATACTAAAACTGGCACAGCTATTTTGTTTAGAAATTATATGGTTAGGAATGGGCATATTTAGGAAACAATTACCCTTGGGCTAAACATTTGAAACCTCATCTAAGAAAGAATGCCTCTCTCTGGTTACTGGTCATCCATATCTACTTGTCACTGGTATGCATTTACAAAGATATATATATATATGTATGTACATATATATATATATGTATGTACATATATATATATATATATATATATATATATATATATATATATATATATATATATATAGCCTTATCACCAGTCTTACTCTGCCTCTCCTCACTGAGGACACTCAGGTGAATGAGTGTCTGAGGCAAAGTGGTTTTCCTTCTGCAGGCCTAGTAGCCCAGCAGAGGCAGATGCACATTCCATAAACCTCCTCATCTGTCTGCACTTCTTCATCTGCACGTACCCAAAGGTGTGCAGCAGCACGTGTTTGTCCCCAAGAAACTCATTCTTAAGGACCTGTCTTTCTTATTTCTTCTAGGGCATAATACTTCAGGTCTGTTCTGGTAGTGATTAGGAGATCTAGGCATATGGCTGGTTTTAAAACATTAGCAGCCAAATAGTCTTTAGTGTTGTTCTGCAGACTCAGAAAGACACGAGTGAGTGTAGAAATATCAATTATTCCTTTCTTCTGGGCCCTCATTCTTCTGCTGGACAGTCACATCACTTGGACCAACAGTGGTATTCACGTGTCCATTGGGGCTGGTGGAATGAAGAGCTGATCTTGGTTAAAAACATGACCCCCAGACCCCCGTGCCACTGCAGTGGGTGCCGCAGTGCAGGGAAGGAGGGCATCATCCTTGGGGTCAGGGGGGCCACGAGTGGGGAAGAGAGGCACAACCATTCCTCTCAGCTTCAGCTATGGCATACGGTGGCCCCTGGAAAATCATCTGGAGATTTCACCTTGCTTCTCTCAGCATTTTGCAGGACAGAGCCTAAAATTTCACACTTAATTAGCACATTGTTACACTCCAGCGAACTACATAGCACTTTATCATTAAGTATAATTTCTGCTAAATTTGTCCTGTGAAGTTGTCAATAACTTAACTTTCATCATCCATGGGGCACGCATTATCTGTTAATGTGAAAGGAAAAAATCCTAAAAATGTACATTGTTTTGCATTAAATATGATAACTATGATATCTATCTTTACCTTAGCAACCTGCACCAAAACTGAATGTACAGGAACCAGTAGCTGTCTTTGTCTCAAAGCTGTATCAGTACTAGTGCAGTGTCTGGTCCAGGAAGACCTTCATGGCTCTTGGACTCAATTTCTGGTCCATTCTTTATTTGTTGAGAAAATGGTTTACCAAACATTCTCTTACTGTAGTCCCTCCTATCCTCTAGTTTTGTAACCTAAGTGTGCTTTGGTATGTTCTTAGACTTCCTAGACAACTGGAAATCAGTAGAATTCAAGTTATGGGAGAAAAAAATTTCCTTTGTCTGATGCTGTTTCCTGGTCACTACTCAGGTACTGTTATCAAATACTTCCCAATGTAAACCAAAACCATAAAATAACTAACTGACATGCTGACATGTTGGCAAACACAGATCAAAAGGACCATATAATTTTCCCAGTTGTTGCTATAAATTTCTTACTGAGTGCAGTTTCAAGCTGAAGGCACAGTTTTAGTCTGGTGGCTGGCACTAGGCTATACAGACATATTTTTTTGGATCAAAACCCTTCAGAACGACTGTGCTCTCACAGTAACAGCCAAAGTAGAAGATGCCAGATCTGAAAGGAGAGAAATTTTTCACTGCTATTGCTTTGCTGTGAAAGTCTGTTCATCTGAACTGGTGACAGCCACAAACTGTGCCCTAGTGACAATCGCATAGGAAATAACATGTTGTGTCCAGCTCTCAGGAGGTGGTGTTTGACTAATTGTCCAAACCCTCAGTAGAGAGAAGAAAACTCATCTTTCTCCTCAGATAAGCACAGTCAGATGCTTAAACTTCATGATTCAGAATGCAGTTATAAAGTCTACCTGAAAGACAATAGTTACTTTCTGCAGGAGAGGAAGTCTGTATATATTAATCTTACATTTCTGCACTAAATCTACTTTGTTTTTATGTAACCTTTACTTGCACTCCCCAGAAGGCCTGTAGTTATGCAAATAATTCTCATTTATAATATGGTTTTCCTCTTCCATTATAGATGGATGGATGTTGAGGTGGATATAAATAGTATGTGTTCCATGAAAAAAATGCATAGTCGTGCAAATGAAAATCAGACTCTTTCTACTTATGGTAGTCTTCCCAAGCTCTTAATCATCTTAAATCCAATTAGTATTTTCCTGTTTCTTGTATGACTCCCTTTGAGAGGGGGATAACAGAACTGGAATAATCCCGATGACAAAGCCTCATTGATGAGTATGAAAATTTACTTTTATCCTGCTTTCAGCACTTTTCAGTTTTGGATCTTGCTGTACATTGACCACATGTTGTCACTGAGCTGTCTGCAATGACAACCATCTGTTTTTAAGGTTATATTAAGGTTAATGAAGTACAGTTAGGTATATTCTGCTCATTCCTCACAGTAGAAATTACTGTGCACGTGCAAAAAATGAGTGAACTCTTGTATTTTGTTTCCATATCACAAAGCTTTATTAGGACCTCTGGCATTCCTCAGAGCCTTCCATGAAATATCCTGAAGAGATTTGTTTCATCTGTGGTTTTAACCCAATCAATCTTTTTTCCATTATTCTTCTTTTCAGACTACTATTAAAATAGCAATTACTGTTGCCTCACTGCACTATAACCTTTTCAAAATTCAAAAATAATGTTTATTTCCCTTCTGCTTTTTATCTTTAAAACAGTTTGTGATCAGCTATGCAGTTCTTGTAACTTCACATAAAGTTACAGAACAGGACACAAATTCCAGTGAGACACCTTGTGAAGGCTGTTTTGCAAGTCCAGAGAAGTCTGTGGACCAGATCCTTAAATGGTACCAAGTGTCGCAGCCCCAGTAAAATCCCAGCCCTTTTTCAGTCACCATCTTGTTAACCCTTTGAAAGAATTTTTTATGCTTTTGTATTTCAAAGTATGCATGCAATTAGAATTCAAAGCTCATAACTGCATCTTAAAAAATCAGTTTGCATCAAACTTGATTTGTTCCCTAAATGTCTATAGCATTAAAACAAATCAAGTTTAAACAAAAATTGGCTCAGTTGTGGCTGCTAATGGGGGATACAGTTTCTTAAAGAACATATGAGCAAAGAATATCTTTCCTTTTTTTTTCTTTTAAAATTACATACATGGCTCTCATTTGGCTAGAATAATTTTTGCTAAGAAAAAACATTAGAAATTTTACATTCAAAATAACTAATTTAAAAAGTATTGGGAGATTACAGCAATTACAGTAGTTTATGCATTTCAATCTTCACTCGTGTGTTCACAATTATAGCAGTATAAACAGATCATATTGAAAATGAACTACTTATTTTTTTGTTGCTGTTTCACCACTCATTTGCAATCCTGCCTGTAGCTGTGGTCCGAAGAGTTTAAAATGAAAAGAAAATATAAAGATTACAAATCTGATATAAATACTAGAGGATAAAACATATGAAAAGGGATTAAGGGAGCTATATTTATAGCCTATAACAGAGAGCTCAAGGGACGTGGGCACTGGCTATAAATAACTTCAAGGTAATAATATAAATGAAGGAAGGGAATTATTTGTTCTCAAAAGATGGTATAGCATGGAATAGTAGCCTGAAGCAAAGAAAAGAATAGTTTAGATGTTAGAACTTTTTTGTCTCAGTAAGAGCTATGGAGAGCAGAAACATAAATAACTAAGGTAGGAGGCTGAACCAGAAGCACCAACTGCAGCTATTTGGCTACAGATTAAAATTACTCCTAGAGAAGTTGTGTTACAAAATTCACAGGGTTAGACTTAGTGATGCAAGTGGTTTTTTCTATTTTCTTACCTGTTACATTTTATAATGCCCACATTTCATGGTATGTGTTAAATTTCTCATGAACATTCCTTCCAAGATTATTGCGCATCTCTAGCCAGATTAAGGGTAAAAAATATTATTATTAAATTATAACCTAATTTATTAGTTGAATTTAAAGTAGTATTGTTTTCATCAAAGTAGTGGAGTTTCCTGTTGTAATTTGTTCTGGACTGAAGGAAGAAGTTCCTCTGTTCTCAGCAGTGCCTAGATGAGATGGTGGCTGTTGAGCACTGTAACCTCAAGTTGCTGTGTGAATTGTACATGATGGTGTCAGAACACGGGGCATTTCCTGGGTACTGCTGACTTCAGTAGCATGCAATGGCTTATGTAGGTTGGGTGCTGGCATGGTCCAAAGTGAACTCTTGATACAGCCAGGAGACATAGCACAAGCCCCAGCATAAATTGGAGTGTTGTAACTATCCCATTGCCTACAGCTGTAGATCTCTCAAAACAATAGGGTTCTAGTCCAGGTCATCACTTGGACGTGTTTTTCTTGGTTCCTCCTTTCTTATAATGTGTCTGAGGGGCTTCTTGGAGCTGGACATTTTATTTTTTGATTTAAAAATTTTGCATGAGATTGTTTCAGTGTAACCCAGGTAAAAGAAGTCATATCACACCTATCATCAAGAACAATGCAGGAGACTTGAAAGACTCCAGTTCTTTCAAGGTGGTGTCAAATATGCTTGAGAGTATGTAAGTGAGTAAAAGAGGGAGAAATCAATTTAGTAAAAGAGACAAACAGCACAGGTATATTTGGACCTCTACAAATTACTTTCTTGGTCTAACTTACTGTGGCTTTTTCAGTGCTCAATAGTCTTTTGTATGTCATGAGAACAATACAAAAACCTGAAGCGTTGCACTGTTAAATTAATACGGCAGCTGTTTTTATCTCTGCTTGTCTAGCATGTAATCCACTGGGCAATAACAGTTTTGAGGGACTTACAGTTTTAGTTATTATGTGCAATAACCATACAAAATATTGTCTGAGTTAATATTGATCAAGTAACATAGACCTGTTTGGCATACATACATAAGTGTCTGTATTTTTGCAAGAAGGGGAGTATAATGTCTACTCATTCCTGCCCAGTATTTCATACTCAATAGCCTTATACTCCTGCATCATTAGCACTACTAGACATTCCCACTGCTGTTAAATCAGGCAGTCTCCTCTTGAATTATAGGCTTTTAGGCACACCTGAGCCTGAGGTTTTTAATTAATATTGGACTGGGTTTAGTGTATAATAGCTCAGAACACGTGCCTTAAATTTCTCAGCCATTTAGTGAATATTTAGCTCTTTTCCCTGTCTTTCCTCTGTACCTCTTAGCTGTTAATTTTTGCAGCTTTGAATAATCTTAATAAGGTAATTATAATATTATTTCATGTGGATAATAGAGAAAATTAATATCCTCTATGATAGAGGACAGCATTTGATTTTAGACCTACCACCCCTTTTTGTCAACCCTTTTGTGCCACACTCCAAACCCATGTTGCCTCTTTGCTAGATGACAGCACTGGAAGAATAACTTCCCACCCAAAGGCCAGCCTTTGAAATCTGGTATGCCCCACATGCAAGGTGGCTCTGGAGGTATGGTGCTCTTCCTGGATTTGAGATATGATTTTAAGAGAACGCTGGTTGTAGCTCATGAAGCAGTGGTAATTTGATCTTTCACCTCTGCAGAGCAGGCACCATAACCTTCAGGAGCAATTTGCCTTGCTTCACTCCGTGGTCTTTAGATTGTATATGCCAGTGTCTGAATACTGACAATTTCCTGGGTACCAATAATTTCACTTAGATGAAACAAATGTACTTTGGGAAAGATCCAGCTTTTCTAAGAAATTAGATTTCTAGGAAACAAGAGATCTGTTTAATTTATGAAAACTTCAGTATAGAGTTGTGTATTTTCAGTCTGTATAAAATATTCGATTTCTTAATTTTTCTTTCTTCACATGGCTTGTCATGATCTTTTCTTCTGTAACCTTTGACTCTGTCTCTCTTCTTGGGGAGGTTGTAACTCATGTGCCATAAAAGGTGTTTCTCATGGTTTTCTCTTCAGGATGACCCATATAGTAGACAGCAGAGCTGCCTGATGTCTCTGCTTGGACTTCCTTGAATTGCATTGCTTTATTCTGTCAGAAAAACTCAATAGTGTTGGGACATGATGACAGCTACACAATGGTCCTTGTACAAACATTCTCCCATCATGAAGGAAATGAGGTGAAAGTGTTAATAATCTGTCTGACTTGGGATTCTTTGGCCTGAAGAATGTCTTATGTGTGTAGGATTTATGTTATTTATGAGGCCCCTGTGCATTAAAATAACTTTGAGGCCTGTTGAAAATTGGAGTGGACTAAATTAAATTAAGAAAATATTACTCTTAATTTCCCAAGATTATTAAGATGGCACTGGCATGCTTACTTTGATTTTTCAGATGAAAGAATAAAGAAAGCATTCTGCAGCCCATCAGATTTTCAATCATTCAATATGATCAAAAGTCTAGTTATTTCGTATTTCAGTATTTAATGTTTGTTATGTTTTGAATGCACTGTCCATAAATATTTTAATATATTTTTCTGCCAAGAGGCATCTGTCTTACACTATAAAAATCCTTCTCACTTTATTTCATCTTCTTGACTGACAGTATCCCTAGTTTCCTACTGACTTTTTCAAAGTTAAATAAAATTAAGTCAACTTTTTTCTTAATTTTGATTTCTATTGTCTTCTTCCCTTTGTTCTTTCTCCATTCATGCAAAGCTATGAATTTAATCACAAGACCTTTGGAAGGCTTGGATTCTACCTTAGCATGGTGAAACATATTTTTTGAGGGGAGAAGTCACCAAATGAGGAAAAAAAAAAGAATAGAAGATAACTTATAATTTGGGACAAAATTCTTTTCATTTTGTCTATGCAGATTGTGGCATTAATTCAAATTATTTGGATAATTTGTCAGAACATGTGAACAGCTCTCAATTATACTGGTAACAGTCACTTTCTCACAGTGTTCCTTAGGGCATTCTTGTTTGCTTTATAAAATGTATAGAAAAACTGTCTGTTTAGTAGATGGGTGTCAGCTCCTGTCCACTTGGTGTTTTGACTTTTATTTGACTAAATAGTGCAAAAATGTTGGTTACTTATTCACTGTGACATGAATAAATATCCACCTTGTCCAAAATCTAAACATTTGTTGCCGATCCAAAATTAAGGTTCTTAATTTATATCTGATGCCAGTTGGTAAAGTCTGGAATTAAATTGCCATTTTCTTTCAATTGCTTGTCTTTATATATGGAAAAATATTCAGAAAAAGTTACTCTCTGATTTGAAGTTTCATCTGCTTGTATGTGGGCCAAAATCAAATGTTACGCATCTGTGAAGGCTCACATACTTTTATGAACTTGAAAAGGGAAGCATGAAATTAAGTATTATTCTTACTTATTATAGAAAGAACAAAATCACATGCTGATGTTCTTCAGTCTTTCAGGAAATATTTTATCTTTAGAATGGAGGCCCCAGGGCTGCCGTGCACAGCTGAGCCTGAGGCCTCTGCAAAACTATATATTCTTCTGCATTTTTTTCTGGCACCTGTGCCTACACTGCCGTTGTTTTTGCGTGAGAAGTGAGAAAGTGATGCAGGCAGTAAGGCTTTGCTGAGCTCCCTCCTGCTGAAGCTGCTCGGCTATAAGTGAGCAGGGAAGTAAATGAAAGCCGTCGTCCCAGTTTCATTCCTGCAGCAGGATCACGCCACTGGCAGGAGCCCCAGGACACCCAGAGATCATTGTGGGGAGAGGGACAGACTTGATTCAATTTTATAAATCTGAAAATAAGTTCTTGATAAGTAAAGCTATTAATACAATATTGTGTTATGTCTGTTTAACACTGTAAGCTCAACAGGAAACTGCTTTGGGTTCTGATCCAAGAAGGCAGACACCTTATGTATAAAGCTCTGATGCATAGACACCTATACATTTTTTCACAAATACCTGTATTATACCTGGACTTCACCCCATAAATCTGTTATAAAGAAGACCTTTTGTTGACAGATTCTGGAAGTATCAGATCAAGAAAAAGTTTCTTATGATTAAAGATTTAGGTGAAATTAAAATACTATGTAATAATTTTTTAAAATTATTACTGTCTAAGAATGATTACAATGGCTATGAAAAACTATAAAGTCTTACACTTCAGCTGCTGCAATAAATATCACTAGATCTCTAACTTAGCATGTTGAAAAGTTTTGTATTCAAGACTTCAAATTAATAAAGGCTTTATTCAGTGGCATTGGTAACTTGTTTGGATGTTCATCATCATCTTAAACTTGATTGCAGCCTTTGAAAGTGTTTTATAAAGCTTATATTCCTTAAAGCAGAGGCAAATTTTTTGAGGAACTACTTTAGGCAGGAGAGGAAATGAAATTCTGGTTTCGTGCTTACAAGGAAATTAGTGAAATTATTTTGTGTTATGAAACAGGACTCTCAAGTTGTATGAGGCCTTAAACTGAGCAGACTAGTGGCCAATTACCTGGAACTGGATTACTCAAGCTTTTCAGCAGGCAAGGGAAAATGCATTTTAGGATAGTAAGGTGAAATGGTTATCAAGTCCCATAAATTATCTTTTGTTCTTAACCGTCTGTTAGTATGAAAGAACTAGTAACTCTTTCTTTCATTGCTGATAACTCTTTCATTCTTACTGTTCAGATATTTTTTCCTTGTCTATTCATGCCACATTTTATACCAGAATAGACCAGAATTCTTGTTGTAGTGGTGGTCAAAAATTATAAGGCTTACTTTTAAATCAGCCTATCTTTGGGATTTTCAGACTACTTTGTGCTACCAACATTTATACTTTTGTAGGAAATAGCAGTAAATATTTGTGAAGCTTCTGACAATGCTATTTAACTATCTGCTAAAATGTGTCTTTTTTTCCTCCTGACATTTTTGACTAAAACTTTTCAACCACCTTTGAGAAAGGAGCTAGACAAAAATAAATTATTCTGTCCTTGAAAAGTTCTAACTGCCTTATTCTAGAACATGAAACTCTGATGCTCTGGTGGTTTAGATCAGGAACTTGGCATGTGATACCTGTGGCTGAAAGACAAATTTTCATTTTCACTGTGCGAATCTATTTTTGTTGGCCAAATTTAAATTGCAGATCAGGTTTTACTTTGTGTCAAGGTCTTCTGCCTTCAATTAGCATGTTGTGTTCTTGTCTTTTTTATCGATCTTGGTTTTCAAGGCAGAGCACCCAAAAGCAGCCCTGGTGCAATTCTAGGTGCCTCAAGCAAAGGCAGGATCTTGTTGTATACCTCAGCTTGTCTTACAGACCCCTCCATGCATGGTAACAAGTAGACCTTGATGAAAGGCCAGCTGGAAACTGGAAGCATAAGGGAAAGAAGAGAAAAAATAGAAAACTGAATAGGGAGGAACTGATTGACCAAGGAGGCCCTGTCTGGTTGAGAGCCATGGGGAACATGGAATGGGTTGGGAAGGATGAGGCTGGATGGAAGGTGGGAAGGACAGGACCCAGGCGCAGCTTGGATGGAAGTGGCAAAGAATGAATAAAGGACCTGAGAAAGGACAAAGTGTAAGAAGTCAGTAGGATTAGGAGCTGTGTTATCCTGTCACATTTTCTTCTTACTGAACTTTCATCTATGGCCATAGTGGATGAAAGATGAAAATGTTTCCATAACTTCATGGTTTCATGCCTGGCTACAGGCATTATTAACTTCATGCTGCTTGTACCCTGCTCAGGATGCTAAGTTTATTAATTTCCTCCTGAGCCCACTTTATAGAACTTTTCTAAATATGAATATATTCACACAACACCTTCTGTGAAGCATAAGGGGTTGTTGTTGCTGTGTTATGGGTAGAAACTAAAACAAACATTTAAAATACCAGCATACTGAATATCTGTGAATTCATGGTGCCCTCATTAAAAAGATAAGGGCTTGAGGTTTCAGCATGCTTACTTTATATAGAACTGTTATTTAAGGCAGGGTTTGGGGGCTTAATTTTTTTAGTCTGACTAGAGTTTTAGTAAAGTATTTAATATAAAAAATATTTAATTCATTTTTTCATCTTTTAAAAAACAGAATATTTTTGTGAGGTAAAAGATTTTTTTATCTTCATGCGGAGTGAAGTGAGCTTCACTACAGACAAGGAATAATTACCTGAGCCCTCTGTCTGTCTTTGTGAAAGTGTTACATATGATTTCTCAGAGTTATAACATTTTCTTCCAAAATATCAGTCCTTTAGATTTTGCTAAAGCCTATTCAGCTAAAAATTATTGAGAGTGAGCAACTGATACAAAACAAGTTTGTGCTATAATATTTCTGAGAAATACTGTCAGTTCTTGTGAACTATCTTTAGTGGTACTTTGTTTCTAGTGGCTTTTCTCCAACATTCAAGCTGTTGGTATGCTGACTCACTGTTACAATTTCAGAAATATCCTGGATACAAATAGTATCACTCTGTATTCATTCACATGTTCTCCTTTGTTTTAGAATATCTTTGGGTAAGTTATTGAAATGTCTATGGATACTTTGCTTTTGAATCCCTAATTATCTGACAATAGAGTTAAAACACCTAAAAAGAATCTTCAAGCTTATGAAGCTTGCAAAATTGGGAACTTGGGATATGTCAGAACTAAGCTAGTTGTGCAGGTGGGTGAAATTCACGCACTTGATCTAGTGAGCTCCTAGAACTTAAAGAAAGGATAGACAGCATTAACCATGAAAAAAGATTGCCAAACACTGTACACTTTGATTACAATGTCCACAGGTTTATCCCACACCTGCTACCTCAGGATAACAAAAGCTCTCATTCCAGTGTTTTTGGAGTGACTACCACATTTCTGATTCATTCTGTGAGAACCCAGGAATTAGAAAATTCTAATCTCTCAGTGGCATTTCTCGGTAGCTTCCTAAGTTGCAACAAGAATGAAAAAAAACCAGCAGTTTAAGTATAATATCTATCAGTTATCAGCTGATAACAGCCTGTAATGAACAGGGTAGTGCTGAAGTGGAGTGAATGAGGAAGGGAGGAAAGGAGAAAGAAGCTATAATATTTCTCCTGTGAGACTTAGGTGAAAATTTTCAAACAGTCATGGAGAAATTATTTACTGTCAGCCTCTCCCCAGTTAATCAGCTCAGTTTTCAATGTCCTGACTGTGTTTGTAACCATGTTGCTCATAGTCGGGAGTACAGAGAAACAGTGGTTCACTACCTATGCAGTTTGGATATGTAGAAATTTTTTCTACTTTAGTAAATAAAATGGCAGCTGTCTGCATTACAAAGATGTAAATACTGTTTATATATCTTAGAATCCCTAATTAATGAAAGCTGGACCCTCAAAATCTTCCTCTGGTGCTCAGCAGTGATTTTTACAGTGAGACAGAACAGAGGAACTCTGAATGCTTCAGTGCTCCTCTAGAACACTCCAAGCTGGCACTTCTCTGTCCCCTCTCCCTGAACACTGTGGAGGGATCAGGCTTTCTTGCAGCCAAAACACTTAGTCTGACAAATATAAATGTTAAGGTGTTAAGGAGGGATAAGGATAAAGAGATTTCGCTTAGCTAGTTTTTGTTGGTTTGTTTGTCTTTTTTAAAAAAAACTTCTCTGTCTCCTTAGTTTTATGCAGAACGTCAAAGCTTTGGGCTTACACATGGCTTACCTGGAAGAATGTACTCCTTTGAATGGGTATGAGTGGAAACTCAATGGAATGTTCCTTATTAGTGATGCTCATGTCAGGGGTAACAAAATCCATTTGCTTTACAGCCACAGGTGTTCTGTTGCAGTCACTATTCAAAGCTTTCTGAATTAAATTGAACTGTGCAATGAAGTAACCAGATTAAATTCACCCCTCTACATTCTCTGATCACCTACCCAGATCATCATGTAATGAAATTAAGGCCTCTTATTAGCCAAGTATATAATTTGCTGTTGTGTGGAAGAGCCTTGGCTCACTCTTTCACTTGCTCATCCTGGAAACCTTTACATTGGCACAGAGATTTCTGTAATGGGAGAGACATAAGAGTGACAATTCTAGATAACAAGCATGGAATCAATATAACATATACTTCTACATCTAACTTAAACACACAAGCTCTTTCATAGCCCAAATTTTCTCCCTGATATTTGGACTACAAGGATGTCTCATAGCTTTACACAGGTCAGCCTCATTTATGGACAATGCTACTCTTTCAAAGTAAAGCAATCAGACTGACAAATCCTTTATATAAACTGTAATTGGAGTAATTCTTGACTTGGGGAATTCATTCACGTATTTATACCCCATGTGATTAGAATTAATTTTTTTAATTTCCTGATTTTTGTAATTTCAGAGGAATTATTTCAAAGGTCATCACCAATCTGAATTCATGATATAAACTACAGTCATGATGCCTTATGATAATTACACTTTCTGAGCTGCAGAGGAAAGATAAGAGACATGGAGAAGAGGAAGCTGCATTTTGTTCTTTCCCTCCCTTTCACATTCAGGTGACTTCCCACTGGGGCATAATCTAGTTATTAGTTACAAAATTCAGTAGTATGAAAGTATTTATTAATAGCAATTATGACAATATTAATAATCACAGTTATAATAGTAATAATGAATTTGGACAATAAACCACAGGTATGAAAGGTAGAAAGAGAGGCAGGATAATGTTTGGGTGGGTTCTAACTGGGAAGAGCAGTTGGAACTCATAAGCAATTCTGTTAGCATCAGCTCCTTTTTGTGTACGTCGTGGTACACAGTGCAGAATGGAATGTCAGTGTGAAACACAGTAAAGGTTAAGAGAGAGAACAAGGTGGGAGACAGGCTTCATTAGTGGGGAAAAATGAGAAAGTGAGAGTGGAAAGAAAGGAACATTGCAGAAAGTAGTGTGTACATGGATGTAACTGTATCACAGTATCAATATACTGCGAGCAACCTCAAGCCCTTTTTGAGGAGGATGAGAAGACATTAAAGAAAAGGAATTATTTTCTAGTGAGTTGCAAACATCGAACTGGCAAAAAAGAGTTAATTAAGTTATATTCTGGCAATAGGAAATCAAATGTGAGATGACATTTTAGCTGTGAGGCCCACTTCAGGCTGTTGAAAAGTAGTGGAGTACTAACAATGTTCTATTTTTTCCATAGCCTCAAGAAAACCTCATGGCTGCAGTGTCGCTGCTAATTTGCTTTTACATTTCATCACACATTAGTTTTAGAAAGTGTGTTGCAAGTCCTCCCAAAGCTTTTGTTAAAATTTCTTTACATTTTAAATTTATATTTTTTATATTTTAAGGGTGAAGGTTGTTTTCACCTTCTTTATACTGTTCGTGTAACAGCTTACAATCATTATTAACCGTCTTAGCAGAATTAAGAGTAAAGTCTATCTCCATAGAATTAATTCTGTAACTTACTGGAATTTTACTGAAACAAATACCACTAACAAAGCTGCGGAGCTAAATGGAAACATGTGCTCTGAGCTTGCTATTAGGTAACTTGAGGGCACATTGCTGCTGTTATGTTATCTCTTCTCTTCCATTTGGGTAAAGGATTGTTTTTCTTATTCATTTAAAAATAAATGAGAGAGAAAGACGTGGCCATACTGAGCCTGTATTGTTTCTACAAGGGTAGCTTATAAACAGATTATCAAAACAAACATTTGTGCCACACTTCATTCCACAAATAGAGAGCTGTCTGATAGTAGTCAGTGTGGTGTATCTCACAGAGAACTTGAATTTAATACTAGTGTTAGGCTTTATGTAAGAAGATAGCCTATAAAACTGGAGCCCTGCTTTGCTGTGTCGACATGTCTGGAGCTCAGAATAAAATTGAGTTTCCTGCTTTAGCTGTAGCTTGATCTTAAAATAACCTGCAGAAATTATAGTTCTGATTACAGGGAAAGTGAAGGACTTAGAATATTCTCCTAATAAAGTCACGGATGACACAAGTCTTAGTCATCTGTAGTCTGTTGGTGATGGACATTTCCGAGAGGGAAACAAGCTTTTGAAATTAGATAATTTGATTTGCAATCATGCCTAATTATTTTAGGAACACAGAAAACCTTTGTTTTTGACAAAAATAACAACCTGGAATTCAATTAGATGAGAATAAGCCATTTTAAATAGAATGGATGCCACCCATCATCCATAGGAAAACTGCTGTCTTGAGGGAGAGAGTTATGTTTGAAATGAACTCCACCTGTCATTTTTCTTATTGCCATTTCTGAAATAAACCATTGAGCTCAAAGGACACATAACCCTAAAGGATAAATAAAATGCTTGTAACTGAAAGTACACTCAAACCTAATGCACAATACACAGTAATTTAAAAGTCCTAAGGAAGTCTTTCTATCCTATTTTGCGTATTCTGTAACTTTACAGCTGCAGAAAACACTGGGAAAGTAAATACTAGAAGAAAATTTGGCTATCCTCATATCCTCATAAAAAAATGCAGATTTGAGAGCACCACTAGTGAACTGAAAGCCAATGTATAATTTGGAGTTAAGACAGTTTGGGTTAGCTAATATTATTAAGACCTTAGTCTCTTTTCTAGGGTTTTCTTATTGCCCTGTATAAATTTCTTAAATATTTATAAACTGACAGCAATATTTAAAGGCTTAATCATTCATATTTCTGTGCTTTTAAATGAGTGTATGGAATACTGAGATGCAATCCAATGAATTGGTCAATCGATCCTACTCTTATGGAATCAACATGGGGGAAAGCCAGTGCTGCTTTGGGCTAGATAAGAATCAGTATCCAGTGCAAGCCTGAAGATTTTTTTTGCCTATATAGTTTTGCTGGAGGGGGTCCAAAGCACTGTATTATTTACACAGTGAATAAGCTTTCCTCATTTGCTCCACTAAATGTGGATAATTATCATTCATTTTAGGATTTTCAGTATAAATGACACAGATGTCCAGACAACATATTTATAATTTTACCCCATCTGTGCTAATTTTTCTATAAATGTCCTTTTAGTACAGCAAGTATTCTGTTTTATCAACAATATCTGCAGTGTTGAACAACATTCAAAGATGTGACTAATATTCAGCCCTCATTAAAAGAAAACGTACCCATCCCATCCCTGAGTCGCAGCACGGTTGGAAATTCCCTGGTGTGCCTTGGTTTGTTTTGCTCTTTTGGTTTTCTGGGTCCACCCAAGATTGAGAGTGGTGCCAGAGGGCAACAGACAACAAATCCCCACAGTTTATGTTCAAGGTATTGTGCAGCTAAATGTATTTGGTTATCCATGAAGAAAGAAATCACAGAAATATGTATGCATTTCTTCTGAAAGAAGGGGTTTTTTTTAGAGCCCTGGATGACAGCCCCTTCCTCCACACCTTGTGAGTGAAGTGTGCTAGCTAGCTAGTGTGTCTAAAATCCTCAAACTGGGACGCAACTTTTTTATGGCTCAGACAAGAAGAATGTAGTGTATGTAGTGACTGCTATGCTGTCATTTGCTTCTAATGTGGTCTAGGTAGTTGTTTCTCCCCTCTTCTCAAAACTTTCTACAGCTCACCACTTCAGAGGCAAACTCACATTGGAGAAGACCCACAGTATTAAGCATAAGACCTTTTTGAGGTCTGCTTTAATAAATCACCTCAAATTCATCAGCCTTGCTCAGGCTCACCTATATAAATGTGGTGTGTATGTAATTATTCAGGAAATTTATGTAGGAAGTAGTAATTAATGGTCATTCAGGGAAAGTGCATTTTTAAATGAAACAACTTGGTCATGTAACATTTTTCCCATTGTGTTCCCCAATTCCTGAAAGACACCAGTGCAGTTTACAGTTTAATGACTTAGGAAAATAATATTTCCAGAAGCATATTAAGCAATTGAAGCAAAAGAAAATAATCCAGAATCATAAAATGGCTATGTATTCCCAGTCCCAGTCTCAAAAAATTCTCTCTTAAATTTGCAAGAGCAGTTGAGAAAAGAGGTCAACTCAACTCCAAACTCACTCTTACTTAAGAGTAAAACATCACAGCAATAGAAATTCTAAGTAGGATAGAGTTTAAAATGGAAACAGTGTTATCAGAATCCCAGGCTTCTGAATACCCTGCTACTTAAAGAGGTATTGAAATACTTCAAAGTAGCATTAAAGTACGCTTTTCAAGAAAAGCTGTACCAAGCTTTATAAGGTAAATTCCTTCTGCAGCTTTTGAGGTTATTTGGCCTATTATATATACTAGCAGGTTCACTAGCACTAACTCCTGTTTTCTCAGGAAGGAGTAAACTGTATAAGACAGGGTGGTTCAATCTGGTAAACAGTGACTATACATAAATGAAGAAGTAGCAAAGAAAGCACTATATTTCCAACAACTGAGGTTGTGCTTGCACATTTCCAGTGTATTCTGAGCACTTACAGAAGAGCTCTACATATACCACCTTTCAACTGTCCCATTGAAACAGAAAGGTTAGAGGAATTCCTCCTCTAGGTGTAAAAGCAAGCAAAGAGCTTGTTTTTTTGTTTTTTTTTTAACAGATCTTATTGTGGTAAAATAGCACTTAAACACTGCAATTTCTTCATTATTTAAGATCCACATTACAAAATTATTGAAGCATGAAGAAAATTGTGTGAGAAGGACCTTAGGATTCTCAAAAACACTTGGAAGGCAAATGACTGCTGATACCTGACTGCTCATCCAAGATCTTTTAAGGAACTCAAGCTTTTTAAAACCTGCCTCAGATTCTAATATATTATCTGTGTTTTCCTGAAAGTGAATTAAAAGTCTCAGTTTGTAAAATCAAACTATTCCTTCTAATTTTTTGCATCCTGATACAATTCCTGTAAGCTGGTGTTTGTATACCAGTAAGATATCCAGCTTCTGCTTGATGGGAGTGCTAGAGGCATAATGCTGGAAGGGTAAAACTGCTTCTTCCTATTGTATCAAAAAAACCAAAACCTTGCTATCAAAAAGTTTTGGTCTGTAATGGGGTCAGAGGAAATTAAAGTAGCCTTTCATTCTGTGTTATAGGAACTTCCTCTGAAGTTTCAGACTACCAGACTAGCAGGCTAAATTCAGCAGCAGGGATGCCTTCAATTAACTGTATCTGTTCTATTTGTAGTACAAAGGATATGAACAGCCTACATAGCTTAAAAGAAAGGAGGCTAAATGGAATTTAAAGAGGTACCCTGCATATAGCACTCTCAAAGGAAAGGAATGGGATCTCTGCCAGTCAGCAGTTTAAGATCATGGCTAATGCAAAGACCTGGCTTGAATTTATACAGGTGTGCTGTCTAGTCAATAAGACATCCAGGAAGAATTTATCTAGAAATTGCTCATAATGTAAAGCAATCTGCTGAAAATAGTGCCAAAGTGAGCAACGTGAATGAGTTTTAGGCAGAATTAGTAAATTCATTTTAGAGGAATGTATGGTTAGCTCAGGGGATTGGTAGTAATCTTGAGATCTTCATCACTTGAACACCATTATGAATTTAACCTGGTTGTTGATGCCAATCAAAATACACTGTCTTTGTTATTGATCTCTGTGAAATGACTTTCCAGTGTCCTTGGAAGAAAATTCAGAATCTGCAGTTGCCACATAAAAATATTAAGATAAAAAAATCTGACATAAAGATAATTGACAAAAATTTGAAGGAGCAATTGAATGAACATGGTGATTAAATTACTACTTACCTTCTGCAGACTGACTCAGAACGATGGACTTCTTGCAGGGAGGTTGGCACAGACTGTGGGGAATATCATGTTCCTTACTTCTCTCAACTAGCATAGGTCTTCAAGCTGTAATCTGACAGTGGAGCAAACAGCTACTGAGCTCTTAATGAAAGAGAAAGGAAAATGAATAAAAGGAGTAGCTGTATATTTTGTCATCATGTAGAATCATTAGGAAGTGTGAAACTTCACTACAGGTCTCTCAATGACTGTTCCAAATCCCCTTGAAAGCATTTCTGGATTTATGGCTCTGGAGTCTCTACACCTTTTCATATCAGAATGAGTAATGAGGTTACTCAGCTTCAAGTGGCATTAATACTTAGTGCCCCAAGTATTTTGGTGTTGAACTGTCATCTGCCTTAGGATCATAGCAGAATTATTCATGATCTAGTGGTGTTTGCTGGTGGTAAATGTAGATATGGAAGACAAGAAATTTTATTTTCTCTGGGCTTACTATACTCCTGAAGGTCAAAAATCCAAGGAGGACTCTTAGTTCAGAAAGCAGAGAAAAGCCTGGCATGTAGTCAAAGAGCAAAAGAGGACTCCAGCACTCAAGCTTTAAATTTGTTTCATATTGTTAGTCATCACTCACCAGCACTAATAGTTTTGCAAGCCAATTAATATTGCTGCAAAGTGGAGGGATTGTGGATTCCAGTTTGTTTTCCTTTATCTAGCAAAATATTAAAGGTGGCACAGATTGGCAAAGTTTCCTTTTCAGTCAGCAGAGCTCCCTGTTATCTGGCTCTAGGCAACTAGATATTCACTGATTTCATTAGTTCTGACACATTATAAATATGCAGTAAATTTTCTGTGTATTCTGTAACTGAGTAAGATGTGGTTTCACTCCAGGATAAAATGAGCCAAGATTAAATTAACTTTCTATCAGAAAATTAAAAATTAAAAAATCCCCTTAAAAATTCTATTTAAACAGGTTAATAGGACTACAAATAATTTTGCTTTGGAATTGTACTGGAATGCTGTACTGGTATCATGAAGTGAAACTAACATTGTGTGTCTCCTTGCTTGGGAAACTCCCTCACATAAGTTTTGTCTATAGAGGTTACTCATTTCAACTAAATCAATCTTCAGTGGATTTTATTCCTTTGAAGAATAGAGGACTTCTCACAAAATATTTTTAGATCCCTGATTTTCAGAAGTGCAGAGTTTTTTCTTTGACTAGGAGGAAATGATTACCCATATCTGCTGAAAATACAAGCTCTTACTGTCAACATCTTGTGAGAAAATTCACTGATGCTGCAAATTTTCAAGTTTTATCTGATGCAGGCTGATTCCAAAGATTTATGCCAGCTAAATTCTTGCTACAAAAGATGAGAATTTCAGCATCCTACATTGCCAAACATTTCATTGTTAGAAACAAGATTGCTTCTACAAGTTACACAATTTTGTAACTTGATGCCATGTATTAACTTGTATCCACAGAGATCTAATAAATGTTTCATAAGAGTAGCTTTGTTTCAATTGCACTATCAATACAATCCATTTCCTCTGGATTTTTTTTCTGTTGCTGTGTGCTTTTGGAAAATAAATGCCCTTAGTTTTTTAGTTGAAGATATTTGAAGGATTTAATTACATTCAAAATTAAATCCAAAATAAGTATAAATATTAAGGGATATATATATAGAGAGATTTCAAATATGTTGGATTTTGCTTCTCTGTGTCATGTTGGAATTTACTTTTTATTTTAACCAATGACAAAAATTTTTTCCCAAAAGAATAAATTAATGTATATTGCAAGAGAATTTCAGGAATTATGGAAATCAGATTTTCATCTAGATTAAGCACACCTACCTCTATATAGCAATTACCAAATTTAGGTTGAAAAAATCAAATATATTTCTCTAGGTTCTCATCTCACCTTCTATACAATTCATCTTCCCCAGTGAAAGGGTTTCACTGAATTCAATGAAGTGTTACTTTTGCCAAATTAAGATCTCTGTGGTGTCTGAGTTATATTCATTAGTCAGTTATTCTGAGTCTTTTAATTTCTTGTATTCTATTCCTTGATTTCAGATCATCTGCTTAGTCAAAGACTGTTTTACAGTAGCTCATCCCCACATTCAGCAATAGTACAAACCACAGATGACCATGGAGCTAAATAAATAATAAGCTACTAGAGACTGGTGATATTACAATGGCAGGGGAAGAACAAAGCAAACCCATAAAGGGTCACCTTACCTACTTTGCTGCCATGGCTCACATACAGTGCTCATATTAAAATTTCTGCTGATCTTTAAGAGCGTGTGGACTGTACAGATTCAGGGGCAATAGTTTTGGAATTTGTTGTGGCGGGAACATACTAGTACTATCGCACTAGAAAATACATTTTATCTATTTATTTTGTAAAGATCTGGCCAATATAAAGATTTTGATAAAACCACAGTTTCTGTGCGATAGAAGTTGTAGACCTGTGTAGATAACCTGAAGATTCCATCTCATCTACATTTGAATGTGCTCCATTTCAGAGCTCAGCTGTTTTGGTTCTTGGCTGCTGTAGGCTGAATCTGAACCTGGATCCAAGTACAGAAAGGACATCTGTCATTCCTGTGCTCAGTTACTCTTCTTGCTTTCCCTGGGTAGGAAAGAGAAAAACCTGACAGGATAAACTGGAACACTGAGCTTGTATTGATGGCTAGGAACTGAGAATTAGAAGCTGAGTGCAGGGAATGTGGTGAGAATTGGGGAACAGATGAGAGAAAAAAGCCCTTTGGAAAAAAACAAGCACAATGTTTGATGTAGACTAACAGCCATAAAACTACTTTTTCCTGTTCTTGAGTGTCTACTTGAAGTTAGTGCCAATTTAAAATCTAATTTAATAGCCATATCCTATTTAAATATATAGCTGTGCAATTGATTAACATTTTCTGTTACATTCTCTATACCAGTTTGCTTCTCAGGAAATAAAATGTTAAGATGATTAGCAGTATGAATAGTTAGTAGTGATAGCCAAAAAAGCCAATATATTTCATTAAATGGAATTATTACAGCTGTCAAAGAATTCTGCTGAAGAGCCTTTTAAAGCACATCAGTTGGATTCCACATGAATGAAGATACATTTTTGAAGGAAAATATTGTGTCTCCACAACTTTTCAACTGGCAACTGATGTCTGGCAGTATTTCTTGTTTCTTCGTTCCCCTGTATGGTTTTCTGCTGAGGATTGTGGCTGTGGCATTTTGGCCAGTGACTGAAACTCATGTGGAGAACCTTTTTACTCTTTCAAGAGGTGTGCCTAATGGGACCTGTTCTGTGAATTCATATGAATCTGTGGTAGCAGTCAATCTAGAGCCGATTTCAACTGATTGTTAGGAATTTAAGGTGTAAATTAGACATCTGTTGAGATTTAGTTCTCTGGAAAACACTGATTTCTTGATGCTCTGCATATTCTTTCCTTATTTTCTTCCTGACAAAGCAAAACAAAACATATACAAACCAAAGGGGAATAAAGTTACATTATACTCTGAATCCAAATCTGAGCTTCAGTTTCTCCTCTGGAAGTCTGTCTGTGTATGCTACGTTGGACATTGCAGTGGTGGAAAGTACTGTTTGTACAGGTTTATCACCCTTCTCCCTTTCTTTCTGCCTTACAGAAAGCAAAAGCAGAAGGAATGAGGAAGAATTTACTAAATGCAAAGGAAAAGCTGCTGTTTTGAAACTCTGTAACTGAGAGATGCAGAGGTTTAATATATGTAATATTTTCCATGATTATCAAGATATTGATCTTTATAGAATGATAAGATATTTAGAACTATTAAAGACAGTGCCATCTGTAAAAAGGGTGGCAAGTATGTGACTGCTTTCCTGTGGCTGGTTTGGCACCATACTCTCCTATCTTAGTGTTTCCTTTAAAGAGAACTGGCAAAACAAGTACCGAAGAATGCCGTGTCCAAAAGATGAATCTCAGGTGGAGGCAGACAGCCAGGATGGTTCTTCTGTTATGCCTTTTATGAAAGCAGTTGGCAATCATTGGTGGATAGAGGTGGTCACAACCTATCTGATGCCCATGCCAATCGAGGCGGGCAAAGAAGAGCTGTTCAATTAAGGTTCTCAAGAAGTTCCAACCACACTGTGCTCTTTGGCACTGACAAACAAGATTTCCCTTGGAAAATTTGCCTTATTGTATACCTGAATTTCCCTAACTATGACTGTTTTCTAGGAAAAGAAAGTCTCTCTTTTCTGTGTAGTTTCCCAGCCAGTAGCAATAATTATCAGGAATATACAGTCTTTTATTATAGGCATACATCACAGGTCTATTCACACAACCCACATTAAAAATGTTTCTGTTTTCTGACTTTTTACTCCGTTGAGATAGAAATATCTCAAGGAAGGAAATAGAGCTGTGTCAAAGATTCATGCTGTGCTCTGCAATGACAGGAGTTCATTCAGCACTGGTGGCAGCTGATTTGTATTGATGGAGACTTCCTGCATGTTGAACACAGACATAATCTGTATTTGTGCCAGGAATCATTGTTTCCCACCTGTACAGTATAATCTGTTCCTAATGCCTCTGACCTATTTTTAAATCTATTTCTTTATAGCTGCTCGTGTGCCATATTTATAGAAACACTACTGAAATGGTCAGTAAAGAGTACAGATACCAGCCATGTACTTCTCCCTATTTTGTGGTGCATTCTTAAAAAAACCACAAACCAAACAGTGGTACAGCTATTTGTTATGCATACTTACTATTCACTGGAAGAAACCGAATCTTTCATCATTTATCCACAAAGAGCTGTTGTGCTCTGAATTGTACATAATTTCTGCTGTCTTTTGCATACCTGTCTAAGCAGAAGATATCTGCTCTGTCTTTACTTTCATGTAGAGCTAACTGTTCTGTTACCTGTAGTTTGCCATCAAAATTACAAACAAAAATGTGACAGGAAAATACTGACTACAGATGAAAGTGCTTATAAATTAAACATGCCATGCAACAGGACTTTAAGATTAAAGACCATTTTTTTAAGCTTTGAAAGCATTTTGTAATGGAGATGATATTAAATTGTACACAAACTACATGGACGTTAGTAAAACCCAGCAGTTTGCTAACAGCATAACAAATAACAAATGACAGCAGTTTAATCCAATGATGGATTAATTAATATGATCTGAAAAGCAAATTGTATGGTGGTTTTCAGAAGGGAAAGTGGCATTGGAGAAGACTGAAATTGTAGCATTTCTGACTAAAGGATTACAATGCTTACAAAAACTGCAGTCCTAACACATTAATAGATTAAACTGGTAGTTGAAAGGTGCAGTTTAAAATCCAGGAATGCATTTCAGAGGATGATTTCAAGAGCTGGCAAATTCTTATTTATCAATCTAAATATTAAGATGTAACACCAGGAAGATTTCCAGTGTAATCAATCAGGTTTTATTATGTGTGTGCTCAAATATACATTCCCAGATAAGAGAGATTGCAAAATAACCATATGAGGGAGAGTATGCTTGCAGTGTGAATAACTACTGGCTTCTGCCTGTGAATTTGTCACTGTCTTTCTCTGCTCTGTCCCTGAAAAGTGCAGAGAGCAGAAAAGAGGCTGCAGCTTGGCCATTGGTACATGCCAGTCCACCTTTTCTGAACGTGCCAAGTAGCATTACTTTTAGGGGACTGCATTGCCTGCAGAGTAGTGGCAGACTGACTCTAAGCAGGACTCTGCTGAGAGCATGGGTCAAAGGAGACAGGAGAAAGGTTAGGAATTAACATGAAAGACACAGATTTTCTTTTGAATGCTTTTTATATCTGTAAATACTCTAAAACCTTACAAATCTCTGCATGTATGTTTTTTTTTTAATGCAGTGTGGTTAAATGCATGACTTCCCTCAGTGCCTTTTCACCCATTTAAGCTTTTCTCTCTGAAATTATCTGCTTTATCATAGGTCAGCAAAATCATGTGAAATGTCTGTTGGGCTAAGCTCACCTGTTGTACAGTGAGTATTCTGGTAAGGTTTAGCAGTCAGACAATGTTGACCAAAAGATGTTAGCAAAATCTGTAAGAATGAAAGCAACAGGTATTTACTTGTGATCCTTAGTTACATATTTTGACAGAAGAGAAACTTAAAACTCCTTGTCCTTTAAGATGTGTAAAAGCCATAACAGAAGGATATTGGCAACAAGGCCATGGATATTGGCAAACAGTTGGCAGACATGGATTATTTCAGTCCACACACAGATTTCAAGGTCTACCATGGTTCAGAGGTTCATTAGAGCTACCAGCTTTAGACCTGGAGTTGGCTGCCCTTTTTCATTATTCTTTCTCATTAAAGTCTGTGAGGTTCTCATGTTCTCTTCTTCTCCACCTCACTGTTTTTACTGTATGCCATTATGAATCCTGAAGGAAATGAAGAAATTATTTTGATCATTCCTCTGTCTTACTACATGTGCTGCTGCCACAAAACCACCTGTAAGCAGGAAAGTGCAGGGAGAGGGCCAAAAGAAGTCAACAAGACCAAGAACATGATTTTCACTGCTGTCCTTACCTGACTGTTCCTGCCACATAATCCATCCACTCATCCAGTGGTGAGTCCGGCAGAAAAGAGGGTTCAACAGGAAAACCAGTGTGTCAGTGGGGGAGCAGAGCTTTGTCTACCAGTTCAGACCCCCTTCTCACCCCACTGCCTCTAGTACACAACCCCAGTGGCAGATAACCCCAGGAAAGCAGTTTAGCAGTCCTGTGGTTGTCTGACTGAATTTTCTTGCCATATGGTTTTCTTTACTTAGTTTGAAACTAGCTAAAGATTATTAGGTTTATGTTGGTGGCTCTGTCTTTGAGAGGTCACTGACATGGCTGGGAGCTTGCTACTGGAAGTTGTCAACATCAGTTATCATGGGCTATTTTTTGTTCTGAAGTGGTCCTCACCTGCTGCAAAAGTTCTGCTTAATGTAAGAGTGGTTTTGTCATTGCTGAATGAAGGCTGTTCCCAAGGCACTGGGCTGTCCAGCTCAAGTTTTTAAATAGTGTTCATATGGTGCTAATTGGCTTAATTGTATTAAATACAGGATTATGTTTTACTAGCTAAGTGTGGGGTGTAGGATTCATATTCATCCATGAAGAAATAATTCTTTGCAGTCCCTGCTTACTCAGCTCCTTCTTGTTTCACAGCTCTTGCACTTGCTTCTCATGGACTCTGATTATAAATACTGGTTTATTAAGGCAATCAGGCTTATTAAACTGGCTGTATCTCATGTGACTGTCACTTTAAGACTCAAACAGCAGCTATTCAGAGTGGCTACAGCCTGTGTCTCATCTCCTTTCCTAAAGCAAGATGAGGGAGCTCTTCCTTTCCTCCGGGGAGAGGATTATGGCAGCAGATCTGTTACAGTCTGCACCCTGCTTGGGAGGGCTGCTGGGAACTGCTGCGAGAGGAGATGTGCAGCTTATGCACAGCGTGAAGCAGCTTAGCTCCCTGAGGTGTAATTTTAAGCTCTTCTTGGGTTTAATAATGGTTATACTTGAACCATTTTTCTCTAGCTTTCCATCCTAACCCTTAGCTGGAACATTATGTAAGAAGAAATACTCTTTTCTACTATGATCCAAATGATTCTTTATTTTGCAGCTCTTGGTGGGGCCTTAGAATGTCTGCTTCTTATTCTAGCTCTCTTTGTATATATAGATATTTATATATATATATATATATATATATATTTATATATAAAACAAAAATGTAAACTTTAAATGAAGTCAATGTTACTTTTTTCTTAGTTGCTCTTCTTTACTTGGATTGATTTATGTTAGCAGACCCCAATGCTTCTTTACGTTTTGAATAAACAGTTTGTAGCATGTTTTAATAGAAAAATAAAACTAATATTAAAATTAAGATCAATATAAAAATTTATGTAGTTTTACAGAAAATCTAAATAGAACAAAATTTCAAGGGTTTCTCTTTTTCAAGATACTTCTAAATTAATATAACTTTCAAGTAGATTACTCACTTTAATGGCATACAGGGATGCAATGGAGTTCGTCTTTTGAGAACAAAAAGACCTTTTTGGGTTGTGTTTTATTCTAATCTTTTATTGCAAACTACAGATTTCATAAAGCCTAAGAAAATGGTTAGGAACATAGTGTAGCAAATACAAGTATTTCAATACATTAATCATTTTACTCAGCAACTGCAGTAGCATGTTGATACATCTGTACTCTAGAGACTGTGGTCAGTGCCTGGTGCTCTAGGTTGGGCTAAGGAATGGAACCACAGCCATTCTGCAGGAAGTTTATACTGGTTCAGGACGTGCCTTGGAATACTGGGTAGCCTACTGTGGGAAAGGAAACCGCAGGAAAGGGATCAGAACAGCTCTGCCTGCCCATGCCAACGTACACCCCTGTTTCAATGACCCTGCCAGTGGCGTTTCACAGCGGGAGGAGGCACTAGCAAATGTTCCATAGTCAAAAGTAGTACCTGGAGACGATGGTGAAGAGCTTATAAAGTCATGGGTAGGAGCAAATACAGACCATCTGTTCAAAGCACACACAAAAAAAAATCTGAATTTCGCTACATGATCTCCTTAAACATGGTTGTGTTTGGCTGGAGTTTTTTCCACAGTTCCATTGCTCTTTTTACTGTCTGTGCTGTATCTTCATATTCTTTCAGCATATTATTTGAGGTTTTTTTCCCTGAAAATACTGCAGTATAAAAGAGGACATAGGTAATTTAGTTTAAGCAGAAAATAATGAGACAAGAGTAATAACTATGCACAGAATGAATTTGTGGAAAGTGGATTCCTTTCACTCCTCTGGGTTGTTTTTTTTTTAGTAGCATATATCATCTTGAAATTACTTTAACATGATGTCTGCTGTATTACAGGAAGGAAGAAGTGCTTGTAATCCAATGTGACAATAATCGTGAACAGACAATCATTTATCATGAAATAGTTACAGAGCTGTCTCTTGGAAGAAGGTCAGTTTTGACCTTTATTTATGAACAATTATCTACAATTACTAATTTTATCTTAAACACACTTATAGTTTACTCTTTTTCAGCAAGATCAGAAAGTCTTGAAAGGTAAATTGCATTGAGGCCCATCTTTGAAGGTTTTGGAATTTTTTCCCCTCTGGAAAAAACACTGTACCTATATTTGAAAAAACAGTCTTGGTTTCTTTAGTCATGTTTGTGTCTTTCTAGCCTTTGTTAATATGAGTCTCATTTAGAAACAGGAACTGTGAATGTGGTGAGGAATAAATAGATCTCTTCTAAATAGACATTGTCAAGGAAGTGAATTGTGCAAATTCTTAGAACCGAAAAACGTTTTTTTTTTTTTTTTCAGAAAAAGACATATGTCTCAGCTTTCTATCAGAATGTCCTAAGATGAGGTGGAGCCAACTCTATAAAACATGGTACATATTCTGGAAATGGATGAATAAAGATGATAATGGGCTGTGACATTTGGTTGTTGTCATATTTTTTAAAAAAAGAACATACACTATTTTTTAATCATCTCTGGTGCAGAAGTTGAACCATTCATTTTAATTGTATTCAAAAGACAATTAAGGTCAGAAGCTGTTTTTCATGTGTATTGACTAGCAACTTCAATTTTCTTTTTTTATTTGGCAGATGTAGATGCGATTGGAAATGAAATGGAATTTTATGGGTGAATAAGCTAGCTCTTTCTAAACCGAGAACATTCGTTGGTCACTTCGGGACTGATTTGTGTTGAAATATAATAGGATTGGGTATTAGCTTTTCTCTGAGATGTTTCATCAGGTGCATACCTCTCAATTGACAGAGTAGTACTTATGTACTTGGAATGAGTGAAATCAATGTCATCTCCGTCAGCTGCATTTCCAGACATCCTTTCCTGCACAGGGGCTGCCACTTGATCATTCTCTCCCTATTTATGCTATGTCCAGACCCTACTGTTCCTGAAGGTTCTGCAGAGTTCTTCTGTCCACAGTGATGAATAGCTCATGATTGTGTAGATTTTGTGTTAATTCTGGGATTTGTGTTAATAATGGGTTCTGCTGGTGAGCAGGGGGAAGTCGGCTTCATGGGGTGTATTCAGCACCTTCAGTTCCTAGGACATGGTGTGAAACATGCTTTATGGATGCTATCATGGTCTCAGCATTCATTTAATGACTTGAAATTTACGGTCAGCAGAGAGAGTGCTTGGCCAAGGCTGGCTATTGGGAAATCCATAATAGTGTAGAAATTTCAGTTCAGGTATGCACTACCAAATCCTGATTAACTGGAAGAAACCCAAAGACAAGCACATCTAAAAATCAGTGAAAATAACCTCATTTGCTGAAATAAGCTCCTGTTTTTTACCAGCATAACCCTAAGATATGAGTGTGCATGGTACAAATATAAAAAACCTTAAGAAGGGAAGCAGTCAGGAAGAATTTCCACATTTCTGAGAAAAAAAAAAAAACATTTCTGAAAGAAGGACTTACTGAATTACACTGCTGCTAGTGCAGCCTTCTACAGTATCTTGATGAGGGTAGAACCTTGATGAGGGCGATTCAGGCTAGGTTCCAGTTTGCCTCATGTCGAAGTGAACACATTAATAAATTCTTTATGGTAACCAGCCTACTCTTAGTGCTTCACCTTAAAATTAATAAATACTAGAGCCTTTCCATGGCAAACCTTCAATAAATTGTACTTCATTTTTCTCCCCATCCTTAATATGCAATGTCTGATGCAATAATTCCATAACATGGAATGCCATCTCATTGATCACTAAAAAGTTCTGCTTAGAGTGCAGAACTTAAACACTTACTTGCACGTTGCCTCTTGTATTGCAGAATTTTATCTTGTAATGATGTTTCCAGCCAGGTTCAAAAGCTCAGTCAACAAGACTAAATGTGCTGAGAGTTGTTCATCTTAGGTCTGGTGAGAAGGGAACTTCTGCTCTGAGTGATTAATGTGTTAAGTGGAGGGGGGTTGGAGTTTCCATATGATTAGGATTTATTTAAATGCTTAGGCTGAGATTCTCAAAGGACCCAGAGAGTTTCTCGAGGAGTAATTTCTAGTGCTTGACTCCATTAGTGTAGTGTGCCTGTTCCAGGCCTGATCTATGGGTTTCTAAAATTTGAGTTTGAAATTTCAGAAGAGTTCCCACTGATTTTGGTAGACTTCTTAGTAGGAAATTTAATTCCTTGCAAAACTTACTTGAGAAAGACTCTATCATTTGAAACTGAAGAAATGCCACTGACTTTCTGCATATCAGATGAGATGAAAAGAGAAAAGACCAACCAACTAGTAAGAAAAATGGACCTGCTGAGATGTGGAAAAACAAATATGGGTAATAACTTCTGGCTTTTTCAGTTTTCTGAATTGCACTTGCCTAGTGGCATCAAAATTGCATAGAAATTTTCAATGTTTCTTTGGCATCACAGATGATTTTTTAGAAGTATTATATTAGTGTCTGGAATATTAGAGAATGCAGAATCATGTTTTTCAGTGTTTATTTAGAATAATAATCAGAGAAAATACCCCTAGCTAATGTACTGAGAAAGTTGCTTTCATCTTAATTTCTATAGCTTGCTTTTCCAGTTCTTAAAAATTACAAAATGTATGTCAGAGTAAGGAGAAATGTCTGTTTCCTGTACTACTCATACTAAATCCATAATTCTACTTACTGATTGAGTTGACTGAACTATAAATAAACTGAAGAAAACCTGCTGTATTTACAGTTGATAAAAAGACTTTTGAGTATAGCAGTGTCTTGAACTTCAGAAAGAGAAGTGGGTTGAGTATAAATATGAGTATTGTTCTTACATAAAATACTATATTTTTATTCCTTAAAATTTTGTTTATCTGAAGTCATATAAAAAAAGTATACTAGTAGGAATTTTGTTAATGAGCAATTGAAGTGAAAATGGTGATTTTCTTATCTCACTGAAAAGAACCAAAATTAAACTCTTTTTTCATATGGTATCCACATAAATCTGGACTAAATAGTGATATTTGTTAGTGCTTTTTTCTGTTCATTCTGATTTTGTAGTTGTCCTGAAACATCGAATTGACTCCCTCTGGTGGTTGAAACCAAATCTCTGCATTCCAAAGAGAGCCTTTCATAGATCCCTCCTTTCTGGAGAGCACAAATCATGAAGAATATGTTCTAAGTTTAGTGTTACTTCATTATGAAAAATCATAGAAATAGTTTTTCTTACTCTCATACAGCGTAGCATTAGTAGCCAGTTGGTATTGCAATGTTTTGAATTCCAAGCACAGATTTACAGCCCTTTTTCAAGAAATCAAAGCAGATTGTCAAAAGAAAGTAAACGCAGATATGAATAAAATAGGCTTGACATCATTTACTGTGGTGAAAAGTGAAAAAAATTGGAAAGGTGAAATTTAGATAAATAGTTTAGTAGTGATGATGCTAAGTGTGTCACATGAACAAGGTCTTTTATACCTAGCTTGGAATTTTTTTTCAGCTTGAGAACATTATTTTATTTCAAAAGTAAACATCTTAGAGTTTATCTTTGCCAAGACACTATAAAAGGAGTAATTCTTCAACATTTGGATTGCAGCTCTGAACCTGAGATGTCTGTCTCAGCTTTTCAAGTAATTCCCCCAAATCTCAAATGGCAAAATATGAGCAAGACTTTTTGTGATTACTTACTGCAAATAATTATGGTTTGGATCTATACTCCATAAAACCACAACTGTCTTCACATTAATGGGACAAAAATATAAGAAAGCATCCTAGAAGATTGGCATTTCCTTGCTTGTGAGTTCATAAGGCTTTCCATATATTTTATATAATCTCTTTTAGTGGAGTGCCTGCCTTATATAAGGTCTCAGTAATGGAAATGAGGCCATCTGCATGGTAGTCAAAGTTGTTTCCTAAAAGACATACTCTATCTGCATCAGAAAACAAATTGGATTATGACCTTTAAAACCTTCACAGCCCTTTCATCAAGCTGAGGGGGACCTTCCTCAGTAACTCCTCCTTAACTTTCTGTAGAGCAGCCTGTCTTCTCTGCCTACTGACATCATTATCCATCCAACTTTGGGGCTTGACTGCTGCCTAATATTCCCATCAGCTGTATTAGCATTGTTTCTATTTTTTATATTCTGCCACTGCTGATTGAATGCCTGCATCTAATAAACCCTACCTTTCCTTTGCTTTGCATCATCCCTGGGACCATATCGTTGCCATTCATTTTCCCTGCCTTACCAACAGTGTTTTCTCTATGCATGGAGTCAATTCTTCTGCTGCTACGTATCAGTGACCCAGCAGGTGGGCTTCTGAAAAACAGCAAGCCAGTAATTTAGTGTTATCTATTCATTTTATTGCAATCTCTGTGCAAATATGCTTGGTGTTTTATGTGAGAAGAGGGAGAGAGAGTCCCCTGAGTGTGCTGCAGTTCAAGGCAATGTGGTACAAGGGGAAGCAGAATAGGAAAAAATGTGTAATACAAACACATGCGTCTTTGCTAATAAATATCTGCAACTGTTAATTCTGCATAGAATACATAAGAACTTTATTTCTGAGCTAGCACTGTAAGTAATATTGTGTTGTCACTTTCCAACTGGCATGGCATTTACTAGCTCATTAGAAAGATTCTTTAAAAGGCATTAATATCCTTCTGTTGGATTCTTCACCTCCTCTGGAGGAGGTTTATATTCAGTCCTCCCTGTTGCTGTGCTTAGGATCAGCATCATTTTTAGCCCAATGCTTGTCCAAGATCAGGATGTTCCATAAATATTTATAAGAAACACTGGAATTACATAAGGTCTTCTTGATTTCCTGGGTATAATAAGTTAAGACAGGTAAGCCTAAGAAGTTA
Organism: Lonchura striata; assembly: GCF_050655825.1. Classification (NCBI taxonomy): domain Eukaryota; kingdom Metazoa; phylum Chordata; class Aves; order Passeriformes; family Estrildidae; genus Lonchura; species Lonchura striata. Next base: position 30,423,269 of record NC_140704.1, read on the forward strand.
AGTTTGTAAATGCTAGATTTTTCTATGCAATAAAAAGGAGAAAAACCAAACCCCTAATAATTGTAGTGTTTTGGGGAACACAAACTTCCACAACAACCACAACAAAAGGAACTGGAAGGTACTGTTTTCAGTGCATTTTTGGGGTGTCATCTTTTTTCCTAAAAAAACAAAGTTGCCAACAGTTCCTTGAAAGATTTGCCCTACATCTTGCCTTCCAAGGGTTTTGTTTGGAGCACTGGCTGTCACACCCCTGAAATAGCAATGCTATTTGGGGATACTTGTTCAGCAAACCTCCACCCACTGTCTTACTTTCTTGGAGCATGCTGCCCTATGATACTTCAGGACATACCTGCTGGCATGCCCAAATGGTAGCTGTTTTGATATCCTCACTTCAAGAAAGAGCTTTTTCCCCCCTCTCCTCTCTCTCTGTCATCACCTTGAGATTAGAATAGTGGTAGCCCCACTGTTGTGAATTATTCAGCAAATGCAAACTCAACAATGTCACAAATGTGCCTGCAGCATTCACGGGTGGAGAAGAGATGAAAGAAAAGTAAGTGAAATCCTAAGTTCTGGATGTATTTGGTACCCTCTGTAGCAGCCTCATGTTGCCTCCGGGTCAGTGATGAGGCAAAGACTGCAAGTCTCTAGAACCCTCCATGGTGGCCTTTCAGTCATCCCTGGGACACTTGGTCCACGGTGTTTTTATGTGGAATGATAGAGACACAATTGAAAACATGTTGCCTTTCTCGTGTGGATGTGGCATCAATCATTATAGGTGTTTTAAAAAGGGAGGTGAGAGGAACCTTTTGTATTGTGTCTGCTCCATGTTTTTTCTTAACATTTCAGGATATGATGTTAGAATTATGTATGTATGCAAGTGCACAGACAGTTATGTCACATGTTTTCAATTTAAATAGTTAATTTTGAGTTTATATTGAAGTACTGGAAGATACTGATAAGCTGGTACTTGCTGACTTGGAGACACTGTACCTGCATAGTTCTTTAACCCCTAGGTGGTATTGCCAAACTGAACCTGAGTTGGCATCTTCACAGGGTTCTCACTAGCAGTGGTACTGATTTTTGCACAGAAGATCCACAGTCAAAAGAACGCTGTTTTACATTCCTCCCTGACAATTTTTTTTGTGCATAGATACCATGCAGAGGGCACATTAGTGTCTAATTGGTTAACCTGATGCCATAACAAACACTGATTTATTATTGTTATCTAATGGAATCATCAGTATATCATAGATTTTGGAACTGAGAATAAAGTTACATAGAAATTCTACATTTTAACTATATGTGCATTTATCTTTGCCCTGTTTTTATCCTGCCTGCAGCAGTAGTATCTATAATTTAGGGTATTAGTGTTCCTTATATCAAAAAGGCTTATTCTGGAAAGTGAAGATATGCCTGTGTGTGCTGATGGGTGTAGAGAAACGTGTATGTAAGGGTTCTTCTAGGTGAAATATAAATAAAGTAACTCAGAAACCCAAATATAGCTCAGCTTGGATATCTTGATAACAGATCATCCCAGGTTTGAGTTTAAAAGTGTTTCACGTTCTGATGTGATTTACTGGGCACATTTGCCTTTATTCCTGTGACAGAAGTGGTTGGCCTGATATTTGCATGAGCTCTGTCAGGTTCATAAGTGGAACTTTCGCTCATGTATTCAGTATAGAAGAAACAGCAAACACTAACATTTAAAAGCTTTCTGGAGATAACAAGTTAGATGGCATTTATGTTTCTGCTTGTTATGAGTATTTGATTCAAAAGTGTATTTGGAGAGAAGGAATCTGATTTTAGTAAATCAATATAAAAAACCTTTGATTTTTTACAAAAGCCAGCTAACTGTAACTTCAATGTTGGTATTTCAAGGCCTCTCACTGATATTTTAGACGTTTGTGGTTGTTTGAGCTTCCTTTCCAGGCCCTGGGGAAATAAGAGTATGGTAAATCAAAGCCCAGATTGCTGTTTGCATTTATTTTACTTCTCATTATGACATGCATGCAAACACTTAAAAGAAATAGGGAAAAGGTATAATCATGATAAAATTCCTTTTTTCTGAACAAAGGGGAATACTTTTCTAGTTTAATTTATTACACTTCTCCTTAATACTATAAACTGAATTGAGTGCCTCATCAAGTTTGACAGTTCACTTATACTTCTGATTCAGTGATAGTACTTTTTAAAATAATTACTGACTCTTGAGAGATAATCCAAGAAAAAAACTCTGGAAAATACAGAAAAAGTCTTAGTTTCTCAATTTCTTTTTTTCCAAGTGAGAAAGTTTTAAAACTGCAAAATGCACTTGAGTACTTAACTGCCAAAAAAAGTTCTTGTGCTACCTTTGAAAGAAATTTTCCATTTTCAATTGCAGTTTTTCTGCTTTCCTTGCCCATGACAACCAAAATCCAGTGTAAGATTGAGGATATATAATGAATCAAAAATATCTAATAATATTCAGTGAAATATAGGTGATGCTTTTTTCAGTTTGATGCACTCTCCAGCATAATTGAGATAGTGGGGAAAGTGCTTATTTTATATATTGCAAAAAAGTTCTATTAGTGTCATCCTAAATCTGGATGCTTTTGTCCTCATGCTAAAATGAGATGCTCTGAAAGCTGTCTTCTTTCATCCCTATTCTCTTGAGAGGCACTCTGCATCTAGCTTCTCAGGTGGCATAAAGAAGCTTTGCCTATATTGAAGGTAACAGAAGAATGACAGATTATGCCAGCTGAGAATTGAGGTACAAGACTTTAGGACCAGAGCTGAAATGATAAAAGCATCCCATGGGAAGTAACCTAACCTTTCACAGTTTATTGATCATCTGACTTGTACTTCTGATGTCACTAGTTATTCTTAACATTTCAGCTTCTCACTCCTGCTGTCTGCCACGGAGGTCTTGCTGTGGCACCACTTCCCCCAGGAAGCTGCCAGCTGCCTCTCCTCCAGGGAACAGGCTCCAGATTAGGACATTTTCTGCACTCTTGAACACTGAACAATTGCTGTTCAGTGGCAGTTTTCATTCCAGTCTCTTTAGTCATGGCTATTCAAAACCACTTTGCTCGCTTAGTTTCCCAGCATCCTCACCACGGACACATCGCTCCTGTGTTAGCTCCTTATTCACACTGTGGCCTCACTGCCACCTTATCACTGTGCCAGGGCTGCTCTTAGATTGCAGAGTGAGTAGGGTCCCTTAATGCAGCTTCTCAGAGCAGGAATTTAACTCCTTTTCCTGTGTTTCATCTTCTGCTCACATCTTATTGCCTGGATAGTCCTTCTCTGTCCCATCTCCTGCCGGTTACTTTGTGGCTCACATGCTTGCCAAAATTTCCCTCTTACCCTCTGTTCCTTATTCCTGCAACTTTCAGCCTCCTACGGTATTTAATCTTTTCAGTCTTTTCAAAGATTTTTTTCAATCTGTTTCAAAGACACTATTATAGCTTTTCAGGTATGAGTGCTTTTCAAATCCTGAATGAGTTGGCACATAAATCTAGTTAAAGAAATTCTACGTTTAAATTGTAGAGTAAATTTAAAGTATTATCTTTATTGGTGAGGGGGTGAATCTTCCACACTTCTCAGCATTTAGGACTCTTCTGTAAATTCCTTAGTGCTCTGATTATGTCATGACTGACTGATGGCTAATTCTCCAAAAAGTGGTTTTACTTTCCTTGTATGAAGAGGCCAAATGGAGACAGTTTCCTTTACACTAAAATGTGCAAAATTATTCTGGTTTTTTTTTTTTTTCATTTTATGAAAAGCATATGAAATCTATGAAAAGTACTGTACAAGTTAATAATAACTTTGGGGTCTTTTTTGTAGAGCAGAGTTCAAGAGAATAGCACTGGTATAAGCTCTAATTCTCTTTTCTTTGTAATACTTGACCAAGATGCTGTCTGGGGTAAGGTGAGGCCATTTCTCTTCATACTGGTTCTTCTAGATTTTACTTGGGTTTTGTGTGTTTTCAGCAATGTGTTTTTATTACCAAATACTGCTGGTTGGAGAAACTTGTCATCTGTCTTTATCAGATGTTGTTTTATTTTAGTGTTCCAACTTCTGTAGTCCTCTTCATTTACTTTATAAACCTTAACTGCTTCTTCTGTGTAAGTCTGCCTGGAACAACCAAGGCAGGAGAAGGCGGCTCACCAGCTTTATGCCCTGTTCCTATTTCCAGCCTTTTTTACTGTCCCAGCCCAACAGTGTAACTGAGACATTCCTTTGGGAAAAGGGTAACTTGGATCCCTGCAGTCCCAGCAGTCCACACAGTTCCTCTTATGTAAGAATCATAAATGTACTAGACAAGATGGTCTATAAGCAAGTCTACTAGAATTCTTCTTGATTGCATCTTAAATCAGGAATGACAAGTGTTCAGCTGATGACAGCATTCCTTGTTTCAGTTCCTGAATTTAAAGGTGGCAGAAATGTTTGCCAAGAAAGGTAGCTGCTGGCAAAAAAAAAAATTGCCCGTCCTGGGAGATGGTGGTAAGAAAGTGGGCTGCTTTATTTTTTGATGTTTTCCTTTAGCATTTGTGATTTGAAAGACTTGTGTTCCTAATACACCAGGAATTGAAACCAGTCACCAGAAACAGAGATTGAAATGCCATCTCTTAGTGGAAGACTTAACAGTTGTTCAGTGTTCCCATTGTAAGGAATGGTTTCAAAATGCAAAGCCTGAGGGTTAAACCAAGCTCCTTTACCTCTTTTTACACATGCTTCAAGCATCTAAATCACTCAACAAGCATGCAATTTTTCAAGTGTCTTATTTTCTTTCCACAGAATTTCAAAAGCCCTGTGGGAAGTGCCATTTGTGGAGTATAATTGATATGGACACTCTTCTAAGACTATTTTTGCTGTTATGTTTCAAGATAAAGGCAATTTAGTATTTATAGGAAAAATAAATACATATGCCTTTTGCAATGTGTTGTAACTGAAAATTAAATATTTTTCTACTCAAATTTTGGCATATTTCCTGGAATCACTGAGCTTTCAGTAACATTTTTAGTTAATATTCTGCAGTCTGCTGTTGCATTCACCGCAGCTGACATGAGCTCAGAGAGTTTGTCTTTATTTAACCTTAGAGAGGAATCCCAGGCTTGCTATGCAGTTGGCAGAGCTATTGGGAAGGATCTGCTGTGGACTGCAGTAGAGAGAGTGAGGACAGGGTCTGAACCATGCCTGCCACAGCTTTACTCCATTGGTGATATGAAAATCCTGAGGAATAAGTGAAGTTAGCCTTTATCAAACTCTGATTAATATTTCCTTTCATTATACATTCCTTTCCTTCTTTGTCTAACATTTTTATGAATCCGGTTGCTTAGATCCTGCATCCCACTGTTCCTTGCGATGTTTGAAGTTGAGGGCACTAATTAGGACATTATTTTTTTACCTGTAGAATATGTATATAGATAGATATATTTGTGTAGATGTGGTTAAAAAACATAAAAAGCCCCAGTGAGAGTAAAGATTCTGTATCACCTGTGCTCTCCAGACACTTAAAATTGCAATGGCATGGTGGTGGAGGGAAGATGCTTTTAAAGACGCTGATTTTGATTCTCTGCTCCATTACTCATTTTTCACACTGATGTAGCTCCATGGAGCTGCTTTGTGTCTTTCTTGTCAGCTAGTAACAAGTAAGAATGTAAAGGGCCTATGGCATTAGGACTGTGAAACAGACAGTAGCAAACCATTCAGTTTGATTGGTGATCTAACAGTTACTTGTTTAGAATAATTTAACTGATGAGGTTGACTATTACTTAGTTCAGTTTTAAAATAGTAATTACCCCTAAAAGTTAATATTTGCTATGTTAGCAGTTATTAGGAGTCTTAGTGGTAACCTTACTGTTAGCAATATTTATGACAGGAAATAAATGATTGTATTTATTTGTTGGTAAACACTGGCACTGAAATTGTATTAAATATTATGTATTGATTTCTATGGATTCAAGTCTAGAACTACCCTAATATTTGTTTTCTCCCACATTAAGGAATGAAGTTAAGATCAACTTGATAAAATAGATATTCCAGTGCTAGATTTATTATTTGAGTGTGTGAAAATTCTAGAAAATGTGTAGTTTACCAAACTGAGCCTGGTTTGAGTTGCAGATTTTACTAATAGTGAAAGGAAATTTCCATTGTTAAAAAAAATCTGAAGGTCTCCCCTCATGTTCTCTGAAAATGAAGAAATGTGATGCTGGTGCAAGATGGGAAGTATAATCAGCCTGAATCACTGTGCAGACCTGTAAAGGTTGACTTTCAGCTGGTATCTGCAAAATAAGCTGCAAACACTATTGTGAACCAAACCCTGCAGGGCTCAGTTTGCAAACACTATTGTGAACCAGACCCTGCAGGGTTCAGTTTGCAAACACTATTGTGAACCAGACCCTGCAGGGTTCAGTTTGCAAACACTATTGTGAACCAGAACCTGCAGGGTTTGCTGAGCTCCAGTTACTGCTACTAGTAAGGCTTATTATCCTGTCAAAGAAGATGTAAGAAAATCCATCTCTCCCCTTTAAACATGATAAACCTTTGTCACCTACAATGCAATTAATGTTAAAAATAGAAGAGTGCTGATGATAAGATTGTGACTTGCAGGCAATGAGCCATTGTCCAAGTACAGGAGACTTATCTGGCAGGCCAGTCAGCCTACACGGTTTGCTGTCAGTTTGCTGATTGCCATTTCTCTCTGGGTTTGATGAAATATTCATGTCTTTGCTCTGCTCTCTGCAAGCACTATTGATTTCTTGTATAAACGCAGCTATATTTAGTCTAGACAAATGGAATGTGGATTGCTGCTGAATAAATGGGATGAAAGGCTGGGGGTTTGCCTGTCCGTTTCTCTTGGTCGGTGGCAATTATTTATAATCAAGAGTAGTTTTTGTATGTTAAAGGTGATTTTTTATAATTTAGTGATTAGTCTCAGAACAAAAGTAAGCACTCAGACACAATCATTCTGTTGGGATAGTGGGTTAAGAAGCCAAATTATACTGTGAGGCTTACAATCACAGTTATTAGAATTTTGTAAAAAAGGCCCAGAAAAATGTATATTTTCAGAATTTTGAGAATAAAACAAGTGTGATCAGTAGAAAAAACTTAGTGTCTTTTCTCTTGTTTTTATAAAATCTTTTACTAATGATCATACAGTTAGAATTCAGTCCTCTCCATTTGCTGCAGTTTCAACTTATACTGCTTCAATTTTGCTGCCTCTGCTTACTGGAATATTTCTGTTTCATTTTGGTTTTCTTCTTGGAAACAAATACAGCTGCAGCAGAGAAAAGGAGAAAATATGCTTAAAATCTTGTTCCTGAGTAATTTCTGACAGCATGTTTGTTTTCAGTTAATAATCTTATTTTCCAGTGAAGATAGCAGAGGAATAGGAACTAAACTGAATGTGTTTGTGTTTCACTGTCCTCTTGTGGATGGAATCAGAACTGCTGGGCTTTAGCAGAGATCTTCAGCTGCTATTTATTTTCCTCTTCTAGATATGCTGCTTGTTAGTCTTTTGTTCTTTTGAAATAGATAAAGTTACACTCACTCTCTTCACTTGATGTGAAAACCAGAGCTTTACAAGTATTGTAGTGGAAATTATCAAATCACTCTGTTCTGCTGCCTTTTAATTAAATTAGGAGAGAGAAAATATAGGATCCTCCATTAAGTATTTTAATGCTGGATTAAGAATTTATAACATTGCTACAACAAATTGAAGTAATTCATTTTCTTACAGGCCATATATAGCTATGCTATATATATATGCTATGCTATGCTATGCTATGCTGTGCATGGTGGTCACTTTCCCAAAAGCTGTATTAAAACTTCTCATTTTGTGTATCAAATTATTTCTCCATCTTATATGTTATTACTCTGTGTTTTCCAGGTATATTTATATGGAGTAGCCATGTAGCACTGAGCAGCTTTTAATGTGTAACAGTATCTTCAAAAAAATCTACATACTAGCTTTGCAATATCTCTTGCAGTGCAGTGGGAACTGCAAGACATATAATGCTGAGGAAGTTTATTGTGTATCATCAATAGTGCCTAGGAGATTTTCACTAAATATTGCTCCATTGGGTTATGACATGGTTTTAGAACCTGGGTTGTGTGATAATCTGTTTAGCAGAATATTAATCTGGGAATTTTTGCAGAGAATGGAAAGGAAGTGCTGAAGAATGCTTACAGCATAGATTGCATTAAATGTTTTGAAAGGTCTGCACATTGAAACAGTCTTTGAGTGAAACGGGTCTTTTTCCCAGTAGGAATGTTCTCTATTCTCCTTCTCCCGTTATATTTAATATGCCTACGTTTTGTTGCTTTCTTCCCACAGTGGATGTGAAGTCGGAGGTTCCCGTGGGCCTGGAGCCGATCTCCCCCTTAGACTTGCGGACGGATCTCAGGATGATGGTTCCCATGGTGGACCCGATTATGCGCGAAAAGCAGCTCCAGCAGGAGCTGCTCCTGATCCAGCAGCAACAGCAGATTCAGAAACAACTGCTCATTGCAGAGTTCCAGAAGCAGCATGAAAACCTGACCCGCCAGCATCAGGCCCAGCTCCAGGAGCACATTAAGGTAGCAACATTTTTCATTTATCCCTTGCTTTATCTGCAAAGTCAATATGCTTAAGCAGACACAGAAAGGGAACAAGCCTGAACGGTTTGCTGTGACTGAGAGATGGTGATTGAGTGCTCTTTTCTCTGTTTTGGGGTGATAAAAGCCTTTTAAAGTAAAACTGCTGGCAGGGACTTGCTCACAGCAGACCAAGGCAATACTGTGAGAGTCACTGAGCTCATGAAGCCAGCACATGCACAAAAGATCAGACTACCTATTTTACAACCTGGATTTTCAGCTGAACTTCAATATGGCTGGTTTCTCGGTATATACTGTTTTCAGTATATAAAGAGACTGCTTTTTTTGGGCTACTGTTTGAGTTTGTGTCCACAAATCAAATTGATAGGCAAATGCATAATATTTGCATTTGTAAAATGGAGGCAGACCGTGATAGTGTTTTCACTCTTCTCTGAGTTTCCTCATATAATACAGAAAGAAAATGATTTATGGGATTGCATGCATTATGGCAGGATTGCTATAATAGATTTCGACCAGGAATTGATGATCTTGCCTTTCATTTCATTTTTCCCTCTTATCTACTTGCCATTGTGCTGCTGTGCTAAACTTCCACTTGACAGAGCTGACAAATGCAGCTGAGCACAGCAACCAGAATTGGGTGATGCACAGGCAAAGAACAATGTGAAATTTCCAGGCATCTTTGCCAAAAGAGAAAGAAGTGAAACCAGAGCAGCAGGCTGCTACCTGACACTAAAGTTCAATTTGGTGACAGCCAATAATGCACTATGCCACTTAGAAGTCAGTTAAAAGATGAAAAGAAGAGTAAGCATAAAAGCAAGCACTGATCCTCAGTTACTCAAGGGGGTTGTTTTATAACCCAGACTGACCTAGAAAATATTGCAAACTGCACTTTCTCATGTCTTTTTGTTCTGTGCAAGTTACAACAGGAACTACTAGCCATTAAACAACAGCAAGAACTCCTTGAAAAAGAGCAGAAACTGGAGCAGCAAAGACAAGAGCAGGAACTGGAGAGGCATCGCAGGGAGCAACAGCTTCCTCCCCTCCGAGGCAAAGAAAGAGGACGAGAAAGTAAGAGCCAATGTACCATGAATCCTAATAAGAAATGAATCTATTCCCCTTTGCATTCTCCCAGCCAAAATGAACTATGAGCAGAAATGTGAAGGAAGCCTATTCCTGTGTGAAATACGTAGGTCGAGAAGTCAAGACTGTGCTTTGAGAAGGGCAGGGCCACCCACTGCACCCACAGAAACACATTTCTGGCAGACTTGGAAGACTGCAGGAAAGCACAGTTTTACAGAATTGTAGATATGCATCTCAAGAGTCAAGCTCTTTGTATAAAAAAATTAGGAAATTTGAAAGCGTAAATCTTCACACAAGAACTTTCTGAAGAGCTTATTTCTCAATACAGAAAGCACTACAAAACAACAAAAAATAAATTAGTTGTTGAGCATTGTTCCAAGACTGAAAATAAATTGAAATATTTAAGAATATCTTAGGATGAAACTCCTAAATATTTTGCTAGGACTTTTTCAAACTGTCTTGTATTTGTTCTTGATGGCATTTCATAAGGCATAACCAAGAGTTATTTCTAGCTTATATATAGCTATAAAGAAAATAACTAAAAAGGTTTGTTAGGATTTGGTGCTCACTAGAGGGAGACAGATACAAATAATTCTCTTAAGTGATGTCAGTTTGAAAATCAGGTTGAAGTATAGTGTGAAGATATTCAAAATGAAGCTGCCACAAACAGGTACTATTACTTGCCTTCCTAAATAAGCACAAGATTTAACTGACAAAGACCGAAGCAGAAAAGAGTTTGTTTTTTTTTTTCCTTTGGCTGGAAAAGGATATCACTTCAACAGCTGTTGGTGTACCATGTCATACGCTTTAGAAATTAAGGTGTCCATGGTGCTTCTAGTTCTTTGAAGAACAATGAGCTCATTAAGAAATTTCCACCTTATTGACCTAGAAATATGAGGGTGTGGAAGCTGCAGGAATAAAAAGTTCCTCTGAGTAGTATAAAAAATATCAGCCTCCATATAAACAGTTAGACTTTATTAGTGCTCCTGCCAGAGGACGAGCAGAGATGTGACCTCAAGAGTTCCCTTCTCAATTGGAGCTTGCTGGGTGGCTGTTCAGGATGCAACAGCCAGCCAAGCAGCCTGTGACCCCTCCAGGCCTAGCCCCAGAGTTTGTTGGTGGTGATGATCTTTTTAATGAGTAGAGGAGGGAAGGGAGTTATAGGCAGGGAGTTGGGATATGAAGCAGAGCAGTAGTAGAGGTATTTTTTGGGTAGTGGGTCACATGGGACATGCTCAGCATCTCAGCTGTAGTGTGTCAGGGCTGGGTAACCAAATACTTAGAGTATCAAAAATGCCTTAGTGCTGCACCTTTGAAAGAAATGAGGTGTCATCCCTTTTTTTCTCACTGATTATAGAAGACCAAATGATTTTTTGTTCTCATAATTTTTTTTCCTCAATGAACACTATTCTGGCTATGAGTAAAGAAGCATGTCCCATGCTGCAAGCTTGAATTGGCAGTTTAACCTTACAATGACATGCTCTACTTTTTGTTCTCTTTTGAGCTAGCCACTAAGAGAGGTCAAAATGCAGTGTCTCCACTCTCACAGACTTCACACGTAGAGGCTCTTAAGGGGCTCCAATTAAAAGCCCCACTGCTTGCTCTTTTTGCAGTGTTCTGCTTATACCCAAGGACAATTTCAGAGGACAATTTCTCTGTGTTGCTACTATTACTTTATTAAAAGAAAAAACATTCATTACTAAAAACTCAAACTGAGCTTTTGTTACTGTCTTTTTCATTCTATTGTTGGTTTTGTATTGAGATTGTTGGAGACTATCAGGAAATAATTTAAATTCTTTAGATACATCTGGCCCTGGATAAATGGTCTCATCTACTGTTGAAATATTCCTTATGACTTCACTGGATTTTTGGGTCATAGCCAGCTTCAGGCTTCCAAAGACAAGCATTTAATACAAATGCTATCTCATTTTGACTTTTTCCAACAATATTTAGTTTATAGTTTACAAAACTTTCAGCAGTAAGGCATAGAGTCTGTTTTGGGATTTGTTTTCTTTAAAAAGGTATTTTTTTTAAAGTAAAGATACGATGCATTTAACTCTGTGTTTCTTAGGGGCAGTGGCCAGTACGGAAGTGAAGCAGAAACTTCAAGAGTTCCTGTTAAGTAAATCAGCTACAAAAGACTCTCCAGCAAATGGGAAGAATCATTCCATGAGCCGTCACCCCAAGCTCTGGTACACGTATGTTCAGTATTAAGCTGCTTCCTTCTCTTGTTGAGGTATCAGCTAAAACTTGGCAGAATGCTTTTCCAGCAGAGGTGTTGAGAGTCTGCCTCCAGAGCAAGGCAGCAGTTCAACCCAAAGATTAACAAAAAGCCATAAGTATTATACTTCTGTTTGAACTCAGGAGTATTCAGTATTTAGTGGTGAGATGAGAACTATACAGAACAAGACACTCTCAAAAATCTGTATAATTGTTTTTATTTCAGCTGGTTCATCTGTAGCATCTATAGCTGTTGCTATCACAAACTTTACAACAATACCTGTCACTTTTCCAAGTATCTTAATTTTTTGCAGTTAGAACAACTTTGTATTTGTCTTACTTGGATTTTGAATCAATCACAAAACATTTCCTTTTGAAGAAATGCTGCTTTGATTCCAGTGAAGTTGCTTGAATGGTGTTAGTAATTCACAAGGATTTTGAGAAAGACAGTGGTCATTGAACTTTTCTGACTCATGGATTTTAGCATCCAGACTATATATTCTTATGATAACTTGGCCTTGATGAGAATCTGCTTAGACCATGGAAGCAAGTGATTTTGTTGAGTCCTTCAAACGGTCTGTTCACATGTTAAGAGTTTACAGTTTGGAAGTTTTTATTCCCCACATAAATGAATCCAACAAAATTAACTCTGCGTTTCTGAGACTTCAATGTCATGCTCGCATTGACCTTCAATAGGACAAGCAGAAATGCATATGGTACACTAGATTTCCATTTTTACTTATGCTTTTTAAAAAGGATTGATGAAGGCTGGCCCTTGGAGTTTGCGTTCTGAGCTAAGCAGAGCATTTTGGTAAAATGATTTAATATATACATTGTGTTTCGTGGAGATACAGTAATTCGTTATTTTTTTTCCTTCTAAATAATGTGTAAATGTCGCTTGAATATGTAAGATTTCTGGACTTTTCAGATGACCGAGTATGAGGAGCTCTGCAGAGGATGCTTTCTGCTACACTACAGAAAGTAGTATTTCTTCTCATGAGTGAGACATATTATTGATTAATCACACTGCATTGGAAAGACAAGCAGAGTCTCTAAAAGGCCAAGTAAAATGATGTTTAGCTAAACACAAAGTTTGAAAGTTTTTCTCCTTTCCCTCTCTCCCTCTTGAGATAAAAAAATGAACCAATCCTCCCCCCCCCACCCCCTAAAAAAGCAAAAAACCAACCCCTGTTTCTGAGCCATATGATGTAATTTCTACGCGGTTGTTCAGAAATCTCTGACCACAATATTTCTTTCATCCAGCAGTTGTCAGAAAACACTCTTCAGCTTGAAGCTTCTCTGCTGACATGTGTGCTACATGCTGCAGAGTGGTGTGCTCACAAAATTTACAAATTGAACTTAAAGTCAAGGTTTCATTTACCTTGTCCACTAAATAATTTGGGGAAGGGGGTATCCAAGAGATAATAATTCAATATTTCTGGTTATTTTAGACAAGACCTCTTTCCTGAAAATCCCTCGCATTTTGATAGAGAAGGCTTGTTTAATATACATCTATTTGTATGTGAAAAACAAGCCTTAAGTGGCTTTTGCTGTGTGTCAGCTGATTCATATTAAAAAGCAACCACCTGAATTGGTCAATTCCCCAAACTGGAGACAGACCCTGTCTGTAGATCAACATGAATCTTATCCTATGTGACTGCTGTAATGAGTGCAAAAAATATATTTTGGGAATCCCAAGGAGTTCCATAACTTACTGTAAGAGTGAAAGTGGTTACATGAGCCTGTGGTTTGTGCACACTTATACGAACAAGAACATAAACACAGCTGAGACGTGTACAACATGTGAGAATAGTTACTGCTGGTCACCTCAGTGACAGCTAATTTGTGACCTCTGTGTCTGCTGCAGGGCTGCCCACCATACCTCACTGGATCAAAGCTCTCCACCCCTGAGTGGGGCCTCGCCACCATACAAATATACTTTACCAGGAGCACAGGATGCTAAGGATGATTTTCCACTTCGTAAAACGGGTGAGTTAGTGTTGTTTATTTGAGCCCCTTGCCCAGCAATTCTCCCACCCTTTATTTTTACCAGGCTGTTCATTAGCAAGGCATATATCATATTCCACAAGTTCAAGATGATACTATGAGCAAGTTCAAAGATCCAGACTGCATATTTCCAAGGTCAGCCTGGCCACATGGTACCAAGAGTTGGCGTTTCCCAGTGCTGACAGATAGTGCAGGCTTCAGTTCTGACAAATTTTGTTTCTAAAGAAATCATCATTTCATGGATCTTTATTTTCTTTGCCTTTCTTCTGGCTTTAATAACTCTCTCTGCTCTGCTTAATAGATAAAATATCTACCTTCAGATGGTATTCTGCTTTTTAGACAATGTTTTTCAGGGCATTTTGAGGGGAAATCGTGGAAAGAGGAGAAATTGGATTAATATTGCATTTTTTGTCATTGATTGTCAGAGTTTGTATGCATATCACAGAATATTCTGAGCTGAAAGAGACCCAGAAGTATCATGGAGTCCCACACTTCAGTGAATAGCCCATACAGGGATCGAACCTGTGACCTTGCCATTATCAGCATTGCTCTGTGCCCATTTTGCATGTCTTCTGACACATAGAAAATGTTCTTTTGAAGGTTTTAGAATATTTTAGAAGATCTAACAATTGAATAGATTATCTTGACAGCAGGTGAACTGCAGACTTAGCTTTTTCTGCACCATAAAGAAAGCTAGGATGGCAGTGGAGTCCATGTGGCTGTTGCCTCAGGACCTTGGTGCAGTGACTGGTATCCAGGAATGCAGGGAGACACTCAGAGGAGGGGGGGAAAGGAAAAGAAAACATTAGATCGCTTATTGCATGAGTCTGCTGTTGAGTGATATAGTTACGTTCAGAGAGAAAGTCTGACCCCCTACTGTGCTAACAGCCTTTGAATGCGATTTTGCCACTGGGAGATTGAAAACTAACTGCAAAACTGACTTGAAAAGAAGTGGCATTTGGAGCCAGAAGATATTCAGAGAGAAAATCCAGCCTGTATCTAATACTTTGGGGCAGACTCTCTAAGCTCATAATATATCCCCAAATATTTTCAAAGGAATGGAAGCATGAAAAGCAAAATGCTAATTTATTCTAGATGAATTACTCTCTGTACAATATGGTGGCAATATAATAAGGTTCTATAAAATCTTGTTAAGGCTGTTCAACACAATAAACCCTTATGTGGTTCTCTGCTTAGTACCACTGTACAACATATATTTTCTAAGTCAATAGACTATACATTTTCATTTTTTGAACAAAAAGATGCATCCTTTTGTTCATCTTCTGAATGCTGCAAATTCATCTACATGTATTTGAAATGCAAGCTTTAATTTTTCTTCCATGTTTATGTATCTTAAACATTATGATTGATATTTATGATGTGTCAGCCTGTTGATCTGTAAAACAAAACATTTTCAAACTTTGTAACAGTAAAGTTCTCGTGCAGCTGCTAATACTTTTATATCTCTGTGGGGGTTTCAAAATATTCCTTAATTCAATTCCCATTGTCTGCATAAGAGGACTATAATATAATTAAATCCAGATGTTTTCTATATGTTATTCCAAATATTTGGGCATGGAGTGCTTCAGTTCCAAAATTGAACAAAGGACATGATGACTCTCTGAAAAGATATCTACAGAACAAATAGACAAATACTAATATAATCATTAATATAAACGTTTCTATGACATTGACATAGTGATTCTGATAAGCAAATATAAATGAAGTGTACAGCATGTTGTATGTTACCAACAGAGGATATTTGATATCTCTCCATATCCGTGAAAATAGCAACTGCTAATATCCTGTTTACATATCCAGTCTCTCTGTGTGCTAGAGATGTTTAATTCCAGTCTTAGCAATATCCCCACAAAGTTTTCAATGGTTGTTCATCAGGTTGAGTGTAAAAGCAACAGGAACCAAATCGACACAAGTCAAATGACCCTAAACTGATCTGGGTGGCTACAGGGCCATCCTCCAGGCAGAGGGGACATTGTGGAGCCTGTGTCATCCTCACGGGACCTTACTAGACAAAGATGTCCCACGAATACTCATGTATATGGACAGGCTGTAAGCCTGCAGAAATCTGACCTTTGCCATGAGGGGTGAACCTCTTTTCCTTCCCTTTAGGCTATGAGCGCTTATTGCCACTGGCTCCTGGCAAACTCTCTGTGGTGCTGAACCTGCGTGAAGTCAGCAATTCATATGAAAGCAGACCCCACATTCCTTTCAGCCTTAAGAAAGGAATACCTGTTGTGACTTTTAATTACAGCTGTGTTTTGCTTTCTAGGTTACTTAAAAAAAAAATCTTTATAATATAAGATACAGAGGTATCTTTCTCTTCTCTCACTTTGTTAAAATGTAAGATAATTCTGATTGAATCAGGTACTCTGAGATCAGATTTAATGGGAAACAAAGCTGAATGACTCTTCCCTGACATCCTAATGTGTTTTTCAGTGCTAAGGGAACACCAAGTGTCACACAGGCATAGTAAATCATGAATTTTGCTTGCTTACTTTCTTGTACAGTAATCCATTTAATCTTTGCTTAATCAGTCCTTCTTTTTAATCTCCTAAAAATTATTTCCGAAATAACAAAGGAAAATATTTTCTGCAGCTTTTACTCTTCTAGTATCTAGAATGGTGGAATGCTTAGATAAATAGGGGAGGACATAAGAGTCTTGCTTTGTCAGTGTTTAGGTACCAGAGTTAACATCCTAGTGCAGTGACTGTGGTTACTCAACAAGTCTCAGCCATGTGAATTGTTCCTTTCTGTACAAGATGCAGCAGAAGTTGTCAGCAGTGGACTTCAGAAAGTTTAGCTACATGGAGGATTGGGACTGTCCTAGGGGCTAGAGGCCAGGATATGCAACTCTTTGCACAGCTGCATTCAGATGGTTGGTGTTGACAGACTTTGAAAAGAACAGAGCAAGGGGAGCTATTGCTTCACTGGATAGATAAATACACCATGAGAAGCTACACATCTGTAGCTATGAGCAGAATTTTGTGTAAACAGCATAAGATCAAATTTTCAAAATCCCCAAAACTTGCACCATGGTTACCAGTTTTAAAATGTTTTCTGCAAAGCACCCAAAAGCCTGAGCAGCACATGGATCATTAACTTTCAATGAGACTAATGCATCTAAATTACCCAGAGAGGTTTGAAAATACCTCCTTATTACTGAACACTTTTGAAATTCATACTGACTGTTTTAAGAGCTCTGATGGGAGCCATGTACTTTTGAAAATCAGATCATTTAATAATGGGGAACTTTTGCTTGTTGTGCTCCTCTATTCTGTGACTCTCTGTCCAGGAAAATATTATCCTCTGTATGAGGATACAAAACAACATAGGTTTTGTAGGGTAGAAGAGCTTTTCAAATAATTTTTTTCTATTTTTTTCTTTTACCTTTTTAAAATGTAGAAATTCTGGCAAGTGGCCCTAACAGTTGCATTTTCTCCAATCTCTAAAATTTCATTTTTTGTATGCAAGTGTTGATGTAAACCAGCAAAAGCAAGTAAGTTCCAACAAGGGTTAAGTCTCAGGCCGAAGCTGTGTACTTTTTTAAAAATATTGCTGTAGGTGGAATTTCTGCATTTTATTTCATGTTTTGGCTTTTATTGGAAGAAATTCCTGGGGACATCATCATATCAAGTATGAACTGTTTTGTCTTTCCCAAGTTTAGCACAATCATGGAAGAATGAGAATGTCAATCAGCATTTCTATTTATTTTGGTTTTGTGCCAGTTGACTCTTTCTTTGCAGATGGAGTTGTATGCTTACGACTTGCACTGGGCTTAGGGATCTGAAGATCTCTCACAATGTAACAATTTCAGAAGGTGTTTGTAGCTCACTTTCCAAAAACTGTAAGCATAATCAATGGAAGCATAGCATGGGGTTTTTTTTTAAGAACAAATAGTACAAGGTTCTTCTTTGGGAGAAGTTGTGTAATTCCATACAGGAAAAAAGAGGAGATGAAGGATTGTTTAATATTGTGGTGAAAGAGAGGAAGAAGGCTGTCCTGCACAGCCATGATGATCACTCTCTAAAAACCATATTAAGTTAACCTGATTAGGCAGTAGAATAACAGTGCAGCTCTTGTGTAAATGAGAATGAAAGATTCCTGAATGAGAACTCAGCAGATGTAATTTTTTAAGAAAAGAAATTAATTAGAATATTTCCTTACAGTTTTTCATGCACTTAGTGACTCAGTAATTTACTGGAGCAGTTGAAAATCAGAAGAAAAACATTTTGTGTGTGAAGGTTTTTCTCCTTCCCCCTTTTGCGCCACCAAATTTTCTGTTTGCATTTTCTAGGAAAACACTCTTTTGTGATGTAACAGTATATGAATAAGCTGGATTTCTTTTGGTTTTCATTTAAAGAAAAAGGCTTAGACTATCCCAAACCCTCAATTACCATGTCTGCCAAAATGAGGAAGTCCAGCTCAGAGAAGTGCTATTTTTCTCTGAATTTATGAGAGAGAACAATAAATGGGAGAGGCACTTTGTTTATTGAAGCAAGGAAATGAGGCAAACATATGATTCTCCTAATTTTATCCCATTTTCCAGGGATGCTAAGCATTCCTGCCTGTCCAGAGTTCTTGTTTTTCTGGGTTGGTGAACCATCTCAACAAATGTGGACTAGGTAATATGCCCAGAAGAAATCAGTACTTATCACAGTGAGAAGGACAGATATCTTGACTCGTCTTCCCATTAATCACCAAATACTTTCAGCCTTCCTAAATTCAGTATCAATAACTTCAGAGCATGTAATTAGCATGTGGGAGGAAGTTTTAGAAAGAGAAAAAACTTCCACTTGCAGAGTGAATCGGAGGCAAAGCTCCTGGATTCACGTAATGAGCCGGCCAAACCAGTGTCCAGGCCCAGGAAGCCAGCAGCTCCAAGGGAATGTGATGTGATTGTAGCTACTGTGTGGGGCTGCTCTTGTCTCCAGCCCATCAGAGCACTGCAGCCTCCCCAGCTAGGGCTGAGGAGGGATGTCCTGTCATTCTGATTGAGCTCAAGTTAGAGGAAAATTTATTTGAGATATCTTAAAACTAAATAAAAATTGGTGCTAGGGTAGGCTTAATTACGCTGTCAAAGAGCAAAGAATTTGTGTAGGTGTGCTTTGGTATCATGAAAGCTGTCAGGGCCTGCACCAGGATTCAACAGGAGCAATCACCAGAATGATTCTCATGAAGATCATCATAGTCTTCCCATCAGTGGAAGGTTGTTCCTCTAATGTATTTTATTTAACACTTACTTTTAATTGCAGAAAGCAAGTTTTTTGTGAGTGGGTAGAAAATTTACTCAGTTTCTGGATTCAATGGCTTTCTCTTTTAGAAAAAATCCCAGTCCATCATGTTCTGTTTTGCCAGTAATTATGATGCTACTGGCCCTTCTTCATAACTAAACTAATTATTCAATCCTGATCAAAATACTTAGTTCTTTTACTGATCAGTGTATAACCAAAATTGAATTAAGAATTATGAAGTTCTGCTTCATGTGAGAACATAAAATCTTTCTTACACTATGTTTTCAAAAATGCTTTATAAATTAGCATTAAGAAGTACCTTGCACAACTTTGTGATAAGCAAGTAAACAGATACTAGGCACGTTTTTGACTTTTGAACCTAAAGAAACACCTTCAATAAGCAAGAGGGAGCAGTCCTAAAATCTAAAGCATTTTAAGAGTGTAATGTCCATTGAAAATGAAGTGGAATGTTTTTAATGGGGATTTCAAAGCTTATTCCCTCTGGATACATAAGTTGCAAAATACTCCATATAAAATTTGAGACTCTTTGAAGTCAGTAGAAACTGTCCTGTTTGATTTCAGTAGGACAAGGAATTTTCTTCCACTGTATCTAGAGCAGGGACAGTTGAAAACTTTTAGAAAAGTAAACAAGATCATCTAAAGATGAAAAAACAGAGAAGTGAAATGTGGAAATCACATGGTATGGGGTCATCCAAAATAGAAGATATCGGTTAGTAAAGACTGCACTTCTCCAAAATTCTGCAAAATATAGTTTCACTGAAAAATCTATTCAAACCCACAACTCTAATTAAGGGGTTTAGCTGCCAAATAAGATGTTGTGGCTAAAGCCAAGTGAGTATTACAGAGCCATTCATGAGCAAAGGCATAAGCTTTGTACTTTGCTTTTGATTTTCTCATGGGAAAGTAATATAAATGAGACTGATACCTCCCCGTTGGCTTTCACTGTTAGAAATGCAAAGCATGCTGAAATTGTACATAATTCTCTTCCAAAGGAAAGGAAATAACATTTCAATGGTTTTCCTCAGTGTCTCGTTGAGTTATGGTGGTGCACAATTATTCTTGTTAAATTACTCTACCAGATGGAAGGCTACATTGAATATTTAGCTAATTAGGTTGTAGAGGACTGGAATTATATCCCAGAGCATATAGAATCTATCTAAAAGTAAATTTATTTTAATTCCGTACGGTTGTATGGTTGTGTGAAGGTATAGGATGGATGTGGGTTTTTCTTCTCACTTTGCTTAACATAAAGAGATGTTTTCACAAAGTTGGCCTTGCCTACAGAAGTTCAAGAACACAAACATGTCTTGAATGCCCACACAACTTTGGAGCCAATTTTATCTTCATTTTTCTTCAGTGATGCTGAATTGCCTTCCTACTTTTGAGATGAACTTGGCCAATGGTTCTCATCTGCTAGGAAAGTATTTTGGTTGCTTTTGTTTTCTTGGCAACTTGTTGCCTTTGGACAACTCCAGAGTACGTTTCAGCAGTCTAGACCTAACCAGCTCATGTTTACTGATGATACTGATGCCCTGTTAAACTGGGGGAGAAGGTAATGGTGTTTCATCATGAATTTCTGAAGGCCGATGAAATATTGGACTGTACATTCTGCCTGACATGAGTTATCACTGCTGGATATTTTCCTGGATTAAAATCAGGGGGATTTAAACACCCTATGAACCAGTTCTTTCTTTTATGTGTTTTGGGGAACAACATAATCATGAATATGATTATTCTTTAAAAAATAGACTATGTATCTAGGGGTCAAATGGTGACCATGGCAAAAGCCTTGGCTTCAGGGCCTAGGAAATTATCTGTGACAGTTCTTCACTGAACAGAATATTTTTTTTCTTGGGATTTGGTGGATTTTGGAGGAGGGTTTAGACTGAAGACTGGGATTTGCTATATTTGCAGAAAGTAGGATATTTTAATCCCATTACTTCTTCCCAGCTAGAACTGACTGGCGTAGACGGTCACAAGAAAGAGTAAGAATTACCAGCAGAGACCTAACCAGAAGGACTGTCAGTCATGCGTATCTTAATTTATTAATTGAATTATTAGCATTCAAATGAGGGATAATACCCTCTATTCAAGCGCTTGTTTCATCTTCTTTTCTTGTCTACATCTCCTGAGAACTCAGATGCGAGTTGGATCCAGAAAGTGCTATAAAGGTGTAATAAAATTGCAGAATTTGACGATGTGGAGAGAAGATGAAAATTAATTTTAAACTATCCTTATTCCTTAATTCTATGGTTCAAGACAGTATAGTAGTATTTGCTTATTAATCCCCTATTTATTATTGGAAAAGGATATTATTTTGCCTGTAAGATTAAGATGAACCTGACATAGCAGTTAAAATGTCATGGTTTCAGCAGACTTGAGAAGCAATGAAGATTCATGAGGCCTTCTTGAAACTGCTGTATAACCCTGTGGTGCAAGGAGATGCTGTTTCTTTGCTAAAAACCAGAATTAGTTAAAAATTCTATTGAGAGGCCTGTTTTTTTGCCTTATAGGTTACATGAAGAACATATATCAACAGAAAATAATACATCATATTGTTCAGATATTCAAGATCTTCAATTTTGGCTAAATCCAAGCAGTACTATAAGTAATTTCTACATCTAACTCAATAAATTGTGCCCAGAAAGATAACATATTATCCATGCATACATAACTTGTTTGCATGGATAATGAAATAAATATTTTATGTTTCATACAGACTGCAGTGAATAACAAATAAAAGTTAGATGTTTAAAGCATCTTCAGGGACTATTTAATTTTCGAACCTGCTTTAAAAAATTAATGAAAAATTTCTAATCTTGTTAAATTGGTTTCCTTAGCCTGAAGAGAGCAGAAGGGCTACAAGATTCCCTCTAATCTAATTAGCTCTTTTACCATGTGTTTCACTAAACCTGTTTTTTTATTTAGGACACGGATATTTACCTTAGTCTGAAAAAATAAAGCATTCTACCTTTTACAGAAGTAAAATAAAGCAAAGGACTAAAGGGTTTCACATATGACCAGCATTCCCCATAAAGTGAATGGCTGTACAGGAAACAGTTTCAGTAGATCCTGAAAACGCATTAGGTGATGCAAGCCAGAAAAACAAAGCATCTCCATCCTGTATTGCTCTGTCTGGTTCTCCTGCCTTGTTGGGACCACCCAGCAGTTAGATCCATGAAGTTCTTGGAAGAGTTTTAGAGGGCACATGTTAATAGCTTTCACTCTCATTAATCTAATTTAAAACTGTTTCAGAAGTGGCATTTTCAATCATCAGAATTGAGAAGTCATTGAACCCACAGAATTATACTACATGCAGATTACTACCATCTTCTAGTCTGTCATCCAGTTGGGAGAATGTCCACATGTACGTTGCCCAATATTGTCTTCCATTAGGATGTGGCCTTCTACAGCGATGTCAGTCAGTCATGTATGAAGACAAAGAGGTACCACCCATCTTGCCTATTCTTTATATAATCATGTGGAGGTGGCTGAAACATGGTTGCTGCCTACAGGAAGTCAGAGCAGCAATCAGAAACTTCATTCAGAGCAGAGAATAGTTACATGATTGTGAGAACTGCATGCTGTAAAGGCTATGAGACCTGTGAGATCATCTGTGTCTCTCAGGACCCATTCACAAGTCTTCACAAAGCAGCTGAGGAAACTGGAAACAGCTTTTGTCCCTGACCTGTGTCTCTCTGCCTGTCTAACGTTCTGCCAGGCTTTGGTTGCATCCACAGTTGCTGAGGAAGCCCAGATTATCTTTGCATTTACGCTTTCTGGTGGTGTTTAGGGCTGTCTTGTGCATTTGATTCTGCCTGCCTCAATTGAAGGGGAAACTGGTCCAACAGCCTTCAGACCAGCTTCTTAGGATATGACTGTTCTGGTTGACTTTGTTGCAGTATTAATGTGGGATTGACCTTTTCCTTGGTCTCCAGACCCTGGCATAGCATAGGCAGGCAGGTTGTTTCATTATTTATTTATATTGCCAGGGTGACTGGGAGCCCACAGCACCCAGGAACCTATTGAGCTATGCAATGGGCCCAACAAAATAAGGATCTGTTCACAGTGTGATTTTTCCAATTCTGCCCTTCCTGCTTCAGGATAAATCACAACAGAAATCTCCAAGTTATCTCATTATCCACATGCAGTATCTTATTGAAAATATTCAATTGTCAGAGTGCTAGAAAGAAACATGACAAAGGATAAAGAAGTCATGTGCTGGCAATACCCCCACTGTGCTATCCAGTGCCATCTTAATGTTTGTTTTGCAGTTCTGATGCCTGTACCCACACATCATCATTTTGTGATGTAACTTTGAGCTATCTTAGGCATGGAGTGTTATGGTTGTGTGTTGTTCAGCACAAAATCCTTGTCTGTACATGAGTCTCTAGTACAATAATATTTCAAAATAGCAACCTTTGTGGTGTGAATAAACAGATTTCTTGTATTCAATTACTGATGCTTGTTAGATATGAGCCAGAAAAAACCCAAACTCCTGCATGGAGTACAGTACAGAATATATTTAAATCAGTACATACAAGTCTTCACAGGTTAAAAAAATTATAGCTAAAGAAATAGAGAATACCTGTGAAGATTTGCTTGAAGATCTTGAAGTCTTTTTGGTGACCTAATTATCTTATGGAAGTTCGGGTTGCTGTTTTAAAAAGGATCATAGTGATAACAGTTGCCTGGGCCATGGTGGACAATTTATCTTCCTTGAGTAGGATGTCAGTTTTGCTGCTGTTGCTGATGCTAGTGTTGGAATTTTTTTAGCCATATTTAGCATCATTTACCTCGACTGCCCCACAGCTTTTCTAAGTCAGCCTGCTTGTGAGGAAAAGGAAATGCTTTCACTTTAGAGCTTTTTGGAATCTGGACAAAAGCTCACTTTCTGTTCTTCAGGCTTCCTATATAGGGCTTTAGCCTCAAGATGAGAACCTGCTTGCTATGCAACCTCTCCCATCCCCCATTTCCTGCCTGGCTTCATTAAATGCTGATTTGAAGTTGGCACACACTATTCTGATACAAAAGTACTACTGTGTTCCAGGAACCATCAGAAACTATTGCATTATTGTCTTTTACATTCTCTTCATATATGTCTTCTCCCTATGCGCAAAAAGAATTTTCATTCCTCTTCTTAAATATCTCTGTATGTTTAATAAAAAGAAATAGTGAAGAAAAGCCCTTTCAAGAAAACCTCAGCTCATTTGGGAGCAATCTGGCCTCAGGCTATATTATTTAATGCTAGTATCTGCAAATTGCTAATATTAAGCAAAGTGGAGTATAGGATGTAATGACTTCACTGAATCATTTTCCTATCTCTTGTGCTTGTATTTGAGCATCGTGTTTCTTAGGAAAGACTAGTTTGTTTCACCTATCAATGATAGCTCATGCGATGAAATTAATGTATACCTACATGGAAGCTTGTATATTTCCCATTTCTAACAGTACAGTTTGTTCTTTCTTCCTCCATGAAACCATTGTAAAATATGATAAAATTCACTCAGACACCTTTTCTCCTTCACCTACAGCCAAAGTTCTTCTGTAGACATAATTACAAGTCATAGCAAAATGCTAGGTAACCAATCCTTTGATTGCCTATGTATCTTCTGCTGCTGTTTAATCCTTTCTGCATCTTTCATATCTGTTCCCCATTTAAAATAATTTAAAGAGTAACACCAGTCCATAATTACTAGCACTACAAAGAGATTAAGCCAGTTAATAGCAACAAAACTGAACAAGCCATATTGCTGCAACATCTTATAATTCCAAATTATGCTACATCTACATAAAAAAGTAATTTTCAGACTTGTCTTTCCTGAAATCCTCTGAAGTGGATCGCTCAAATGGGTACCAGCTGATTCCCATTGAGAACAGTGACATGGGCTTTGATAGCCTTCAGAGAAAATAGCTGTGTCTTTTTGTTTTCTTTGCAACAAAACACTTTCAAATAATATATGTTCACTTTCTCCAAGTGTAAATTGATTATGACTTGTTCCAAAGTGTTAAACTGTCCTGGGTTGTAAGATAAGCTTGTATTCCATTTGCCATCTGTCGAAGGCGAACCGGTTGGACAGGTTTTTTGTTATCTCTCTCAGAGACAATGGTTTGTGTATACACCTTCGACTGATTCAATGAAGGGGGTCCCACCCAGAGGGGAGAAGCAGCTCTCTCCCTCTTCTTCGCGGGACTCCGAGAGAAGCAGCTCTCTCCCTCTTCCTCGCGGGACTCCGAGAGAAGCAGCTCTCTCCCTCTTCTTCGCGGGACTCCGAGAGAAGCAGCTCTCTCCCTCTTCTTCGCGGGACTCCGAGGGAAGCAGCTCTCTCTCGCTCTCTCTTCGGCGGCACCCGCAGCGAAGCAGCCGGCGCGCAGAGGCGACGGCAGCGGAGCTCAGAGGCAACCCCGGCGCAGAGGAAGACCGGCCCCACTGCCACCAGATCTTCAGAGGGAAACTATACCCTTCTAGAGATCACCACTGCAGCTACAATTCACCAGCCACTGCAAGGGAAGCAAATTGTCCCAGTAGAACTGATACTGGCACCCCGCAGGTTCTGGACTTTTTTTCCTTTCACTGGTTTTGTTTGTACCGATTGCATTTGCCTTTTTAAATTGTTGTCTAGTTTTCTCCTAGTAAAGAATTGTTACTCCCACTCCCATATCTTTGCCTGAGAGCCTTTTAATTTAAAGATCCTCGTAATTCAGAGGGAGGGGGGTTTGCCGTTCTCCATTGCACAGGAGGCTTTGCCCTCTTTCACAGACTCCTGTCTTGTCGAACCAAGACAGAATTTGGCGCATCAACGTGAGGCCCGAGGGCATTGAGAGGGAAAAAGGATTAACAGTTCTTAAGTAATTTGGTTTTGTTGTGTGTAAAAACATCTTCAGCATCACCATGTGGTCTAGTTTACCTTGGTTTGGGTGGCATGTGATCGTAGCTATACTTTTCCCATTTGCAGACCCTTATCTAAAAATGGGTCCTATAACTAAGGCTACGGTGTCTGTTATCAAGTTTGGCTTCTGGGTTAATTGGGTGAGGAATTCATGGATCTTTAATTTCCTCTGGAAGGCAGGTACATGGATTCATAGCTATCACACGTTAACTGTATGTTTTTGGGGTTACTTTAATAACGGTACCTACTGCGAGGAAATAGCACCTGGGCAAACTTTCTCTCAACCTTTTAACCATCTTTTTGGGTCTGCTCCACCAGTTCTCAAAGGGTTAAGATCCTTTCTAAGTGCTAATGATACCATACAATGGGTGGTGTTGCTGATAGTCCTGTTATATTTAGCATTCAGAGATAAGGGAAGATTAACCTGGATAACTACCCTCACACCTACACCACAGACTCGAGATGCTGCTGCTCCAGAGCCTGACCCTGCCCCACAGCCCACCTCAGAAATGAACCGCCCAGATTGGGTGAGGGTTCTGGTTAAGGAGATACGAGAGATGCTGAAGGAGTGCATTTCCCCAGCTGGTGAGAAACCGGCCCTTTGCCTTGAGGAGGGACAGTCTAATAGTACAGCTGTGGAACCCACAGATGTTACAACTGTCCAGGTTCCAGCTGAACCACAAAGGCAGTCACGGTCAGCAGCAGTGGCCCCGGTAGAAACAAGGAAGTCTAAGGTGAAAGCAGAGCACCCTGCAGATAGGGACAGGAATGGAGGAACCTCACAACCCACAGGGGACCCAGAGATTGCTATCATCACCGAGTCCCTGACGTACGAAAGTCTTCGCAATCTGCATAAAGACATTGTGCGACGAGGGCGTGAGGCTTATGCTACCTGGCTACTCCGGGTTTGGGATCTTATGGGTACAGGCGTGCAGCTGGACGGTGGTGAGGCAAGGAACTTGGGACCCTTGACCCAGGACTCAGGTATAAATCAGGTTTTTGTAAGGGAACCAGGGTCCCTTTCTCTCTGGGAGCGGCTCTTAATGAGTGTCAGGGAGAGGTTTATCCACAGAGAGAGAATGCAAGAGCACCATCATAGAATGCGCTGGAAGACCCTCGAGGAAGGGATCCAACAGCTGAGAGAAGTGGCAGTATTGGAGGTACTCTTTGGGAGGGATGGACGACACAATAATGATCCTGACAAGGTCAGGTGTACGGGACAAATGCTGTGGAGTCTGGCAAATCTTGGGCCATCTCAATACGCCACCTTCATTGCAACGATCAATGCTGACACCCACCGGGAGACAATAGGTTCTGTTGCCAACAAACTTAGAAATTATGAGAGTATGATTAATGGCCCAATGCAGGCTCATATCTCAGCT
This sequence comes from Lonchura striata, assembly GCF_050655825.1. Classification (NCBI taxonomy): domain Eukaryota; kingdom Metazoa; phylum Chordata; class Aves; order Passeriformes; family Estrildidae; genus Lonchura; species Lonchura striata. The sequence continues at coordinate 30,450,701 of NC_140704.1, forward strand.
GTGATTAAGGAGTTTAAAGAGGAGATGAGGGAGGAAATAAGGAAGGTTAATACAGCACCCGTGAGAGTCACAGGCCCCAGAATCAGCACCCAACAATCCCCAGCTAGAGAGAGAGGGTACACCCCAAGGGCTAATCTGTGGTTCTTCCTGCGTGACCATGGGGAAGACATGGGGAGGTGGGATGGGAAACCCACTTCTGTCCTGGCAGCACGGGTCCGTCAACTCAAGGAGGGAAACTCTAACCGGGGGAGTTCCACCAAAGTGAAGGTAGCCTCAACCTCCCGTGACCAAGCTTGTGGGTACGATCTGTCAGACCCCCTTGAAGGGACCTCTAGTATGTATGCCCAGGGAAGGAATGATAACCAGTGTTAGAGGGGCCCTGTCTCTAGCCAGGGAGAGGCACGGGAAAACCGGATCTTCTGGACAGTGTGGATCCGATGGCCTGGCACATCAGAGCCACAAAAATATGATGCTTTAGTTGATACTGGTGCACAGTGTACTCTGATACCATCGGGACATGTGGGGGCAGAGCCTGTTTCCATTGCTGGTGTGACAGGGGGATCACAACAATTGACTCTGGTGGAAGCTGAGGTGAGCCTGACTGGGAAGGAGTGGAAGAAACACCCTATAGTGACTGGCCCAGATGCTCCGTGTATCCTAGGCATAGACTTCCTCCGGAACGGATATTACAAAGACCCAAAGGGACTCAGGTGGGCTTTTGGAATAGCCGCTGTAGAGGCAGAAGACATTAAGCAATTGAACACCTTGCCTGGACTGTCAGAAAACCCCTCTGCAGTAGGACTCCTAAGGGTGGAAGAACAACGCGTGCCAATTGCGACCTCGACAGTGCACCGCCGGCAGTATCGGACGGATCGAGATGCCGTGATCCCCATCCACAAAATGATTCGGGAGCTGGAGAGCCAAGGGGTGGTCAGCAAAACCCACTCACCCTTCAACAGCCCCATCTGGCCTGTGCGCAAATCTGACAAAGAATGGAGATTGACTGTGGACTATCGTGGCTTAAATGAAGTGACTCCACCGCTGAGCGCTGCTGTGCCGGACATGCTGGAACTCCAGTACGAGCTGGAGACCAAGGCAGCAAAGTGGTATGCCACCATTGATATTGCTAATGCGTTTTTCTCCATTCCTCTGGCAGCAGAATGCAGGCCTCAGTTTGCTTTCACCTGGAGGGGCGTGCAGTACACCTGGAACCGACTGCCCCAGGGGTGGAAACACAGCCCCACCATCTGCCATGGACTGATCCAGGCTGCACTGGAAAAGGGTGAGGCTCCAGAACACCTGCAATACATTGATGACATCATTGTGTGGGGGAGCACAGCGGCAGAAGTGTTTGAGAAAGGTGAGAGGATCATCCAGATACTACTAGAAGCTGGCTTTGCCATCAAGAAGAGCAAAGTCAAGGGACCTGCCCGAGAGATCCAGTTCCTGGGAGTGAAATGGCAAGATGGACGGCGCCAGATTCCCACTGAGGTCATCAACAAGATCACAGCTATGTCCCCACCAACCAGCAAAAAGGAAACACAAGCTTTCCTGGGTGCCATAGGTTTCTGGAGAATGCACATTCCTGAGTATAGCCAGATTGTGAGCCCTCTTTATCTGGTTACCCGAAAGAAGAATGATTTCCACTGGGGCCCTGAGCAGCAACAAGCCTTCACCCAGATCAAGCAGGAGATCGCTCATGCTGTAGCCCTTGGCCCAGTCAGAACGGGACCAGAGGTCAAGAATGTGCTCTACTCTGCAGCCGGGAACCATGGGTTGTCCTGGAGCCTTTGGCAGAAAGTGCCTGGGGAGACTCGAGGCCGACCACTGGGATTCTGGAGCCGAAGTTACAGAGGGTCTGAAGCCAACTACACTCCCACAGAGAAGGAAATCTTGGCTGCCTTTGAAGGAGTTCAAGCCGCCTCGGAGGTAATTGGCACAGAAACACAACTCCTCCTGGCACCCCGACTACCGGTGCTGGGGTGGATGTTTAAAGGAAAGGTTCCTACTACCCACCATGCCACTGACGCAACATGGAGCAAATGGATTGCCCTCATCACTCAACGCGCCCGTATTGGAAACCTGAATCGCCCTGGGATTTTGGAGATAATTACGAACTGGCCAGAAGGTGAAAACTTTGGTCTCACTGATGATGAGGAGCAGGTACAAGTGACAAGGGCTGAAGAGGCTCCACCATACAACCAACTACCAGCAGAAGAGACCTGCTACGCTCTTTTCACTGACGGTTCCTGTCGCATCGTAGGGATGAACCGGAAGTGGAAAGCAGCCGTATGGAGCCCCACACGCCAAGTTGCACAAGCTACCGAAGGAGAAGGTGGATCAAGCCAACTCGCCGAACTCAAGGCCGTTCAGCTGGCTCTGGACATTGCTGAAAGGGAGAAGTGGCCAAAGCTCTACCTTTATACTGATTCATGGATGGTAGCCAATGCTCTGTGGGGCTGGCTGGGAAGGTGGAGGAAGGCCAACTGGCAACGTAGAGGAAAGCCAATCTGGGCTGCTGATATATGGAAAGACATTGCCTCTCGGGTGGAAAAGCTGACGGTGAAAGTCCGTCATGTAGATGCCCATGTCCCCAAAAGTCGGGCTAATGAGGAGCACCGAAACAACGAGCAGGTAGATCAGGCAGCAAAAATAGAGGTGTCAAAGATAGACTTAGATTGGCACCATAAGGGGGAGTTGTTCCTGGCTCGATGGGCTCATGATGCCTCAGGTCATCAGGGCAGAGATGCCACCTACAAGTGGGCACGAGACCGAGGGGTGGATCTAACCATGGACAGTGTTTCCCAGGTTATCCATGACTGTGAGACGTGTGCTGCCATCAAACAGGCCAAGAGAGTGAAGCCCCTATGGTATGGTGGGCGGTGGTCCAAGTACAAGTATGGGGAGGCCTGGCAGATTGACTATATCACACTGCCCCAGACACGCCAAGGCAAGCGCTACGTGCTGACCATGGTGGAAGCCACCACTGGATGGCTGGAGACTTTCCCTGTACCTCATGCCACTGCCCGGAACACCATCTTAGGCTTGGAAAAGCAAGTCCTGTGGAGACACGGCACCCCTGAGAGAATTGAGTCTGACAACGGCACCCATTTCAAGAACAGCCTTATCAACACCTGGGCCAGAGAACATGGTATCGAATGGATATATCATATTCCCTATCATGCTCCAGCTGCCGGCAAAGTTGAACGGTGCAACGGACTCCTTAAGACAACCCTGAAGGCACTTGGTGGGGGAACATTTAGAAACTGGGAAATTAACCTGGCAAAAGCAACCTGGATGGTCAACACCCGGGGGTCTGTCAATCGAGCTGGCCCTGCTCAGTCAGAACCCTTACACGCAGTAGATGGAGATAAGGTCCCTGTAGTACATATGAAAGGTATTTTAGGGAAAACTGTTTGGATTAATCCCACCTCAGGCAAAGACCAACCCATTCGTGGGATTGTCTTTGCTCAAGGACCTGGTTACACTTGGTGGGTAATGCAGGAAGATGGGGAGACCCGCTGTGTACCACAGGGAAACTTGGTCTTAAGAGAGAACTGGGTGTAAGATTTCATGGTGTGCAGATGGAAATAGAATAAGGGGTGGATAATGTCCTGGGTTGTAAGATAAGCTTGTATTCCATTTGCCATCTGTCGAAGGCGAACCGGTTGGACAGGTTTTTTGTTATCTCTCTCAGAGACAATGGTTTGTGTATACACCTTCGACTGATTCAATGAAGGGGGTCCCACCCAGAGGGGAGAAGCAGCTCTCTCCCTCTTCTTCGCGGGACTCCGAGAGAAGCAGCTCTCTCCCTCTTCCTCGCGGGACTCCGAGAGAAGCAGCTCTCTCCCTCTTCTTCGCGGGACTCCGAGAGAAGCAGCTCTCTCCCTCTTCTTCGCGGGACTCCGAGGGAAGCAGCTCTCTCTCGCTCTCTCTTCGGCGGCACCCGCAGCGAAGCAGCCGGCGCGCAGAGGCGACGGCAGCGGAGCTCAGAGGCAACCCCGGCGCAGAGGAAGACCGGCCCCACTGCCACCAGATCTTCAGAGGGAAACTATACCCTTCTAGAGATCACCACTGCAGCTACAATTCACCAGCCACTGCAAGGGAAGCAAATTGTCCCAGTAGAACTGATACTGGCACCCCGCAGGTTCTGGACTTTTTTTCCTTTCACTGGTTTTGTTTGTACCGATTGCATTTGCCTTTTTAAATTGTTGTCTAGTTTTCTCCTAGTAAAGAATTGTTACTCCCACTCCCATATCTTTGCCTGAGAGCCTTTTAATTTAAAGATCCTCGTAATTCAGAGGGAGGGGGGTTTGCCGTTCTCCATTGCACAGGAGGCTTTGCCCTCTTTCACAGACTCCTGTCTTGTCGAACCAAGACATAAACATAATAGAAGTACAAAGATTTGTGAAGCAAAGAGGTTAGCTAAACAGAGACCAACTAAACCAATATTGGCTGTATATTGTATCTTAGTAAGATTTTAGATTCACAGCCCAACCAACCACACTGCTGCCGTGAAAATTCACTATGCTGTGTTCCTCATCCTCATGGCACATTCCTGGCCATGTGCTCCTGCTTTTCTCTTGTGGCATTTGAGCTCCTTGGTCAGATGATTCAGTCCACTATAGTTGGAGTCATCAAACTCATTCCACACATCCAGCACTTAGAGCGGCCTCTTTTCCTCAGGAAGGTGAGATGCAGGATATCTGCTATATGGGGCAGAATGAATCTAGTTTTGAGTTCTGGACCCCAGTGGGATGTTTAGCATATAGCAAGTTAGCCATGTGCATTAATTTTCTTCTTGAATCAGTGTCTTGGTTCGTGGCTGAATCACCATATAGATTCCCTGATGGAATTTTCAATAGTTTTGTGGCATTACTGTAGCAAAAATGTTACTTCTTAGGGTCTTGTATTACTTTGAGAAAGCTACTCTGCAACAAGTTGGGGAGTAAATATTTTGCCTCAAAGGTTTCTTGGCATTGATTCCCCATGTGACAAATTTCCCCATGGAGAATGCCTTTGTGTGATGAACATAGTCAGCCGTGGCAATGAATTAATTAAGCTAAGCAAAGGAGCAAATAATGTGCAGTAAAAATACTTACTGGGTGGCTAATGCAAAACAGTTATTTTGAACATTACCCCTCTGTAAAACCACTTCTAAGAGCCTGTAGTTAAAGTACTGAGCCAAATACTCATTTGAAACATAAGGCAAATTAATTATAATAATTCTGGGCCATTTGCTACTAAGACTTCCCAAATTTCTTGCAAATACTAGGGGAACAATCTAATTTAAAAAAAAGGTTTGAAAATTTTATTTTCACTTTTTTCACATTGCTAACATTCACATTTCAGAGTTTAAAGGAATAAAACAGTTTCTAAATGATCTTATTTATGTATGTGCTTTGAGGCAGTCAGTGTGTGCATACATGTATATGTTTATAATTGCAATCCACAGCTTCATATTTGAAGCTTAAAATACTTAATTTTGCCTTTCTAACTGTCAGAAGAGAGTTGATAATTATAGATGTCTTATTACTGCCCTTATGCAGGAGTGCACTGAAGCACATAGGGCTGCTGTTGTGATCCATACCTTTTGCAGTGAACAATAATTCTGCCCCAGCCTTGGTGGAGCAGGATGGTTCAGTGTTCTTTACAGTCACACACTAAGCCAATGTCTCAGCCACTGCTGGGAGTCAAAACACCAGTGTTCAGTTCTATATTTTTTTCATTGGACCAGATATCCTCAAATTGCTTAGATTTTTTTTTTTTTTTTTCCACTGAAACCAGAATTCATTTTGCTAGCTGTTGAGTTCTAGTAAGTGCCATGTAAGGAGCTGGCACTGCCTCGGGGAGAAAACTCAGGAAAGCCAGAATTTGAAGCAAACACTCTTCAAACATTAGCTTTGATTTGTATTGTGGGTTTATTTTATAATTATAAAATAGTTAGAAAACCACTATAAAATATTTATTATATGATTATAAAATAATTATAAAACCACTATCTTCCATGCCATTTAATATTAAAATTTATTATTTCCATTTTAAAATTATTGCCATTTTTCATGCATCTCCTTGGATGACTCATAAATACATACATTGACTTTAAAATTTGTTTTCTGTGCTTATGTGATGGATTGAGATGCAGAATGTGATGGGAATTTGGTAAAAATAGAAAGGGAATTGCTGTGACTGTGCATGAAACATTTACATAGAAGTGGAGAATTTCTCCAGTGAGTGTTGCAGAGGATTTGTATTCACATTCATCTGTCATGGATGCACAGACATTATATGTACAGACATATTCTCCTGAATTTTAAAAGTACAGACTAGTAGAAATGGAAATAAATGTAAATGCAAAAGGAGTGAGTACCTTTTCTTTTAAATGTCATCACACCTGGTGAGTTCTGTGGTGATAGCATATACTGAAATCATAGCCCGTTATCATATTTTATATTTTCACTTTCATTGCAAATGGTATCTGAGATAGTAAACAAGCCATCTGTCCTACATTGTAAGAACCATTCACCTTAACAGCGGTAGTAGTTGATAAAAATAAATTTCTAGTTAATAGGTTTATTATTAAAAATTTCCAATGTTGTTCTAGCCTATGAGTCTTGGTCTGAAATGTATTTAAGGCACAGGGTTTTCAGAGGGCAGCCCTTGCCACGTGCAATGCAGTCAGTGCATGACAAAGGTCAGCGTGTGACAGCAAGTACTGCTGCTCGCAGCAGCTCTGCAGTGAGGTGCAGCCCCCCTTGCCTTCCCATGACCATTTCTAGCCTCCCCATCCCTGAGGGAGAAGGTGGGACAGAAGGAAAAAAGGTGTGCAATGTGACATGAGGGAAGGGACTAGTAATAGAAGTGTAGGATTGAGTTCCTGCCCCAAAGTGACAAATGGTGTAATTCCGAATTGAGTGAAGATATATTGTATTTTGGTTTTTTGCTAACTCTTGCTCTTTCTTTGAGGCTGGATTTAAGTCTGTGCATAGGAGAGAGAACAGTTTTTAGCTCTCTCTATTTTGAGATATTGCTAAGCCAATCCTCAGTTCCAGAAAGGGAAATATAAAAAAATTCTATTCCATAATTGTCTTTCACTAGCTCTTAGCAGTCTGTTTAATAGAGAGTTTATTTGAAGAACAAATCAATGGCTACATGAAACACTTTATCATGCTAAAAAAACTATAAAATAAAAAGCACAGCAGAGTTGGCCTTCATATGAAAAGACTGTGTCCATTAAGAAAACAAAGGTGGACCTTGCCCAAGGTGCATTAAATATAATCCTAGGTTTTCTGGGAATCAACCCTACTTCTTCATTTTCAGAGCATATATTTTTCTCTGTAAATGTTCTTAGGACACTGTCATAAATCTAGTTGTTTGGAATGTTACTCAGAAAACACTAAAGTTCTGGGCCTAAAATCACTGACCAAGAAATGTTCTGCCAGCAAGGCTTGTCGTAATTTATATTTCTCAGAGAAATCAAAAGGCGCCAGTGGAGGCTAATCTCTGTTTCTGCAATTAACCTTAATACAGTTATAACGTTCCAAATTCCAAGATGTGTTTTCCAAGTTTTCACCTACAAGAGAGATAAAAATAATGTAAATTAAATATGCATTAATTTATTATTAATACATATGGTAGTAACAATAATTAATGGGTAACTTCAAAGTTGCAGTGGAATGAGAAAAATGCTGGGATCCCAAACACATCAGCTCTCTTCAACTCTTTCCTAACTTCCAATCTAAAATGAAGTTGTATGAGGAGCAACAGAATGACTGAGAAGGTTGAGCAGTAAAATCTCTGCCCCCAAGCCCCCCTTGGACCAGATGAGGTCCTACAGGGTCAGTGGTGTCTGACACAAGCCAGGAATTGGGCTTATAGTCACATATTTTCTTCTCTTCATTTCCAGCTTCAGAGCCCAATTTGAAGGTACGTTCAAGATTAAAACAAAAGGTGACAGAAAGGAGAAGCAGTCCTTTACTTAGGAGGAAGGATGGAAATGTCAGTTCATTCAAGAAGCGTCTTTTCGAGGTGACAGGTGAGTAAGGATGGGGAAATTCTGTATCAGTTGCCACAGCTCACTGAAAAGTGGTGGTACTTCAGAATTGAAACTGTTTGCTAAACAAAATAAGCATTTGCAGTAGTTGGCCTCACTCTGACAATTCTTGCTTTGACTTTGCATTGATATTTAGTAGATTCGTGGCTTTTTCAACTGATCAGGCCATTTCTTTATGCAATAAACTGTTACTAGTCTATAAGACATATATCTGAATTCACTTCATATATCAGAATTATGTCACGCCAAGATGGAATTATAATACAACTTGAATAAACATATTGGTGTCCCTGTACGTGCAATTCTTGTGACAACTTTACACAGTATGTCATGTGTGAAACTGGAACAGAGATGTGAATATAAGCATGAAAGTTACTAAGTATATTCCTGATAAATTATTTCCAGATTTTAATTTTTCTACATCTAATTTATTAATTCCATTTGCTGAAGCCTCTATGAGATTCTTGATATCCACTTCCTTAATTTTAGCTGATTTCTTTACCATTTTCACTCTTAAAAATAAAGTATAAAGTGAAATATTTATTACTGGAGGGCTTTTCCTGATGCTATTGAAAGAGCAGAAACATTAAAATAGATGTCTTCTCTTTCTAGCTCTGACAACTTGAAGCCTGTCAGATTGCTGTTATAATTATTGACTATATGACATTTTAGACCTTTCATAACCCTGGTTAAACATTGTTGCCTGAATTTTTTTCCCCTTGCTTTTTATTCTCTTAATTGAAAATAACTCTTTATTTAAATATCTATTTGTACAAAAACTACTATTTTAATTTTCAAAAAATGAGAGAAAAATATTGTGTGTCTCCACTTCTCTGATACAGATTGAAAATACAATGGAAGAACTTCTACATGGCCAATTAGTATAGTTGGGTATGGAGTCACTTCAGTAAATAAAAGAGTAAGAGATCCAAGTAACAGCTAGGAAGCCTCCTGTGATGTCAGTCAAAGTGAAAACATATTTTTGCATAAGAACTAAGGCATAAAGAGTAAATAAGCAAAGAAGTGGCTATAGAATATTTGCTGGCACATTTAGACATTAATTACTTCAACTACTTGACTGCTTTCAAATTTAATATGCTTTAATTTGAAAGCTATCCCTTGAAAGACAGTTACCTCCACTAATAGATTATTCTTCCATCTTTAACCTTTTTAACTTTCCACTACCTACATATAATTTATATCAGTGTAGTTTTAGAAAATACAACATCATACAACGAGGTCATCCTCTTCCCCGTTTGTCTTAGACAGAACTTGGGACATTTTAAATCAAGATAGCATGTAGCCTTTCAAATCATATTTCAGTGTCTTTACATACTGTAAAGACACTCCTTGATATTTGTGCCAAAGATGTAGTGAAGGTGTGTATTTTGCCATTAGTACTTGTGTATGAAATGATTGTTCCACAATGGGCTCATACCCTTCCTTGACAGAAAGGATGACAGTATGCCTTATCTCTCACAGAGCCAGGACTCTTTACAACTGAAAAGGAATGAGTTTCTTTTTTTTACTCATTACAAGCTCTGTGTCAGTGTCTTTGCCTGATACTGAGTATCATAACCATCTTTGTGGGAAAAAATAAATACTAAATTCTTCTTATATGACATAGCTCAGAAGGGGAAAGATCAAGAGTATCTTCCCTTCTTAGCTGTAAAAAGAAAACCAAAGAAATGGAAGATGAATCAAGAGACTTTAATGGAAGTAAAGAGTGTAACCAATAGATATTTTTCAACAGCAAAAAAAGCCCTATGCTATAAAGATTGTATAATTAATCAAGATTAAGTGTACCTTTCCAGAGTGGAATTCATGTATGTTTAATCTGTTTTTCAGAATCCTCAGTCAGTAGCAGCTCCCCTGGATCAGGTCCCAGTTCCCCAAGCAATGGTCCGACCAGCAGTACAACAGAAAATGAAACTTCAGTTTTGCCGTCTAATATTCAAGCTGAGGTAAGACTCATTATAGTGTAGATAATTAGTCAGGTTTCTAGACTGAAGAGGATGGAAAATTTGACTTGATCATACTCACAAGCAGAGTAATTGGGATACCAAGACACTACAGGCTGACACCACAGTATGTTATATATGTGATATATTTTTATGTATGAGATGCATGTTCAGTAGACTCTATGGTAACAGAAGTTCAGGGAAAAGCAGCAGTAGTGCTATGGGAAGAGTGGAGGAAGCTGTGAAAGGAACATGGTTACAGAATATTACCTTTTGGGATGACCTGAAAGAGGTGCTCAGTGCTGAATGCTGATAAAGAACTCCTGCATACAAAACAGCCGTCTAGACACTGGTTATCCCAACACATAAGACCTATGGTAGTCCCAGGTTCAGATGAATGCTGAAGTACATTTCTTTAATCACAGTATTGGAGTTAGGTGACTAAATCCTTGTCACATCTCCCTTTTATTTTACTGTATCTCAGTTTCCTTATCAGGGCAGTAACCACCGTAAATGTCATGCCAGAATTCTTGAATACTTGTTTTGTAAAGTGAGATTGTAAACGGAAGGAATCTTAACTACTCCTTATTCTGTTTCATACGTACGTGCCTATAACAACAGGAATGCAGATGGTAAATCAGTTGTGATAAACCTCATTTAGCACAGATGACATGCCCAAGTCATGCTTTCCATGGCAATATTGTAAAGGGACAGTAAACTAATTTGACTGAGAGACTCAAATTCCACAATATACTATATCCAGCCTATACTTACCGCAGTTCCTGCTTTTGGTGGCAAGGTTTTCTATTAATTATTGTTTTATGCTGTTTGTGTTAGAAAAATTGCGTAAGAAAATGTGATTTAACAGAGTTTTAGTTAATGGAGCTGTTTCTCCAGGTCAGTGGCAGGACATTCACCTAAAAAAAACCCTGGAATGGGCAGTTCAACCTCCAGCAGTGACTTTTCCCCATAATGAATTAATTGTGTGTGTGAACTATGATCCAGGGGGCAGGTGGGTGACCTCTGCACACTGATTAGTAGCCTCTCTCTGGCCCGTAACCAAAAAGAAAAAAAAATTGTATTGATGGCTAACATGTGGTCTTGTCTCATAGCCCCCCATATGTGATTGCAAAGAAATTTTAATGATGCAGAGTAAGATCCATCATTAGGATTAGATCAGATCCTAGTTCAGTGGAATTAAGTTGTGTGTTTTACTATTGGGAATGTTTTAGATAGGAGTTGGTAATATGTGGATGTTATTATGTGCTGTATGAAACAGGAAATCTTATCCAATTGGATCTTTTATTAACTTGAGGATTCTACAAAATGGAAGGGCAGTAATGCCTCAGAATGACGTGTGGTGCTCATGACTTTGCATGTTACAGTTCCTGGACACTTGCAGCATCAGAAATACATGTAGGTTGGTCTCTGGGGAGATTTGGAAAGGTCATAACAAGAACCAGCAATTATATTCTGTTTGCTAGTAGAACATTACATTGCATATTATTTGCCACTTCTGTGCCAGACATCAAAAATTATAACCCCAACCTACATTCAAAGATGCTCAAAGGAGCCTAAAACGTTCCTTTAGAAGTTGAACTCTGCAGTCTGGTGTCAGTCACCTCACTTGGTGAAATGTGCTAAGAAGCTGAGACTACAGACTTCCACTTCTGGATCCAGTTGGGGATTTCTTTACCTCTCTTGTTACTTGACTCTCAGTACTGTGGTCCTCTGGGTTCAAACATTTTCCATAAATCTCAGCTTCAGTGATTCTTATTTCAGTGGGATTTTCTTTGGTAGTTTAACAGCAGCCAAACTCCTACAGATCTCTTTCCTAGTTTAGTGTTAACCAGCTCTCAAAGGCTATACAGGTAATCAATTTTTAATCTGATTCACAAAGTACAGAAGTTTCTAATAATAGACTGAGTGTCCCAAAATCACCCAAAATATCACTTGTTTTTCTGTAATCCCATATGACTCACATGGCTGTTGTTTCATAATCATTGTTGTGACATTTGCAGTAAGTGTTGTGCTCATATCTGAGTGGGTGGATAGCCGCGGTTTTCATGGCAGCAAATAAAACACTTTTTGCTGGGGAAAAACAGGTTGCTGTGACAGAGTCATTTACCAGTAAAGCATGAGTCAGTACTGTAAATGATTACATTCCAGTGCATGGACAGAATTAGAGCATTATCAGTAATGAAACAGATTTTTAAACTATTTTTACCACATCCATTGGAATATTGAGACTTTTAATTGGTTTGCTCTCTGGAGCAGACAGTCTAGTGGGGAGATGATTACAATTTTTTGAATGAGCAAAGGTGCACTGCACATGCTGCAGCTTTGCAGATAATCTTTGACTATCACAGTTCCCTTAATGGTACTTTCACTACCATTTGTTAAAACACTAGTCTCATTATATGAAACTTGAAAGTTGAACTCAGGATTTTAATTGCACCTTATAAATAAAATCCTGTTTTTATTAGGCACAGTTCTCTCCAGTATCATCAAGGTTCACCGCAGTAGCTATTTGTCTCCTGTAGCATGCCATACTCTTTCAGGTCACCTGCTGTGCTGGGGCTAAATCTTACTTGCCTGAGAAAGGCAAGCAGAATTGAGCCCCTGCACAGCATGTCCCTTGAGTTCAGAGGGACAACCTGCTTTAGTCATGTGAAATGATTAATTTTAGGCATTCGCGGCCCGGTCAATAGCCATTGAAGGCAATGGAAAGTTTCTAGTTGTTGTAACTGGGCTTCAGATCAATTTCTTTCTTCTATTTGTGATTTGGAAAGCAGTATTTCCTGGAATAACACTTGATTATACAGGAGACATAAATTACATATGTGACAGATAAACACATATTTGTTTTGTACAACTCCAAAGCCCCATGGTTTTAATACTCAGCTGCTTGAGGTGATATTTGTAAGAAGCCAGTGGAGAAATGTGTAGTTTTCTGACCAGCTGATGAGGTTTGTGTCAAGTATATGTGAAGTGAGTCTAAATCAGTTTTTTCAAAGATCATCCCAAAAGCTTCAAGAAAGGCAAGTGTTAAGTAATTGTGAATATTGAAAGCTGTGACAATTAGCTCCACAACTGACAAGTATTAAAGCTAAACCATTTTGTCTTCTCTTAATCTATACATGTGCATATAAACACGCATGTGTAGGCATTCCTGCCTCTCAGCAGGTCCCTCAGCACGACCAGAGCATGGTTGCTCATGATTACATGGTGATCATCATGCACTGTTACACTAAGTTCTTGTACTCTATTTTAAGAAAGAGGATAACTCTGTTGATGGGCTATTTTAAGTATCAGTAAGCAGGATCTATGGACCCAAGGAGTGGGTACATGGAGGAGCAAGTAGGGCACATTGCTCTTTGGAGCAATTTAAGCACCAGTCCAAACCCCCATGGCTGCATGTAGGACAAGGACAGGCTTAGCTGTTGTGCTACCAAATGACTCTCTTGGCGACTCCTGCGTGTGCCACCACTGCAAGGTGTTGTTGATCATGTATTAGATAACATCCAGAGGTCCCTTTAAACCTTACCCATTCTGGGATTCTGTGATGTACAGAGGACCCTAATTTATGCAGGTGGGCTACTACATTTTTTTGGGACATGAGGTTAAACTGATGCTTAGGATAATATTACCTGAAAATATTTTAAAAGATCAAACACTTACCCAAATGAAAATGATAGGTTATTATCAGTATTAGAAATTAAAGTTAGATGCTTTTACTAATAAACACCTATGTTTTCTACATTAAACTGTTTTGGTAAATAGCACCACTGCTTCTGCCTGATGAAACAATCATGCTCTAACTTAGTGTGGTAGTGTGTTTTACTGCTATACACCCTGTCACTGTTATTTTTATTAATTCAGATCTTAGAAGATAAAAGTAGCATACCAAAATCTAAATATTAAACATAAATCTTTCAAGTCGCTTTGTATTGGTGCTGTAGTTGCTACAAATTTGATTATATCCTAGGAGGCACATTAGAGTGTCCTTTTGCACTTAAATATTTGTAGAGTCCCTCCATAATATCTCCACAGTCTTGATACTAAAACCATACTTGGATTTATTCATGGTCAAAGGTGGATGTTATCAAGGCAAGACACTGTTAGCCAGGAATTAATGTAACATACAAGTGGAGCTTCTTTGTTTTCTACGCTATCTGTTGACATTCCCTAGGTACCAAAAGAAAATTACAGAGATAGACTTCTACTGTTATTGTCTCCGTGATAGGTCGTATCTCCAAACAAACTGTTTGAGGAAGGTTATGTTTTGGAATAACATCCTGTGTTTTTGTGCTTAACCACTTTTCATTGATGGTCTGAAGTTGCATTGTATTAGTACGAATTATTTTACAGAGTTAATTGATATTCCAGGTTTGTCCGGGGGAAAATCCACAGCTCCCCACAACATGCTTGACAAGTTATTATATTTACTTTAGTCAAAGCCCGAGTGTGCAGTATCCCTCTTGGAGGTGGTCTATTATTGGAGTCCCATATGCTTTTTGTTTGGGAAGAAAGCAGTCACTGTGTCATACTGTTACACAGGGTATTCTTTTTCAAGGATGTTGTTCCCTTGGGGACCATATCATGCCAGAGTTCCTAAGTCTAATAAGACCTTTGTAGCTCTCATTGAGTCAAAGTTCTGGGAGGGAAGCAAGAGTTAAACAGAAAATATAATTCAAGCAACTATACTAGACCACATGTTGAAAAATATCACTGTTTAAGCAGAAAAGCAAAGGCTTCAAAAAGATTCCTGATGTGGTAATCTTTTTATGTTTCTTCCCAATTAATCTATGGAAATAAAAAGGGTGATCTTTGTAGAATGTCTGGTTTTATTTTAAAGTAATTTAAAATATATCAGCAGTTCCAAGTCCTTGAAAACTATATCACAAGTCTTCAAAATAACTGTTAAATATTTTAACTTGAACACATTAGGAAAGCTGTGAGGGGTATCTCATTACCAAAGAATGACAGGATGCTGGTTTTGTATATGTGCAGACAGAGATAGTCTATTTTAAATGGCAGATGCCTTACTTTCTACACAGAATCTTCATGTTAGTGGAAGTAAATAATGTGCCTGAAACATATCCATATCATAATCTGGCTAACAAAACCACATTTTGTACTTACATCTAAAGTCATAACAACTGTGGTGAAGGTTTAATACATCCATATTCAAGATTCAGCTGGATATAATCCTGAATTCACTGGATAAATTCCCACTGAGTTTGTTGGAGTGACTGTCCAGTTGATGAGAAGAACTGATGTTGAATTGAGGAGAAGTTGATAAACTGATCTAGGAATCAAGATTTCAGCTTTCCATGGAAATTTGATTTATTAACCAAGGAATAATCCCAGGCACTTATCAGCTGTTTTCTTAAGAAAAGAACTGTCAACAGTGTTTTCACAGGGACGGTAATTTTCCATTTCTGGAACTCCGTTGCGTTGCAAACCAATGACTGGCACATAATTGACTTTCTGTGTATTGGGATAAAAGCATAAAATAACCAAGGTAAAAAGCTTGGAGATTAACTTTCGTTGGTTTTCCCCTTTATTTCAGCACCTGGTTTCCCAGCAACGCCTTTTAATACAGGATGAATCGGTGAACTTGTTGAGTCTGTACACATCCCCTTCTCTGCCCAACATTACCTTGGGCCTTCCAGCAATACAACCTCAAATCAGTGTAAGTGACCAGTCTCAAGCCTTCCTGCATACATTTGCTTCCAGAAAACCTTTCTGATTGTTCTCTTTATATTGTTAGCATTATGGTACACAAGCAATTCAGAGTAGGAACCAGAGTTGGAACCTCTCTATGCATTGGGCACAAGTTGAAAGCAATGTTCATTCTTGATCTCAAATAAATAAGTGCCAATGTGGAACTTAGCTAAATATGGGCCACATGCATTGCATTTATTCCAGATAACAGATTTCAGATGTGGCAAAAAGTATATAAGGAGATTTTTTTATTATAAATGTTTAGATTATATGAGAATTTCTACTGATAACGTTTTTATGAGATTCCAGTAATGAAACTGAGCTGGAATGTTGTAGGAGAAGAATGTAGTATTCCTCTATCTCAGTAAAATACCCGAAAATTTTGCTACTTTCAAAATGTACAGCAGGTGAAAATTTACCTGCTTTCCAACAACAAAGTAATAAGACTGATATGATATGTGGCAGTTCTATACAACAGTGTGGGAGTGGGTAACTTCTATGAAGAAATTAGGAATTGTAAGCACAGGTTTTAGTGGAGGTTAAAAAAATTTGAATCTATACAATGGTTTGTAATAATGCTACTTAATTGCAGTGCTAAATGTAGTTTCAAGTCAAACTTCCATGCTATTTTATGGTTATTTCAATATATTTACTGTTCTTAGCAGTAATATATTGCTGCAATCTAACATTTTACTATCAGGTACAGAACCTTGCAAAGAAAATTCTGTAAGCCTGAAATCAGTTCTCTAGAAATATTAGCAAATTGTTTTTGAAGGATGGAAAAATTGAACATCATGAAAAGTAATGCTTATTTTCTCAGAGGATATAATCAAAATTTTCTTAGCTATTTCACAAAAATATAACTAGCTTCAACTAGCTTCAAAGTAAATTTATAACATTAAAACGAAATGAAAATATGTTTCATTTGCTCACTCAAAGCTTACAAGGTTTTGATGTGGCCAACTAGCACCAAATATTACTTTTGGCATTAGAAAAAACAAAGGGATTTATTTATACAAGTAATGTTTATTTCTGTTACTAGAACAAGCAGTTGCAAATTGAATATAAAGCTTACTTTAGTGTTTGTTTTTCAGGGGAGGGGGATAGCAGTGTGAAGTAAGCATACACAAAAAAAAAAAAAATTGGTGAAAACCTTATTTTAGAATTTAATGGAATTCATATTATCAGAGATACTGTTTCTACTATGACTTACCATAAGTGGTTATCTGCAAGTTTCAACATGCATATTTCTGTTAGGTTATTATTCTTGCTGTAAGAATTGTTATTCTGCTTGAACTACCGCTTCAAGATTTTTTTTTTAATAGGCAAAGAACAAAGTAATATAAAGTACTTTTGCAATGATGAAGGGCCAAAACTTCCAAAAGCATTAAATCAATAACTGTGCAATTTATAAGGCACTTCAAAATGCCACACACATAAAACAGCTCTTGATGATTCTGTAGATGAGAGTTTAATTGTACAAGTTTACTTTGCAAAGGGTAAAACTTATATTTGTGCTGTCCTTCAGGGAGTCAGGGAGTGCTCCAGGAAAAGTAATAGCTTCCCACTGCTACAGGTAACTATTTTGTTTTGCTGATTGACTTGCTGTGTGATGGAGAATTTCTTGAAAAACCAAGCCTTGCCTATTTCAAACTCAATTTCAAACTCAATTCAAACTATTTACTCTGATACTCTTGTTTCCTGTGCAGGAGGCTGTGCAAAGGCCTTTAGGATTTTAAGGATAGGTCCTGTCCTTGCATTAATAATGTTCTAACTAGTAATTCCTTATGCTTTGGCTTTTATTGCTGATTATTTTTTCAACTGGTTTCAGTACTCAGTTTCTCACAGTGTTACATTTAACTGGCATGTTCTTCCTTTTCATCTCATGGTCAAAGTGTAAGTTAGGGATGTTAACCTTTTCTTCTGTATGTGTTCATGAAGACATAAGACCATCTAATCAACCAGAGGTATAAATGGCCACTTACTTCTCTGAAAAACAGTAACCAATGCTGTTGTTCTTTGACAGTCTTCGTCGTCATTCAAAGAAAAGCAGAAGGGGGAGACCCCGTCGCTAAGACAAGGAGTGGCCTTGGCTGGACAGTATGGAGGAAACATTCCTCCATCATCAGCTCATCCTCACATTGCTTTGGAAGGAAAGCCAAACAGCAGCCACCAAGCTCTCTTGCAGCATCTGTTACTGAAAGAACAAATGAGACAGCAAAAACTTCTTGTGACTGGTAATGATCAAAGCTCCAGCAATACTTATTTAAGATGTTTTTAATGGCATTTGTGTTTGGTTTAAACTAAATGCAGTAATACAAATGCCATACATCCTAACTCTTGGGAAAAATGGAAGGGTGGAGGAAAAAAGGACAGAATCTTTGTTTTCCCTTTTAGTGATTCTGTTCCAGTCTGTTAGCCTGAGAGAACTGAATGATTACAGAAAAGAGAAAATGATTACTTCATCACATTCTTTTGCAGCAGCTGAACTTCCCAGCATGGCGAGGCACGTGATGCACATCCCACTGCATCTGTGCAGATGCAGAGTTCTGCAACACACACCCCTCTTCTTACTGAAAGTTTCTTTCCTGTTAGAACTATTAGTTTGTTGTTTTTCACAGGGGAGTGAAATGTCCCTGTTTTTCAGGAGCAGTTCCTCTTCATCCACAGTCTCCTTTAGCAGCAAAGGAGAGAGTCTCACCTGGCATAAGAGCTGCCCACAAACTGCCTCGTCACAGGCCACTGAACAGAACCCAGTCAGCTCCTCTTCCTCAGAGTACTTTGGCCCAGCTGGTCATCCAGCAGCAACATCAGCAATTTTTGGAGAAGCAGAAGCAGTACCAGCAGCAGATCCACATGAATAAGGTGAGTTCCCAAAGTAAAGAATTTCCAATAAATTTAAAGGTGAAAACTAACAACAAAGATTAGTTATTGGTGCCATGTCATCATGGACAATAGAGAGGTTCTTGCAGGAGTATCATTTTTGTTTATGCATAGTTGATATATACATTTCTTTGGATCTTAATTTTAAGATTCTGAAATAGGCTACAAGTCAACAAAATAGAGTTGCTTACAGTTTTACCTGTTAAATGGTAAATTATGTCTTAAAAATTGATGTGAGCTTCTGAGCTGCAGCAATGACTCCACTTGCTGCTTTTGAATTGTGTTGAAACTTTTCTTATTGTGGACCAGAATGTTGCATAAATAGGTAACTCATTTGAACTCAAATCAGCTTATTAATGGATGGGTTTATATATGAAGCTTACTAACATCTGGACAAATTTTTAATCAGTGTTTATCAAACTGACTTTTCTCTGTGAGTAACATGAAAGTTTGTTACCTATATGGTGATATAAAATGACCATTTAAGGAGAAAGACAAATATGTCCCATTGCTGGTATGTGACACAGAGTTGAATTGTGTAGTACAAATTCCCTCCACCTTATTCTGAGCAGGGGCAAAGGAACGAAGAAAAGAGACCATCCATTTTTAAAAAGAACAGATTCTAAATAGATTTATCAGGGAGGTATGCTTTTACAACAAAATCAAGTTGCTACCTGCTCTGATATTAATATATGCAAGTAATTGCATCTTTTAATTTGGAGAACATTTTTTTGCACTTAGCACACAGGTTTCCACAAGTTGTTTTCTGAAGCTGCACTAGTATTACAAAGATATTAATTGTACATCTTCAGCTGTCTTCCTTTGTTTTAATGTTATTCAATAACTATATATAAGAGGCAATGTCAAAGAAAAAAAGTTGAAAAGTGGACGTTTAATTCTTGTTCCTAAGGAAAAAAAAAAAAATCAATCCACCTTACTTACTGGGTGAATTTCCCAGGGATTACTGATTCTTTGGAATCTACTAAGAATTCCCAACAAAATTAGAAACAAACCTAGAGTTTAAGTACATACTTTGTACAGTGGTTTGGTTATTAAATCTTGTCTTAATTAGGAAAAATGAAGACCAGAAAACTTCAAAGTTCAGAGCTGATCCTTGCATGTTAACCCCTCTCAGCTTGGGTGTTTTGATTACTCAACTAGGACTCCAGTTGGCTTTTCTTTGAGTATGCATTCCATATGTTTAATCAAGATGGCATATGCATATCTCGTAGCCTCAGGTTTTGAAAATATTTCACCTTCCCTCAATTGTCTAAAAAGACTTTTTAACTGCTAAAGTACTGAGTCTTTGTACTACAGACCCATCAAGTCATGCATTCCTCACAAAACAAAGAACCCCACTGATGTGTTTTTCTTAGTTAATATGGTTATTGATATAAATTCTACCATGGCATTTAGGGGTATGTGATGTGGCATTATGAGCATTTGTCCACAGCATAAAAATTAAATTTAAAGCACATAACCATATATTTCTAGTCATGTAGGACGAGGAATGCATTGCATCTTACCAGAGATGGATGGGATAAGGAAGGAAAAATAGTGGAGCTGGTTTGTGATAATGCTTGTTTCAGTAAAAACTTTTGTTTCAGTTGAACTACAGTGAAAACACATGCTAATGAGAATACTTCCCTCTCATTCTTGAACTATGCCTTCATTCTCACATGGTTCTTTGTGATAAAGAGACAAAACTGATGAATCTAGCTTTTATTCTGTACAGTATAGTCCATATACATATGCAGAGTGGAAATTTAAGTCTATCCTAGGGCCTCTCTCTCCCTTGAACCTCCAATACCTACTTTTGCCCCAAGAACTTCTCAGTCTCCTTTACTCCTACTCCCAGAGCAACCAGGCTTCTTCAGGAGCACAGTAACTCCTCAGAGCAGCAAATGCCTGAGGAGGAATGAGATCACGTTGCAGCCAGAGAAGCACTGGGTTTTCTGAGGATGTGTATATTTTATCAGAATTTATAGTTTGTAGCATCTAGATTCTTCTCCATGCTCAGAAGAACCATTTTGAAGAACAGTGCTGAAAAATGTCACTGCTCTAACCATGTGTCTGTCTTTCTGTGTCCTTCTGTGATGACACAGAAAGCCAGGGGTGTTCCTTAGGTACTTGCAGAACCTGAATTTTTATAAACTGGAATTTAAGGGTAGCCAATAGACAAGAGAGTGAAAAAAAAGATCAAATCATGGAGTAGCTTTTAAATAGTGAATTTAAAGGTATCGTCTTTAACCTTTTAGCTAAAAGTTCAGATTGAATTCCTGTGACTACATAAGACTACTACATTTTTGATCTCTTCTAGAGTGGTAGAATATGCTTTGTTCAGTCTTAAAACATGGCTCTGTTCACAGTAGAAGTTATTTTTTCATTACATAATTTGCACAGGTTTACAATCAAACTCTGAAAAGCAGAATTATAGTTATTTGAAACTTTACACAGCAGATATTCTAGACCAGATAGGAAGCAACTAAATATTTTATTTCTTAGGATAGATTTGGGCATGTATTAAGTGAATACATGAACTTGTTTTTTCTGTTGTTCTGTCCTTTACTCTTCTATTCATGGACTATATAATGAAATCTGCAGAGAGGTATAAGTACATATAGTATTTCTTTAATAAGGAATAATCAAGGACCCTAAAAGTTTTGGTAATAAAAGACAAGGACCATTTTAAACTGTTAAGACTGTGAAATGCTAGTTGACCAAGGTCTTAAAGCAAATTAATATCTTCTTTTTTGTTTTCTATTTCCCTTAACATTTTATTTCTTATGTTTAGGTCTTTAAGTCCTTAAGTCTTTAGTGTTCCACTGAACCCACAATTTGAGTGTTTGCCCTCAGCTGAGATGACAGGGCATGTGTCAGCACACCCTGATAACTAGTTTTGGACTGATCTCTTTGGCTGACTTATAGGTATAACAACAAAAAGAGAAAGAGAACCACCTTTTTCTCACCCCATTGTTCTTGTATTTATCTTGCATTAAAATAAAAAAAAAAAAGACTTTTTTTTATTTTTAATTCGGTGAGGAAAAAATATACTTCAGCAGCAAGCCAGTGCTGCTGTGAGGGTGATAACAAGCAAAATCTAACACAGGTCAGAGGTAAAGGATTCCCCTGGATCATTTACATTCTGAAAAGAAACAAGTCGTGGCCAAAAGGCGTGCCTCTGTCCTTACTAGCAAAGAGGAGATCCCCTATGGATTATTTCTGCTCAGCTGTCAGATGCCTTGCTTTTGATGTGGGAAATGGTATATGTCTCCACTGAAGTCTGACATTTATACCTGTGGGATCTAGTACACTGACCTTCTGAAAACATTCTGCAAATGTTGACATCTCTTCCAAAAGTAGGTAAAAACCCTTGTCCCAGAATTAATAATGAATGTGAAGTAACCTGAACTCAGCTTGTCTTAGGGAAGACCAGCTTTGCCATTGTCAGCTTTAATATACTTCTGTCCAAATGACAGCTTATTTCCTCATAACACCCTTTGATCACCATTGCAGATCTTCATTCTGCTCAATAAGGGGAGACCAAAGTCCAAAACCCCAGTTAAAATTAGTGCAATTGGATACCAAAGGACCACTTCTACAATAAAAAAAACTTTAAATCTTGATATTACTGTGTGTATCTGTATCTAGAAAGCTTTGACCCAGACACTTGCAGAAAAAACTAAGGATTTTGATTTAACTAATCTAAATGCAAAGCCCCTAGCAGAAGTCTGTGTTAAAGAAAAATCTCAGAAATCATAACGTGAAGAGTACATGAACAAAGCTCTCTGTCTTTAGGAGTTATTTTTGCCATGTATGATGAATAAGGCCTGCCACTACTGAAGCTGAAGTCTTCACTGGGTCCAAGATTTTATTTGATCAGTTCAGGAGCCCTATTTGTGTTCTTAAGTTGTGTATTCACAGCACTTTGGCAATTTGTTTTCCATGGTAAAATTCTCTGTATTGGAGAAGTAAAGGGCAAAATAATGGGGCAGTTGGTGTGTGCTCTAAAGTATGGGAGGTATATAGATAATGTTATGGCTTATAAAAGAAACACCTGAATTTCAGTTCTCATTCTAGGATGTCAGCTGGTTTAAAGCATCTCTGTATGAGGAATTGGTGACCAGGAAAGCCTGTGAAGTAAAAAAATATATAGGAAATGAATATTCATTAGTACTTGGATGGTGTTCTCAGTTTACCAACATCTCTTAAAAGAAGATGAAAAATAATACATAAATTTATGTTGATAGAAAAATATAACTATTATTTATTGCCAACAGGAATATTGAAAAGATACATTTAACTCTAGATTAATCATTCACTTCTCTGAATGATGTTTTATGGAATGTGGTTCAGCAGTAGTAAATCAATCTAGCTCCATTAAACATATTACACTGAGGTTTTGGCTTTGCAGCTCATAAATCTGACTAGCATCTTCTATAGGTGAGAGATAATCTTTCAAATATTGCTAATAGCAGGGATTATTTGGGTAAAAACAAAAAGAAACTGTTGTCTGTTTGGAACTGGAAAATGCCCAGAGCATTTTCTCCTTTATTAAGAACTAATGTTTAAGCCATAATGCAGAAGAATGATTTTGAAAGATAAATATATCCCTTAGAAATATTGGTACTATGAGTAACAGAGACAGCAGGACCCAAGTTGTTTTCAGTTGCAGCTAACAATATATGTACAACACACATAGCTGGCAATCTGACTGCCATAGAGGAGAAGGAGAAAAAGTGTTCTGTAAGAATATATATGAGTTCTTAGAACTTACTGCCATGTATTAAAATGAACAATTAACCAAGGATGGAAACATGTTGGTTGGCTGCTGCAGGACTTAGTGATTTTGTCTCTTTGTAAAGACATCTTATTTAAAACATTTTATTTTACAAGAGCATATAATTTCAAAGGAGAAAATGACGTAGGCTGCAGCTGAAGGACTTATAAAATGGTCTATTGCAGTGACCGGATTATTTAGTCTTCCATTTTGCTCTACAACCAAACAGGTTAGGATATGTTTCATGTCTTTTTCTTTGATTAGACTCTTGCAGTTATACAAAGGAGTTGATATCTATAAATATTTCCTCTCCTGCTGATACGATTTACTTTGAGTCATGCATATCCCTTATTGCTTAATTTCCTGAAGATAAAAGCAAAAAAAAAAAAAATATATAGGTTATATTAGCATGAAGGCATTTTTTTAGTGGCCACTTAAAATGGAATAGGTGATAGCGGTAAAATATACTGGTAAAGTATAACAAATATGTGCAACCCTTACTTTATTAGGGAAATAACAAAACTATGGTTCTGTTATTATTTTTAAACATAATTCCACCAAAACTCAGATTAAGTAATCACTTTTTCAAAATAAAAATAGATGCATTAAAATTAGGAGAAGCCCCTCCATGTAACTACAGAAAAAGTCAGGAAAAAAAAATGGTAAGTGGGGGTTTAAAGTTAAAGGTTTAAACATTGAGTGTGAGCAGAAGTATCCAGCTGTGCAATGAAAGGACCTGAGCAGCATTTCATTCATTTTCTGCTGTGTAACCCATCTTTAGAGAAGATAGAAGTACTGACTCTAAACTGCTATCTTCACATGTTTCCAGATACAGTACTACCACTAGGAGATATAATTTAAAAGGAGATGTTTCTGACTTAGGAGAAGTGTCCAGTAATGTTACTAGTATAATTACTAGAATAGGATGGAGCTGAGCTGTCTTTAAAAAAAAAACTTGAATAGATATGAAAGCATTGTGGTGATACAGAGAAGCAGTCGGCCGTAGCTTAGCAGTCTGAGCAGTAGAAGGGATTTTCAGGTTTTGGGTCATTCCTTCCCATTCCATCCATGCAATTTGATCATGCTCCATCATATGAGAAGATGACTCTAATGCCTCATAGCCCCTTGCCTGAGGCTAAGTTAAAATCACAGTGGAAAGGATGTTTTTAATAAAATTCTGTAGTAAAGGTAGTATGAATGCACTTTTTAAACTCTACTGAGTAAATATATAAAGACTTTAATTTCATGGAGTTTTAGAAAATGTAATTTGCTTATCTCCTCCTGTTGCTTAAATCTGGAGCAAATCACCTGCTGAGTTCTACAGCATGGAAGAAGAGTCTGAAACAGGAACACAGCAAATTGAAATGCACACAAATTCCACTCTAAGTCTCTGCAGCCCCATTACGTGTGCTTGTTCTCTTAGCTGATTGCATGCAAAAAGTGTATATATATCTATATATGGATCACCACCTTCAGAGGTGATCCATATATAGATTCTATACAGTAGTCTATCATGTGTTGCCTCAGAAAGCTCAGCAGCAGACCTGTACCCATACAGCAGTGTAAAGAAGAAAGAGCCTGACATAAAAGTGAAAATTCATAAAAGAAAGGAGAGCAATAATGAGCTAAATATGTGTCTTAACTTTGCTGTGGGCATGCACTCATTTTCTCTTAGCTTCCCCTGCAGAAAAACCCACCTGGTGTCAAGTAACTGGCACGGGGAATGGTTTACAGATGGATCAGCCTTAGTGATTCTTTAGTTTATATGATTATCTGTCACACAGATGTTTCAGCTTGTATTTGCTCACTTGCAGCCAGCCATGCAGCCTTACCTGCCTTTCTCTTCCTCCTGCTTGAGGAGTGGGGAAGGCTCCCCACAAGTGGTTAAATAATAATAATAATAATAATAATAATAATAATAATAATAATAATAATAATAACAACAATAATGTTGTGAAAGGGGTGTGCCTGAGCTGATTAAATGTAGTTAGATTTAGAAACTTGTTGGTCAGTGTCATCCCCTGAGAAACAACTGGAAAAGATCTATATGTTTGATCTGAGAAATTTTTCAGATGCTGTGTAATGGAAGGAGACTCTCCACAGCAGTTGAAGTAGTAAGGGCATGCAACATGCAGGGTACTCATGTTGTGATTTCCCAGTTACTATGGTGATGAAGAGGGATTTTTTGTTTGTTTCCTTTTAGTAAGCCATTAAACTCCCATTACACCTCAAAAATGAAGGTTTGCTGTGACAATAGCCAGACAGGCTTCCTCTTAGAAATTTGTTTTTCTACTGGTGCTCTGCATCACAGCATCAATTGGAATTGTATAAATTGATCTTTCAACTCTCCTTGTTGAACTTCATGAGATTTCCTAAATCCAGCTGCAGCTTCTTGCACACAGTTTACATGACAACCTGGCATTTTTCTATATGCATTTGCAGGCTGAATGAAACGGGATGGTTCATGGTTTGTGACAAAAATAGACATCCTGCAGCCATTCATATACTGAGTAATTGAGTATATAACACTAGCTAAAACTCAGTTTGAAAGACATAATTGATGGTTGGGGAAGACAGATGGGAAGAGGAAAATATGTAAAAGTAAAGGCAAAAGGTGTTTTTCCCCTCTCAAGATATTTGGTTTAGATGATACAAAACAGTATTTACTTGAAATTGAGTAGGCCAGTTGAATAAATGATAGTTACTCACTCGACATTGCAACTTCTTACTCGCATATCCGATTTCTGGTTCTTTCAACACAGTGGGGATTTTTTTCAGTTTAGGTCTTTGGACTATATTTGGAGTATTTTGGAATGCATTGGCTTCATCTTAAACAGCAAAACACAAACTGCACATGATTGAAAAGCTCAGGCATCTGGCACTTCTGCAGAGCTTTAAAATAGCAGCTACTGGGCTAGAGCTGGTGTTGCCTTGGGAGCTGTGTTATATCATCATTGCTGGGACTGGAATACCTGTATAGTGCACCACAAAAGCTGTAGTCCTTCCAGTCATGCACAAACGTTCTTGTAGTATTCTTGTGCCACAGAACAGGGGACTCACACCAGCTCTCTGTCACTTCTCCTTTGCTGGCTTTCAGTGCCTTCATGTTTTAACTGATAGAGATGTTTGTGTGAAAATTCTCTAATTCACCTATAACAAAATATTAACCAGATAACTAATTTGCTTATATCTTAATGTTCCTTTATGATTTTGTGTTGTGGGTAATTAACTATAAGATGGTATTTCTGCATTCATGTTTGAATAAAGATGAAGGAAGACTAATTTCTCCAGTTTACCAGCTGTAACAGTCTAACAGATGTGTCATGTTTTTCATTATCCATAAATATGGTATTTTTCTGCTGCAGAATAAAAAGTGGCCTTTTGCTTAGGGACTTTTGTTCTTTTTTCTGGATATATCAGTGTTGTGATGGTGCATGGCTACATGGGTTTGCTGTGGACACTTTCATTTCATCCATGCAGATCTAGTACTTCTTGGTGTTTGGCATTAGTGAAAGGAGTCAGTACTTGTTCCCCTCTTCTCTTTCCAGATGCTCTCTAAGTCCATTGAGCAGCTCAAGCAGCCTGGCAGTCACCTGGAGGAAGCTGAAGAAGAACTTCATGGAGATCACTCGATGCAGGAAGAGCGAGCTCCCTCCAGCAGTGCCAGCGTTAGGGCTGAGAGCAGCAGTGCTGGTGTGGATGAAAGAATAGGACAGCAGGTGGGGGCTGTGAAAGTCAAAGAGGAGCCACTGGACAGTGATGAGGATGTTCAAACCCAGCAAATGGAATCTGGGGAGCAAGCTGCTTTTATGCAACAGGTAATAGGCAAAGATTTAGCTCCAGGATTTGTAATTAAGGTTATTATCTGAACATCACATGCATTTTCTAGGCTTTCATAAGCAATTGTGTTCTGATTCACTGAGCTAGTAAATCCTGATTTACTGTTCAAAGAATTTAACAAATGCAGAAGTGTTGTATGTACACTTGAAAACATAGTGAAGCTCATCCTTATGGCCACTAATTGAGAAGATATCTGTTGCAATCAATTATGCTACATAAATCTTTGAGTAATAGCTGATAGATGTTGTATTAGCCCAGAATTATCTTACATCGCTTAGTCCTAGTGAAAGAGAACTCATATCACCTAGCCTGTTGAGATCAGCAATTGATGGAATTAGTTTCCAGACCTGATTGATGAAACATTCTTCTGATTTTGAATCCTCTGACTTCTGCTTTCAGCTGTCTGTATATATTGTATCATACTATAGTCTTGAACACTGTTAATGTTAGGGTATTCTTTTCCCCAGTAGACAGGTACTGACTGCTATCTTGGTGGTCTCAGGCTGGTGTATAAAGTTAATTTAGAGAAAAGTACAAGGTGGATATAAAGAGGCAAGGCAAGGCACTGTTTTAAAATTGCATTGTTTTCTTTTTTGCACTGCTTGGTTAACTTTTCATTTTGTCTTATTTGATAATAATGTCCACAGAGACGTCCTTAAATGCAGCAGATGCAAGTACTGGTGAGAAGCAAAATGCAGCATTAGGTGGCTCCAGTCAGTTATTAGGACATTGCACGAAAAGCACAGAGCTGTTATCATTATCATCTGATATCCAATCACTTGTTTGTTTGTTTTTTTTTTTTAATGAAGACTAATTTTACAATATCTCATAACCTTTACAATGGAGTCTCATGGACAAATCCTAAAATAACAACTGTGCATAAAATGCCACCTTGACAAAAGGCAGGTTCAGCTTGCCTGGGAGCGTTGAAAGGCACAGTCGTGTGTGCAGCCCGCGAGCTGCATCCCGGCCCATCCCTCACAGTCAGCAGAGCCAGGCTGGCTGCAGTGGAAGGCCCTGTTTATTTAAGTCCATACTTTGTCAGGTCCCTGCTGTTCTCCTGCAGAAAAGTGATTTTGGAGGGGGGGGCAGGAAATGCCTTATGGAAACAGGAAGCCCAAGTGATTCATGTGCTGAGGAATGCGGGGCAGGGGGGACGGGGCAGCGCTCCCTCTGTTTTTAAAGGCACTCTATGAATTGATTTATTGTCAAAGAAAATAACAAAGCGAGTAGGGAAATTGTTAAGGAAGCTTTCCAGTGAAACATTTCCTTCATATTCCCTTTTGATATGTTTACCTTGTTTTATAGGTTTACTTTTGTTAAGCTAGTTAAAGATTCATTGTATTAAGATCCCCTTTAATATGGATAATCCCAAACTGACCTGGACTCCTTGTCAGGTTTTTTTTTCTATTAAAAATATTTATATTTCTAAAGCTGAGGTATTTTAAGGTGCAGTATCTGGTTTCAAAAGAGATAGTTGTTTTGCCAAATGTAGAAATTGCTCTAAAATATGTTATTAGCATGTGTTGTTTACATTATGTTCTAATACTATTCAATCTCTTCTAAAATGTTGCAACTTCTAAAGATACATTATCCTTTTTCCTAGAAGATCTCCAAACAAACTTCTAAATATGTGTTTCCCATTCTATATGTTTTTAATTTTCTTTGAAGTCTGACTTCAGCTTCATCAAAAAGGGATAGTGCATCTTTTAAAATACATTTGGGGAGAAATTTGCAATTGAGAAGAGTTTTGTACAATATCAGTTGAAAGACGTGTATTCACAGAAGACAAAAGATATTTTTATAATGTCATTCAGGTGAGAAACCCCAATACATTAGTGTACTTTAATTTCAGAATCTTACAAATTTGGATAAAATTAAAATGAGAGAAACTACCTGGAACCAGTGAAAAGGAAAACTGGGTTTAAACAACCACATTTCTAATTGATTATTGTCTCTTACATTTTAAATCTACTGTATTTATTATAATTTACACCCTTAGAGGTGATCTTGTTTTGTGTTGTAAATATATTCTGTTTGTATGTTCCCTTTTTTTGCCTTCTGATATAAGTCTTTTCCTTTCTCAAATAAAGTTTTTTTTTAAAAGATCCCCTTCCAGATATTTGACTTTGTGTAAATTTGGTAATTTAGTGGTGGTTTTACTTTGTACAATCAAATATGTTTGCTGCACATTGTCAAAACAATTTAAACATTCAGGAGTAAGGTTTTTTTTTTTTACACTATTCTTACAATAATTACACAAAGTCTTTCTTTTTGGTCTCTTGTTTTATCCTACATCAGCCATTGTAAGTTTTAGTGAATGTGGAATAGTATTGATGCATGCTCATTTTCCCATCACAGCATTTGTCTTGAACATGTGATCATACCATACAGGAAAGATAAAAGTGAATCCAAGTTCCTCAGCTTATAATTATCCAAAATTCAGACAAACTGTAATCATTTACATTACATTTCTAAAAGCTGCCTTGACCCCTTATCTGAAAATGTGTTTGTACTGACCACTTTGGTATTCATCAAGACCTTTGCAAAACTAAAGCCCACCTGTAAATAAGCTGGGAGAGAGGGACTCCATGTACTTGGCAACTGCAACTGTATGAGACAGGGAAGTCCCAATGTAGAGAACTTCCATGAAGATGATTTTCTCCCAAATTTGCCCTAATCCAGGAGAAGATGTTGCATAACTTGGTGACATTTCCTGAACTTTGCTTAGGATCCACAGAGAGAGAGCTTGTACTGGAAAACAATCCCATATACTGTTGCTACAGTATATTAATTATTACTACCAAAAGAGTTTAGAAAACTATTGCATTGTAGTTTTTATAACTGTTCATTTAATTTCCAAATACTTTATGAAGCTTTGATTCTGGTATAACTTTAACTAAAATAAAGTCTATGTTTCAACAACATAAGTGTGTAAGAATAAATAGTTCTGTAAATCAAATTAAATTATTTTCATTGCTGTAGCAGCAGTGTAATGTTTCATCAGCGATACAATGCCCAAAAATAGATAAAAGGTCAAGTTTTAGCTGAGGAAAGCTTAAAACAAGTATTAACAATATAGCATTGTACTACTTGCCTTATTGTTTGTAGTGAATTTAGAATTGTATATCTTTAAGTAAATCATGCTTTCATAACAGGGATTTTATCTAGTGCCCTTTTGTTTAAATACCTGTGGTAGAATTAGAAGAACATTAGAATAAATGTTTTCAATTTACAACATTGCTATGTTGGTGACTGCACCTAGATCTTTTTCTGAATTATTTACCATGCATCAAAGCACCATAATGAAGAAAATAACCATAATACAATACAATTCACATATCTTATTTTCTTCCCAGGATGATGTGAATCTTTTTTTTTTAGTGTATATGCTTATTCTGTCTCGTTGTCCAAAAAATAAAGCCAGTATAGCTGATAGCTGACATTTTATCAGTAATTGCTAATAAATGAAGGAAAATCCATCATAATACTTACATACTCAGACACTCATTACTGGAATATAGATACTGTAACATTAGTCTTTTTGTCGTCTTCTGGCATTAACAAAATAGGATTAAAAGCTGAATGATTCAGCAAAAGCACTTGAGAAACTACCACCTCTCATTTGTGCACTCTCTTCATTCCATCTTCATTATCATCAAGATCACTAAGACTTATTCCATGTTACTTAAGCCAACTATACCCTGTTTTTATCTTCACTGGAATTCTGAGGTAAAAATCTATAATCGTTAGTCCCAAGCAGCAATCTAAAAATGTTTACTTATTTCTCCCCCTTATGAACACTTGACAATTTGCAGGCAAAACTAGCTAAGCTGAGTTAATTTCCTTATTGTGTTCTGTCCTGCTAGCAGCATGTCCTACTTATCTACTTAAGAAATGTTTGTTTGATTTTCATTTATTTGTTTAGTTTCTGATTTCCTTATGCAGTTCCCATCATCTGGGTGGCAGTGGAGCTTCTGTACCTCATTTCTTGGTGGAAGAATATAGTTTAGAAAATCATCTGCTGACTTACTTCTTAGGCAAACAGAAGAGCATCCTGGATGAAATTATCTTCTCTGGGCTAGAGGAATAATATAAGTTATTTTTGTGGAATTTTACTGCTCTATTTGATAGGTTTTGTGCTTTGAATTTGCTAGTTTTTTTCTCCTCTAATTCAGGTTAATTTAGATTAAGATTTAAAGGTTAAAATAGGATTAGCTGAAACTGCTTAGCCAGCAGAAAATTGGGGTTCTCAGCCGTGCTCTCACTCACACACACTGGACTGGGAAGGTGCATCTTTAAGGCATGTGCCAGTTTCTTGTCCCCATTAGCCTGAGTGTCACACTCCTGCTTGTTTTGATTGTGGCCCCATAGCTCATCTAGCCTGTACAGGACAAC
Organism: Lonchura striata; assembly: GCF_050655825.1. NCBI lineage: Eukaryota > Metazoa > Chordata > Aves > Passeriformes > Estrildidae > Lonchura > Lonchura striata. The sequence continues at coordinate 30,482,346 of NC_140704.1, forward strand.
TTCCCCGGCTACCTGTGGGCACACACATCTGTTTCAGCCACCCAAGGATTACTTAGGCAGCAGCTGAGAGCTGAAAGGAGTCCCCTTAGTCACTTTAAATCATTCAGCAATGTGGTTTGCTGTGATAAAGGGGGCCTTGGTCACTAGAGTTGTTTTGACAGACCAGATAATTGCTTGTAAGTGATCCACCCCCTTAATTAACTGAATAAGATGTTTTGAATGTGATCATGGAGTTTTGTTGCATTTTTTTACTTTATTTTCCATAGCTATCTTGAAGTAACTATGTTCACTGTTAATGGTACATAATCCTGAAATACAGGGCAGATGGTTTGGAGGATATAATGTTAAAAGCATCTCTCTGCACACTTGATCCTTCCAGGATGGTTACAGCATTTTTGCCCTTGAGAAGTGCTGGGAAGGACAGGATAAATGGAAATGTAAGTTTTGAACAATGTCAGACTTATAAATAAACCTGCCCTCCCCTCTCCTCCCTCCTAAATTAGATTGCCACTGCAGTCTTAGCTCAATTCATCTCTTTTTCTGTAGGCTGCCTTAGCTGTTTAGTGTCTCTTACTGGCTGCTGTTAACTTTGCAGCCAGTAAGGGACACTAACTTTGCACCTTCCTGCCCTTCCTCGAGTTTGTGAGTGCACAGTCCCCCTATAACTCCTACACAACACCAGCTGGCTCTATGATTTCTGGGATCAAACATAGGAGCAAGGAGGTGGAGTGCTGTGTAGTTGGATTTGTTTTGTGAAAAATTTTCATTCATCTACATGCAGGAAAGCCTCTTAATATTTAGCCTGCTTGTTCTCAGCCTTATTCTTAAAGGGCCTGTTCATTTCTATCATGTTTCTAACTGTGGTCTTTAAAAACTGTGTTACAGGAAAAATAATTCTTTTTTGTATGCTAATTCTATGTGAAAATGCATAATAATGTGAATAATTATAAGTAATTATTCTTTCCCAAGTTACTATACTTGCCTATCCCCAGTTAGATGGGAAAATGATTCTTTGTTTTTTAAGGAAGCCTCAAATCTATTAACTTTATTAATTGCCTTTTTTTTTTTTTTTGGTTTCCTATTGTAAAATTCCAGTTACAGAAGGCAATAATTCTTATTTTATCATAATACTAATTAACTGAATTTCCTGCCTGACTACATAGCATTACAGTGTAACAAAATTGTTTCATTTTATTGATACCTTCATGGTTAATGTTGACACTGCTTTATTTTTATTTTTAGATCCAAGAGATTTTATGCTTCTTTGCCTCTTTCAAATACCTAGGATATAGCACCTTGATACTTTTCTTAATGCTTCCATTTGTCAGAGAAAGCAGAACATCAGGAGAGCACTGGGGCAACACTAGGCAAAATTCCTTAATCAGGGATACATAACTAGCGTGAATCAAAAGCCTCCAAGTCCGTATCCCTGTAATTATCACTGCATATTTTGACAGTTAGATGATAATAATTTCAAACCTTTGGCAATTTATCATTTCCTGTATCCAACAGCACAGAGTTTCTTCAATTTTGTCATTGAAGAGGATTATGTGTTCTTGGAAAGTTGCTTCTTTAAATGCTTCATTTTGGAAAGAATTCTGTTTGACCTCAGAATGTCTTTCTTACTGTTAGACATTTGTATGTCCACATGCACGAGTTTTCATTTTTCTCCTTCCTTTAAAATATGAGAGTGAGTTAATGCACTCCTCAGTATATTGCTGGCTAAATCTTCATAATGCTACATTGTTTAATGTCCTGGAAGTGCAGCTCAGCCCAAATGCCTTGGAGACATAGGTGCTCTAATGCAGAAAGCAGTGCATAATCTGTCTCCTCTCATGTTCTGGCCTGTGACCCTTGGATCCCCAGGAGACCAGGGAGGTGTTTCTGTTCATCCTGCCTGTATTTCCTCAGCAAGGAGCTTGTGAAAGTTACAGCTATGATATTGCAGCAATGCAGCAACGTCAAGGGCTTGAGAAGGCTTTGCTCAGTTCTCTGCAAAGCAGCTAGTACAGCATGGAGGATTCAGTCTCATACTCCTTCCTTAGTCTTTTCCTTTTGCTCCCATCAATAAGAGCAGCATGATAGTTTTTAGGTGGCAGTCTGCAGATTTTTAAGGCAGATCTTTGTTACTGAACAGACTCAGAAGGGGCACAGAGCAGAAACACAGTTGGAAAGTGCTCTCTTGCTGTGCACAGAGGGACACCTGTTGAGACAATCTTCTTCTAAGGCTTGCTCTCCTAGGTCTTGCTCTACTGAATATAGAAGCTGAAGAGTTACTACACATCAGAGACCATAATTCCATCACTCAACTACTTGACTGCACACAAGGACAGGTGGTGACTGGTTTCCCTCATTTCTCAGCTATTTTGACACCTTGTCTTAAGATATCAAAGGAACCTAAACCCAACAGCCCATCTCTTGGCATCTTCCTTACTTGCTAAAACTTCTTGGCTTTCACCATTTATCTAAATTTGTAGAGGTCTTTTGTCATACTTTCCCATAAGTTTCTGCATATATTTCAGTATTCTGAAGCGACTGACTTTTTACAGAGAGCACTCTTTATACAGAGAGCTTCAAATCTCCCACCATTTCTGACAGAAATAAAATGGGAGTTCTCAATGCAGGTGCCATCAGCCCAGGTTCAGTCCAGGGGCACCTGACATCCATAGTTCTGATTTGGTCCTTTCTGCAGGTCTCACTAAGGATGCTAATTATTCAGTTCAAATATGCACAGCATTGCCCTTTGTGCTGTGTGAGCAATTTTTTCTTCATAACAATCCCTTCTCAAGCAGGCTCTGAACACAGAAATGCAGGCAGCTAAGGACCAGAAAGAAAAAAGAACAGGAGCAAGATCTGTTCCCACAGGCAAGAGACTGAGAATTAGCGTGGGGACTTTTCCTCACCTGTGTTGATGGATAATGCACTAACCAGGCAGGCAGCTCATTTTTCCAAGTCCATTGACTGCTTTCAAGTTAGATACCATTATATGTCACTGTTATAGTAGCCTGGACCCTCCTGTAAAAGAAGTAATCCTTTCTTTCACCTCTCTGGCCTGTTCCCTCCATCTTTTAATGAAAGAAAATTATTCAAAGCCCATCAAGTAATTTTAATTTTCAGGTTCTTCTTTTAGTGTCTTTCAAAATGCTTTCAAGGCTGCGAAATCAGTTGGCATGGAATGCAGTAGGTTCAGCATGGTGGGATGTCAGACCCACAGGAGCACAGCATTTGTGAAGCTGCTGCTGTAAAGGTGAGATGCAGGTAGTCACAACTGAGAAACAGTTCCACAACGTAGTCTCCTTCATAATTTTGGTCATCAGAACCCAATCCTAGAGGCAACAAGTGAGTGGATCATTGAAAGGACAAGTGAGTTTGAAAAGACACTGTAAAACCTAGCTGGTCAGTGGTAGAAGTAAGTCTTTTGTTCTCTATCTTACTGCTGTGCACATTTACTGCCATCCCCAAAGAATGAATATGAACTAAGAGACAGCTACTTAGAGTGGGTTAGGTACATTAGATAAGAAAAAGTTTTGAAGCTCTTTACCAGGATCAGGATCTTTACCAAGATCTTTACTAAGCTGTTTTACCAGGATCAGCACTACTATGTCTACTGCATGATTACTTCAGCTAGTACTTAAGGAAATCACAAGACAGGGCTGTTAATGTTTGATGCACAGCAACTTCTTATTCATGAAGTTCTGACATTTCCTATTTTTTTTTTTCCTTTTTCTGCTATAATACATACGCTAAGTATTGAAAAGAGTTTTCTGGTGAGGGCTTTATAACTGGAGAATGATTTGGCAGTTTGGAAAGCAGGGACACAATTCCACTGGGATCAGTTGCATTAAACCTGCAGAATCCCATAAATGAAACAGAAATTGACGTCAAGAAGGACCTAGATATGTATATGTATATATATATATGTATATATATCTGTACTTTGCTCTTCTGTGTTTAAAAGTTCATCCATTAAACTAAGAATTTGGGCCTAACAAAGCAAGGAGATTTTATGCAGCTGATTGCACAGCAGAGACTCTGTGCAAAAGGAAAAGTTGGGAAGCAGCCCTAGAACTTGACTTCTATTAGAAACCAGACTCACTCCTCAGGCATCGCCTTCTCCACAGATCTCTGTTACAGTGCTCTGGCATCATCAGTGAACAACTAGCAGCCAATACTGGTGCTGTGCTCAATCCCTGTGTTGCACAGCTTGTGAGAAGCACTGTACTGGAGGAGATCCTCAAGGCTTACAGCAGTTCTTTGGAACCATGAATAAAAGCTAGAACAGAAAAAATTAAACTGTCCAAGCCCTTTGGTCTGAGTAGTTCACCAAGGGCATCACCAAGGGCAAAACTGAGTTTCTTTAATGTTGGCAGAATCCACTGGACTGGATTTCATAGGTCTAGGTACAGGATAGCATTATAAGAGTAAAGACATGCTACCAAGTTCTCTTCTCTATGCCACTGAAGCAGCTGTGGTGGTTCATAGGGATGGAGGCTCCTCACAGCATAAAGCTTGTGTCCCTTAAAGGGGTAATGCTGGAAAAGCACCAAAAGGTGAAAGGCAGAGCTGCTCAGAAGAGCAATTATACCCAAAGCTACCACAGTGTTTTTCCCCTTCAGTGATTAACTCCTGCCCAGAAGCTTCTCCAGACCCTTTTCCCTCCCATGCCTATCCATGTAGATATCCCCTGGTGTACCAGCCCACAACTCTGGCAAGTTCTCCAGATTTGTCCCATTTCTGACAATCAGAAGGTGTAAGAGATCTTCCTGGGAAGGGCTGTGAGCTTTTAGTTACCATTGCTCCACACGTGCTTGGCCAAGCCCAGGTGGGGTTGGCTCCAGGCAGGGAAGGTGCAGTGGCTGGAGGCCAAAGGCCACTTGTGGAGCAAGAAGGGCAGATGCAAGAGTGTCCTCCTCTCTCAGGCAATGCTGTAGGATGGCATGGTAAGGAATGCTGATGGGAGACAGAGGAGGTGAAGCAGAAGCAGTGAAGCATGTTACAGACATCTGGTAGTTGGGCTTGAGAGCCCTGCTCAGCTCAGAGAGCAACTCTGTCCTCTCCTGGGAAGGATGACATTACTTCAGCCAGAGGCTCCAGATTTCTACCTGCTACAAAGTACTTTTCCCATTTTTCTTGTTCTCAGAAGGCTGAATGATAGGAGGGGTTAATTTCTTTGCCTTTTAAGTGATTGGTTTAACTCACTATATAGAAAGTTCAGGCTAAATAAGTTAAGTTGAAATGCACCAACACTTTCAGGGAAGAGTTCAGATAGTTAAAAAAAAGGCTAAAAAGAATAGCTCTCTCAGCTACTACCAAAATGAGTTGTTAGTCTTTGCTGTCCTGTCATTGTTGTCTCCTTTAATTAGATTCACTGTTAAACACAAATTTTCCAGATCAAACAATGGAGATTAGTTATTAAAGAAAGCATTCAAAGGAATAGAAGGAAAAAAGTCTAAATTTCTAATTTTCCATACTGATCATATCTTGAATCACACTTTAATCACTTGAGAAATACCATAACTGCTAAAGATTGGACCAAGAGTATCAATGTTTAATCATCTTTTACACTACTTTTCAAAAATCAATTGACATTTATTTTTCCAGCTGGATGGTCTTATTTTAATTAAATAGAATCAATTGTAAACTTAATACAGTAGCTCAGTGGTGGATCTGAAATCAGAAACACTGAAGTTACCATTACCATTACCATTGTTTCATCTCTGAGATTTCTGGGTCAAGGAGATAGATAAAGGGAAGATGGAATACCTAAAATGCATATGAAATTATCCAATATATATTTCATCAGAAAAGGGTGAGTTACATTTTTAATTTACTTTCAGTGCACATATTTTCATGTGCTACAATGGTTTTCTCTGAATTCTTAATAATCTCCATATCAAGAACATTTTGCAGTCTTCAGAGTTTCTCATTAATAGGAAGTGTTCTGTATGTCATCTCCTAAAAATCCCAAGGGTTGGGCATTTAAATGTGTCCTCACTGATTAACAGCTTCTTCCAGTGTGATTTGCAACCTTTTCCCTATTGTACAAAATCATTACACAACAGAAATACCAGAGATTTGATTTGGCACTATCAACCACTGAAAGATGAGTTGGAAATAGATTAGCAAATGTTCTAGTTGATCTTAATAGTGTAGTGACAAGTAAATTCAAGGATGACAGATGATCCCACTGACTAGCAATTTTTCTGACTGTATTAAGGCATGGATAAACATGTTGGCTTTTCTAACAACTGGCTATGAAAGCAAAGAAATTTGAGTTGATACTGCTGTGGAAAATAGAACTGAATAAAATTTCCTTTCTAATACATGATTTGAGTATGTACAGCTTGCCTAACTCTTGTAAAATACCAACAGCAATATGCTATGATCTCAATGTGGAAGATAATCAAAATGTTCACTTCAATTTACTGGGAGGAATTTCCTCCTCCCGCCCCCCCCCCCCCCCCCGCCCCTGATTTGGAGCATCAGCACTACCCTCCACTGTAAATCCAATAAATCCAGAATGTTCACATGCTGATAGCATTTTAAGCTGCACCTTTAGTAATAAATAAATAAGGAATCAACTTCTTTGGCACTTTAGACCAGTGACCAAAGCCAGGGTGCCTGTTGAATATGCTACTATATCCTTTTTATTTTTGTGGGCATCATGCATTTTTAGAATGGTTATACATTTCCCTGAACCAATGTAATATAAAAGATTTACTGTTACAGTTTGTGTGTGGCCAGGCAATGGCATATGGAAAACATGTTTCCTGCTATTTAATTTAATTACTCTAATCACGTGCCAGCCCCAGGCATGTCATTCTGGACCTCTGAGGCTCTTTGTCTGTCAAAGAGATGGACAATATCTTGGCTTTGTTTAGTTGCTCTGCAGGCTGCAGATAAAACCACTGAAATACTGACTGTTTGTTTAACCAAAACTTTGCATTTTAACCATTTGGCTTTGATTTTTTGTTTTACAAGAAAAGATGACATTTTGGCCTTGGTGAGCTGAAAAGGAAATATTAGGGATATGAAGAAGAACTGTCACTTTCAGGGATTAATAGATGAAAAAGAATACTCTAGCCTTCTGGTCAGAAATCAGCTTTGTTAGCAGAAACCTAAGACACACATCACTGTTATTTTAGAATTGCCTATTAGCAAGGGCAGCTGGAAAAGTCCTGTTTATAACTGCTCCTTTCTAATATGGTTAGCCCTTCATTCAACAGTTCCAGTAGATTTTTGTTTCTTTCATCTCAATAGATGAAACTTTTATGGGTATCAATTAAGATTCCATAGCAAATACTTATACCAGTACTTTTGCAACCAGGTATAAGTTAGCTTTTATGTTAACACTATACTGTTATTTTTATCTAAGAAATATCTGCAAGTGACACCTTTAAGTCTTTAGACAAAATCTGAAGAGCAGATAGAGTACTCCATTCATATTATAAACTCCAAATCTACAGAGAAATTAATGACACACTTCACCTTAAGTATATGCTTAAAACCATCACTTCCTTCACTTGTAAGCTAGTACTCTACTTTTTCCTGCAACCAGAAATGATGCTAAAAGTATTTAAGGCTGTAGAGGACGCTATTTCTAAAAATCATATTGTCAGAAGAGGAAGGAATAAAGAGCCATCTCTTAAACAAATTCCATCTTATAAGGTATTACTAGATATAGAAAGACTTGCCAACTCATATTTTTGGAAATTAATGAATATACTTCAGTTAGTATGTTTCATCAATAAATGAAACTTCCTTATACAGTAGTGTGCCATCCTGCCACAGTAGTTTTTGATCTATATAATGTGGAAGAGGGTGGGTCGGTGGCCTATGAATATGCTCTGAAGAAGTCTGCATTATCAGAGGGAAATGTTTATGAGATGCATAAAAGGAAAATGTCCACTTAACAGTTTATTTGATTCTGATATTTCTCTAGCTGGCTTTATTTTTCTCTGTTTTCTAGCTGAATCAATGAGATATATAATGGGTAACACTTATTTCCTCTAAGGTTCACAGCACAGCAATGCAATAATTAAAAGTATTGTTTACTATGTGCTGAATTACAACTCCTGTCCCCTTTAGCTTTGAGCTAACCACTAGATGACACTACTTCCCACTTACTTAACAGGTGTGGGCGTATATTCCAGTCTCCTCATGTAGCAGTTCATATATTTACATGCTTCTCAAGCAGTGGACTTCAAAAAGAACATTTTACAGGAATTGCCTTCACTAGTATACATTTTGATGAATTTTGTGCAGATACACATAGGTATTTAGGTGTGTACATGAAGGTGTACACAAGCAGCATAAGTGTCTTTGCATTTATAGAAAAAACATTATTCACTGTGTGAGTCTGTAGGGTGTTGTAACTTAGCAAGTGTCAATGGCAGGTCTACATAAAAGAAACCAGAGGAAGTCCAAGAAAAATTTAATAGGCTGGAGTTTGTGGAGAACATTCCCCTTATCCCCTATCTCCTCCCCTCCCCCCCAAAAAAGATACTGTATTGGCTTCAGTAGTGTGATTCTGGAAAGACTGGGCAGGGAGAAAAATATCCCTCTGAGAAGTCAGGCAAGAGTATGCTGCACTATTCAAGTCCAAAAATGACAAAGGGTGAGGAGGAGAGAGGCAGAGAAGTGCTGTCGCGCATATCCATAAGGCACCGGCTGCTGTGGGTTTGAATTAGGAAGAATGAACTTTCCAGAAGGACGTGTGGAAAGAATCCCACATTTTAAAAAGCTTGATTTCCAGAAATCCAGAAGCTCCAGACTACTTGAAAAACAGATCCTTCAAAGTTACATTTCTGCTTCTAAATTGCATGCATGAGGGCATGAGTATATGTAAGTCGAGTAATAGCAAGCACCTTCAGATATGTTTTTATTTGTGCCTGTGTCAACCAGCATCTTGCTTTCCTAAGACTCATTTCAATGATTAATAACCCATTTTCTCTATATGTGTTATAACTCTAATACATGTGTTATGTGATATACTTAAAGATTAATTTAAAGGGCTATACTAAAACTTGTCTTCAAAATCAGTTTGTCAAGTGTTACTGCGACAATGCACTACCTAGTCAAACTACAAATAAGAATTACTTTTTGGTTTAAAAATATAAATTTGAAATATTATAAATCTGCTTCATTTTTCAACTATTTTAGTGCTTATCTCCCACAGTTGTAGCAATGTGGGTTGGCTACATCTTTATCTTCTACCACATTAGCCATGTACTTCTGTACTCCTATTGAAGGTGCCCTGGAAGCAGAGAAAGTGAGATTCTTTGCCTTGGAATGACGGTCTTTCTCCATTTCCATTTCAAATTCTATCAGAACTCAATTTTAGTATTTTTTTTCTGTTTTAAACAAAAAAATGCTAGTAAAGTGTAATGACATTTTAGAGTCATATGAAGTCTATTTAGTGTCTATCTAGCGCTAGATCAGTGAGAAAGGTATTTTTTGCTAATAAGCTATTTATGTTAAATCAAGTATATTTCATAAGAGACAGAAGTCAAATTGCTGATTTGTTGGGTTTCAAGAAGTTCTGTGGCCTTAAGTGTCAGTTTTTCTGTCTCTATGCAATAGTTCAGTTAATGCAATGTTTCCTGTAGTTCTGTAGAATGTTTGAGACTTGAATTTACAAATAAAACCACTCCCACTCACAAGTAATTTCTTCCAGCTTACAACAGTGCAAGTCCATCCTCCCTATAAAAGAGCAACAATATACCATAAACAGCACCATACTTGAAAAATTATGTTTTTAAGTAATTTGTCGTCAAAAAAGAGATATGTTTATCTGTTTGCAGCCAACAACCTAACTAGATCATGTAAGAACTGAAATTTTCTCCACAGTTTAAGCCTGCTCAAGTCCACAGAAACAGCAATGACTGGAATCGAGACTACCTAAATTGCAACCATAAGCAAAGTAATCAAAATCAAAGATATGGCTTTATCCTGCACATGTGCTATTTAGATAGGTTAATTTATTGGGGATTATGGATCTGAGGATAAAATATAGCTAATTTTAAACATAAAATAAGAGAAAGGCTGAGAAGTAAGATGTTAGCCAAAGGTTTTGCTTGTTTATTAAAATGCTGTCTTGCATTTAATCTAAACAAGTGTAATTACTTTTTCAGACTTTGATTTCCTCTGCAAATCTGGTGCTTTTACATTTCATTTAGACAGGACATTTATGTGAATTGCTTCTTCTTCACCAATTTCCTACAGTTTCTTAAATTTGTCAGTGGATATGTTTGAGCAAAACCTGCTTAGGAATGGAAAAAGTTCTCCACTATATTTTTGGTTAAGCATGAGCTACAGGAATTTTAGCTAGAGCATTCAAAGGTAGGCAAGACAGGAAAGCAGCTCACCTTCAGACCAGAATCTGGGGCTTGATGCAGTAAAAACACCCTGTTGATACACATACTGTCTCAGTAGGGAAAAATTCCCTGCTCAATCTGATTATAATAGCACACGGTGTGAACTTTTGCATTGCTTTTGAAAGGGGAGAGATAAAGTTTTTTCAAGGCACCTTTGTTCTCTCCTTCTGACAAAAGTTCTTTAAGTTATAGTGGCCCAAGAAATGCCATACTGTGGGGCTACTCTCTTCCCTTTCTCAGGGCTGGGAGGGAAGCTTAGGAGAAAAGCAGCTTGGTTATACCTGCTATGCTTTTGGAAAAGAAATTATGATTTAATGATGTTCCATTCTTGCCCTGTATCAAAGGAATTCTTGTTAGATGGATCTGACATGGAGCAGAAAAAAAATACCTTGCCCCAAGTAACTAGAAAGGCAGCAAAGTACAAAGTGTGTGAGTAATCAAATGGATGTGAGCCAGATTCAGAAAGTGGAAACTAACCTATGCAGCTTTGCACAGCCCTGGAAACCAAGTATTTATAAAGTCCCCTCTCCTCTCTGCTGATGGAGGGGATAAACAGCCAAATACACCTTTGTTGTGAAGTTCCTTCATGGCTGCAAGGACACTTGTGTGCCTTTTGATAGCTGCTGTGAAAGCCCTGCCACATAATCCAAAGTCCCTGCATTCAGCTTATCATTTTAATTGCCTTGCTGAAACTTCTGCTTCCATACTAACAGATTAGAACAATCAACCATGTCACAGACTTTATCATCCTCTCAACTCTAATGTATAGTCTGGAGCAATGCAGTTCAAAAACACAATTTTAAACTGAGCATATACCAGTGAAGAAGTCAGTTTTATTTTCAGTAAGGATAAAAAAAGAAGTTACCCTTCTGTGCACAGGTATTCAGGCAAAGAGTTGTTAGAAGGAGTTACTACTTCTCCACACCTTTTAAAATAATCTGAAGACAACACTATTTAGGATTAAAGAAAGCACTATGACAATAGAGATTTTGTTCTCAATAGATATTAACTTTGTCTGGCACTTTCAAATCTACTTTTTATCTAACACAGCAACGGTGAGGTCCTTCTACACAGAACCATGTGGTGATGTTTCTTGCAACGGTAAGGTATGTTTCTTAGCTCACAAGGAATGTCAAAGGCCACAAAGGAAAAACAAACAAACAAAACCATGAAAAAACCCTAAAGCAACACAACAAATTATCAAAAAAGAGAAAAAAAGCAAAGATACAGAAACAGAAAAAAAATCAGCAAATACAAAAAAGAAATAGCTTCAAGCTTGCTAGAGAAAAGCTTTTGAATGTTGAAAAATAAAAGTTGGAGCTATATGAAACTATTTCTGTGAAATGTGTTACACCTACAGTACAATCCCTTTCTAGCAGTTGCTCATTTTACTAAGATCATTGTAATAGCTGGTTTTATGCACTTGAGGTAGCCAGTAGAGTCCAAGGCAAAAGATTTATAGTTTGCTCTGGGTATAATGGTATGAGAGGAACTAGATGCCAAAAGGGACTGTGATTTGAAGAGGGCGCCTTTGGTTTGGTAGGTGGTGTATTTCTTCTGTGGCTGGAGTTCAGTAGACAAGTTGTTTGATGCACTGGCCAACGATAACTATCTTGGGAGTGGGAGAAACCCAAATCCTCCAAGTTTCAAGGAGAGAGCAGAATTAAGTACTTGGGTATGTGGAAAAAAAAGGAGATGACAAACTCCATGGCAATAGGAAGTAGATCAATTCATGGGGCACTTTGTGGTCTATCACTTAAAAAAAAAAGATTTATTGACCCCCAAACCATGGTAATTTTTAGTATTAAATGGACCTCTTTTGAAGACTAAGCTGCTTGAAAAAGGAGACAGTAGTTTTGGAATGGAGCCCTCAGCCTTAGAAATAACACTGCTGGTTTGGCTCTGCTTCCAATATTGTTGCCTGGTTTTAAAGCTTTTCAGCAGGACTTTGCTTCAGTCTGATGACCAGCATGAATCACTGTGGAGCAGATTAACACAGTGTTTTCCCAAGTGTCTAATCTCATTTTAAAATCAGAATACAAACAGCAGCAAAGCATCCTTAAAACCCATGGAGTCCTACGAGCAATCCGAAATTCAGCCCCAGTAGGCATTCACATTAGCTCGGGCTCCAGGGCATCACTTGGACTATCCAAAATGTTTGGAAAGTTCTGATATTTCTATCTTGACCTAAAGCATTACCTCTGCATGCTGAGTGCAGCTCTTGGCTTGCCTATGAGAGTGGTGTTATATGTATAACATCCTCTAAATCCTGCCTGCTGAGTGGATTCTTCCTTTCAAGCTCGCTTTTTATTGTTAGAGTGAGAGGTTTTGGAGGAGCTGTGTCTCTATTCCTCCTCTTCTGCTTCATGTTTTTTTCTGCTATTTTAACACTCCTGAAATCAGGGAAGAGCATTGCACTTTTGAACCAGAGTCAATCCTTCCAAGAGGCAAAGGCTGAGAGACACTGATTGAAAGTTTGCTAAACAGTTTGCATACCTCTACAAGGAAACCAGGCTAGGCAAATGCAGATTAAGGTCTTTTCAAGTTAACCAGAAAATTCTCTTCCTGTTGCTGGAGTTGGCATTTTTGACATCAAGAGATTAATCAATACCATTTAAACAAACCAACAAATCTGTGGCTCATGTATGAAGACTAGGAGATATAAAAAGTAGGAACTATAGCAATAAGAGATTTGAAATCACTGATGCTAAAGAGAATGTGTGAAAAAAGGGACAAAGGTAAATCATGTGGCAGCAAACAATAAAGCATGTGTAGATATAAAGAAGCAGAATTTAGGCATTAAGCATGCTTCAAGACAGTTCAGGTCATTGACCATCACAACAGACAGGAACCTCTGTGAAGTAATTTTAAGTAAAAGCACAAAAATGCTTAGGCCTCTACTTTCAAGACACCTACTTGCCTGTAAGTGTGGGGCTCACTGCCTCGGAGATCCATACAGGTGATGCAAATGTATTCTCTACAAATCTAACAAAATCTAACAAAAACATTTGTTTGTTTACTTCAGTATGCAAAAACAATGACAAAAGAGTTCATTTTTGAGAGAAGCCTGTATAACTCCTAGGGGGAACTGCAGGCCCATAGACTCAGGGTGGAGGTGCATCACTATCCCAAAGGTACTTTACAGACCGAGGATTATTGTAAAGTTCTTTGTGTCTTAAAGGTTGATAGATTTGTTTAAACAAGAAGGAACAATACTAAAATCGGTATGAAAAATTCCTATCCCTCTATTCCAAAAGAATGAAGAGAGAGTTCCTTAAAAACATATAATACGAAAAACTACCTGCAGTATTTTGAATGTATTATAAATGAAAATGAGCACAAGTTTTTTCATGTCACTCCACTGCCTTTTCATATGTTACAGTTAGGTCAGAACTAAAAAAGATACAGGGACTGTAGTAAGTACTGTAATATAAAATTATATGTTGATTTTTCCATGGGCTATTAATATCTTGTTACTGTGAGACTGTTCTGGTTGGTGGTTTCTGGCTTAGTGGTGTTTGGCTTGTAGGTAAAGGAAAAGAAGGGGAAAAAAATAGAACAAGACCACCTCTGACATGAATACTGACCTCCAACTGCTATTTTATGTAACTTATTTTGAGTTATTTCCACATTTTTACATTTAATAGAAATTAAATAGCACTATATTTTCTTAGTCTGCACACATGTTTGTGCATGTTCAAAATAATATGTGTAGAAATACTTTTATCTTGTTTACAAGTTTCAATAGTATCAAGATCAAGACTTAACTTCTGGACCCTATCTGAAATTCCAAGGGACATTCCAGCGGGCAATAGAGTAGAAAATGTCCAATTGCCAGTAAAAAGGAAGAGAATAATTTGTTCTCACAATCAGACATAAGGGAGTGTGGAAAAAGCAGTGTAGGAGTGGTGCCTAATGTGTTCTCCTAGGGCAATGCCTTTTAGACAGTCTGAACACATACTCTTCTTCTCCTCTCTTTCTAAAATATTTGAATCCCTTAATATCTAACAACAAAATGTTGAAGACATTACACTTTTAAGACAAAACTCAAATTTCCATTTGAATGGGAAATGACTCAGAATTGGGAGACTGAAAATGTTACCACATAGCTTGTAAAGGTTACTGGTATTTAGTTATTGATATAAAAACCTTGGTGAGGGACTGCATTTGCACGGGGCTGCTAATAGAATACAGAACCTTTTGCCTTTGGGTCACTGGATCAAATCTGTCTCTTGTGGATAGTGACCAAAGTTCACGACAATTTTAGTTTTCAGTGCCCTATATAAATTATATATGTAGAAACTAGAGATGGAAAAGATTTGTTACAGCTTGCAGCCTATCCCCCTGCCAGTACAGAGCTGTTCTCTCTAATGTATTTCCCTATCACAGATTTTCCAGTTCCTAGTTTGTCCTGTCCACCCTGCAGAGTAAAGCAGCTGGTATTAATTGATATCTGAGTTTAACTGGGTCCTGGTGAACTCCCCACTCTGACAGTGCAGCTGCAGGAGGAATTTGGCAAACACCCCTCTGCTACCTGCCTGCATGGGAGCGCTGAGTGGGCAGCAGCCCAGCGAGCTCCCAGATCCCCCTGCTGCTGCCTGGCATGGGGGGAGCAAGCAAAAGCCTCAGCTCCTTCCCACCCTGTGCAAAATACCTAAAATACAGGAGGATTACTGAATCTCATTTTCACTGCCTCGCTTATCCCTCTTTAAAGCCCTACCAGTGTCCCTTCCACAACCAAACAGCTGCAGGTCATAGTTCTAAATTGTCAGGCTGATGGATTAGTTCGGGTAGCTAAAGGGAAGGCCAGATATTAGTTTAGACATTGATACGGACTAAAATTTTCCCAAAGTTTGGAAGAGATTTGGAAGCTTGAGTAGGGCTTCTTTTTGATTTAAATGAAAAGGTTTGAACCCTATTATCTTTTACAGCTTCCATTTGCAAGTGATTAACTATGTTGCAGAATGCCCATTATGAAGTGCTAGGAACTGGGTACTGACAATATTAAGGTTAGTCTTGTAGGGTATTTAATGTCTACTGCTGGCTATAGTGTCATAGATAAACATAGTCTTTGAAGGCTTAAAAAAATGCAACGAAAAGTGTGCTACAAAAGAAACCCGAATTAACCAACAAAAAACCCCACTAAACCCAGTACAGTGATCCATTCCAAAGCAAAAGAGACATGTAATAATTAAAACAGTTATTATTGTCTAAAAAAGAGTCCAAATGAGGTTACTTTGGGCTACTTTAACTTGCCCACCATTTGGTGCCTCAAGGTGCAGGTTACAACACTGAGAAGCTAGAATTTAAGTGGGATTTCCTCAGCACTTCTAATTTTGGCCATATGTGCCCATCCCACAAACTTTATAATCCAATGCTTCCGGCTAAAATTCTAGTAGTATAACTGCAGCCTTCAAAGTATCAGAGTATTTTTAGAAAAAAAAGCTGAACTTAGTTGCTGTTGCTCCCTCGGTGCCCCAAAGCCTGAAATGCCAGCGAGGGCGACGTGTTGGAGCTGCCCCCACACCCCAGAATGCTGCTGCTGGCAGGTGCTGCTGGAGCTGCAGGAGCAGAACTTGCTGCTGCTGCATGGCCACAGCTCAGGGCTCCCAAGTACCCCATAAAACACCAGTTTCTCCATTCACAGTGCAGATAACAACTGCTGTGTTACCAGAGTTAACTTATTTCTGCTATTCACAGTGCTAAAGTTTCAGCTGCTGAAAAGTTCAAGTGATCCTAAAGAAAAATCCTTTGGGATTCAAAAAGTTTACCATCAGGTGGTTTAAAAGAGAAGAGTTTAAAACAAAAGAACACCAAACAGGAACACAAGTAGTGCCACAAAAATGGCAGTGAATCTAGAAAAGGGACACTCCACATTTTTTTCCTAGGTAAAAAAACCCACAATCCTGTGTTGTGAAATGTCTTCTTAAAGACAGATTTAGAGAATGAAATTGAGGGTTATAAGCTTGTAGCCAACAAAAGCAAGAAAGGCTGGAATGTTGGTAACCAATTGCAAGCACAGGATCCAAGCAAAACATCTTGAATTGCTGGTACTGTAATAAATTACAGTTTTCACTTTTGTATTCTGCAAGTGAAAACAGCACTAAGTCAAGCTTGAGAGAGGGAAAGTAAAGGATGACCTTTTTAATTCACCCTCACCCATTACAAGTAGAGGAACTGCAACGTGGAGCAGTGAGAAATGAAAATACAACACCCATCATTGTGTGAAGGGACAGATTCTGCTCCCATGAAATGGGGTTCCTGTGTTGCTGAAGAGTTAATTGTCAGGCAGCAGTAGATGAAAGCCAAACCATGTTCTGGGATGGTCTGCTGTGGTGGCTGTTATCTCATTTTCTTCCATGGATTAATTTTCCCCTCTTTAACTTTAATTAGATAAAAGTCTAGGGGCAGGAGGTGGCCCTGGAGTGCTCAAAGGGCAAGAAATGGTCAAGAGCTGTTTTCTCTCAAACTTTGATTAGCCTATTTGATAAGTGATACTAGGCACCCCAATTGGTTAATGAATGAGGGGTGTCCTGAGGTAAGTGGCTGGGAAATTTAGCCTCCCCCATAAGGATGGTGAGTATGTAAACTTCTGTCCTTCAGTTAGGTGTCTACTGTGGTTAGGAGTAAGGGTGATTTATATTCTATCCGGGTCCTGGAGTGTATCTACATTGATTGACTCCCTTGATCTTGACATCAGTCACTCCAGCTTTCAGAGAAAGGGGGAACATAGGAGATAATGAAAGCTACATTAAAGAAGACCTTAACATTTATGTAAACGTTATTGTATCTTCAAAGGCAGAACTCTCTTTCAACAGAAAGGAGATTTATTTCCTAGTTGAAAATATTAGAAAGTGGCAATATATTTAATATCAAACCACTAAGATTGGTGCTGGCCTCAGTCTTTAGGCTTTGTCTCTTATTTCTTGTCTAAACTGCATTATAGTCAAAGTTTTACTGCATACTGCTTGCAAGTACTGACACAGACACACCAATGACTTGTGCAAAGATACACCATCCTCTCACAGTGGGGAGAATAGGGAAGAAGAGAGAGAGAAAGACAAAATTAAGATTTTGAAAAATAGAAGCAGAAGTGTAGAGGAAACAATTTGGAAAACTCATATGTTACTTTGCATTAAATGTGGGGGGTTTATACAGGCAAACCCATAGCAGTATAAACCAGAAACTTTTAAACATTTAAATAAAACTAAAATGCACTGCTCAAATGCTTCCCTAGGGAATATCACCTAAATAGTAAGAGTTCCCTGTCTGGTTGCCAGCTTCCCCTTGGCCTGGAGAAGAGGTGGCAGATTTGGGGCATGCTGGGGCAAGGAGGGAGCCTGGCAGGAGCTGGCAGTGTCCTCTCTCCACTGAGCGTGTCATCTACCAGGCAGCTGCAGCACAAACACCAATTAAAGGACCATTTTCAACAATGCTGAGGAGAAAGGTAGTTTATACAACTGACAACCAGGGCCACATTACCACCATGAGAGGCCAAAAAAGTGCACAGACCCCTCTAGGTAAATACGTCTAACTCTGCTAGAGAGTACCAAGACATTCACAACATCAAGAGGGAAGCACGCAAAGTGGATGAGAAACTGTTATTCAGAAAATCCTGAAATATTGGGCTTTGGGAACTTTTGCTGAAATTAGAAGGAGATCAGTTAAAAAACATGTAACATTTTGGTGTGGTGGGTTTAGGGTTTTTTGTTGTGGTTTTTTTTGTTTGTTTGTTTGTTTGTTTGTTTGCTTGTTTTTTTGTTTTTCCTTTGCACCATGAGTAGTGAAATTTTGAAATTTGCTGCCATGGAAGATGTGAGAATAAGCAGTACAAAATAGGATTAGACAAATTCATGGATAACAGGGCTGTAAGCAGATATTAATGAAAGAGAGAGGGATGTGCCTTTAACATCTACAGTGTAGAAATTCTGGATGCTGAGAGGGTATGAGGGGAATAAGTGAGACAGAGTAACAATGGTCATGAGCTCTTGCCAAATAGCATCTCCTATTGTCTGAGACACTACGGGCCACAATAGACTGGCCTAATGCAGTAAGGCATTTCTTATGTTCTTATCATCACAAATCTCTTTGGCTCATCTAGTCCTTCAGTCATAGCCAAACTTAAATTCTTCTATTAAATTTGTGTAGTAGTTTTCTGTCTAGCTTTAGGGTAAAACACATTTCTGTTTCCTTTTCCTTGAGCCATTAATTATCTTTGTCAACCAAATAGTCAACAACACAAGCCTTTTCCCTTTTTATCTGTGGGTCCCAAAAAGGGTTAAATCTATCTTCAGAACGTGCAAAATACGCTAGTATTTCTGAGTAAAATACTGTTTTTAAAGACAGCCTGAAAGTGCAATAAAGTAGACAATTAGAAAAAATTAAGAGATAAAGAATTTATACCCCAGCATCATCGTATTAAATATGCCAAGAATTAGGACTAGTATGCAAGGCTGAGTAATTAAGGGAAAAATTTATCTGTGGGGAGTTTTTGTATTAAGTAGTATGGTTTTAGGCAGAGGGCATGCAAATAAAGCCTTAGTTGCTAAATCTTCTCTGTGATGTTTGGTAACCAGCAGACATAAGAACATAAGACATAACTCTAAATAGAATATGCACTCTAAATGGAATATGATCCTCTGTCTGGGAGAACTGGTCATTACTATGTAACCTTTAGAGCTGGGATATTTCTGTAGAAGTGAATAATTTCTTTGCAGTGAAAACATTAGCACAAAAAAATTACATACCTAGGTGAGAAGGAAGAGGAAGTTTTCTTTTACTCAAACACAAAAATGTAGAATTACACAATCTAAATGAAAAACTTTATCAGTAATAAGAGGTCATGGAATAGGAAGTATGCTAATCAAGAAAAACACAAAAGTATGGTCTTCACAATCTTATAAACCATATATTTTACTCAGATAAAGGAAAATGAAAGGGCTGGTATCTTGCCGAAATCCAAAATGATATGACATTAAAACACGTGGTCAGACAAGGCAGCAGGAAGTACAAATTGTTTCTTGGACAGTATTTCCAGACAGATAACATCTACTGAGTGATACCTGTAACATTATGCTAGTTCTACTGTATTCTTTCACACTTTTTTTTCTGCAGAACTCAAACAAAGCTGTAAGTGCTAACCTCCCACCTAAAAGCACCTTTAAAAAATAAATCTAGGAATCAAAGCACAGTCAAGATGGCAGGAAAAAAATACTCTGCAAGGAGCTGCTGCAGAGGTGTCTCCCCTGTATTAAGGGGGTTGAGCTGTACTTGACTTTGAGGTTTCAGCACTCCCACTTCCTCAGTCTTAAATAAATGGGCAAATCAAAGAAAACCACACCTGACTTTATATTCATACCTGTGATTTCCTCAGGTCCACAGTGTTATTCTGAGAGAATAAAGAGCCCATGAGCAGAACTCCCCAATGGATCTATTGACTTATTCTTACAGAAATAAACAAGCATGATTCCTGCACTGGAGCTGCTAAGTTGAGACATAATATCTGTGCAGACATTACCAGCCTCTAGATCAGTTTTTTTATTCTTTGCTTAGTGTCCAAAAGTCCAGACCCATAAAGCAATTCTTAAATTACAGTCCCAAAGAGTTAATTGCTTGCTACAGGGCAGGCAAATCCTTGTCACCAGCCATCAGGACATCCACTGGGCAAACAGCCCAGCTAAGCAAATAGTTTGGCTTAACATACACACAAGTCCACAGCATTAGATGAGAACCGCACATGTGCATAAAATCTGGTCTAGATGAAAATGCCTACAGAAAACTGCGTTCATGCTTTGTTAGGGTGTAGCAAGTACTCAAGGTGATAAATCATCTCCGTTTCTCCACCCATCCTCCCCCAGCTGCATAGTGACTAAATACCTCTATCAACCAAGTTTTAAGTCAAATCAAGCTTTTAAAAATTCCTTTTCTTAATGCTCTAACATGCATGGGTTCACAAAATTAAATTATAAAATTTTTATCTGTTTGGGATCAGCCCTGTTTCCTCCTTTTTGTGTTTACTTTCCTTCAGTAGCTGACATCAAAATGTTTTCTGGAATGCTGAGACTAAATAAGTTATGCTTAACTCAATATCTAATATAAATAGCCCTGGGGAAGCTCCAGCAGCACAATCATAAAAGCTACAGTTTCTTTTAATAGCTTGCCACACTTTGCTGATATAGTATTTCTCTAATCACCAATCTTTACGTGCCTTCCTGACCTTGGAGCTCCCTGTCCAACTGACTTTGTTGTATCAAAGGCTTGTGTCATTGGAAGAGTGAATGGCTTTCATTTTTCTCCCTGAAACTTCCGGTTCCTGGCATCTGCAAAGAATTATTCCAAGCAGTGTTTTGCTGCCTTGCGGCCACTGCCCTGTAGTGGCCTGACTGATGGAAGTGACTTTTCCCAAAAAGGTTAGTGACTGTGGCCAGTGACAGGCAGGCACTGCAGCTGGTGCACGACCAGCCCTGCTTTCTCAGCTGATTTTGTCTGACCACTGGGCGACCACAACCACACATTACAGAAATTCATTGCTGGGGTGTTTTGGGAGGAATTGAATAAATAGGGTATGTAATATACTGCTTTACAGTGGACTAGAGCAATGAACAAAAGCCCTCCAAAATAACCACAGATTTCAAAAGCCTTCATATTACAACAAAAGTAATCTAAATTTAAAAGCTTTTATAGAAGTTATTATTGCATAATGGCATAGGGCATCAGGAGTTTCTTAACTGAACCTCATACTGTATGAATATCCAGCACCACACTTGTGGTGCTCTATTTCCAGGTGATAAGAATGTTCGTACCTGGATCCACAGTCTGAGTTTTGATTTGGCTTTTTAAAGCTGGACTCTTGTTCTCTCTATACCCCTCCCATCTAGTTTTCCTTCTCTCACTTTTTCTTCTTTTGCTCTTCTTTCTTATATTTACCTTTTTAATTTCCTTTTTAATATGAAATATAACTGGACCCCTATGTACCATGCTGAAACAAGCCAAAACTCACTGTTTTCTCCTTTTAATTTTTTTTGGGGGGGAAGGGGGGTGTAAGGAAGAGGAGTTTTGAGGTAGATTTTCACTAAGTATTATGTGCCTTAACTCCACAACTGCAGCCAAGTATCCCTAGCATTGAGCACTGAACTGTGTCATTGCAAAGGACAAACTACTTGAAATCTCCATGGTTAGAAGAGATAAAGCCAGGATGAGATAAGGTGACACAAAGGCTCAGAGACATTAGAAGACTGGTGTTAACTCATACAGCTGATCAGTAACAGATAAAAATTGAAAATCCTGCTTTTTTGTCTAAGAGACAAGATTAGGACAGCATTCCTCAGAGACAGATTATGTATTCCAATTACTTAAATTAAATTTTAATTCAAAGAATGAAAACAAAACATCTTCAGAGATCCAAATCCTCCCAAAGCAACCTAACTGGACCCAAACCTGTCCCGGGACTTTCAGCCCCTGGTGCAGCTCTTTCGCCAGCATGGCCCTATAACCCCTCTTAAATGAAAAGGAGAGGCTCTCACACCCCCCCTGCCCCTGGGGAGAAGAGAGCCCCTAGGGACACAAACATTTCACAGCTGAAAGGAGCCAGCCACAGACCCCTGCTCAGGGCTTTTCACTCCCTTCTTTCCATTAAAATGCAAACGCTAGGTGAGAAAACTCACACCTCTGGTTTAGGCACAGAGTATGTGTATTGGTCACCCCAAGCTGCCCACAGCAGCAGGACAGTCTCTGTTCCCTCTCCTGGCCAGGGCTACCTAGGCACCCAGAGATGCCTGTGATATTGCCAGGCTTTAATCTCAGCTGGCAACTAACTACCACACATCCCTTGCTCAGTCCTTCCCAGGGGGATGGTGGGGGGGTGGGAATCAGGGGGAAAAGGTAAAACTCCTTGGGTGAAATCATAACAGTTTAATAAGTGAAAGAAACTAAAATATAATGATAACTAGCTTTAGCCTCGGGTATTCTCTTGGTCTTTTTTCATTTAATGGGCTTAAAATCTCATTGCCTTCAGGTGGCAGCTACTCATAAATTAGCACTGTGTTTTCCTTCCTACCACATGAGGTTGGAGTGTATTACTTACATTGTAACAAGATGAATTTTGCTCTTAGCAGTCATTGCACAAGTAACAAAACTTTGTTTTCAAAAGGGGTTTGGTCATATCAGCTTAGGTAACTTTACATAGCACTTTTTGTACTGAAATATGTTGAATCTCCAGGTATTACAGGTATTAGTCCAGAAATGCATCCAGCTCTGAAAAGGAGCTCAGTAACCATTTACTGTCACACACACAAAAGGCTGCAGATTAAATGAGGTAGCAGATGCTTCCACCTGAATTTATATTGAATCCAGATTTTCAAAGCATTTTCTGGGGTTTTCTATCTGGAGAAACTCCTAGATGTACCTAAAATCAGAATTCTCTAGCTAATTAAGTGTTTTATATAAAATTTACTGAAGTCTTGCAACTGCATGATTCCTTCTCCCAGAAAGAATTAGGCCCAGGAACTTCTTAAGGGTGTAATACACATAGGGTGTGCTGCATTATGACATTGGCAAATATTGCTATATGAAAGAAACAGTCAGCAGGGCTTAAATCCAGGCTGGAGAAAAAAAAAAAGGACAAAAAAGGACCTGGTCATAGGTTAGATTGATACCTCACAATGCACATGAGAAAAACTGAAAAACAATCCTGTCTCTTATTTCCTACTGTACAGTAAAAGTCTTTTAAGTTCTCTGTAGACTGACTAAAAATAAGCAAAGAAGGCCAGGTAGCAGCCGTCAGATTTTTATGAATTAAATTATATCCATATGTAAAGCACATTTCAATGGTCAAAGAACCACTTGGATATGTGAATCTGAACTTTTATGATGAAAACCAGGTCTAGTTCTAAAATTGTCAGAAAGAGTCAAAAGCTCAGCCCCAATCTCACATATTTTCTCCCTTTTTGAATGTTGCTGTTGTTTAATTGCTCTAATTACATTTTTGTACATAGAGTAGGAAAGAGAAACCCCAATACCCATAGTCAGAGGGGGATTTGGAAAAGGAGCTGAGAAGCTCACTGCCTGTAGCTGGGCCTCTGGACAGTGTTAGGTTCTCTGGTTGGGCTCAGGGCTAAATCTGTCATTTTTAGCATATCTGTTGATACAGCAATCAGGTCAGGTTTAACCCCTGTGGTTCCTGGGAAGAAACCTTCCAACATGCCTTGTCTTGTAGAGTTCCAACTAGAACTGCAGGGCTGGCAGCACCCAGTGCCTTGTGCCCTGCCTCAAAGCTTTCAGGCCACCTTTGCACCATTTTCAGAAGGTCCCCTGTGGCCGGGATGGCTTCCAGCCCCTTCTGAATGCAATGGCATGGATGTGGGGTGCCAGCTATTCGGAGTGCTTTGGCACTGCCTTGCTTGGAGTGCTGTCAGCACATCTCCTGGGACCTGCAGCGGCCCCGAAGCTCGGCTGTGGCGCGATGTGCACATACATCATGATGCGTGCACCCATGTTATGGGATCACCTTTCCTCCTGGTTTCTCTGAGTAGGTTTAATGCTTCCAGAGGTCGGGAAGAAAATGGACTGGATGTTCCCAGCAAGACTAAGGATCACAATGACCTCAAAGACACAGAAGCTGCAAAGTTTCATGAGCTCTTTCACCACTTTGCACAATGCTTCATTGTGGGTGATAGGGATGATCAGCCTCCCTCTCCTCACCCAGTCTGCTCAGAGCCTTTTGCACCCAGCTTAAACATATAGAGATGCTTTAGTTTGTCTGAGCAGTACCTAAAAGCTGTGATATTTTAGTGTCAATTGCTCCAACCTCTTTCTCCTATCCTTTAAAAAATCCAGCACCATCAAACCAAAACAGCTTCTGACTATGGCTGCCAGTTGTAATAAGAAACACAGAAAGCCACAGTGCTGCATTATTTAATAATTAAACCAGATGTGAAGCCAGAAATAGAAAATATTAGTGATACAATGCAATTTTTACTGATCCAGTGGTTAAGAAAAAGACTTAAAAATCAGGATTTCCAATCCTTGTGCACTTTGGATCTGTAACATCTACACCTTAGCTTCTCCACACAAGTACACTCTCTATGTGGCAGATTATATTTTCATTATAATCTTTAATAGGATAGTATCATGCAAGGAGTGTATATATATATATATATATATATATATGTATCATATACTTGGAATTTATTACAGAGAAGGAAAGATGACATTGCCAGCAAAAAAAAAAAAAAAAAAAAAAAAAAGACACTACAAAAAACCCTAAAAACAATATATTATATTATATATCCATCTGAAGAAAAAAAGGGACATTTACAAAATCATACCAGTGAAAATTTGTAACACCTACTAACCTACTGTCAGACAATAAACAAGCACAGCTTTGTTTTCAGCATGTTAACAGCTACACTTCTGCAACAGAGGGAAAAAAAATATTCCAGGCACTGAAAGATTTCATTTGTCACAGGCCCCAGATCGAGAGCATTTGGGGACAGCTATAATGTTATCTTGAGTGAACACAGGGCCAACATAATTACAAATAAAGAGGTAAGAAGCAAGGGGAATTGTCTGCATAGCTTCACTTTGTAAAATCCTCCCATAGAAGGTGGCAGGTAGGAAATCTGCATAATAACAAACTTGTCACAACACAAGGCCAACTAAATACAACAATTAGAATTAACATTTTGCTTTGACTGGTTCTCAGGATTCCTCCACTCTGTCTTCCCAGGTTCCACTAGATACAGTTAAAGTTGTAGCTATTTATTTGGTGGAATATTTTCCAGTATACCTTTTTTATGAGTGTTGTGTAGCTGTATAGAATTCTGTCTCCCTCCTTTGTGGTCAACGCTTTAAGATGCAGCCATTGAAGTGACAAATCCTTCTCCTAGATATCTCAGTGAAAACCCACAATAAATTTCTTGGTTCCCTTTTAGTTTATCTAGATTTACATCTGCATAAATAATCCAAAACAGAGCTAAATGTTTTATAACTTATGATTGGAGGAGGTTGCCTTCTCCACTGACCGTCAGATCTTTCCTTTGGAGTTACTGGAAGGCCTCTGCTCTTGGACTGCACCCACACAGCTCTCAGGATGCTGTATTTGTGCATCCCAGCTGGCTCATCTGACTCTTCCCCACTCCTTCTGGTCTTCCTGCTCAGCCACTAGCTCCAAGACAATCTCCAGCACGTGGATGTCCTCCCAAGCTGCCATCAGACCACAACTAGGGAGGTGCTTTAAGGGACTTTGCCAGCAATGGGGTTGATCTTCAGGGCTGCTTTCCCCAAGATATTAATTGAGACACGTCTATCTCTTCTGGCCATTAAAACAAAGAGATAGTAATTCTAAGTACTAAGCAGCTATCCTCTGAAAAAAACTAACATATAGCCATGGTGTAAAGTAGAAAGCTATTTTTGTTCCATATGTAGGCAGCTTTAAAAATTTTAATTAGCATACCTAAAACTATTGTGCTTTGTTTCAGGAAGGACATAGATCATAGCAGGGAGTAACTGAGCCCAGATGAGAAATACAGACTATTGCTTGGCCTGTAATTTTGTGTCCTTTGGTATTTTAAGTATTGAGATTCTTTAAGTTACTCCTGGGCTTTGGAGAGATCTTTCTTCTAGAGGAAGAAAAATACTGGCTAATGCACTGCTGAGATCCCTATGTAGTGTGAGCAAATCAGTGAACCACCTTCCAGAAGGGCTACACTGGGACAAGTGTTCTTATTGTTCCACTTCTCCCCAGCTAGTATACTTTTTTACTTTTTCTTAATGCTTCAATTTCTTGCAACTGTGTAATATCTTATGCTATTTGAGGATTAATGTGAGCACATGAAACATTCAGTTTTTGGAAAAGGTACAAAGGAAAGAAATTATAGTTGAAAATACAAACAAAACAGCTTCCAAATTTTAAACCAGAACTAAAGTGGAAAGCATTATAAAAAAAAAAAAAAAAAAGGAAAAAAAAAAAGGGAAAAAAAAAAAGAAAAAAAAAGGAAAAAAAATAAAAAAAAGTATGCAGGGAAGAGGTAGGACCTTATGCTATCCAGGTGTTTGGATTTTTGTAATACTGCTCCCTCTCTCTTCTTCCTTTTAGTCCCATACAGTGTTCCACATCCCTCCTTGTAACAGCAATCTAGCCCCAATTGAAGTACATTGCAATGAGGCGAGTTCAGATCAATTAATTTACCCTTCCCATGAAATATAACAAGTAATATGGTATCTACTGAATGTTATTCTGCATTTCAAGTTTGGAGATTTACTTAAGGAATAAGAAATTGCATAATTTGTTTTACAGTCTGCATTATATAATTTGTGCTATGCTACCACATAACATTTTCCTTGTTCCTTTTTAACTCTCTAGTTGTTCCTAAATCAGAAAACATAAGAGTTTTTCCTCCATTTTAGATCTGCCCATTCTGGAAATTCTCCCACTTATTAAAAGCAGCAAACCTTTTTTTGAGAAAACAAAGTGGGAAATATTTGATGTTCAGTTCAATTTTTTTTTTCACATTACAAATAAATTGATCTTATCCCAAATAAAACTAAAAAAAACCCCACCAACAAACAAGCTGTATTTGTTTGTTGTAGAAATATATTTATTCTACAAATGTATAGAGCATTCTACAACTATGTAGAATTCTAAATGTATAGAGCAGATCTGAAAGGATTTTTGTGACTGTTTCTTTTTCCATCTGCAGCATACTTCCTATATTCAAATCCTTTATTTTGTAGTCTCAAATTATATCACCATTTCCCTGTATATCACTATTTCCTTGTGTTCCAAAATCTGAATAGTGTAGCAGAGATCTGTAAAAAAATATTTTTAAAATATCTTGTAATATCTGCAGAAGTGTGTGCATATATACACAATTTTACAAGAAACTCTATTTCTTACTTCATATGTGTTGGAGAAAGGAAGTCTGCGGGCGTTTTAACCATGCTGAATTAAGGTGTGAGATTTGGCAATATATCTCTCTGAAATCTTCAGAGGGGTAAAAGTCACAGACTCACAGAATGCCTTGGGTTGATATGGAACTTAGAGGTCACCTAGTTCCAAACTCCCTGCCATGGAGAAAGACTTCTAGACCAGATTGCTCAGAGCCTCATCCAACTAGGTCTTGAACACATTCAAGGATGGCACATCCACAGTTTTGTGCAACTTATTTTGGTGGCTCACCACGCTCACAGTAAAGAATTTTTTTCTGATATTAAATCTAAACTTACATTTTTTTTTTCAGTTTGAAGCCATTCTCTTTTGTCCTTACATGCTCTTGTGAATAGTCCCTCTCCAACTTTCTTGTAGGCTTCCTCCAGTTACTGGAAGGCTCCAAGTAGCTCACCCTGAAGCCATCTCTTTTCCAGGCTAAACAATCCCAATTGTCTCAGCCTTTCATCACAGGAGAGGTGCTTCAGCCCTCTGATCATCTCGGCAGCCTCCTCTGGATACACTCCAACAGATCCATGTCCTTCCTGTGCTGGGACCCCAGAGCTGGATACAGCACTGCAGGTGGGCTCTCACCAGAGCAGAGAATCCCCTCCCTTGCCCTGCTGCCCACTCTGCTTTGGATGCAGCCCAGGACACATTTGGCTTTCTGGGCTGTGAGTGAACATTCCTGGGTCATGTCCTGGCTCTCATCCACCAGCACCCCAAGTCCATCTTGGCAGGGCTGCTCTAAATCTGTTAATCCCCCAGCCTTGTGCATTAGATACAATGACCTGCAGAAATGCTCTATACAGAGAGAACAGAGTTGGTCAAACACCCCAGTGATGGCTCTAATATTTGCTGACCATATGGTCCACTGGTGTTCCCCACTCTGATCTCACTGTACCTCCACACAAGGGAGGAGGTATCTATACACCTTCATGATTTCATATTCAGGCACCGATGTATTAGTGTGTCTCGGCTCTATATTGAAGAACAGGGGTTTCCAAGATTTTCTCTTTATATGTCAGATCTCAGTAATTTTCATTAATTCTACAATAAAATCTGAACTTGGAACTGTCTATAAAACCAAAGCAGAATCTCTTGAAATATGCAGAAAACACAGATCTGCAGCAGGACTGCTAATGCATTTAGCCTGGAGAATATTATTTTTCTGTTTGAAGGCGAAAGTAATGATTCTTCACTGAAAAATAAATCATACAAATATGCTCAGAAAAGTAGTTCTGATGAAGAGCAGAAAAATGGAAGTGGTAGAAATGATCTGCATAAAGTAACACTAAGCTGATTTGCCAATACTGTTGAAGAGAATTGGGTGACATTTCCCAGAGCAATGAAACATGTGGGACAGGTGATGTTATCATTAATTAGTTTTGGCCGACATATCAATTTATTGATTTCAGAAAGCTACTGGGATTAAGTGGTTGTAACCAATAAATGTTATTATAGAACCTACTTATTCTTCATATCATAGTAAAAGAGGAAAATTCTTGTTAATACTGAAAGT
Organism: Lonchura striata; assembly: GCF_050655825.1. Classification (NCBI taxonomy): domain Eukaryota; kingdom Metazoa; phylum Chordata; class Aves; order Passeriformes; family Estrildidae; genus Lonchura; species Lonchura striata. The sequence goes on from NC_140704.1 coordinate 30,511,168, forward strand.
TAGGGCAAGACACATGAAAAACTGTATTATCTTTTGCATTCATTTCTGCACTTCCACATCTTTTTTTTGGAAAGCACCAAGTGACATCTGAAAAGTCATGTTTTTCTAGTTAAAGAAATAAAGTAATGAGAAACCTCTTCAGAGGTTTCCTTAAAGAATAAAAAAACCCACAGGATATTCAGGTGGTCTATTTCCCCCCCTTTATTGTATCCCCAATTATTTATACATTTGTATTAAATATCTGGGAGAGTCAAAAAGTGAGGAAAAGATTCAGCCAGGAGTGAAGCTTTTGAGGAGGTGCTGCATTTTCTTTGGATGAGTGCAGTGCACACTGCAGTCAGCACTTCAGCAGGAGTGACAGAAGTCAAGTACCTGCCAAAGCTGGGAGCAGAGAAGGCAGGTCTCACAGGAGCAGGAACCAGAAGTGAATCCAGCAGCTCAGTTGGACTCCTGGAATTTCCCTCCAGTAAAAGTGTTCTGACTTTAGGACAACCTTTTCTGTCACTTCCATAATTCCTTTCTTCCTAATCAAGCTTTAACATAGTGACTGCTTGGTTCATATGTCTTAACAAAGATAGCTGAAAACTTCTCAAACCCTGCAACCACCTTGATTCCTCACTTACATGGGAGCAACATGGGTCACGTTTAGATGGTCAGGCTTCCAGAAACTTTCCATCCAAGAAAGGTAACTTTTACCCACTCTCCCTTTAAAAACACAGGTCAGCAGCCCATCCACCACCTTGTGCAACAGCAGAGGAAAAAGGGAGGCTCCTGACTCTGCTGTTACATCCTGCAGCCAGAGGCAAGGGGTGCAACTCCAGCATGGACTTGCACATTTAGCCATACAACCCCATGTCCAAAATGCATCCTCTCCTATGTGCCTCGATAGAAGAGCACACTCTTGCTATCCCATTAAGAGTCTTTGCTCTAGCCCTATTTCATGGCCTAAAAGTGTTGTAATTTTTGTAACACGTTTTGTCACCCCAAAGGTGCTCCTGTGCTAGAAGGGAAGGATGGTAGGAATGGGCAGGGACCTCTACAGCAGCAGCTCTGCAGCTCCAGGAACAGAGGGGGAAAACAAAGCTGGTTGACGGTGATAACCATTCCTTGGGCTGCTGCTGCAATAGGACCAGTCTGAATACTAAGCTCTACCTTGGCAGCAGCTGGAATAAGCCATTCCACAGTCCTTCAGAAGGCAAGGGTAAGGCACAGGGCATAGGCTTATTTTGCTGTGAGAAGCAGCTTGCTGCACAAGGCAAATCTCTGCCTGGGACTCCAGGCAGTTTTGGGTCATAGCTTCCATCCCACTCCTCTGTATCTGCACATAAGAGTCAGCTGATAAGACTTCATTTCTGTTTACCCCTTTTCTAGTTCAATACTATGGTCCTTGGATTACAGCAAGAGAAATCCAAATTCTATAAACATCCTGATAATATGGGACCTTATATATCCAGATGCCTCAAGACTAACAGTCCTGTTTCTTCCCATCTATGCTTTTGCTTGCTCTAAATCCATTTCTACCTATTCAATGTATGTGTCTGTAACCATACTTGTAATTTACTTACTTTTCATAAAAATGCTGATTCCGAGTTTGTGGTTGACTGTATTTCAGATGGTGACACCGGGGTTTTTTGAAAGTGATGACCATGGAAGTTGGTGGTTGCACATGTGGTTTTGTCAAAAAATAGAAACTGGTTGGGCTTCTTGGTGATGTGTTTTCTCCTAGCGACAGAGCAGTTAAAAAGATGTCTCAACACACTCATTTTCAAGGATATCTCAGACTAACTTCTATTTTAGGTTGCACATATTGACAGAGGGACATCTTTCCTACACTTTCACATTTGTTCACACCCTTTTGGTGTTTTTTTCTTTTTTTTTAAGACCTCAGGACCTATTTTTGCTTGGTTTCTGAAGGCAACTAGTTATGGTTCTGTTTGAGGACAGCAGGCAAAACAGTACTTCACAAAACTCCTGTGTGAAAATTGCTAAAAATTCCACTTAGCCACAGTTTTTTGTCCCAAGGAACAAACTCCATTGTACAGGCATTAATTGCTTTCTATGTTTTGTTTTTTTTTTTTTTTTCTGTCACTTCTGAGGATAATCAAGGTCAAAACTATTAATATATTGTATGATATTTCTGAAGGACTGTTAACTACCTACATCTGGGTTGAAAGAGAAGTGTCTCGGTGACCAGAATTTCTGACTCAGTCAGATTTTGGAAGACTGTCTTAGTTTGGGCCAAGACTGCCTTCACAGGGACCTTAAAGCAGGACTGAGCTCTGCTGCAAGCTGAGGTCTTTTTGCTGGATGCAGTCACTGGCTGGCCTGGGCACCCCTTGGATGCATTCAGCTACAACTGCACAGGATGTTGGAAAGGATGGATAACACAGCATTCCCTACACACAGGGAAGGTAGAAAACCTAGGAGGGTGGTAGAGAAGACAAGTGACAGGATCTGAAGTTGCTCTGTTCCCATGTTGCTACGGGGGTCTGGACAGGGCTAAGGAGTAAAACCTCCAACAGGAACCATGGGGTGAGACAAGGCATCAGAAATATCCTTCAAAAGAAGGAAAGAGAGGAAGGTCAGAAAGGCAGCAGGTCTTGTTTTCATCCTTACCTAGGGCGAAACTTTCTGAAGCATTTGCATGTAGCTTTCCCCTTCAGGAAATTATCCATCCTTTGGGTAATTATCTGAAAACAATGTGGAAATTAGCAAACAGACCACCAAAAATGCTTTGAGAGGAAAAGCCTTGTAAGGTTAGTAGTGCTTAAGGTCTTTGGGAGAGGAAGGCAGGACTGGCAAAACATGAATAACTTTTCAAGTTAATAGACATTAGAACACTCTTCATACTTTAGCAGAATGCATCAAAGGCACAACAACAGAGGGATATAAACCTGGCCACAAATATATGAGAGTAGTAATCTTATTATTAGGAGATGTAAAATATGCTATCCCTAAGAGGAAAAAAAATTCTCTGCCACAATGAAAAAAGCCAAAGCATAAACCCTGAAGAGAGGTGTGAATATGCCCATACACATGCAGGATTATGCTACAGACATACAAATCTTCAGATTTATTTAGCTGTGACTAAACTAAATATTAACATATTAAATTAAAAACCAGATTGCTAAGAGGCAAAAAAGCTTTTATGAGTGAATCCCACATATTTTTTTCTCTGTGCAAAATATAACAGTTCAAAGGATTGTTAAATTATAGATAACTCACCTATGCTTTATCCTCCAACATAGACTGTCTAACAGTCTAATAGAACATAGACATGATTTCAGTCCTCAGAGCCAGTATAAATAAGAAAACAGTTCTCATTAAAATCCTAAGAATTTACAAAATGTTAAGTGCCAAAATGTACAAATCACACATCTACATTAAAGAAATCTTCACACCAACCCAAATTAATCCAAAGCCCTGCTAAACAAACCTTGCAGTAATACTAGGAAAACAACAAATATTTACCTCCCATGCTCCCAAAAGGCTCATCTTCTCTTTAGATAGTGATTCTAAAATTCCTTCTCAAAATAATTACTTAGGGCCTGAGCTCGTTTCTGTGGAAGGGGATGGATGGCCCTCCACTAGCTCCAGCAGAGGCCCTAATTGCTTGCTTCTACTAATAAACTAATCTCAGGCACCTGGAACTAGCAGGCTTCATGCCGGGTAGACAGGGCTCAGGTTACCTAAGAAATGCTCCAAATATATTCACACAAATCACTAGCCCTGCAGATGTGCAAATACTGCTTTTGTCATATTGCTGGAGAGATGGACATGTGTTTGCAGGGCTGGAACACATAAAACCTGAAGATGAATTCATTGTGTTCCTTTAATCCCTTCCAGAGGCCAGGTGGGCATTTGGGGAGCCAGATAAGTGTGTTGATTATCCACATTACTCATTGCATTAATCCACTTGTCTGTGACTCAGAGTACCAGAAATGCTCACAGCATAAATATGTAGGTGGCTGGAAAAAATATATGTATTTCATGAGTGCCTGTTGTCTGTAAAATAAAATCTAATCAGGAAGTTAACCTAAAACTTTGACTAAAATTGAAACAAATCTAAACTTTGCTGATATCTACAGTTTGTAATATTACAGGTAAAGGACCTGGATGCCACGAGAGGATGTAAGCCTTGGTGTAAGCCTTGTGAGACAAACTATTCTACTTTTAACAAATTTTAAAAGATTTTCACAGGCAAATGTTTTCTGTGTCCTCAGAAATTAAAGCAGGTGTCATGCAATGTCCATGGAACCTTCACAAATTTCTTAGCCTTCCCTGAGCAGATTATGTTGATAAATATGTGTCAAATACAGTATGTGCCTGGTTTCATTTGAGGAGGGGAGAATGATATAAATAGGACACCCTTTAACCTGTAAATGCAGGAGAGAAAAAATAGGCTGTATTCTTGGTCTCTGACAAATTGCTGAAATAGATGTCTAGTTTAGGTGATGTTCACATAGGTTGATTCATATAAAAAAAAAAAAATCTCAATTTGTTTGCATGAAAAATATTGTTTCTATTGACTGCATAGACACAAACACAAAATCATTTTAGAAGCAAAGACAGGCACATCTTCCAAAGTTTTGTGATGGTCCAGACTTTTTTTTCTTCTTCTTCAAGACATTGTAGAAAAACCCCAAATCCACAAAATAAAAAACAACCCCCCCAAAACAAAAACATTAAACAAACAAAACAAACAAGTGAACAAACAACAAAACCAGAAGACCACAAACAAACAAAAAAAAAAACCCACTTAAATTGACTTTTTTTTAGATCAGAGACCTAGAAAGATTATGTTTTAGACATTGACTGAACGGCAAACTTGCAGCTTCACTGAAAAAAAAAAAAGAACAGATATTGCAAAACTGAAGTTCAGGTCTGGAAGTAAAAGACAGGCAGCTCTAAAGCCTCAAAGCTCAGAGTCAACCAGCACTGAGAAAAGTCCTAACAGAGACAGCATCAATCTGCCCTTGCTGACAGCTGAATTTCCAAGACTCCTTTAAGAAATACGTTTAAGTAATACTGTTTGATCAAGACTACCACAATCCACTGGCGCACCTTTACTAGCCTGAAGAATATTCCAATAGGTAACAAATCCTTTTGTCTTCTGTACTCTAATGATAATCAGGAAAGTGAACTCAATTAATGAATTATCAGTAGTTAGTATAAACATTTAAAGATACATCAGAAATTCCCTTCCTCAAAGAACTACAGAGACAGCAACTATTTAATTAATGCAATGAAGACAACATATAAGTTGAGGAGAGCAGCACAAAAAACAGTACTCCACTGATTTCCTGTCTGGCAGCAACATTCTGTGCCATGAATGGCTCCTGCAGGCAGGAGTTTGGCTTCTTCCAAACTCCTCAGCTGGGAGTTTAGAAGAGTAGGCAGGAGATTGTGAATACATGAGCATCAGACAGTGCTGCTACCATCACATACACTCCCTGAAAAGGTTGTAAAAGATATGTATGCCTATGAGGACAAAAAAAAAAATCTCCTCTGAAAATTTGAAAATTTATCACAATCAAGATTATTAGCAAAACTAAACAAAAAGAGATATCAGGAAAAAATTCCTGACTGTTAAGTTTTATTATGTTCATAGATGGATACACAGTCCTCTTCAGATAACTCAAGATATTTCCTGGAATATGTAACACAATCTTGCCACTGAACATTAAAAAAACAATAAGAAACGTTGGGGACTGTATTCTGTATTTAAAGGAAGGGAAATGGTTCAATGACTCTAAACCAAGACAATTCTTGTAAAACCTCGTTTTGCTTACTCATATGTTTTTTCTTCATTTAGTCACTTATGACAAGGTCCCAGGTGATTTACCTTTCCCATGACCTTATGTCTTTTCAGTGAAGTAGTGATCCTAGATATTAATGTGGGTTTTGGGGCTGCCTTTGAAAGCATTTAAAATAATTTCAGCTGTTATTGATGAGCACTTGTTTGCATAAAAGCCTCTTTTATTACATGCAGGGTAGACATTCTCACATCCTATGAGCTGCCGATTTATTTTGCAGTGTGTGATGGGCTGGGGTACTCCCACCTGCCTTCCCACACAGCCTGAACTCAGCTTCACCTCTCTGAGCAGCCAGAAATCTCTCCTTGACCAAGCCAGGCCTCCGAGCTGCTGTCCCAAGCAACCACACACAGCAATGCTAATTGTTACTGGGCTTATTAAAAAAAAAAAAAAGAAAATAAAAAGCCACATATATATGTATATGTATATGTATATGTATATGTATATGTGTATGTGTATGTGTATGTATATCTATATCTATATCTATATCTATATCTATATCTATATCTATATCTATATCTATATCTATATCTATATCATGTGTGTGTGTGCTCCTACATTTATATATACTGAGTCCATGTGACGATAAAAAGAGCCTGCAATTGTAAGTCACAAGTATGAATTTCAACTGAATTCATATTAAGTGGTTTGAAAATATTTCTCTTGCATCCACTTTTGGTTGAGGTTCTGGGACTATATGCACAGAAAAAAGAAAAATAGAAAGGAAAGGGTTTGAGAAGCAATCCTACTCTGTGGAGTGAGCCAGGTTCCTCCTGGCTTCACAGGGTTTTAGCCTTTGTCATGTCAGCAAAAGTAACCATCTGTTGATAAAACAGAAGAGAAAATCTTTTCTACTCTGTTGTACTCTTTTCACACCTCCAATTTCCCTGAGGTATTTGCCTCTGCCTACAGCCAGCAGCAGTTATGACAAAAAAAGATGGTTCCTAAGTGGGATCTCACGTGACAATTCCTGAATTTCTAAACAATTTGTGAAAACTTATATGCAAATCATTGCTACTTTCCAGGGAGCTCTGGGAACTGAGTTAACTGTAGAAACTTGACTCTCAGTTGCTCAGTGCATTTGGTACTGAGCAGTAAGAACATCACAGTTCATTTTCAGTGCTGTGGGAAAATTTAAATTCTATTGTGTGGGGTCATAAAATGCATGTTCTAACATCATATAACATATTCAATATAATAGAAAAACTTTGTCTTTTATAAGCCTTTGCAAGTGAAGCTGTTTTTCCTGTCAGGGAGAATTGACAGGTTGCCTGCCATCACCTACTCTCCAGCAAAGTCAGTAACCCACACTGTCAGCGTGAAAACATCTGTTGAATGGATTTATTGAGTGAGTCTTAGGTACAAGTTGGGGGGTGGGGGTCCCCACTGTTTATTACAGCCCTGACCTAATGAACTTAATTTGTTGACATGTTTCCCTCAGTGTTTTACTTGATCCCATCTCACATTTCTTTCTACTGTGCTGTTTTCTTGGAAACAGGAGTTCCTGGCACATCGGCATGTCCACCAGTTGCAAATCTACCAGGCTCAGATGGCTACAGTTGGCATGGCAGGATCAGATAAACATCGACCACTTTCCAGGACCCCATCTTCCCCCACTGACTCCACATTACCTCACCCAGACATGGACCAGCCCAGCCAGCATGTCTACACAACTGGTAGGATTCCCTAGAGATTGCTTTTAATAGGCAGGGCAAATGCATTTGTTCATGTGGGATCAACAGACTTAAATACCTCAAATACCTCCTGCAGCAATGCGTTCAGTTCTAGCAGTATTGCTCCTCTATTTTATGATGCTATACTGGCACCAATTCAACCACTGCAGCTGATAAATCACAGGCTTAATATTCACACAATCATAAATTATTATCATTGACTAGCTCTAGCAATAAAGAAACAGGTGCATTTTTGGTGCCTTTAAGTAATTTATAGCTTTTTCTTTCATTTCTCTATTCTCTGGTTCTTTTTTTTGTGTTCTCATTGCCTGTTTTCTAAAGAGACCACCAATCAGTTGAAGAAAGACCACCAGTAAGGAGGAAAACTGTGATGTAATTCTCAATGTCTTCATCTGACAAATCAGTGTTTGCTTCAAGGTCTCTTTCTCTACAGAAAGAGCAAAGCTGTAGCTATGATTAATTGCTGATGGCTACAATCTGTGTCATTCAACAGTTGTGTGGAGCCTACAGAGGCAGGTTGTATGCTTAGGTCCTGGGCATTGCAGTCACTCAGGAAGCATGGGCTGTCCAAAGCAAATTATTAGAACCTCAAAAATCTTCAGTCAAAGGAAGGAAAATGACCACAGAAACTTCATTTCTTATTGTGGGTAATCTATTTTTGCATGAGGGTCCATCTTTTTAAAACCCTGAATGTCAGTATAAGATTAGAACATGGTCAGAAGTGAAGATTCACTTTGTGCACAAAGAAAAATAAAAGAGAGGGAAATAAATACTTGCAGTTACTGTTTATGCAGGTTTATGTCAGAAGTGTATTTCCTTCAGCTGGCAGAACTTCCCATGCCCTGAAAGTTTGCATATTTTCAGGCCATGACCATGAATTTATGTAGGATGGAGTCCTTGATGGATACTGCATGTAACTGTGTGAGACAGTGTGCTCTCCCATCTTTCCTATCAGAATGTGACCTTGCTATTAGTAAAAATGTATTATTATTGTTGTGTAACAAACATTTGGGTTGTACAGAAACAAACATACTAATTCACTTTCCATAAGTTTCTCTAAAAAGAACAGCTGTGTATACACAGGATTCCTAAACCAGACCACTGTATTTCTAGTTGTGTTCATAGAGTTCCCAAAACATTGGAAACTCATTCTAAGATTTGCAGAGCACACCAAAAGTGAGCTGACTGTGTGTAGGCTTCACTGTCCCTTTCAAAAATCTGCAGTTTCAAAAAAAAAAAACAAACAAACAAACAAAAAAACAACCAACAAAAAACCAAAAACCTGCAGTCTCTTTCAAAAAGCTGCTGCTTTAGGCTCATTGCTAAGGTTTACCAACATCTCCTTTTATAATCCCCAGTAAGGGGAGTAGGGTCAAGGGAGTTACATAGATCTGTGGACTCATGGCATTAGTGGAACTAATCAAGAAAGAAAGTGTGAAGTTGAGATGGAAAAGAAGAGAAGGAATTAAATTGTGTATGACAAACACTGATTGGAGATGGTGATGGCAACGGGACATCCCTGGCATAAAGAGCTTGAGATGCAACATGAAGAAACCTGATAGGATCAGTGGAAATGCAGACAGATCAAGCAGAGAGGCAAAATTTACCCTTTTAGTAATTGCTATATGAGCACTAGTAGAAAGAGAGGGAGAGCAAAAGAGAGAGGAAGAGAAGGAAGGAAGGAAGGAAGGAAGGAAGGAAGGAAGGAAGGAAGGAAGGAAGGAAGGAAGGAAGGAAGGAAGGAAGGAAGGCCATCTTATTGCAACTGAGATTATCAGTCCACTGAATTCCTTTTTCAAAATATGAAACATCTTTTTCTTGAATCCCTGATTCTTGTTTTACTGAATCTTTTTTTCCCCCTTCACTGCTCCTTCAAGGTAAAAATCTCTTCTCATTACTGAAAAAAATTTAAATCCTCCTATTTCATCTGTCTTATAACTTTATGCTTTTTTTTCTCCACCTCTGCTCTGTACCCTCAGTTGTTTTATATCCCCTAGGTACAGGGGTGGTGCTGTACCTGCTTGCAAGCTGTATCTATGCTAATAGCCACTACCCCCTGGCTGATTGACCAGGTCTTGCAGAGCGCATAGCTCTGCATTCACAGTTAAGCCTTTCCTTTCTTCTTAAAGAAATCTTTTTCCCTGACATGTGTCTAGGCTTACAGACTTACACATGTAAACCTTTATCACTCCAGCTTTTGAGTACATTGAAAATAGAGCTATTTTTTATGTTGAGATTGATACTTTTGGAGAGACAATGAACAGAAACTTTGCAATATCAACAGTTCTAATACAGTTTATGTGAAAAAAAACCCCAAAACAATCTGTGTATTATTAACATATGGGATAATAGGGTACAGAATAACTTTATCTGTGCATACTATTTTCTGGATCTGGATGATGCCCTGCCATTTATTCATTGATTACTTGAAAGAAAGAAACTCAGACACAGTTTTTATTTATTCTTATATGGCCGTTAAAAAATCCTTTAGTATGAAAGTCCTGAGGAATGTGGTCTGATCACAGTGCTGACCTGTTCTAAGCAGAGTTGGGCTACAAACTTCCAGAGATCCTTGCCTACCTGAGCTATCCTATGGTTCTATGATTTTCTCCCTTAAGAGAGCACAAGATACAACCAGCCATTGTCCACAACAGTTGCAACTACTTGCAAAAAGCACAGAAGTAAACTACTTATAAAAACTACTTGTAGCAAACTAGTTATAAGAGCATGAAAGGAAGGAATGTGTGTGTGGAAAGGGAGAAAAGTCTGGTCCACCATAAGGCAAGGTCAAATTCAGACTCTAGAAATTAATGCAATAACATGTCTCAGCCTTGAATTATTATTTACTGTTAGGTTTTTTTTTGTTGTTTGTTTGTTTTCCCTATTTAAAGACTATATTCTTGGAAGAGAAAAATTAGGAGGAAAACAGTTGTGGCAGATTATTACAGGGACATCAAACTGAGCCTGTATTTTTGTGAGTCATGAGAAAAATGCTTTTAGCCAAATATCTGAAGGGAATCAGAACAGTGATTGTTGTGAGAGCTAAGCAATATATACACAGTATATGCACAAGATAATGAGTTAAAGGTGGAAAAAAATAAAGCCCACTTAATTTTCATTTAGGCAGTTTACAGAATACTTGACATTATTTAGCTCAGATTTTTTTGTTGGAATAATTTATTAAATATTCTTCCCTTGGGTTTTCCTATTGGTACTGTTATTCTCCAGGGCAATTAATCTTCTTCAAAGCATGCTGTTAGCCAATGATTTTTAGGTCCCTTGTTCTCCCCTCTGTTTAAAATATTATTAAAAGAATCTGACCTGAATAAAGTATTCTGGAAATGAATGAATGTTAGGGAGTCCCCACCAGGAAAATCTTGGTTTTTACTGATTTGAAGCAAATTCAGTTTCTTTTGTCCTGTGTCCTCTATCATTATATGGTTCAGTGGTGGCACTATTCCCATCTGTCTTCAGGGCCACATTCTGACCTCAGTAATACTGGTGTAAATCCAGAATAAATCCACCAGTCTCAGTGGAGCTGCTCAGATTTACACAAGGAATCTGAGAGCAGAATCTGGCTGTAGGCATTTGTTCTAGAGAGACAGAATAACCATCTTTTATTAATATTTCACAGCAGTCTGCAATTGAAAACAGTTGTCTCCCTCTCTTCTTCTTCTTCTTTTTTTTTTTTTTTTTTTTTTCATGTTGGGGTGGGGAGATTATTGGCTGAATCCTGTTAGGGAAATCCTACAGGCTATTTTTAGCAGTAAACTCTACTGCTGCATTATGGTATTGTATTAAGCACATGTGCTGTATGATCAGCAGCCACACATCTGAATCACTTGCACATCCTAAATCAATTTAAATGCTTGCAATAAATGAAAGCATATATTTAAGTCTATTCTTAAATCAATTAATCCTCCTAGAAACAAATTTTACACTCAGTGGTGTGAATATCTTGGTATTTAAAAGTTTGGAGCAGATTCTTCTGCCATGCAATACTGACCTGACCTTACTAAACTGATTTTTGATTCAGATAAAATAACTCACATACAATAAAATTACACTTTTAGTTATATACTTTTCTGGAAAAGTGCTAAGAAAAGAAGTTTTTGTCAACCAACTTTGAAATTGGTTGTAACCCTGATAGAAGTAATCAAAAAGTGTCATTATTACACCTAACTCTGTATAACAAAAACATAGCAATATGTGTTTTTATTTGTTAATATTATTTTTATTACCTGCTATTTGGACTATTCCAGTAAGAAGAATAAAAAAATAATTGAAAGAATGACATGTAGAAGTAACTTTCAACTTTCAGCTAATTTTTCTTAATGTTTAACAAGCATTTCTAATCAAATCCATTCAATATAACAGCCTGTCCTACCTGAAAGCTTCTGAAAGTCCTGATGCTTGTACAGTCAGCACATAAACAGCTTCCCTATGGGTCAGGGGGATGGGAGGAAATGTTTTCTTATCTGTTGCTATAATGCCCACTGCCAAACTGGACAAGCTGAGTAGACAACAGACTGCAGAAGTTAAAACTATGAGTGCCAAGAAAAGGAAAGTGAGGTATGTGAGCATGCACTTATGTGTGTGCATACCTCCAAGTAACTTACAAGACCTGATGATAGAGCAGTGAGGAACTGCAGAGAAAGGAAATTATTAACTGCTTTGACAATGCCAGCAGATATTTTAAGCTGCATTAGCTTATTAGCTCCAGGTTTTCACTGGTTCTTTCTTTTTTTCTTTAAAAGAAAACAAAACAAGAAAGTAAATAAAAAAATATTACTAATGAACTATTATGTTTGCTAGATAATCATTTAGCATAAATTTAGTCATACTGCAGTTAGGTATTATATTTGCATTCTCCTTATGTTTAACATAAGTATATTCTCATTTTGGCTTAAATACCAAGATCCCAAAGGATCAGTTGTAAAGTGCATGAACTAAGAAATATGGCAGCATAAATATTTCTAGAGCAGCATAACTTCTGGCTGGCTTCTAACTGAATTATCTCAGAACCTTAACTTTGAATCACCCACGATGTACACAGGCTCTCATTCAGAAAAGCTTTTAAAGACTTTGTTGATGTTCAATACCCATTAGAGAACTTTGTTAAATAAGGGTGGTATTGAATATTTTGTTGAATCTGGACTTCAATTTTGTATTTTCTTAACTGGCTGACTTTTCAGTAGCAGGCTAATACAATTTTCCCAGAACTGTGTTGGCATCCCCAGTAGTGGTGGCACACAAGAAAGATGTGCTGAATGCCAAGTATTGCAGCTTGGAGAAATAGTTAATTAGAGTCTCTTTCAACTGTAAGGGAAAGAAAAAAGCCAAATATTTCCCAAATGAAAATGGTCCTTATAGGGGTAAGGAAAATAATTTTTGTTCCAGACATGTCTAGGAGAAATGCAAAGAACAAGTAAATACAGAAAATCATTTTTCAGTGTTTCAGACTTGGTTTGAAAGCCTTGAAAATTGAATTTAGCTTGAGCCGACTCACTAAAATTTCTCTTTTGCTCCCAATACACAGCAACAGAGCAATGTGATATTGATAGCTTTTTTTTTTTTTTTGTATAAAGTTGTTCTGTCCTTGCATAAATGACCATAGAAAATTCAAAAGGTACCTTGCACTTGCAGTCAAACAACAGGATTTGATCCTAAGAATAGTGGGTGGAACTTTTCTTTTTAATGAAAAAGGACTCTGCCTGCCACTGTTTCAACTCTCTGAAACATTCATTTGATATGCTTTGAGATCTGGAATTAATATAGTTTTAGTCAAGCAGTAAAACTGCAGAGTGCCATTGCCATTTTGTAATTTATTTTTAAAGGTTTCTCTAAATTATATTCTTTACACTTCTATGCATAACATTTTCTTGTTGTATATAGGTTAACAGCTTTAACTTTAACCACTAGAGAAAGAGAAAACAAGTGACTCAGTAAGACTTTTTTTCTAGCTATAAAATCCTTCAAAAGACATCACCCAATTCCCCTTCTTCTTTACAGTTAATTGTACTTATTAATATAATTTCTTGAGAAATAATCTTTGCTTTACTGGTATCACAAGATTCCCCTCATAAATCAAAATTCAGAGCCTCACAAAGGAAAAAGAAATTTAGGTCCAGAGAAGGGCAGCAAAGCTGGTGAAAGGTCTAGAAAGTGACTCCTGTAAGGAGCATCTGAGTGAGCTGGGTTTGTTTAACCTGGAGAAAAGGAAGCTCAGGGGAGACCTTACTGCTCTCGACAACTGCCTGAAAGGAGGCTGTAGCCAGGTAGGGATTGGTCTCTTCTCCCAGACAAACAGCAACAGGACATGAGGAAATGGCCTCAGGCTGTGTCAGGGGACATTCAGATTCAGGTTTGGACACCAGGAAGAATTTCTTCCCCAGAAGGGTTGTCAAGCATGGGCATGGACTTCCCAGGGAGGTGGTGGAGTCACCATCCCAGGAGCTCTTCAAGAAACAACTGTTCATGGCACTCCGTGGTCTGGTCTAGTTGACAAGGTGGAGATAGGCCAAAGATTGGACTCAGTTACCTTGGAGGTCTTTTCCAACCTGCATGATCCAGTGGAATTTTTATCTTGCTGTAATTGTCAAATAAAATCCAGTTTTGCTAAAGCATGCATGACAGGGAACAGTATAACTTGCATTTGTTTCCTTTGTTTCTTATTGTGCTGTCTTTGTGCTGAAGGTGTTGTGTATGACAGTCTGATGCTGAAGCACCAGTGCATGTGTGGGAACTACGCTAATCACCCCGAACACGCTGGAAGAATCCAAAGCATCTGGTCAAGGCTGCAAGAAACTGGGTTGCTAAACAAGTGCGAGGTAATTGAAAACTAAGACCAGATACCTGACTTGCTAAAGTAAATAGCAAATTTATTAACTCCTACACCTGTTTTACTTCTGCAATAAGAGAGTAATTTATTTTAGGAATTATTTGGCTTTAAGTGATAATATTAAAATAATGTGTAACAGGAAAACACACTTCCCATTCAGAAAATAATTTACACAGTGTCATGCATCCACATGCATTAGAATATAAAACCCAGTCATGATTATTCCTCACCTTTATAAAGGAACTAGACAACAGTTGTCAAACATTAAGTGCAGTCCCCCCAACAGCATGATTCTTAACTTTTTCAAGCAGCTAAGGAATTATTTCTGTAGCGTAGAACATTTTTAAAATATAATTTGTGTCACTCCATAAGCATATTGCATCTTGTCTTTTTTCAGACTTTAAAGTCTTTTCTCGTAGCATCCTCCTTTACCTGGTATACATCAGGTCCCATGTGAAGCCCCAAGACATTCAAGAACAATCTTATAGGCAATAGCAAATTTGTATTTTTTTTTCTGTTATGATTTCCCTCAAAAAATTGCATATTAAACTATACTTCAATCACATATGGTCTGTGAGGCTCATATATGATTTGGATTAAATAAAAGTAGCTTTTTCTTACCATTCCCTGCTTTCTGTGAGTTTTGAAGCACTGTCAACTTCAACTTTTAAGCCTGTGGTAATCGCAAGTGGTTACTGCATTGCAGCACAAGTTAACAAAGCTCAGCAAAAATTTGCTAGTGTTCTTCAGGATCCCAAAATTTTCATGGCTCTCATGTTCTGTTTAATTACTTTTCTTTATATACTTATATTTTTACAAACCCCAAGGTACTGGTTCCACAGATCCCTTGGAATAGCTATTAGTGACTGTCCCAAAAGATCTTCTGTAGGTAACTCAGTGTTCTGGTCAGTGAGATATTGCAAGCACTGTACATGGATTTGTTGTATACACTCATCTAACTAGATGGCAGCACTCTAACAGGCTAATCCTTTTTTTTTTAGCTTAGATAATTTTTTTGGTGTTCAAGAAGACTTTCCTTCATCAAGGCCCTTAAGGCCACCTATCATGAGTGGTTTCACTGGGAAATCACGTACTTCAATATTAAGTTAAACATGCAGCTGGATATTTAGTGCTTTACTAAAATAAAGCCTAGTTACCTTCTTGACTCAGGACTCTGTATTATAAATAAAAGATAAAAGAGGGAAAATAAGTAAAATGCAGTGTGCTACTATGTACTGCTTTCTTCACTAACAGACAGCTGCTGTTGAACAATAAATTGTGTGGCTCTGTAAAAGGTGTAAAATGAAAAAGTGATATACCTCAGTTTGAGATGCATGCAGTGTAAGAGTTTACTGGAAGATTTAAAGTTTCCTCTTGCAATTCTAAAATTTCAAAATCTGCAGCACAGCCTATTAGGTCTTGCATAATTGAGTGAGGAGGGGGGAGAGAGGAAAGAAGTCACTTCACGTCGAGCTGCATTCAGCTAATTTTGACCCCCAACTGTGTGCTTTGAATTGAGGCTGGAATGTGAAATGAGCTGTCAAAATGTAAACCCTGATGATAAAATTAAGGACTCTCAGTGTGAAGCTGGTGCATAGATATAGTGTTTATCTAGATTCTCTTATGTAGCTAGAGACAGAATTATATTTGGTGATGCAATCTGTCCTTTGTTTCACTAAATTATCTTGCATGTGAGTGACATCAAACAAGTGCTTAAAACTGCTCACTTTCCAAAATAAGAAAGGGTACAGTGATACACTTCGTTGGTATGCTGTTTCTTAAGAAAAATCATTCAGCTGAATAGATAACTTGTGCCACTAAAGGAGTGGTTACTGCATTATCCAAGATATAAAAAGCCACCATCAAGCTGCCTTCTGGAATATACCACACCAAGAGTGCATAGTGAAAGGATCATGGGCAACTTCACCATCACTTCTGCTGAATTCTGAATGCCCCCTCATGGACACTACCATTTCTTAATATAATTTCTCAGTATAATTTCCCACAGTCAGAAGAAGAAGGGAGGTCACTGGTCAGGTTTTGCCACATTCATTACCTCATACACCAAGTCTAAAAGGCAGGTTAGCAACAGCAACCTGCAGCAGACACTTAGGAAATCCTCTGTAGTTAATGGTAAACGTTTTTCCTCTCTAACTAAAACAGTAGTCCCACAGGAGGGCTGCAGTCCCACTCTTTGTCTGATAAGGAGTTTTAGGATGAAAACTAGTTCAGTCAGAGGTAGCTCAGGTTTTTTTACCTTGCACTGTATGTATCCTGGGCACAGGCTTGTTTAGGGGGCTCTCCCTATTTTCAAGCCCTAACACAAAACCCATATGAAAATTAACTTGTATCTCTATGACCCTTGTTATCTACAACAGGGAGCTTTATGTGGTTCCTAAACCCTTTAGTGTGGATTAAGTCCTCTCACACAGCTCAGGTCTTTGGTAACAGGGAGATGACTGCCTGAGTGTTCAGAACTAACTTGGCTCAGGATGATGAAAGTCATACAGACCAAGGCTAACACCATGCTTGCAGCAGTTCATAGATTAATTTAGGTTGACTAATCTAGACTTAATATATTTCCTTTATGTATACCTGTACATATTACTCATGCTGACCCCAAATTATTTTTAAAATACAACTTGGCAAAATTGTAACAAGGTTTGAATGGGGTACACAAGCTGTGTATCTGCTACAAAATAAATGTGTCTGATAGTTTTCTCTACCCTTGCAGCCAACTGGCATGGAAAGGCCCATGCTCATGCTACCAGGAATGCTTCCTAGCCCCTGCCAGTGACCAAACCATGTCTAGAAGTTGTTTGGGAGTTTGCTAGTTGCTGCTCAGCCAAAACAGTACGAAGGACCACTTTAGCAATTTAATAGTACATATGATTGTGTTACTCTGCCTGGGAATGTTTCCTGGCACTGCTTAGTTTACTGTTCCAGACACAGCCAGGAGGACTTGCTTTTCCAAGTTGTATTTTGTCTTTCTAGCCATAGATACTTGTGCTCTAAAATTATTCAAATAACAGTTTGGAGGACTTTTGCTAAAAACCAAAAAATTAGTTCTAGCTGTCAGATTATTTTTTAAATCACATCCTACTTCCAAACAGATAGATTAATTCCTCCACTGGATTCCTCAAGACAAAGGGGAAAATACATTTAAACCTCTGCCAGTCACAGAGAGCCAGATTTGAGAGACCAGCCCCTGACTGAGTTCAGGGCAGGAGAATGGAGTAATTCACACACATCCACATCCACATCCACATCCACATCCACATCCACATCCACATCCACATCCACAGTGAACTTTTTTATACTTCTGGTATGTATGTATTGGAAAAACAAAATTAATACACAGTATTTTTACATTAGTTTCAAAGTTTTATGTATGTTTGTTGAAATGCCTGTTTGGTGTTTGTTAAAGGCTGACAGATGTAGAATAGACTGTTATCAAATGCAGACAGGTTCAGCTAAAAGATGCAATGATGGGTATGAAAACCTCCATGATGTTTTTTTTTACAATTTTCCCTTGGTAAAGAGCAATGCCTAGCTGCCCTACCTTTGGGACAATAAAAGGACTGAATTATGTTTTGGTAAGGTTGTCTACTTTCCACTTGTTCTAGGGAGAGGAAGTATTCAAATAACTCCTTGGGGGCTGTAATTTATGCACACATGACTGACATTAGGTTACAGTGATCAGCACACTTTAAGAAGAGAAAAGAAAATATATCCATGGTTCTGCTTTGTGGCCCCACCTTTACTTCCCATAGGGACTGTGGTCCAGCAACACTTTTGTTTTCAGCCTAGAATTTGTTCTGAATTTTGGCAATTTCTGGATTAGGGAGGCATTTTACACCTCCTGGTGTCCGCATCTCATGGACTGAAGGGGAGAGAAGGAAAGAATTTAAAGCTGAGTCTGCCAGATTACATAAACTGAAACATTTGAAAAATTCCAGTCTTTGAACCTCAGTTTGCCACTAAAGATAAAATAATGGAGGAAAAGAAAGTATTTTCTAAAGATCAAAAATATTTAGAGTGTTTAACATGTTCTAAATCACTCTAAATCTTAAGAGTATTAGGCACTAAATGACAAAAATATGTGGAAAGAATAAATGCATCTCTGTGGATGCATGTGTGTCAGAGGTGTGCTTGAAATTCCCACAAGGTGCAGAAAGCAAGCGATGTGAGTATACTGACTGGCACAAGACACGTTATCTGTGCGTGGTTTAGAAAACAAAAGAAAATTTAACAACTATGAGAAATCTCAGGAAGACAGGAAAAGATCTGAATACCTTGTTTGCAAGTTTGATAGCCTAAGAGAATTTCATACAAAAAGCTTCAATACAGGCAATAGACACATTACACTAAGAGACCCGAGTGAGAAATACCCTTAATCTGTGTAACAATTCATGTTAGTTTAGCAGAGAGAAACAGCCAGCATCACGTTTGACCTTTTGAATCTCTACCTGTGCATGAGTTTACTCTGCTGATAGTCTAACCAAAAATCTTTATGTTAATAGAGGCTGACTGTGTGAAAATTTAATGGCCTCTTTTAAAAAGAGGACCAGATTTTGACGTTAAATTCTGTGAAAGGTGAAAACATTTTCTGGTTGTGGGGACAATGGATTTCAAGTTCTAGACTGATTTTTCAAAGCACTCAGGTGTAAGTATTTCACTCTCCTGAGATATATAAATGTTTCTGTTGATGAGGGAGCCACATATGTCAGAGGACAAAGCCAACACACAAATTGTCATACACATTAGAAAAGGATGACTTGCCTTCTACCAAGGATGTAGTAAGTGGGTGGATGTATTGTTCAAATTCTCTGTAATGAAGCAAATACTGTTCATTTGTTTTCCCATGCTATTTCTCCTTTTTTTGTTGGGCTTATGCCAATTTTCTGCTACATTTTATATTTTTGATACTACCACCGTCAATGAAAATTAAGGTAGACACTTCCAAATAATAATTAAAAAAAAAGACATGGCTAAAAGTGTAAATGCAAAGTTATGCAAATGCATATGTTCTGTTGTCTGATAACTCATGCTAGTGAGAGCCGAAGTGATCACTTTGCATAACTGAAGTTACATGAGAGACTGGCAACAGACTTAACACATAAGCTAATTCTCCAATCTAATTCTTTAGGGTAGAACAGGTTATGTAGAAATAAATTTGGTGCAGAAATCAGGTAGTACTGAGGAGGACACCCTGTTCCAGGCAGCTCCCCACAGTGAGGTCCTTGAAGTGCAGCCATCAGCTGAGCTGGCAGAGCTCAGAGATTTAGATCTGCTAAATCCTGACATCATTGTGTGAGAACTATTCTTAGAAATTATTACAGGCAATTTTTAATGCACTTTTATTCCTCTGTGCAGAGCTTTAGATAGTTGAGATTGATATGCAGAGATATTGCAAGGATGGGGTAAAAGGAACATGAAATGAGGAGATGAGAATGCAGAAACAGCACAGACATGTGCAATGCTTATCCTTCCCTTTCCTCCTGATGTCTAGAATGTAAATGTCCTTGCTGAGAGCTGGAGAAGCCAAGGAGAAGGAGCAGCTCTGGGCTCTGCCAGCCCAGCTTATGGCAGCACTCCAAGGACCTCACTGTGGGGAGCTGCCTGGAGTGGGGTGTTCTCTTCAGTGCTACTCGATGTCTGCACCAAACTTGTTTCTGCATAACCTCTTCTCACCCTAGAGAATTTGACTGGTGATATTGGGTGGGAGATATGTTGTTGGCAAAACATTTTGGGAGACCACTTCCAGACCAGATATCACATAGCACCCCATTGTAAAAATAATGGCTAGCTGTATGGTTTTTTTATAGTTAAAGGGATATGGCATGCCATTTAACAACACATTAAAAAAAGCCAGACAATTAACTGTCTTAAACATGTCTGAGAGTTTTTGTATACCTTGTAGAAAATATGTGATCAGAAAGTGAGTATTTTGCTCAAGGTTCTTTGGCGTGACCTTCATAAAATTCCTTTTTACTTTTCTTATACATTTATTTTATCTGTCTTAGAAGCCAGACTCCCTTCCCAGTTTTGCCGTGGAGAATTGGGTATATCCATTTTAAAGAAGCTTGTTAGAAACACGGACCTTAATGAGAATGGATGAAGGAATAAATGTTACCAGTCACCTCACTTGTGAAGAAAAATATTTTATCTGACCCAGAAGAACCATTATAGAGTTTACTGACTCCATGAAGTAACATAATGTGCTGATTTTGATTGTGCAACTGTGTGTTAAAAGGACATGAGTGCACTGCTACAAATTCTCATGTGAGACTGGGAGAGGCTTGAAGAAATTACAGATGAAAAAGGGTTTATTAAGTCATTTAGTTCTTGGATCGTTCCCTAAAATGTTCTTTCCACTGCTGTGTCTAGTCAAGTTTTAAACACCGCGAGAAATAGGGCTTCCACCATTTCCCTGAGGGGGAGCTTGTTCCACAGTCATCTAGCTCTAACTCAAAGGATATTTTTCCTGATTAGTCAGAAAAAATTCCCACTGCTTAACTCAATATAAATTGTGCATGGTTCTTCTGACCCCAGGCATCTCCTCTTTTCTGTAGTGCACATTCTCTTTAATATTCATAATATTGCTTTCCTCTCCTAGTGCAGAGGAGATGTCTGTGACAAGGTGTAGGCTACAATAAGAATTTAACTTCCAAGAAAACTAGAATTAAATGCATTTCTGCAGCAGGTAAATCATTCTAGTTGAAAATAGGATAATTTATTTAGATAACTGCTGTAACTGTGCATCTGTAGACCTTGAGAGTCAGATGCAGTCTAAGTTCTGAGAGAGTTGCCTCTCAGTGTTCAAAGGACCAAGTCTGCAAATAGGGCCCAAGACCTTAGAATTAAGATGTTTTCTCTTCACTTTATCCAATATCAAAAGGAAAGATGATCTTGGGTCCAGAACTTTGTTGGCAGTGCTGTTTATTATGCCCAACCCTGAATAAAATCTGATTTATTTTGCTGTATCTGCAAAGGCTGTACAGCACTAGCACAAGCAGAGAAATAAATACTTTTATGATATGCTGTAATTCCAAATACGCAAAAGTAACAGATATGCCAAATAAGAAAGGGTTAGTTTTGGTTTTTTTTCCTATCTTTCTTCCTTCCTAAACTGATTTGTAGAAAGATGTCCCAGATTTTTTACATCTTGCTTTGGGGCAAGTACAGGCTGGAGACCCAGTTAAAAAGACAAACTTCACTTAGAAAAATATAAGAAAGTGAGTGAGTCATCATGTGTAACAGCAAAAATATTAATCACACAGGATCACACATGTGTGTATATTGTTATTATCACACAGTAAAAATTTAAAAACATACACAAATATGTTACTAAAGCATTTAAAGTTTAATTTTCTTTTTCTCCCTGTCTCTCCTCACTGTGATCATGTTCCTCCTAGCAGCATAAATCACAAGTACTAGTAATGATGCAAAAAACATTAATCCTCATTCCAAACACATCTGCAGCTTACAGGTGTGAATAATATTTTGCTCTCTAAATCAAGGTTTTTTTCTAGCCAGATTTCTTACTTAAAATATATTTCATCTTTTGGTTTGTATCGTTTGATACATTCTGTAGAAAAGAGTCAGAATATTTTCTTTTTCTTTTATGTGAAACTCTGTATTAAGATAACTCTCCTAAGACTAAAGTGAAGCATTTTGTGATAAAGCACACACGCATTTGTTTTTCATATAGCATTACTTTAATAAACAAATCAGTGTCACATTCCTGCATGACGCAATTTCAACCCATTATTAATCATACTAAATGTTATTTCGGACCTTTACTTTTTTTTTTTTTTCTCCCTAAATATTGTCAGTGGAATATTGTAGGCCTCTGCTGTTTTCTTTCAGCGAATTCGAGGTCGAAAAGCCAGTCTGGAGGAAATACAGCTGGTTCACTCTGAACATCATTCACTGCTGTATGGCACCAGCCCACTGAACAGACAGAAGCTGGACCCCAGGAAACTCCTAGGTCTGTACAGGCTTCTCTATTCTACTGAGAACAGCACATTCCAGCACTGTCATTAGTCATAGCTGGTGTCAGTTTAAAACACTTGGCAAGCAGTGTGACAAAAATTCACTTTTTCCAAATGCATTGCTATGCGCAAGGAGAATGTTACAATGGAAGCCAAATATAGATTAGCAAAATACACTGGATGGAAAGCAGTGATATGAATTTCTCCTCATTTGCTTCAAAAACCATCAGTGTTAACCTTTTACTGTAACTTGTTCTCCATTGGAGAACAGTGGCAAATTTGAACACAGTTGGTTTTCTACCTCCTTGTATTCTTTGATTTGAAATTAGGAATTTAACTTACACTTGCTTGTCAGAATTGTTTGTTTGCTGTTCTCATTTGATTTATTTCAACTATTTCAGCCCTGTCTGCAGATACTATGCCTAAGTTTTGCTAATAAGTGAACTTTATTTTAATGCCTTCTCAATGTGTAGGATATGGTATCTTTCTGAACAACACAGGGGAAAATACATTAACATATGAAATGCACCTATGGTTGTACAGAATACAGAAAAGTGACAGGTTTTTCCACGTAAAATATCTTCATGCACAGCCAATGCTCAGTGTATATCTTTTGTAACACACAAGTAGGGTTAAAATGAGCTCTTCCATTAGTGTAGCATGAAGCAAGTCTACTTGTCAGAAACACACAAAATCTAGTGCATGAAAATCCTTGAATGAAATCCTTCCCTTTATATCCCAGCACACTGGATGCAACACTCTAATTCTCAGTTATTTTTATAAAACTTCTTCTAAAATGTGGAACTTTTCCTAAATGTCATCAAATCTAACCCAAACAAAAATAACATTAGCCGTCAAAAGAAATTGTTGCCACAATTATAGTAATACATAGCAATTATTTTGCTTTGGAAACTTATGCTGTTTCTTCTGTAAGGCAGACTTTTGCTTCAGGAAGTCCTAAGATCATAATGTAATATAGGTTTATACATTTTCTTAGTCAAGGCAGCATTAAAACTGAAATATATTTACAGTATAATAGATTCTCAGGAGCTTGAATTTCTAAGTAGGAAATCCTCCTTTAAAAAAAGGTGCTTTCAAGAAAAAGTTCTAAATTCCTAAAATTCCAATTGAAATAAATTTCCAATTAAATCTGAAACATTTTTATTTGATTTCATCAACATTGTTAAATTGTTCCTTTTTGCTACAGTCAAGCATTTAATTTCAATTTTCTTTGGTTTAATTACTTTTATTTTCTTTTTTACATTATTTAATATAACATACATTGATATAAAATATTGTTCAGATGTTTGACCTCAGTGGCTGAGCAGCCTCTGGGATGCAGTGTGCAGTTGCAGGTACAAGGTTAAGAAGGAATGGACCTGACTGTGTTTGTGATGTACTCAGAATGCAGAAAGCTTTGTTTAGCCAATCTCAGAAAATAATTTCTTGGCCCACAGTTTCTTACTGGACATGTTTTGCCTTTTTTATTAGACACTTTAGTCCAAAACCTTTACTCATTAATTTTATATCAAGATCACACTCTTAGAACATATTCTGAGTGTATCCTTGGCTCACTGCCCTTTTCTCTCTCCATTTCTAGGATATTTTCTTGTTGCATCTCACATGGCCTTTTACCAAGACAAAAGTCAATAAAACACCCTTCCCACATGCTTCTGCATGTGCCTGTTTTCTGGCTGGAAGCTCTAATCATTTGGGCTTCCAAACTCTTGGATAAAGGAACCTAATTGACTCTTACATCTTTCCAAAATGCAGTCCTGATTTTGCTGTCCCCATTTCAGTTGAGGTTGAACCTAACCAATCCTGACATTAACATCTTTGTATATTACAGAAATTCAATATACATGTACCAAGGGAAAAATATCTAAAGAAAATGTTTCCTATAAAAAGTCATCAATAACAACATTGTCTCACAAAATATTTCAATTTCTACAGAAATGATTCCATCAAATGATGGCTTTGCCTCCTAATGAAAAGTAGGACCTAATCTCCCTTTCTTTACTCCTCTACCCATCCAAAAAGACAGAAGCACCATTTGTTCACCACTTATGCTTCAGAAAACATGTGTGTTTCCCATTCCTTGTTGGAGGAGTGCATCTGCCTTGTCTGAAGCTCTTCTTTTTCTTTTGAAAGTGAGCTTTTACTCATCATTTTTCCTCAGTTTATCAGACTCTCAGTCCCCAGTCATCAATCTCCCCAATCCGCTTCCTTGACTTCTGTAGGAGCCTGACCTCAGTCAGTGATGGGTTCCTCAGCACCTAATTTGACAAACTAGCTTCTATGCCTTTGTGCATTGATATTCTGGAATACAAATGTAGGAACATTTCTAGTTCTATCAGTAAACGGTTGTGCTGAATTTAAAGGGCTGGTGACTACAAACTCTGCCCTAGCACAAAGTCAAAAAAATTTGATTATCTAGACTTTGTCTTCTATCTTACCTAAAGTATCCTAATATCTTCTGGGACATCAACTTCAAACACCATGGGAAAATCTCACTCCAATTCATTTTCAGAGTATCTTTTTGCTATTGATTTTCATTTATCTGAATGACAAATCTGTTGTGAAATCTAAAGCTGCTGTGAGCTTTCCTTTTTTGCGAGGCTAGCTAAGTGATGGTCTCACTTTCTCTTAGTCCAATATTTCTCCACTGTTCTTTTAATGAAATCTCAATGTTTCTTTTGTTCTTCAGAGTTTGGCAACTACTATTTTTAAGCCATCATGAAATAAGAAGCGAGTATTCCAGCAAGCTTCTTGATACACTGAAAAGGCTTCCGTGCTTGTTTTCCCCAGTTTTAGTACTATCTCATGATTGATTTTAGTGTCCTTCCTCACCATCTGCTTTTCTGTTTTTACTTTGTGTTTATTGTTTTTAATAGTGTTTACCATGCACAATGTGCCTGGCTGCAGGCAGATAAATGAGAATTCATCTGTTGTCTCTTCTGTCCCAACTCTGCCATGGAATTTAAGAAAAAATGTCTAGTCATTCAATAATCTAAAAATTCCTTTTTTTATCTCAAATTACATCTTATGTTTCCATTAATGTCTTCTGACACTTTAACAGCACTAATTTTTTTAGTTATCTGCTTGAGACATTTTCATCTTCCCCATAGTAAAAAGTGAAAAATTGGTCCCTGGATCTCCTTAGCAAGAAATCTGGAAACTCCAACTTGCACCTCTGACAATCTCCTGCAGCCAACATTTCCTTGCATGTCTGGGGCCATTAGGACTCACAGTATGAGAACACTCTGCATAGCTGCTGCACCTGCATTTCCCCTGGTAGCTCCACAGGAGGTTTTGTTTGGCTTCTCTCGCACACTGTGCAAACTGATCAAAGGCTTCTAGTCGGGTAAAAATGCATCTTGGATTTTACTCGAAGTGTAAAGCACTTTCCTCATCCCAGACCTTGCAGTCTGGTCTCTCATACTTCAAAGATGATGGCTTAGAGTTGTCTTTATGCATTTCACTGGCACCTGCTAAACATGAGTAACTGCAGCATTCGCCCCTTCCCTAACAATGGGTGACTCCTCTAGGTAACTCCAGTGATTCACTATCTAATGTTTCCTCCAGATGGCAAAATTACAAAGCCAGTTCTGTGATATGGTGGGGAAAAGCTTATGTTTTCTTCCACAGCTGCCTTAGGATCAGATTTCAGACAGGGATAGGAACTGCATCAAATCCTTAGATCCTTACTGGTTTTCATATTGTCATTATCAAGACAAACCGTGAGTTTAGTGGTACCAAAAAAAAAAAATTAAAAAAAAAAAAAGAATAAAATGTGAATATAAATATCGAGGTCAACCCTATCATATTAGCTAATGTATAGAGTACATTAGCTGGAAACTAAATTCTAAAACCTATTAAGTTTTTGTTCCCTTTAGTATAATGAATTTACAGAATAATACTAAAAAATTATATTTCAAGTTATATTTTCAAAATATTAATGCAATCATTGATGTAATGTAAATGAAGAAAATATAATTTTTACATAGATATAAAGACTAAGGCTGCAATTTTCAAAGGATATACTCTTTTGGAGCACAAAAGCTAAGAAATTAGTTATCACTTCTATGTAAACTTAATGTGGTTCCCTCTGTTGTCAATGAAAAGAAACAGGTACTTCTCAAGCATAATTCATCCCATCAGTCATGTAGGCTGGATGGAGGTGCCTGCCTCATTCCTCTAACTGGATAAAAAGCTGAGATGAGTAGCTTAGTCAAGTTGCTTATCAGCTACAGATATCAGGATGATTAGTCACCCTAGTTCAGAGTGATTTTCTGTGGAATTTTGATCATTATATTCATTATTCATTTGAAATTATCACTTACCAGTCTTAAGATTTTTCACTGTTGCATAACAGTACCTTAAAAGTCCCATGGCTGATTTGATTTCTAAGTATTATGATTATTTTTTGTACTATTATCTGGCATTTTCATAGTGATAATAATACTGAAATCTCAATTACTGCAAAGAATAAGGAAATACTGTTCCAGTATTTAATGTTTTTTTTATAAACTATGCTTATTGTTTCTTTTTTTCTTTAATATATAGGAAACATGTCTCAAAAACTCTTTTCCTTGTTGCCTTGTGGGGGACTTGGGGTAAGTAGATTTTTTTTTTTTTTTTTCACAGAAGGGACAGCACACAACATATGGGTTCTCTGGTTAATTCTTTATCACTATCAGTTCAAAGTCTTCAGAAGCTGATAAAAAATGTAGAGATGAAACATGAGCATCGTGTTTTCAAAGACATGGAAGACAGCACATTACTAGAGGCATATGGAAGAGTTAGGAACAAATTTTGTGTAAATGTGCCCATTTCTAGTAATCCCACTTCGGGTTTTTTACATGAACTCTTTTCTTGAGGAAAATAACATCGGCACAATTGTTATAGCACAGTGAGCTGTTTCATGTACTGTTGAAAAGCAAATATGGCTCCGCACTTTTCTAAAAGACAAAAAAGTTGCCAACACTAACATTTAGCAAGAAAAGGGCTCACTAGCTGCTAGACAATAACTTAGGTATTGAAATAATAAATTATGTGAGCATTTTTATACCCTGTTTTGAAATGGATTCATCCTGAAAGACAAACTCATATAAGGACACAGTAAGCAAAAATCTGCAGAAAGAAACATGTTGCAACACTAGGTAAAAGAGTAAAGCTAAATTAGTGAAAACCATGTAGAATTTCTACTGATACCTGTATCATGCTCCTAGTAAATTGTAGTGAAGGTAACGTCAATATTAAATATTAAATGTGAAATAATTTTTTGCATAAATTAGTTTTTCACACAAAAGTATTTCGTGCTTTTGGTCCAGCTGGTTCCATTATTTACTGATGTTATCAATATCAAAGTGAAATGGTAATATTCTAGGTATCAGTGGGCTGGATGGCTGATGTATATTTTACTTCCCTTTTACTGCTTCTCAGTGAATTCTCTGAGTATCTTCTCTGAAAGTCTGAGCAGACATAAAGGCATAATCTCTAGAGGTCAACTTTCGCTGCTACCTTATACAGTTTTATTTACCTTTATTCTTCACAAAGGATATATTCCATACTAGTATGGAATAAATACCATACTAGTATGTTTCTGTGGAAGAAGAAATACTCATTTTATAAGGTTTTAACTCAATCAAGGAAAAAAAACAAAACATTTTAACCTTCAGTATTTTGTAATTTTGTTGGATTTCTGGTCTATGAGTTAAAAAAAGAAATAATCAGGAAATCATAATTGTTTCAGCTCCTCCACCTTGGACTTAGCTTGCTGAAGATTTTGCCTAAAATTTGGAAGTTGGTGACTAGCAGCTTGCCAATCTGGAAAGTTGGGCATCATTTCTATATGTAGTTCAGCTAACATTACACATTGATATGTAGATGTGTTTGCACATGCACCTCTGTAAAATACTGTATGCACACATATATGCACAAACTGGTGTGTAAAAAAAGTAGTTTTTCACACTGCTGATGCAGAGATAATTGAACAAAAAGTTAATTCATTTAAAGGGAAGGATGTTCAGGCTTTTGAGTAAAAAGATTATGTAAAAGTTCTTGAAAAAATCTATTTGAGGGCCTTTGACAGTAAAATAGACTACAGCAGTCTTTAAAAGGTAAAGGATAAGACTTTTCTATGAAACAGATTATTGAGACAAGAGATGACTGGAGATGTGATTTGAAATCCTTCTACTAATGACAATATGTTTCATTCTAAAGCTAACAGAAGTCAGAATTGCTCAGTACAACTTCATTGCTTTAAGCACTTAAATTCATCTACACTTTTTTTTTTCCTAGTCTGTTTCATTTATTTCTTATTTAAATTCATGGAAATTGGATTAAAGACCATGTTGTAGAAATGGATCTTTTATTTATTTATTTTCTAGTTGGTCTGCCTTTCTATATATGATTACTGTCAGGCTTGCTGTGGGGCTCTTTTAAAAGAATGGGTTATGACCCTTTTCAAGGTAAATAATCAGATTAGGAGCTTGCTTTCAGCAATATTTAGCTGTCGATTGGTTAAGATGAGCTCCAGGAAAGGGAGCTGCTTCAAACTATGTGGTAAACAATTCTTAAGCTTACTTTCAGAAATTATGGTGGAAATTAGCAAGAAATATTGATACTTAGTAGCTTTCAACTTAAATGAAAGTTATAAAGCAGTAATCAATGTAAAGCAGGAAGTGGAGTTCATGCAAAGATTTTCAGGAGGGATGGAAGAATTTTATATTTTTTATGTTTGTTGTATATTTTTCCTCCTTGCTTGCAGTATTACTTATTTGCTACAGAATATAACAGTGTTAAGCAAAAAATTCTTAAAAATTTTTTAAGAAAAACTTGCATTCTTGCAGGAGACTTTGTGATTGCCTTTTGCATGAGGGTTTTCAGAGCTCTTTGATCCTATTATTTTCTAACCATATGGGGACCTTGCTGTTATTATGCAGCTCTAGCATTAAATAGATTAGTGGATCGACTACTCGTACAGGGAACGGGAAACCTAGGCTCAGTTCTGAACACTCCTAGGTTGGATTTAATATCAGAGACCCCATTTCTTCGTGAGTGTTGCTATCACACAAGAGATCAAATATTATTTCTGGTTGGGGACCCCGACACCATGCACTGAAGTGATGCCATTGTTGGAAAGAGACCTGGACAAGTAAGGCTTTATCCATAAGTAGGATGAAGCCCATTTACCAAAGGCTATGATCTACCTATTACATACAATTATAAATACTTCCAAGTCCCAGTTCTGAGGTCCTGTTCCACAAACAGCTTATAAATTTGATGTGGAAGAATTACTGAACAGAATAATAACTGCTCTTGGATCAAGGAATGGAAGATAGGACTGCCTAAATACTGAAGACAGGATGACTTGATGGGCTTATATTGTTCACAGACAAAAGTCCAAGTAATTTCTGTACCCTGAATTCTACTCTATTACTGATTTTCTTATCTCTGTTCTAAAACTGCAGCAAACACCAGGGATCCTCTTCTTTGGACATTACTTACAGTTACCGTGAAAGAAAGTTTGTTTCAAGAATTTTGAAAAGCAAACAAGAGGCAGTCTGTGTCCATAACTCGTGTTTTCTGATCCTTTACTATCACTCCACTAAATCTTTTGTAGCAATGAAAAAAAGTATGTAAAACTACATTTTACTAATTTTGTGAACACAAATCCATGTGAATTTTCTTTTAAGTAGTGCTAGGGATTGAGTATTACAGAGTCATTGACTTCATATATGTTATGCTTGCAGGAGAAATCAAATAAATTTTTTTGTTTCATAAAGAACTAGAGAAGTAGTAATTAGTTCTCTTACCTAAGAGCAAAAATCTGTTTCATCTGTATAGCTAAACTGAACTTATCTTACAAAGAGACAAGAAAAAAAAAGAATTGTCTAAACTAGCATCCTAAATTTGCCCATAACAGGTTTTCTTTCAATGATGGTTAATATTTTATCAGAGAACTATTCAGGGTCAGGAGTATAAAATCCATTGAAGTATGGGATCTCCCGCCTGCAATAATGCTTTTTATGGTCTATTTTTTTCTTTCAAGCTTAACCTTGTTCCAGAACCAACTGTTGTTAAAGAATTCTAATACCGCAGGGATGAAATTCTTTGTGTTGGAGAGAGACTAGCAGATCTATGGCCAGCAGTTTTAATAAAAAGAGAAGGTTTCTTGCAGCTGGTCAGAGTCTTGGAATGTGAAAAGTTTTCCAGGAGAGGTGGGTAGATTACAGGTGAAGTGGCCAAGTGGGGAGAGTAATCACAAATTACATTTTGGTTCTGTGAATTGTCAGACCGTTCCACAATTTTTCATCTGTAAACAGCCACTAGAGCTATAACTGATCATTTGACCAATGTATCCATCTATTGCAATTCCTCTCTTGTTGTGCTGTGAAAATGACAATAAGAGAAGCAGAAATCTACTTTTAATGGGAGTAAGTTTCATCTCCTTGTCTCAGTCTGTCACTAAAAATAGTGATTGTTTTCTTGCCTGTTTGACCTGCTGCTGTGTGAAGAAATCTTGAAGTCATTTCTCAGCCATATTTTTTTGTCCAGTTGATAGGCAAAAAACCCCACAAAAGCAAAGACGAGCAGGCTTTTATGATAATGTCATCATCGGCTCCCAGCTTCAAACACTTCTGCGGCTTTTGAATTGTCATTTATAACTTGGAACTGAACCGACCCATAATTCCCTTGATGCATTTAGAGAAATTGATAACAGACTGCTTCTTTTATGGCTCAGAGGAGGCAACTCCCATCACATCACTATTGGCAGTCAATATTATTTTCTGACATGGTTGTAAAAGTATAAAGGGGCTTATGGCATTTGTTTAGATGAGGAATGGGCTCTCAAGCTGTGCTGGGGTTTATGGGTCCAGATTACTGAGAAGCAAAGGGAATATGATGTTTGCAAACAGGATATGATTTTATTTAAGTTTGGGTTTCATACGTTGTTCCCTGGGGATTGTCCTGCAGACAGAAGAGAATTTCACTTTTATCATATAAAATTGGGCACTTATCCAATCCCCCCTGCTCTCCCCCCATCCTCCCCACCAAAGACACTGCTCCAAACCTGTAACGCGTAGTCAGAACTTTAAATTGCAAGAGGAGGATCTGGGGGGGAAAGCTGCCCTGCAAAAAAACAGATTTCAGAAAAATTAATGTTTAGTGAGCTAAACAGAGTGGCTCTTGGGCTAAATATCAAGCCATCTGAATAGCTAAGCATGGCTTGTAAATAATATGGAATGTCCATTGCATTTCCTCTAATTTTGCTGTTACAGAAGTAAAACAGAAACAATATCTTCTGCTGAGATTAGCTGGTCTTGTTTCGACTGACTTGGATCTTTCATATCAGAAATTTGGCCTGTAATTACCAAGAGAAGAATTTTATAGTTATAGAATCTATCAATATATTTATAAAACTTACAAACCATTTGTATTTTCTGAATGTTAAATTCCTTCCTGCCATTCCTTGCTATGGCAGCTGACAGTGCTGCTTTTTGTCCTGACCACACAGGAAGAAAAGCAATAAGAAAGCCAAGATTTTACTAGTACACAAGTTTAGTACGTTATCCAAGAAACAAATTGGGTTTTGCTGCTTCTCATTCTCCCCTCAATTCTCTCAGTCTGTGCCCAGGAAGAATTTTCAGCCTTTACATATTATGACTCTTCATTCCTCTTTTTTCTGTAAGAGCTAATGGTACCACACTGGTTCCATTACCATGGTACAACAGCATAAAAATCAAGAAAATATTAACAGTGGCATTGTCTTCTTGTAGCAAGTTTAGGTTCTGGGCTGCTTAGGTATCTTTCCTTATACCTGTACACAAATGTGTCAGTAAATAAATTAGACTGTCCATAGTCTGGGCACTGACATGAACCAACCCCTCCATACAGATATTAGAATTAACTTGTGCCTTTTCCCTATATTCCAGGCTGGACCACAATAGATATAATCATCTCAACAAAAAGTGTGTCTGTTTCCTAGTTTTGGGAAAGCAATCTGAAATTCCTATAAGTTCATCTACTCAATATTAAGTTTTCCATTGTGAAATCATTAATATACCATGCTACCAATGTATTCATCAAATATTTTAAATTATTTACCTGACTCATTAACCTACTGAAATTGGCCAGTTACAACATTTTGGAGCACACTACAGAAGGCTCCCAGGAACTAAGGGCTTCTTTACTTCCTAAAACTGTCAGCTATACCACCCCTAAAGAAATACCAAGATTTAATCAAAAAAACAGGCACATTATACTTTAATTGACATCTTTTGCAGACTATGTAGGACTCATAGTTATATGGTGTGACTGTGATATTTTCTGCAAAGGTCAACAAAAATGTGTGATCAATAAGGCTACCCTGGTACCACTCCAAGGCAATTTAAGACCACTGGGGATGGAACCCTGCCAGAGCTGGAAGTTTGTCTAAAGAAAAAATAGTGAATAGAAAGAATTAATTTAATTAACATTTAACTAACATTTAATTAACTTGCAGTGCAGAACAATAGGTCTCTGAAGATTCCCTTGTCCAGCTTTATGTACTGGCATTAGAAAGCCACGTGCATCAGTAGAGCAGATGTTCTACCTAAGAGCAGAAGAACTGACTGAAGGGCCTTGATTTCCTTTATTGACGGAGACTTGAAACAACTAAGTTTCAAATTTTATGCACACTGATTTTAGGGAAAAAACCAAACAAGTATGATAAGATGAATCTTGATCACAGCAGAAAACAGCCACCCTTCCTTTACTGAGATACACAAACCATCTCTGGCTTTGGGAAGTGCATCAGCATCTCCTGGGCAGGGAGAGAATGCCACATTTATCATATCAACACCATTGCCCCCAAAAAAATTTCTTCACATTACAGGGCATATACTTAATCCAATTCTTGTTCTTTCATGGCACTGAGGTGGCCCTGTGGCATCTACCACAGAGCTTGATGTTTTGTGAGAGGTCAAACTGTTTAGCTGAGAGACATAATTCCTTGGTATTGCTGCAGGCACAAGACAATGTTCTAGAATAGTTCCAGGCTGCTTTTACTGCAGCAGACAAGGATAAAAAGCTCAGACGTGGTAATCTCACAACACATCAAATACACAATTTGGTGTCTCAAACTATTTTTTTTACCCTTTTTAACAAAGGATGGTTTCCCCTTGCTACTCAACCAGATTAAATTTTTAAATAAATATACATTATATGGAACACAGAAAATTACTGGGAAATTAATGAACTACTGTAAAGCTAGATCTTTAAAGGCCTTACCTAATTTTCTGCATTTTCTAAAAACTATAGTGTTGCCAAAGGCAAACATTATGCAAAGAAGATTCGTATTTGCCAAAACAAAAACGTTGATATAGATATAGATGATGATACAGATGATGATATAGATTATGATATATACATATAGATATAGATAGATATATAGATATGGATATAGATATAGTATATAGATATGGATATAGATTTTATATATATATATATATATATGATATAGATATAGATATAGATATAGATATAGATATAGATATAGATATAGATATAGATATGATATAGATATAGATATAGATAGATATAGATATAGATATAGATATAGATATAGATATAGATATAGATATAGATATAGATATAGATATGGATATAGATATAGACAGAGACAGAGATAGAGATAGATAGAGATAGAGATAGAGATAGAGATAGAGATAGAGATAGAAAAATATCCACTGGTATGTTAAGTGCATAAATAGTGGAATAGTACCATATCCAATCTACTACTATTACTACTATTCATTTTTCCCAGAATTTATCACATACACACATATGGATTTGATAATTCTGTAATTAAAGAAGAATTCACATTTGCACTTTTAAAAATGTATAATGTGTTTATTGACAGAATTTAACTCCTGGATGGACAGAAGCGCTCTCTGAAGACTAAATGTTCATGTGTTGTTTATCTGAATGAACACCAGGATCTAGTGTAGTCCCACAGTGGCCTCCAACATAAAGATCATCTACATCCAGGCAGAAAGATGAAATGTTATGTTTGAATAAAAATGTGGTCAGTGGTAAATGATGTAACTTTTCAAAACTAAGGCTTGAATGTTGCACAAAGAAGTTGCATTTTCTGTAACTGTATGCATTACAACCAACTATACATTGTTGTATCTCCTTGTCTACAAACCCCTGGAAAATGCAAGATCAAACACAAGAAGGCAGTTGCACATGCATTTTCACACACTAACCCATTAAATACTAAAACAAATGTCAAGTTAAATTAATAGACTACTTAGGGCTAGGCCTGAAAGTGTGGTAACATTTTTTACAAGCATCTGGTGATATATGCCACATATCTGAGACTTGAATCTGGGCCTAAGTGTTTTATTTATGAGTTTTTTCTAAAAACAAGATCTAATCCACATCTAATCCACACTATCCTCCCTCCATTGCCCCTATCAATGATCCACACATCAGTGTTTCACTAACATTTTAAGATCCTTTACAGTGTCTAATATATGCTTTATGAGACCTTTGAGATTCTGGATGTCTGTCATAAAAGTTAGTTTAAGAGAGAAACCAAGTATAGCTATTTCTCTTTGAGATATTGTTGTATTCAAGCTTCAGCTTGACGTAGCCTGATTTTTTTCTGCTTCTCATTTTGAATGCAAAGCTATTTCTTTCCCAATACAGACCTCACATTGAATTTTTTTTTTACAAACTTTAAGATTAATTTCATTTTTACAGAGGGCATGCTGCATTTAAATCAGGGGATGACTACCAACATCACTATCTCTACTAGCCATTCAATATTTAATTAATAATTAAATTTTTTACTTAATATTTTCTGAAAATTTATTTTGATTGTTCTTTCATGTTATTTCACTATTGGCAGGTAAAATTTGAAAGACGTTAAGTATCCTAACATCCAATGGTTTGTGTATTGCCCACATTCCTTGTTCTTGCGGAAAGCCTGGGAAGACACTTTTGGGGTTAGAACTAATAGCCTTTGAAACTATTTTTAGAAGACCTTTTCCATAAATATTATTACTGATAAATTCTCCTACTGGAATTATTCAAACACAGAAGTCAATGCAAGACTAAAGGAGTTCCATGGTTTTTGTTTAAGCAATGATTTGTGAGGGTTGTTTGAACTGTTCATCCTGCTGGAGCCTAAAGATCACATGCCCTTCACAAATAATTTGTAAATCACACTGGTAGGCAAGAAAATATGCAAAGCTGCTATTCTGGGTACTCTTTATGGTAGGCATTTTACATCAAAACAGCTGGAAATGCCTTTGACAGAAAAAATCCTTGATTCAGCTGCAATAGCAGTAAAAATAAAGGAACCACACTGTACATATTTTTCCTAAAGTAGTACACTTTTACACACTTCCTGTATCTGGAATTTATGGAAAAGACGTCAGCCATGCAAACCTCTTTTCCTTTGTTCCTTAACGAGTGACATGGCTGACAGGCCATTCATTAGAAGTTGTTCCTTGGAGATGATGTGCACACCTTCGCTTCTTTAGTCATGGTGAGATGAAACAGCAGCTGAGAAGCACGTTGAGGACTTTTGCTTCCTGGTGGAAATCACAGAGGTGATGAATGATCACCAGGACATCTGTAAGAGTGGGAGGTGAGAGCTATGAGCGTGACACCTGGGAAGCTGCAAATATTGCAAACTTATGTGGCAGCATTAGCTGGCACCAGCTGCCTCTAAGAATGACAGACTCCTTGCTGGAAGTGATACCGAAATGCCACACAATTTTTAGAGATTGAAACAATTCAGAAAAATATTTAATTTCTGTTTTCATGCCAGTATATTCAAGAAACCCCAGCAATGGAAACATAAACACTTATACTCTGGCATAAGTGAAAGAGTGTGAGACTCTGAATGCTTTTAAAGCTAAAACACAGGAATTTGCTCTGAAACATCTAGATTTTTTAAAATTTCAGTATCAGTCAGTATTATCCAGTATTATTTGTCTCAGGTTCTTAATCAGTTTGTTTACTGCATATAGCTACACTATTGTGAGCTGACCAGACTTAATTTACTTCTCAGTATTAGAACCACTTATATCAAAGGATAGATTTTTTTTTAACACAGTTGTTTTTCTAGATCTGTGCTGAAATGTATCATTTGAAATGCATACTTAACTAACTTCCATCCAAGAACAGTTGAGACCAATCTCTACTCTTTTAAAGAAAGAGCAAAGAATCCTTTCAAATTACTGTAAAGAACTTCTTGTTGTCCAGAATATTGGACACATAGAATACGATGACTGCTATCCAAGCAGAATCACAGGTCAAAGTTTCCATGAACAACTAGATGACAAATTGCATTTTTGACCTTTTGTCAAAAAAATGAGTGTCTCTTTTGGGGATGTATGGTATCTCTAAGAGAACAGGTTTTGATTTTAATGATAGCAACAATTGTGCAGATAATCTAGAGCAGGATGAGCAATTCAATGTATTTTTAATTCCTCTTAGGAGTAACATCAGAATTCCACTGCAGAAAATGAATTTACATTAAATCAAAAGATGTGTGTTTGTGGGTGGGAGGAGGAATGGGGAGAGAAAAATTCTAGGATGCTTTAGATTCATCCCAAAGCAGTAGCTTGGGCTATATTGTCATATAGTTTTCACTGTGGATGTATTCAAGGCAACTTCAGAGTTACCAATAATTTAGGAAATAACTCACACATGTGAATACATCATGCAGGGTGTAAAAACCAGAAAGGTTAGTCAGATTGTGAGCATCTCTGGTCAGCAGAGCTGTGATGCAATGCCCACTTGGCAGATCCCAGGAGATTTCTGGAAAAAGAGGACTTTAATAGAAGATGAGGAACGAAGAGGTGTTGTAGCTGGGAAGGACATGTAAACAAAAAAGCAATTATTTAGAAATGCTTTAGGATTATTAACCACACTCCTTTTTTGCCCCCTGAGGTAGATTCCAGCTAAATTTAAACAGTAGGACAAGGAACATTTCCAGTTTTGTCAACTGCAGTGATTTCAGAAAGATATTGAAGTAAGGAATCTCTCCTTCAGGTATATTGCTGTATCTTTCCTCACCATTTTCACATATGCCACAACCTGTGCAGAGCATAAGCTGGTAATTTTCAAACTTTACAGTCAGTCTTCCTTAAAATAAATTTTCCAGCCCAAAAGGGGTTATAGTACAAGCTTTCTATTAGCTTGTTTTGAGTATGCTTAAAGTCTTCATTGCTAAAGTTGCATTATTACATAGATATTTCTTAGAGGAAGCATTCATATCAAGTTCTTTTTTTTTTTTTTTTTTTTTTTTTTTTTTTTTTTTGTAGTGCAAAACAGAGAATTTCTAGACATGGGGCTTGAAATATTAATTCATTCAGTCAGGAGAAGTTACCTACATTTCTTTTTACTTAAGTCATTCCTTTCCTCTTTAATGCCTCCACATCCACTTCAGGGACAGGTAGCTTAATTTCTATCATCTGTAGCTTTGCAGAGTATTAGCTTTGCTACACATGCCAATGATTGAGCTATAGTAGATGTGCTTGAAAAAAGCCTGCAACCTACAGTGTTCATTCAGGAAACTGGGAGTGAAGTAAATCCATATGTGTGTTAGGAAGTCAGTGTTAAGATAGGGCTCATGTCCTCTGGCTCTTGGCATTATCATGCACAGTTCTGCTTTGAAGAACTGTACCAGCGATAGGATTTTTGGTAACAAAATCTGTAGTATACTCATAGTTCAATACTGATGTTTTGATGCATTAAATTTTTTTTTCATTTGGTTCAATTCAGAACATTCTTCTATCCTGACAATTTTTAAAGGACTCCTAATGGAAATAATATTTAAATATTAAACATAATTAAACAGAAAAAAAGGCTAAGATTCTGCTACAAATTCTGTATTTTCTGTACATTTAGTCTAATATTGTCTGAGTAACAATCCTAATCCAGAAAGGTTTTTTCACTGAATTCTTTGGCTGCTTCAAAGCACTTGAACAAAAATAACCTCTTATGAAATTCCATCTGACTTTGTCATAGTCGGTGATTCAGAAAGCATCACATTTGTCACAAATTCATGCATGTCAGCATATAGATAGGCTGTCAGATATATGGGATATATACATGCACTAGAACCAGAAACCACAGTGTCTAATCCTATTCCCTTTACTTGCTCAAAATCCAATCATTTCATCTCACAGAAATAAAGAAAAGCATATCAGTAGGATTTTAGAGCTTCATTTCATATACAGCCTGACAAATGGGCCAGCCAGTAGCTGTAATTTTAATGGGTTTGCCATTTATACCACTGTATTTCAACAGCAATTTACAAAGTAAACACTGAGTAACACTAAAAGAAAATCTCTGTTTAAACACCTGAAACATTTAAGGGAATACGTAGAATTTACAAAGATATAAAATGGAGTGAGATGGCATTTTCTAGTTGTTACAGCTAAAGCATTTTCTGTGTGATGCTAGCTCTTCCAGGTTGTTCTTCATGAGATGTTCCTCAGAAATTCAGTCTTAATTCTGCAAGACTATTAAATAGTATTTGACACCTAAGTTTGTAATATTTACCTTTTAAAGGTAAATATTAATGTATTTATGTTACTTTTCTTGTACTATAGTAA
Source organism: Lonchura striata (assembly GCF_050655825.1). NCBI lineage: Eukaryota > Metazoa > Chordata > Aves > Passeriformes > Estrildidae > Lonchura > Lonchura striata. The sequence continues at coordinate 30,550,144 of NC_140704.1, forward strand.
CTTTACATTGAAGTATGCAGCTTCAAGTGGCTACCCCTAGCTTTAAGACTTTACCACTCATTACAGGTACCATGCCCAAGAGATTAGCTAAAATATCCTAAATTTCCTGTGTTCATTTAGGTGGTCATTTTTGAAAAATTTCTCAGGAAACACTGTTCTGTTTCCTGATTGCCCATTTTTTCTACCAGTCCAGGTAAATTAAGGTAGCAGTCATTCAAGTGGTCTGAGGGAATTTTTTCAGTGGAAGATACTTGGTCTTACTGTCCCAGTTCAGTCTCCTCACACTCAGCTGAAAGCAGAAAATGATAAATGCTGTACCTTGGCCAATGCTCAGCATTCAGCGGATGGAGAGACTGCAGTCTCATGCCTCAGAGCAGACAACTGTCTTAAGGGTGGGTACTCTCAAGCTGTGGTTACAATGTTAACTTAATCAGCCTTCCTGGAAATGAATCATAGTCCCTTTGAGGATGCAGGTTGCTCCTGCTCATGCCCTGGTGTACATAGCAGCTGCCATTGAATCATTTTCATCAGCCACTCCTTCATGTTAAGCTTAATTTGCTGGCCATAAAAATAGTAAGAAAGTACTCCCTCCCAGCCCTCTTGCTGATACTTCCTTATTTAAAATACTGCACAGTATTTTTCAAACTTTATTACGGTTTGATTAAATTGATTTAACCAATGACCTCTACTTATTTATCTCATGATTAGCTTAAAAAGTGAAATTTGATTCACAGTTCCTCTAAAGCAACAGAAAGATAACTTAAAGGCCTGCCTAATGTAACTAATGCCATTACTTTTTTTACTACTTGGTTTCTTTCTTGTTTCTTATTACGTATTGATCAGCATGCATCTTTTGAAAACCTACTGTTATTTGAGTCTCAAGCTACCATTCTACAAAACAAGTATAATAAATCATCCCATATCAAGCTGATGATGCTTAATTGAGTTTGTACAACATTTTGAGTTTCTCAGATGAAAACAGTGTGCTGTCACTACAAAGTTTATTCTAAACTTGCAGCTTTCTTATTCAGGTCTACTGCAAAGACAAACTATTTTCATTAGTTCTGCTGCATGCACACAAAACTGATCAAAATGATAGAAAAATCAGGTCCAGAATACTGAAAAATAAGATAATTTAAAGAGCTTGAAATATAATATTATTGTAACAGTAATGGCAAAGTAATTTGACAGGTGTAGAGAAGATCAAGCTTATATCAAGCTTCTTTCTGTTTCAAATGACTAATCAGAGAAATTCCTCTGAACTTCTAGAGTCAAGTAGCAGTTGCATCCATTTTCAATTACTTGATTTCTTTCTTTCCTTTTTTTTTTTTTTTTTTAATGGAATTAGGAACAGAAGCTTCTGGTTCAAACTGAAAACATGTCTCAGTGTGCTTGGAAGTCATCCAAATAGCATCTGCCACAGTATTTTGTCTATTTCTAACCATTTTTCTTTTCATGATAAATTTGTACGGTATGCTACAATTAAATGCACTTCCCATGGTGCATCGAGGAAGTCTGGCTGTCTCTTTGGATAACTTTCTCAGACTATTTAACACCATCTTTTCTGCTTTACGTAATACATAGTATATATAGGGATATACAACTTCTCACCTATGTGTTTTGATAAGTTTCTGCAAATAAATATTCATTAAAACAGATTTCAAAAGTAAAGTTTTAGCGCACTGATTGAAATTGTAGAGCAGTGCTGCTTAGGCACGTTTATAGTAAGTATATTCTTTATAATGTAATGGCTCACATGTCACACTCTCTCATTTAGAGATGCAAAAGATAACTTTCTCTGCTTTAAAACCCCTCGTTCATCTGTTACAAAATAAAGCCTTCCAGCTAAAACTTATTAGTTCATCGAGAGTGGAGATACAGCAAGGGTCTTGCTTCATATAATTCCATTTTCTGTCTATAGCAGAAGTGCCTGCTGAAATTATTGGAAAGAATTAATTGTTAATTTCAGTCGCTTATAAACAACTGCCTGGGAAGGCAAAACGAGAGGTTACTACTCTGTTTAAGAAATGGTGATGTGCCATTGATGAGCTTTGGTGGCCCGGGCTGCGGCAGCAGCGGCTGCTCGTTCCCGGTGGACATTCCCGGTGGACATTCCCGACGGTCCGGGGGCTGGCAGGTCCCCGTCGCCTCTGCAGCCAACTTAGGGAGCGTCTGGCGAGCAGGCCGGGCCGGGCCGATGTAGCACTGTTTGTAGTGAGAAATCTAAACAGGGAATGGCAGCGAGGCATGACAGGAATGTGTTTCCATTGGAGAAGCCCGTGCAGAGAAAAAGCATAAGCAAAGCCATGTCCAGAAGGCCCTTCAGCCGGCCAGCACGGAAGACTGATGTTATTGTACACGGGCTGTCACGCTGCCAGCCCTCCCTCACGGGTTTGTTTTCTCTCATGCTCTCCCTCTCCTGCCTGCCCCCGGGGCCGGCTGTTTGCTCAGGTGGACAGTGACACCGTTTGGAACGAGCTGCACTCGGCCGGGGCGGCGCGCATGGCGGTGGGCTGTGTCATCGAGCTGGCGGCGCGCGTGGCCTCCCGGGAGCTGAAGGTGAGGTCCGGGCGCGCCGTGGGTGGGAGCGCCGGCCGGGCGGGGGCGGCGGGGCTCGGCTCCGCGCAAGCCGCCGAGGTGTGCCGGGGCAGGGGCTGCCGCCGCTGAGGTGCTGCAGCCCGAGGGGAAGTCCGTGCTCGTCTCCGGCCACGGGCGGCGGCGCTCCCTCTGAAGTCAAGTTTTATTTCTTTTTAATTTTTTTTTAATATGGTTGTTCAGTCACGTGCGTACTCTCGGGCTGCCTCCCGGCGAGGGGGCGGCCGGGGGCGCGGCTGGCGAGGAGGCGATGGGCCGGCGGTGCCCGGCTGCCAGCCCGGCCGTGCCCCTGCTCCTCCCGGGCCCCTTCATCCTCCGGTCTCCGCGCCGCCGGATCTGCGAGGCATGATGTTCGAAACCCAAATTATCCCCAGTCTAAACAATTTATAAAAGCTCCAGACCTGACAGACTTTGACATTTTATTTGGTATTTTAACGGCCCTATTTAAAGGTACACCATATGCAGCCGGAGCGCAGGCTTGCCCCAATAAACATTGTTGGAGCTAACATGTCTCCTTAATGAAACTGTTTATTCGCTTTCCAGTCCGCATACTAATGATTCAGTCCTATTTCCAGAATCAAGATGGAAATAAATATTTTAAAATTAACACTGCATGATGAATTCTAAAAATTACAAATTCTGTTTGGAAAACTTTCTTCCTGTATATTTCTGTTATTTCAATCGAAATGTGTTAGCTACCTATTTGGGAATGGGTACATACATTCATCCATATATGTATTTAGATATAGATTGTATCAGGGTATAAATGACAGCATAGTCAGGTGAAATGCAGTATTATAGCTCTGACATCACAGAATGCAGTTTTATATTTTTTATATTTATATGAACTTTTATGTTCAGGTACTGAAATCATTAGCCAGGTACCACACAAAATGTACAAACTTTGAAATCTCAGATCATGGGTAGGGTGCATTATATGGGATCCTGTTGTATATCCTTTCTGATGGGTTCTTCATCCCCTTTAAGATTTTTTTTTTTGCATAGTAAGAGATGTAACTCACTGTGCACTGTTCCACACAGAGGAATAATGAACGTGAAGAAGAATTTTTTAGCTAGTTCTTACCTTTAGAAACTGTAGGACACACACCAGTGTCTAAGGCAATTTAAAAGCAAGTTTTGGTAAGAATAGTGAGCTATTCCTGTGTGCATTTGACATGAGTGAGGTCCACTGTGGAATCTTTACCACTTACCTCTAGACATTTGTGGTGTGTCTCACACAATGTGAATGCCCTTGCTTAAATAAGTGTGTGAAAGACAGCTGAAAAGACTCATCAGCCATTGTGAGACTTCTCTTTCTACTGGTGTTGCAGGAGTCTGTAAACAAATATTTTATATTTAGTACCAGGTATTTTATATTTAGAACTAATTTGTCATTTAATGTAACATTATTGTTGCTCCTAAATAGAATATTTTTCTACAATGCAGGGAGCTGAAGACTCATGCAACTTGCAAGTTGAGACATAGGAAAGGCAATTTTTCAATATGCCCAGTAGTTGATTTAAACCAAATCATCAGAAAAACAGAAGTGGAAGGGATTTACTGTGAAAGAGAGTTGTGAATATTCCTGCCATTCTTCATAGGTGTTTATCTAACCTGCTCCTAGACTTCCAGCATGAAGCCCAGTGATTTACATGCCTCTATGGCATCTGCATGAACTATCAATCTGCATGTGGTATTTTTCATTTAAGGCTATGGAAAGGTTATTAATGCCTGACTGTCAGTAGGAAAGCATGTTAGCAGAAGTTCTGTAAATGCAACAGTCCTGACATTAGCTATTTTGGCACAGTCATCTTGTTTGCGTTGTCACTGCATCCATTCAAACCCAGGGTTTGCGAGCAAGTTGCTGTCAATACTCTCATATAGTGAATTGCACTGGGGGCGGTTTGCAGTGTTTTCTGGAGTTCTCTACAATCTCCATATGATTTTAGACCCATAGATCGGTATGTTTCAGTCTACCTTTATGCCTTTACACGTTCCTTTTCCATCTTCCTGCATTTTATCTGATCAGCTGTTTCTGTTAGGGAAAATACCAATTTTGTAGTGTATTTGTGAAAATCTAAGGGGAAGAAGATGAAGTTACCCACTTTCATGTGCATTCATTGAGCAAATATGCATGTGAAGCAACCATTTGGGGCCTGTACTGTGAGTACTGAGTGGGAGGATTAAGCTCTGATGGGAATCTGGAATGATCTGCTACAGCCTCAGAATTTTTGGATGATAAAAAAAGCACCTTCCAAGAATTGCATGCAAGCTATAACAGCTCTACATCATGTTAACAGCAAGATGAGCGCAGCAGAGAAACACACCATGGATGTCTACCACTGTGGATCGCTATCAGATGGTGGTCTGGCAGTTCGGTGGCAATTCAATCAGTTTAAACACCACACATTTTTTACAACAGTGCTGGGCTAGAGTGTGGAAACAAACATCAAGTGCCCTGTGTGGATGTGGATCTGACACATCCACACAATACAAAGTTCATTTCAGGAAGGACAGGACATTTCAATGTCTATGCTTATTCCATGTTCTCTACTGATACTGCTTGCTGTGGCACAAAGTGATAGTAGTAGGTTGGAGCTATAGGAACGTGTTGCTAAGAAAAGAGATGAGACTGCAAAATAAACCATGAAAGTCTGCAGAACAATTGGGAGATTCATTGCAGAGCTGGGCATGAGTCAAACTCATATACAAGGCAAAAAAATTCTTTACTTTATTCTGAATTTCCTGAGACTATCAGTCCCATTGCACACATGTCTCATTGAGAACAGCAAGATGTTGTTTATCTGATTTGGACAGTGTTCAAAAACTGACAAGGAATTAAGAGGAATTCTCTTTGCTGTAGTTCAAACCCCTTGTGAGACATCAGATTTCTTTGATCTCCTTGATCACTGGGAAAAACATCAGTATGGCAGTACTGCGGAGGTAAAACAATAGCCACAATAGTAATTAACAGTGGTGTTGGTTTTTCTGGGTGTGGGGAGATTGGTGTGGTGTTTTTTTGGGGGTTTTAGTTGGTTTCTTCTTGTTGTTTTTGTTTGGTTTGTTTTTGTTTTTTAAATTAAGACAAATTGTCGCTTCTCTGGGAAATCTTAATCTGGATTTTTTTATTTAATTATATACAATTGTTAAAATTAAGCATTCTGTGGATCTGCTTAATAAAGTAATGAACAATCATTAATATCCACTTTTGAGGTAGTATTTAATAGAGAATAAAGAATCACACCACTACTGAAATATATAGTACTATAAATGTGATGTTGTACTGAATCAAATGCTATGCTTATCCTTTTTTCATTAATTTACTTACATGTCTGATTAATGTGTTCTTGGCAATGTTACAGTAGATGAGCCTAATTATTGCAGAAAGGTTACTTTTTTCAAGCTGTTTATAATTAGGAAAGCTGATGATGCACAATGAGATATTTATGTTATGGAGAATCAGAGCCACACCTCTCCTGTCTGTTTTTATGTATCTGTGTTTGGTCATTTCTCATTTCCCAAACAGATTAATTTAGAAAGCTTCTAATAGTCTGCTGCCTGACTACAGATTTCTAGAAGAGGGGAGTGTATGGATCTGGGTGAATAGAATTCCACCATAGTCATATCCAACAAATATTTTTATCAGATAAAAGAAGTTCTATGATATATTCCCTAGTGCTTGTGGAAGAAATAGAGGTAGTGCCCAGCATATGATTTCTTGCATGCAGTGTATCTCATGAACCTGGAAATCATTGTCTCTAACCTCTGCTTAATGACCTCATCTTCAGAAAGAGGGCCCAAAAAAATGCAGAGAGCATTTCTTTCCTGGAAGTGTCTCCTGAGGCTCTCATTGCTCTCTTTCATTGCCGCAGGATGTGGCACTGTAAGGTGCTATCCTGCCATCTGTCTCATTTATTGCCTGGCCCGGTGCTTCCCTTGCATCCATTGCAATGCTCAGCTCAGTTCAACTCCCCTCCTTGCTGCTGTGCTACTGCACTCATAAGCAGCTGTGTGCCAGGAGACTCTACCCTTGCCTCTGCATCTGTCCTAAAAACCACACATTAGAAAAGTCTTGGAGAAAAATAAGGAGAGTTTCTGCATCTGTGATCTTCTGAGTTTCAGATTTCATTTGTAACTGTTAGAACTTGTAAAGAATCTTATCTTTAGGACTCAGAGTGTGAAATTGTTGTTTTTATTTTTCCTGAAAGAGTTTAGGTTGCTGATATTTTAATTTTGCTAACCAAATTATTCATGCTGATGCCAGCACCTGTTTTGTTGCTGGTATAAATATTCATAAATATTAGGTATTTATGAAATGGTTAATACTACATTTAAAAAGCTGGAGTTCAGTTAGGTTAGTATGATAATTTTGCAGTAATAATATTTCATTGAATAATGAAGTCCTCCAAAATGTTATTTGTTCCTGTGAAAATTAAATGTGTTTTAATTTATTTTCTGATAACAGTTTGTACATTTCTCTGTTTGTCTGTCCTCAATGTCTTTGAATTGGCTGGCAGGAATAAAAATTATAACGATGAAAAATATAATTTAAAAAGAGTATACCTAATAAAAACCTCTTTCTGGGAGATGTTACTGAAGGGGAGATGGGAGTCATTCTCCCAATGGGAGATGACTTTCAATCATCATAGATAACTCATTGCCAGGGCAGAACATGTAACTGTTGAAAATACAAAGGAACATTGCTGAAACATTTTTCTTCAGCCTCAGATGACCCCTTCAGTACTATTATAAGTTAGAATTAAGTATTTCGAATACAGAACCTATAATAAGGATTACTGTCTAGTTTACTTTACATATCTTTTAAATATGTAAATTTTGGTGATGGTAGCACTGTTTTCTGTGATAGAAATATGTAGTGCTGTATATCTTTTAATCTGGCAAACTTGAAACAGAAGAGACCTACACAAAACACTGTCAGGAGCTGGTAGAATTTGTGTGATTATTCCCTGCTTAAAAAAAAAGAAAAAAAAAAGTTTGAGTGAATTAAGAAGCAATCTTTATAAAGAACACTCAAGAGCAAAGGCACATAAGTTAAAAGTCTGAGACTGTCTTGAATATCCACTTCAGCTGAATCAAGTGAAGCAAAAGCTGTTTTTCTACCTTATCATATGTGGGTGTGCACACAGACACACACACACAAACATACATGTAAAGTTGCCCTGTTGGTAGCTAAGGGTCATTTAACAGAATGAAAGCAATTGAAATGAGTTTCCCCTGAACCAGAATCTGATACATTCCTGGGGATTGTTCCTTCTGATATGTCAGGTTGAATCAAAACCAAAGTAAACCTCCTGAATTCGGTCATTGCCATTCTGGTGTCTTTGTACAATCCATAGATGACTTAAATTGAACTTGAAGCTCTCATTCCAAATGCGCTTGGTTTTTACTGTTCTCAAGGCCTTTGTTACCCAGGGCTGTGGAGGAATCATCATGTGGTAAGTAGTGATATTCCAGCAAATAAACAGAATTAGCTTAATCAACCTCATCTTCCCCCCAAGTTCTTAGTTTCTAGTTTTAAAAGTATTCTGAATAAAAATCTTTCAGCTATATTTAACAGCTCTATTGCTAAGTTTTCTTGCAAAAAAAAAAAAAAAATACCATTCTAAAGCCAAAATAAGCAAAAATAGCAGAAAATAAATGTCTCCCTAGTCCCATAGTGTCCTTCCTCTGGTGAAGCTTCTGACCAGCAAATTTTTATGGCTACCTAAGCAATACAAAACCCCACACAGCTCCTCTGGTTGCCCACAAAAATCTCCTTTCATGAAATGTGCTCTGTGCCCAGGTGCCTCCTGGACAGTATTTCTCCTGCAAGCTCTTCCCTACCCTTGCTTCTACCTTTTCACCCTCTGCCCTATAAAAATCTCCCTTTGCTTGAAAAAAAATTGAAAAAAAAGTGATGTGAGACAGCCACAAAAAGAGGAAATTTTTCCACACTCATCCACAGCATTTTGAACAATACATACATGTACAAAACAGTAACAAATGAATACTTATTTTACTACTGTTAAAGATATTATTGATAAAAGTCTTCAAAGTTACCAATGGAATCTTTTAGATAGTAGTTTGTATTCTTTGCTTTTACAAAGTTAGAAAAATTGCAAAATTTCATATTAAATCATCTCTTAGATACTCTATCCCAGCAATTATGGTTATATTTATAGCTGGATGACTGTTATTATTTCATATAATCAGACAACTTTAATTATATGTGTGGTACATGGCTTACCTCCATGACCACTCTGTACTAAAACTCTTTTGTCTGCTTTCTTTCCCAATATAGTTAACACTACTTGTGGCTAAACAGGCCATCATGGTTGTATCTGAGCTAGTCTGCAAGCACCAGCTTTTCATGTAAGTTTTCTGATGGTATCCACTTAGGCCTTCAGGAAAGCAGACAGGGAACTCTTTGTTTCCATCAAAGTTAAGTATTTAATGTCCATTTCTGTGTACTTGGCCTCTACTAGCTTCCTCTGCAAGGCAAAATAGTATTCCCTCATGTCCATTACTGGTTTTTTGGCAAATCTATATGCTAATATTGCTCTGTTAAATCACAGGTTCTTGTTCACTGCATTCGTAGACCCCCAGGGCCAACTCCTGACTCCTGCTCTGGCTCTGGCTTGTAAAATTTTAGTCAGCTCTAGGTGACTACAGCTCTGGCTGTAGCTTGTAAAATTGCCCCAAACAGGTGCCCAAGGATTGCCTCAGCCTTACACCACTCATTCCCATACTTACCCTCCCTGATGGATGGCATAGCTCAGATTCAATTTCTTGAACATGGGGATGAATTTGAGCTAATACTTTGTGTATTTAGGTTATGTGGTCCATAAAATAGATATTGAGACACATCTTTTCAGCCTAAGTTTTCTAACAATAGGTCTGGGGTCATGCTCTTCCTCAGCTTTTATTCAAAAACAAAAAATTGTTAATTAATATTAGAAATTGAAGGTCTTCTTGTATTTTAAGTTGTAAACCCCTGTATTAATGAGCAGTGACATCTATGCCATCTATTCAAGAGGCAATCGGCACTTAAAGAGCAGAGGATTCATATGAAAAAACCCTTTTACTATGTGGGTGACCAAGCAATACAACAACTTGCCCAGAAAAGTTGTAGAGTCTCCATTCCTGGAGATATACAAAAGCCATCTGGACATACATCTAGGCAACTAGCTGTAGGCAGCTCTATTTGAGCAAGGGAGGTGAGCAGAATGACCTCCTGAGGTCACTTCCAACCTCACCTATTCTGTCTATTTTAGATGGAGACCGGGTAACTAACTGGGGGTCTGAATTCCACACTTGAAGCTCAACTTGCTCCTAAGGTTAGGTGTTAGAAGTTTTTAATTGATACGTGTCTAAATCCCTTAACCTATCTCACACTTAACTCTTAAAATTACCACTGCTTAAATAAGGCAGTACTTGTTTTTAATGGAAAGGTTCTATTTTTTTGCTTCAATGTGCATGCATTTCAGAATGAGAATTATACAGAAATGTATAATACATCATTAGACAGAAATGTATCAGTTTGTCCTGTCAGAATTTATATCCACTGAGTTACATATATACTTATATATATGTATGAATATGTGTATATATCTATATATTCTACATATATATTAAATAATATCCTTATAAAGTAATATAAAACCTAATTTCTTTATATTTAAAAGGTGATCCATGCAGTGTAGCTGGCAGTTATAATCCCTAAAGTGGCCTTAGTACCATCCTTAACTCTGCCATCTCTGGTGTAGCCAAGACCTACAATAACAAACATCAGGGCTTCTTTAAGTCTTGGCTGCCTACAAGAATCCACTTGCAACTGCTACCAGGAAGAAGATAACCATATTCTTATCAGTGCCACATGCTGTAACACAATCCCAGGCTATGCCATTCATCAGGGAGGGTAAGCACTCCAGTAAGTGCGTTTGGAGTATCTGCTGTGGTTTGTTGCTATTTTTTGTGTGGCACTGGCTTTTCTTGAAGTCTACAAAAAGCCAGATGATTTTACTAGAGTAGTACCAGGCTGAAACTACTATGTGCTGCTTTTCAGTGAGGCTTCTCATCATACCTGGAGTACTTGACTGTCCAGGTAACTCTTGGTTCACTTGGAATCTAGGCAGAACAAGATCCTCAAGACTGTCATGTGGAATCATTCACACCTTGGCACAAAGACCACGTATTGCCCTAGAGAAAAATTGTCTGCATCTAATTTTACCTCCTTTATGGAGGTAATGTAATAGAAAGACCAGTGGAACTCTGTTATAGATAGTCAGTTCTAAGCCCTGGATTGTCCACTCATGTTATGGTATTGTTTTGAGTACTTATCTTGGAAAGGTTAATGGAGAGGCATAGTAGATGCCCGAGCTTGATGTAGACCAACACTGTAGCCCAGAATATCACAGAAAGGGATTAGCTTGACCATTAACGGCAAGAAGGCCACAGTAGGATGTACACCTCTATTCTTGGAAATCAAGCATCCAACTATCTATCTAGAGTCATGAAAGAAGAGAATACATAGCTGACTGTGGAAAAAGACCAACATTTTTCTTAGTTTTCTTTAAAGGTCCAACTCAGCAGGTTTATCTGCAGTCGATCTTCTGTGTAAACTGAGTCTGGGCAGACTTCTCTTCCTTTGTTGTACAAATATGCACAGATTTTAGAATATCTCTATTCAGGATTTATTCTTAATCCTCAAATTTAAATAAAGGTAATCACATAATGGCACAGACATGAATCGTTTTTCTAATGTTCATGTCTGTCAGTCAGTTTAATGTTCTGTCTACTTATAAAGGTGTCTGTATCCTAGTATAAATAAGGCTCTGTACAAAAACGCTTTGAATTTATGTGTGTTGGCTTCATTTTCACCATATTGCTCTGTGTTAGTCTTTCTATCTTTAAAGCAGATTTTTGCTTTTTCATCTACTGTTCTACTGTCTACTGAGCTTACTGTCTGGTATTTAAAATTGCCTAAATAAAATAAAAAATCATGTTACATTGTACTAATGTATGCTGTGTTCATGCAAAGTTTGCAAGTAGGAGAAATTAAATACTTTATCAATTACACAAAAGTTGCCAATAATTCTGTATGGTAACTAGGTTTCAGCATTTGGTATAATTCAACTATGTGTTTTATCATCAGTGTAACATATGCACAGTATTTCTTATAATATTCAGTATTTCTTAAAATAAGAAAGTTTCCCATGTGAATACTGAACTTTTTTGTGGTCACAACCCTGTTGTGAATATCCTGTGTGCTGGTGAAACTGTAATAGTTAAGCTCTGATTCCAGAAATTACCTATATGTAATAAAACAGGGCTTCCAAAGAGTCTTGTCAAAGGGAACAGAAGAAAAGCCTACACTGTAACTGTCATATTGTCAAAAACAGCAGTGCTGATATTTTCTATCTCTATATTACCCCATGAAATCCTCCTAGAGATAATCATCTTAATTATATTGATCTTTTGGGAATACTGATAAAGTTAGATGATAATGAGCTGTTAGCTGAGCAGGGGCAGCTGTAAGCCTTTCATGGACTTTTTCCAAATTCCTAAAGATATCAAGAGAAGAAAATGCAGGTAGCATCATGCTCTTTCTCTAGTAATGCCCTCTTTGCTGAGTCTTTTTTCAGCTCATTATCCTGACATTCATCAGCATACTTTGTTTTTTCATAAGGGCTACAAAAGAGTTTGTTGCCAAATTCTTCTCTAAGTCATGTTTTGTGTGAGAAGAAAATGTTAAAAAATCCTCTGAAGGATAGAGAATACAGTTTTAGCTGAGAGTCTAAAGCTAGTTTACTTCTGCAAATTAGTTGTCTGTTTTTGGTTTTTTTTTTCCTCTGGTGTACTTTATCTATGGGAAATTTATATCCCATCTCCAGGAATGCCTGCATGAATACTAACATATATCGGTTTTGTGCCTTTCATTATTGGGTTGTTGTGTTTTGTTTGTTTGGGTTTGTATTTTTTATTTGAATACTTATGCAAAATAAGTCATGATATCAAATCCCTCAGATTCTTTAAAGGTGGCCAGAAGAACCACTGTTACATATGCAGTCCCTTGGTATTGTACTTTAAGTTTACTGTACTCTGGTAGAACTTTGGCCATGCTCCACAAAACTCGGCTGCTGCTGCTTGTATTACATCTAGCAGCAAACTAAATAAGACGACATGGTAGTATTTGTTTATAAATAAATCCCAGTGAAGCAACATAGGTAGACAATTCCACAGGTACACACAAACCATGCACTCATATGATTGTAAATAAACAGATTCACAGGAACCAGTGTGACTATTAACTGTCATGTTCCTCTGTATTTACACCAGTATGAGTTTAGTATTATTATGTTTTTTTTATGTTTTATTATTATGAGATTATTATGTTTTTCTCAGGTAAGAGAAGACTGAAACATTTACATTTATCAAGTTTTAATATATCAAACTGGAATACTTTAATACTGATGAATAAAATACAGAAATATTACAAACTTTTTCTTCCTGTCCTCTCCTTACTGAGATTACAATGCTTGATTGGTCATGTAGGCATACATATACATCTAGTGTTTGTGTGAAGCTGTGTGAAAATACAAGATATCATGGGCAGATATCTCACGTACAGATTATAATTTCGTATTTTTATGTATATAGCAATTGTCTTAGTTTGATGGCATATATATAGCTGAATTGAAGGACTACCTTGGGTAGTTGAAATAAAGAGGAAGTACTATGATGTAGTAGTGTTTTCCTGAATGTAACTGTTGTCAGAGAAATTTTATATTATACATAACCTTATGAGACACTGCTTCTTGAACATATAATCTGACTGTCTGAATGGAGCTACCTTGCCAGCACTTCTAGATTTTCTCTTTACCATACCCACACTGGAAGCATGAAGATTCCATTTTTCTTTTATCTTCAATGACTCCAGAGGCAAAAAATTCCTTTGTCATCACTGACCCTAGTGCTGTACTTTGTGAAATGTACATACAGTTCCAAAAAGTGTGCTAGAAATTGACTTCAGGGAATTTATTAACTTGTGAGCATAGCAGGTTCCCAAGTGTAATTTATGGTTTGCAGAAATATGGGATGTTCCTTGTCATTCTTTTTCTGCTGTTAGAAATAATATGTGTGTGTGGGTCTGAATTTATCATTTAGTCTATACAGAGGTAAGGTCAACAATGGCTAATCATGTAAAATATATACCTTAAGTTACTTCTATTTTGAAGCATCTCAAGATAGAGCAAATTAAGATTACATGATCTTAGATGACCTTTGTTTTAAGTGTGAATTCTAAACAGCAGAATTCATAACAGGGCTTTCTCATTCTGCCTTTTTCCTCCTCTTTAGATCATGTTGTGTGTGTATGTATGTATGCACATGTGTGTATTTATATAGCTTATTTGCAACTGTTCTCAACAGTATTATTTCTGGCAGTACTATGAAAGGGTGATTGGATAGAAGAAGTGCTCAAGAGGCTATAATAGATTTCAATCCCATCTGCCTGCTGCTATGTTTTGCCCTGAGTCAAGTATTTTTTTAAGCTGATAATTGAAAACCTATCTTGTTCTTACAGAATGGCTTTGCTGTTGTAAGGCCCCCAGGCCATCACGCTGAAGAATCAACAGCCATGTAAGTACCAGGGAATATTGCCCATCTTGGAGCACTAAGGTTACTGGCAATCACCTGCATTGTGCATGTCTCTGAAGAACTGTAATTGCTAGCAGATGACTGAAAAGGCTTTCTAGGTACTCCCAGAAGCAGATTTATGGCCTCAAAGATCATATAGCATTTTTTAAAATGCTCTGAACATTATTTATAGCTGTTTCCCTGACTGATTTGCTTTCTTATTTCTGTTCTTCTCTATTCCACAGGGGGTTCTGCTTTTTTAATTCGATTGCAATTACTGCCAAATACTTGAGAGACAAGCTAAATATAGGCAAGATATTGATTGTAGATCTGGTATGTATTCTTGGCAAGCATCACACTCGATGTGCGTCTAGATAAAAGATAATGAATTTGTATTTATAAGTCCAACTTTCCTGCTTTTAATACCTACAGGTAATAAAGGTGTGCATTTCCTCTGATTTTGGGAACTCATTAAAGCCAGGATGGCAGTACTGAAGCTATAAACATCTATGTTTCACTTTAGTGGTGTTAACTGCAATTTAATGAGAAGAAGGCACAGATCAGGGCAACTTTTATGGTCCTTAAATGAATTGATACTTCCACTGTTAAAATAACCTTACAGAACACAAGTTTACTTTTCCCTACAGAATAGAAACTCCAAGTAGTCAGATATTCTTTAAAGAATGTTGTTGCATTGGTAACAAAATTGACCACCTTCCTCAGTTCGCAATGATTTGACTTGTTATGTAACTTTGATATTATTAAACAAATCAACAGGTCATTCTGCCCAAGAAGTTTTCTAGTCATGTATTCCAGGTTTTGGTGGTTCCCTGAAGAAAACCTATGTGATTAAAAATCCATTTTATTGGATTAGTCTTGTATTTTAATAGAAGGCATTTTTACACAATACTTAATATGTTTAACAAATGGATTATTTAAATGCAGATGACATTTGGCATGTTGGCTATATTATTTTCATGAATAATGAATTGGAGCTCTGCCTTGCACTCAAAGGATCAGCCCAATGCACAGCCCAAGGAAAGTTGAATGCTGATTTATGAGCACCATTTTTGTTTTCCTACAGTTCAAGACGAGGTGTAATAGGGTGTCTGACAAAGCATAGACAGGAAATGAACCCTGGCATCAAAACCTAACCTGTTACATCTGCACTTAATTAATTTTTGCAGGTGATAAAAGATTTAAAGACAAAATATGTTAAAGGGTTTTTGAAGTGCAGGGCTTAATAGTCTAAATCTTGTTCATATCTGCACTCATAATTAAATCTTATTGTGGAGTCATGGCCTTACCATCTAGCACTTTTGTTCAGTTAAATATGCGTACTGACTGCTGAAGAGAAGCAGAGAAAGGGGGAGTGTGGGAGAAGGAATGGTGAGTGAAAAATGAGTGGCAGACTAAGTATATGTGTAGATTAAATATTCTTAGAATGATTTTGAAATATTTCTCAGATTGTTCTGCTATCATTTAGAAACATAAACTGCCAGAATTATAAACTTCTACTGTATGTTATGTCTGTTTGCTGACTTGAATCTTTCATTTATTGATGTAAATTCTGGTCAAAAGTGAACTCTCTGTTTATTCTCATTTTTTAATAGGAAAAGCCTACTCAAAGTTTGTGAATGTTTTTAAGTATTTTTGCCTGTAAATGTTATTATTTGCCTTGTTGAGAAAAAAACCAAAACACTTCCCTTTTATATATTTAGTCAATAAGCACTTAGAAATTCAGCTTCAGTTTTTCAAGGCAATGTTAAATGTGAAAATCATTACCTGTGCAAATGATTACCTATGAAGCTGCCTATCTTTACTCAAGAAAGTAGATAGGGAATTTTCAGCCTTTCTGCAACAACTGTCCCATTGACCAGAATAACTCAGTGGGTGAAAAGGAAGAAATATATGGCTGACACAGATGACTTCATTCCTGGAGCAGTTGCAGTCCAGTCCCTAGTTTGCTCCATGGTCAGAGCAATGATGTACAAAAGTTCATACGGAAAATTTCTTATGCATGCAAACTATGGATAAATCATAGGCCAAACTGAATGAATGAACAAGTTAATAGTGACATCTTTATTCCCACCAACAGAGTTTGGAGCATCTGAAGGAAAGAATGGAGTTACAGATGTTAGACTTGAAATTAACCTTTAAGATTATATTTTGATAGTGACTAGCACAGCAGGACCTCATGCAAGTTGGCAGCTATACATGTTATTACAATATAAATATTAAAAAGTAATATCCAATCCCACACACTAACATGTATTCTAGTTACAAATTAAGTGTAGTCTTCATAGCTGCTACATGTCTTCAATATGAATTCTTAACTTTTTAATTGTCAGTCTTCCCTTCATCTATTTAATCTCTTTATACAGTAAAATAAAAGACCTATCTGACAGGATTTTTTTCCTCATTCCACCATTTGTATAAATCTCTGGTTTTGAACTGACTTATATACCCTGAATATATTTTATCTACTAAGGTCAGAATACAAACTCATTTCTCTCATGCTAACATCCTCAGTCTTAAAGAACACATTCCTTTGTCTAATCAGAGATGTTACTGGTCTTCAAAAAAGAGCTCTTAGTGAAATCAAAGCTTAAACAAGAAATCTAACTTGATATTTGAATAATTTTTAAAAAGTAATAAGGAAAAAAAAAATATCTCTATGCCCCTTTAACATTTTTCCATCTGTTTTGGAAACTGTTACAGAAAGAATATGTCTAAAGCCCCAAATATGTATGGAAAAGAAAGACTTATTAAAATAGCGAAGTAAGTTCTACTGTGTCCATGCAGATCTATCTATGTGCCCAGCATAGGTTGTCAGGTTGTTGAAATCCTCTTTCCAGGATCACCCATGCTTGCATTTATGTTAGCAGGATTTGAGTCTTTTTTGGAGTAAACCAATTGAGTCAATTTTTGGAGTGATGCAATTAACTCTTTCACAGCTGAAAACTGAATGGGATTCTGGGATTAGGCTGCATGCCAGATTTTACTTCATTTGCCAGTCAGAACCATCTAACACTAGACTGGCTGCCTTGAAATCTTCAACAGCCTCATACCAGTGTGTTCTCCTTTGCATGTCTCATGTGTTACATTTAACCTTGGCATTAAGTCCCAGTTGTGCTGTAACTCCATCCTCATGTTGTTTCAAGTACTTTTAACATAGAAAAGAAAAGAAACACTACAGAGGTCCCAGAGGAGGTCCAAGTCAAGCACAATGCAATACAAGTAGGACCCAATCAATGTAGAGTTCTGAATAATGTGAGTGAAATTCATGGGCTGCTTCAGCTGGCAAGGAGGACAAGCAATGTCCAGTGCTTGCTGTGCTATTGGCAGTGCACACCCTGAGGTACAGCTTTAGCCCTCCTGGAGTAGGCATAGTGAGGAGAATGTGATTTCTGTTTTGTAGACACTAAATTGGATTTAGACCTCATAGCATTTGTAAAGTAAATACACACTGGGTAACAGTGACAGTTTTGCCATTCAGCACACTTTGTCCGTCCCCCTTAATTCTTTAAATCAGAAATTTAAAAGGGATGTCTTAAAGGAGGAAAATAAAAAACATCTATAATTTTTCAGCTTCTTAGAAATGCTAGTGAAGAAACATTTTTTTTAAAACTTTTCTTTTACTGAAAGGCAAGTGGATTTTCCATTTTCACTTGTAAAATTATTATGTGTCTAACCACATAGAATAGTAGTGAACTGTGAAAACAAACTAAAAAAAAAAAAGGAAATGTCTGCATCATCAGCCTTTGTTTTATAGATATACTGTCAGCATTTCTTTGTCAGCCTTTTATTTAAAGACAGAATTTTATTCACTGTCATTATATAATGTTTGAAATATGGAGACTGACCAAGGTCACTCCTTGATTGTGGAAGGCACCATCCTATCTGCCAGATGATTTAATAGCTAATGAGATCATATTCCTATGTCTTCAACTGTTGCCGTCATGATTTTGCAAAAATGAAGTATGAAGTCCTTTCTGCATCTGGCATCTCTTTTGATGTGGATCTAACTGCTGAGGGACTGAACAGAACTGAATGTTTCAAGAAAGCCAATTTACTCAGCTGGTCGCAGAGCCTTTGACCTCAATAGTGGAACTTGGCAAATCAATGAATACTCTTATGTTTAGTGTTCTGTCAAGAATTGTGAAAAAGCTCTGTAAACCATAGATCCTTCTGCAAAATACTAGTTTGTAGTTTAAACATTAGTCTTTCTTCAGAGGCCAATGAGGCTAGTTAATTAAGCCTGAGGGGTTATGAACTGTTGGCAGTTAATAAGTCATAAAATTCCTCCATAAAACAGGATGCTAGATTCCATCACTGAGGCAAGGAGTACAAAGAGCCGGTGTATAAATATCTAATTGTACAAAAGGACTGGGATTTCTCAATGACTGCTCATCTGGAGTCTCCAGGGCACGCTCGCTATGGTTTCCTGATTTTTAGAAGCCAGTTTAAAAAATGAGTGCATTAAAGAGTAATTTGCCTGAAAGTTCAGGAAGTATGGGGTGGTGAAGGGAGGGGGAAAGGGAAAGACAAAAGGAGGGCAAGGGAGAGGGAGAGAAACTGAGAGAGAGAGAGGAGGGGGGTGTAAAAGAAAGCAGAACTGAGCTCTCTACACTGAGTTGGACATTATTACATTTGTCATCTGTTTTCTTTCTCCTTTAGGATGTTCACCATGGCAACGGTACACAGCAGGCTTTTTATGCTGACCCCAGCATCCTGTATGTTTCCCTCCATCGCTATGATGAAGGCAACTTCTTCCCCGGCAGTGGAGCCCCAAATGAGGTTAGGTTTATTTCTTTAGAGCCCCATTTTTATTTGTATCTTTCAGGTAATTGCGTTGCATGATTACCCCTAATTTTCTTGTCCTTCTCTGGTTCTTTAAATTACACCAGATTACCAAATTGTCTACTGGGAGCAGGGGACCAGTGGAGAACAAGTGCATAACCCAGAGCAGTCCTTGTCAAACAAGGCTGATCTGACATGTTGTTTGATGTTTGTTTCTAATGCACATTTGAGAAATCTTTTCTTCTCCCCTTTCCCTCTCTCTTTTCCTCCTTTTTCCTCTTTTTCTCTCTTTTTGGCATTTTATTTCTTTTTTTCAGGTTGGAAGTGGCCCTGGTGAAGGGTATAACATAAATATTGCTTGGACAGGTGGCTTGGATCCTCCTATGGGTGATGTTGAGTATCTCACAGCATTCAGGTTGGTACCATTTAAGAGTCTT
The DNA here is from genome assembly GCF_050655825.1 of Lonchura striata. Classification (NCBI taxonomy): domain Eukaryota; kingdom Metazoa; phylum Chordata; class Aves; order Passeriformes; family Estrildidae; genus Lonchura; species Lonchura striata. The sequence goes on from NC_140704.1 coordinate 30,569,616, forward strand.
GAAAACTGTTTGTGGAACAAAAGCACATGAATAAGCTAATGTAATATTAAAAGCCAGGAGAGTAATCCATGGTGAAACGAAATTAATCCTGAAATCTCAGTATATGAGAATTTAGTAAATTAAAAAATGGGTAATCTAATAGTTGTGATCATACATACAGAATCAACAAAAAAAAATCCTAATTATTTAACTTGCTACTTTTGTTTTCATTATTATGCCATACTAGCAAAATTACTTTGAGCTTGCTTACTTCTCTACCCATAAAATTTAAATGTAAGTATTTCTACCAGGCAGAAGAAAATTACTGCTCACATTCACATTGATCACAATTACATGCCAGTAGAACAGACAGAAAGCAATATGAAGTATGGTCCAAATCCAGTGTTCTTCATTCACTTAAAAAATCCATTATGATGTTCACAGATTTGACCATTAGTATTTTTTCTACAAATTGCAGTAAAGTGTTACTTAATTAAAGTAAATAATTTTGATATACTGCAATAAGAATGATAGGAAATGTTGCATGCTGTATTTATCTTTACTCACTCATAATGAATATTCTCAATAACTCATTCATAAATGAAATTTTATTCCTTCATAAGATGATGCCTCATAATCTATTAAGTCTTATTTTCATGGGACCAGTGGAGATAAGAACAGTCCAAAACACTATCTTTTATAGTTTCAGTGTCCTGTCTTACATACACCATTTCCTTTCACTATAAGACAATCCAGTGGAAGAGTTTAGTGAAGTTTAGGGAAGGTGTAGGGTTCATCTTTCAAATTTGGGCAAATGCTACACCTCTGAAAAGCAGTTTCATTTAAAGGATAATGATATGCAAGAAAGGCAATGAAAAAAGCAATGTGTATCTCTAATCTCTTTCAAGTAATTTAGTTTGAAATGGTGCAATTACCTTATACAGTTTTTGACTATACTCTATAGAAAATGCACCACAAAAATCCATGAAACTGTTATTTTTGTTTGTTGGAGTTTTTGTGTGTGTGTTTTTTTCCAAAGAACTTCTGTGCAGCCCATGAAATAATATGCAGAGTTTCTAATAAACAGCACACCTGAAATCAGAATCTAAGCCCTAGTCAGAGAAATAGCTTTACACATTCACAGTATCCCACTGTTATTGTGGAAAAAGTTTTAATTTTGTCTGTATCTAAAAAGAGTCTAAACAAATGGTAAGTGTCAGGCTCCAAATTTTCTACACTCAGTAGTGCCTCAAGCTCTTTCCAAGATATTTCCTATACTTCCATGAGATTTTTACGTAAGTTAGGGAACTGAATGGTTGAAATCACTGGTATTCATGTCTGATACTAATATATCTGGTATTTCCACTCCAACATTCTTGGTTTGGATCCAAACCATCCCATTAATGATATAGGTAATGTGGCCATCTAACGATGCAGAGAATGGTGGTCCCAGTTTATTCAACAGAAGACACGCATACTGAGACTGTAACCATAATTGGTACCTCTTCTATCCTGATAAAAAATACCTGGGTTTAATAGTGCATTTACAAATATGTACTTCACAGTTCTATTTTAGGGCACACTAGTAAATTGCTTGGAGCAGCATTGCTGCTATGTCTATTACTCTGTTTCTGAGTTAGAGGGATTGTCAGTCTCTGTTCCTAAGCAAAGCAGCACTATTCAGGAAAATAAAATTCATGTAACTTACTACACTCTGATTAATCATATGCAGACAAACTTGACTATATATTTTTAAGGCAAAGTCAAATTTAAGTTTAGAATCTCCTTTTGGAAAATTGCTGATGGTGAAAAATTTAATGTTGCTATTTGAAATGCATCCATTTCACTTTGTGATTAATGTTGTAATGAATGTGAATGTTTTTCTCCAAGCAACAACAGGAAATGTTTCCCTACAGTCTCAGCCCCCTTTGACCTGATCACAGGCTTTGTGCCCTCTGTAGGTCTTGCTGACATGGATTTAGTATGACTGGTATGACAGTTTTGAATGGGGATCATTGAAAGAAACAGCATGGAACTAAGATGGGTGGATACAAAAATTTGTGAATTACTTAGGATAGACCAGCTGTTTCTGTAGATCTGGTCTGAGTGGTAGGTAAATTTACAGCTCCTAGTAAAGAGACGCTTTATCCATGGGCCAGAAGTTATCCTTGCTATTATCCAAAATGTCACACATGATATAGCCTAAGTTCTCAGTTTAGCCAGAACAGAATTATGAGACAGCAGACTGGAAAGAGTCCAGAAAAGTCCAGAAAATCAATAGAAGATTTGCCATGCTCCCCCAACAAATCAGCTCTTGTTCTGGTGTTTCTGTCTACAAGTAAATTTTTAAGAAAATAAGAGAATTTCAGAGATAGAAAAGCATGATATGTTTTTGGTTTGTGTTTTGTTTTTTTTTTTAAATTAGATTACATGCTTTTATAGACAGACTTACAGAGAAGGTCCAAACTAAGATGTAGAGCAAATTTTGAACATCTTCAATCTTAAGAGAAAAATGAGGGGAAAATGGAGATAATTTCTTTTTATACCTACCAGTAGACAGAGAGGTTGGGCAACACTCATTCCCTAGTGAAGACAGGAATGGATCTGCTGAAGGTCCTCTCCACTGTAACCAAAGTGTGAGTAAATTCGCAAATGAGTGGAGTATGTTTAGAGAGAAGCCAAGGCTTCCTGCTTACTGGCTGGCTTCAGAGCCTAATCCTTTGAGATTTTAGGAACTGAGAAATTTGCATTAAAATAATCTAAAAATCTCCAGTGGGTACACATAGCTTTCACTTTCTCACCAGCAGAGCCCTAACTTCATCCTAGAATTGCGCCAAGCACAAATTTGAAGTGTCACCAGCCTTGACACTAGGTAGCTTGTTACTACTTGATTAACTGTCAAATTTCACAGCAGAGATCCTTCTGATGATGATAGTGTCCACAGAAAAAGAGACCAAGGCTCTTTTCTGTCTCTAGAGTTCAATAGCCAGCTATTATATATGATGATGTACTTGATATCAGTTTGTAAGTCAGAATATATTTGTAGAAGCATTTACACACATACATATATACATGCAGGTAGAGAATACTAGTTATTTCCCACCGTATAAATAACCAGATAAATCAATTTTATGTAAATTGTTTTAGGACTGAATAATATTCCACCTCACTCTTCCTCCAAACCGTTTGAGAAAATATTTCTATTTCTTCAAGAAAAAACAACTTTCATGTGTGAAAATGCAGAAAAATTTGAACTCAGAGTAATCACTTCAAAGGCATGCTGAATGAGTGGCTGCGCTGGGACTGTAGTTGGAAACAGGAAAAATTGTGATGCCATTTTGTGTCTGCCATTTTGATTGCAGTCCTACATGAAAACTGTACTATATTTTTGAACTAAGTCTTTCTATTGCAAAGTCAAATTTTAGTGGCTGTAGCTAATTTGAAGATGAAGACTGCTCATTCATTTATAAAAGATGTTTTCATTTCTTTCTTATTTATACTAAGAAAATAAGTTTGCTGGTGTTAACTACAAGGAGGTAGCAGAAAATGTAGGATAGATAACTCTCTGTAGAATCGAAAATAATTGCAGTAATCAAATCACTGTGCCATTTAATTTTGCCAGAAAAGTGTTGTTTGATGTTTACCATAGTTAAGGAACTGGCCTAGCTATAAAAAATCCTCCAAATAATGACATTTTTCTAAAGGACAAGCATCTCTTCTCCTAAGATAACAAAAATGCACAGCTCTTTTCCATTATTTTTTAAGCTCTGAAGTATCCCTCTAGAGAATTTGTTTCATCATTTACTTCCACCTATTCAGGTTAAATTTGCTTTAATCTCTTTGAAAGCCAGAGGATATGGTGGCTGTTTTCTAGGAGGATGATTTTACACTCAAGTTTATGAGGATGTAATCCACTCTCTTCTGCCAACAGTTCTAAAAAAAAATAAGAGCAATGGTTGACTAGTAATGTTCAAATAATTATTTTCATAAGCTCCACATTACACCAGATGTGCTCAGTAAAGCAGGCAGCAGAAAGAGGCTCAGATCTGTGTTGTACATGCACATATGTCTCTGTGTGTACTTGGAGTTTCCAGAGGACAGGAGAGATGTGTTTCTGTAAAGTGGAATACAGAGGATGCAGGAGGCGATGGAAACAAATGAGAGTGCTCACAAGAGTGAAGGAGAAGCAAGAGACAGAAGGAAACTGGGCTGTGCCTTCCAACTGCTTTGCACTGCTTTTATTCAACAAAGGAGTTGCAAATTTAGCTGAACCAGCCAGTATGCTCTGGCTGCTTTGCACTACTCCAGAGTAGCATAAAACAGCCACAGCATATTAATGAACCTGGCCATAAAAGCTTGCATAAAATGAAACATGTATGTGTGTGTGATTCTTGGAATGATTAACAATAGCTCATGATAATATTATCTTTTAGCAGTCACGTGTTTGACTTTAATTTAAGAAGGGGAGCAAATTCAAAAGAAATAGGTGGCAATAAGGCAGAGTTAAGGATGAGCTATATCCATTATTTAAAATACATTTGTAATTACCCCAAAATATAATTTTAAAAAAAGTTCAAAATTAAAATCATGGTTGAAATTACGTGTGTTAAAATATAAAAATCAAAGAAAACAAAGGTGTGCAGAAAATCTTCGTCCTGTCTTTCAGTCCTTAGTGGTTGTTTTGGGAGAAAATCAATATGTTTAAAACTGTCTGTATTCTGGTCTGTGCTCAAATATATTAACAGAAATATTCCTTGTCATCTTGTGGCCATACAGGCTACAGTTAAGTTCATTTGAAATATTGCATTGATGTATAACATTTGTTTTTTTTCCATAGTTTTGCATTTCCAGATCTCATGACATTTAATTTTGACATTTCAAATAAAAAACTCTGTAAAAGTACTTTTGATGTTTTCATATATATTGTCCTTGTTAAGTCTATTTCAGCATAGGTATTGACTGTAGTTTTTCTTTACTATTTACATTAGAATTTAACTCATAAATGCTAAGAACAGTATATTGCTATATATGCCTTATGTTTTTTAATAGAAATATACATAGCATGTATTTTTATTTATTAATTTAATTTTCCTGTAAATTTTACTTTTAAAACTTTTTTGTTGAGTAAGGAATTTGAGATAACTTTTAGAAGTTCCATTTATGCTGTTGGTATTGAATTTCATGATTTTATGTGTATGTGTCTGAAAAACAAAAATTCTTTGTTTTAGCTGAAATCACTAGTCTTCCACTTTCATTAAACGTTCATTTGTTTATGTATTACATGTGTAGATGAAACTCACATTCTTCCCTACCCACATTTATTATTTTAAATACATTTGCATGATCTGTGTAATGTCCTTTCCTATTTTTCTTCTCTCAAACTACAGTATTTCTGGTCTTTTTCAATCCCTCTTCACTTAGAAATGTATCCAGTTGCCAAATCACTTTACTTGCTCATTGCTGAGGCTTGGCTATTTTCTGGAAATGAGCTAAATACACCACATGAGGGCGAACCATCAATTTATATGATTTTGAATATTATTATGGCTGTCTTTGGCATTACTGCTCTGCAATGTTGTGTAACTCTCTGAGTAGAAACCTTGGTTTCTGATAAACATAACAAAAGAATGCAGAAGACAAAAGTCAGGTCCTAGCTGTACCTAACTATTGAAAGTGAGTCATAGTACAGTGCTGTCTTGTGATGTTTAATGAATTCCACCAAGAATAGAGTATGAGATAAAGTTCTTCTAAATAATGATTCTTAATACCCATAACTTAATGCTATTAATTTTTTATGACTGTAATTTCCAGAGGCTGCTGCTGGGGCTATATTATACTAGATGAGGTCTAAAAAATACAATAAGACTAAGTTGCAAGTTGCCGATTCAAATATTTGATAATGTTTCATATCTCTTCAAAGAGATAAAAAGACAAAAGCATGGGAGGAGTTAAAAAAAAGCAAGTTAGTTACTCAGCCTCATGAGTCAATTAAAGAAGTAAACTCCAGTAACATATTCAGAACTTTAACCTATTGTGTTATCAGTGAACTCTATTCACAGTAGCCTCAGAACTATTCAAATGCCATCCTTATCTTTACTAATGGAAGCTAATTATTTCTCAATATATTGCTTTGGAATAAAAATAAAAGTTATCTCAACTATAGTTATTTTTCTTGTCTAATTGTTGGCAGAAATACATTCAGAATTTTACTGTGTATAAAGGAAGGCAGACTCTCTGAGTAGTGTATGATAGGCAGATAATGATTGACCCAAATGCAGGTGGATGTTATTTATACTTGGTGTTATCCACAGTCCTTCTGCATTGTCAAGGGCAATGCATTTAGGAAGAAAAATCTGGCTGAACAGAACACAGAACACAGTCATGGATGCTCTAGGAAATCTAAACAATGGTTTTGTATGAATCTATATAGTTTGCTTTCAGACACCCATAGCACTCTGCAGTTATAAGTTACCATTTCAATAATTTTCTAATTTCTGACCTTGTCATTTCTACCAGGTGTCTTTAAAAGATGCTCATTTCAAGCAGAGATGTGTCTCTCTTTTCCCTTCTGTCATAGAAAATGTCTTCGGAGAATTCAAATCAAGATGTACCATCAGCTATAGAAAGATAATTTAGGAGTGCCTGAGCAGTTTCTTTTGAAGAGGTTTAACAAAGGTAGAAGTCTGCTTCGAATAATTTTTAAATCTGCTTTGAGTGTTAGTTTCATATGCAAACATTCAATAATCCTGATGATTTGTGACTTCAGAATTCTTTTTTGAGTGTGGTAATGAAGGCTTTGGAACAATGGTAAATTTTCATGCTTTTTTTTTTTTCCCTTGACAACTGTTTTGAGCATTGAGTCTTTAGGAAATGGAGAAGCAGAGTTAAAAGCATTTGAAACAGTGGTATAAACAGCTTTTCAGCGTTTCGTTATACTTCAAAGTTCACCATAAATCTAAAACTGGCAACAGTGTTTATAACCTGCAACCTCTTGTTCTTCCTACTTCTTTACTTTTATTTGGAAATTCTAACTTCTTCTGACTGAAATACGCTAAATTTTCACCTTTACTGTACTGGGATTTTTAAAACTGTATATGGTGCTCCTTTAATTCACTGGAACTACAAAAGTGAAACCTTTCATTAGAGAAATTAAATTAGTGTTGGCTTACTTTTCTACAGATGCACAGTTTCTTTTATTGACATGGCAGAGTAGGGGGTGGAGGAGAAAGGATAATAAAATATGGCATGTGTCAGGTTTATGTGCTTCAGGTTAAAAACTATTTGATTAAAACCCCAAGCCATACATGGTCTGTAGTTTCAAAGTACTGCAAAGTATCTGAACTCTTTTCCAATATAACAATTTTCCAATTTTTGTCAATCCAGAAAGATGAAAGAATAGAGGTGTATGGATAAAGAATTGCCATATTGTCATATACTTTGATGGAAAAGTTGAGAAATATCATCAAAAACATCCTGGAAGAAATTAAACAGCAGTAAGAATGGAGAAGATACTTTTACCCTAAAAATCAAAATATCTGTGGTCTTTACATTAGGATAAATTTTAGATCAGAATTAAAAATCCTGCAGCAACATTGAGTAATTGTATAGATGTCCAGTCCCAATTTAAATTTGTTGCTTTATAATAACTTTTGAGAACTACACTGCAGCCTGTAAAAAATATCCACATGTTCTCTGCTGGAACAGCTCCAGACTGTAACAGAACCACTAGATTGCACCCTGGTGCTTTATGTATTGTTTAATTGTTTTCCTTTGGTGGATATTTTTATTAAAAGCCCATTATCCAGAATCAGACAGAAGTGTTGTTTCAAGAACAGCAGAAACAGAGGCCTTTAGCTACATAGTTCTTATTCATGCTTTCTTTAGCTAGCTTAGCTAATGAGATCTCCACTATTCTTCTTGTAATACTTAAAGAAGACAAATAAACGGGAGTTTTATTTTTGTTGCTTTCAAATCTAAGCAGGATTGCAAAGAAGTATTGTGAGATTCTGGTGTGCTCACACACCTGTGTCTCAGTGTTAGTTTGTGTGAGTACCTCCAGGGCATGTCTGTGCTTATAGATATTCTCAATGCTATTGCACAAATAATTCCTTGGAGATATATTTTTTATCCAAATAATTTTGTGTGTCTGTGATACACTTAACCTATACAATAATTGCACAAAAGGAATATGCATTTTTCATAGAAAAAATATTCTAGAAAATAAAGCTGCAGTAATTCTAAAGAAAAATAGAAAAGGCAAGAGTCAGATTATAAGCTTGTGAGATGCCAAATAGCACTCTGCTCAGTGCTGCAAGGTCTTATGAGGAGGATTCTTGTTACTGGATATTGTTGGAGCCCTAACTCCAAGTACTTCATTACTTTTTGAAGTCAGCCTTTAGTCCTGTGGCGAGATGTTTGAAACTATGAAAACATAAATGTATCAAAAATAGATGTCTAATGAATAAATTCAGGGACTTCTATGACTTGTCATCATGTGGTATTAGCAGTACTACTTGGGCCATCAGTAATCCACTAAATTAGTGCATCTTCTTGGATAGTAAGTCATTACCCAGTGTGACTGAATCCATCAGACTTCAAGCTCTGAGACATTAATTTTACAAGCAGTATAAGAAAAATGCTTAGTTGTAGAGTGACTTACTATTGTGTGTATTTTTATTCAGGCATAGTGGGGTCTTTGTCCTGTGATCACATCTACTAGGGTTATGATTTAGAAGCAAATTGTCATTTGTGTCATTAGTTTATGCAGACCTCTGTTGTGGACAACACCATACTTCATAGCTAAGATAGAGAGCTGTTACTTACAGAAAATAGTAGCTTCTCACAAAAATCATTGTTAAATGACTTTGTGAAATCAGAGAATTTTCACTGAGTAAATGTGGCAGGATTTTATCTTAAATACTGTGACTACATTTAACCTAATTAGGCAGTCAAATCTTTAAGATTATATACAAGCAGTTTCATGAGTTGTTATGCCTTGAAACAAAGTATGCTTTTAAAGGATCTTATTAGCTGATTCATATGCTTACCTACCACAAGCCTTTCAGTGATATTTATATCAGCTGTTAAAATAAAGTTACCAAGATTATTAATTTATTAAAAAAAAAAAAAAAAAAAGGGAAGTGAAAGCAAACAAATTACAGAATTACAGCACAGGATAAGCCAGGTCAAAAATAGCTGTTTGGGGATGCATTTCTCCTGTGTCATGCATGTAGGAGTGTACATGCTTATCAGAAGATTGAAGGAAGAGGGCTGAAGGGATGATGCAGTTTATTTGGTTCTTTTTTGCACTGTCAGTAAGTTGACTAGATTTTGGTGTTCCTCCTGTTCAGGGAGTGCATTACTAAAGTAGAGAAGACTAAAACCACCACTTCCAGTAAGCAGCAACTGTCTGTGGTTATGACATGTGATTTTCTTCTACACTGGAACAAAACCAAAACTACTGGAAGTTTCCAAGAAAACAACTAAGTGTTTGTGTTTTAAACCCTTTTATGACAATGTTCATGTCTAACCCTTTGGTGAGGACATCACTTCTTGGAAGCTAGAAAATTTTAAGTGAAAAATCCCAATGCTTTGGGATTGGATTTGGCTTTAAATTGCATTGGAATAATTTGCCCAGGAAGATGGTAGAGTCACCGTCTCTGGAAGTGTTCTTGGGGATGAAGAGGCAGAAGGGATGTGGCACTTGGGGATATGGTTTAGGAGTATTTATAGTGGTGTGGGAATTACAGTTGGACAAGGTGGTCTTGAAGTTCTCTTCCAACCTGATGATTCTGTGACAGTGTGAAAGAGTGAAGACAGTTTGTTGTCCCCCATTCCTACAAATCAGGATTGAACCTTTCCTCATCATATCTGAAATTTATGCCTTTGCTGTCAAATTATTTGGAATGTTCTGGGTTTTTTTTTTTGTCTCATACTTAAAGGAGTCTCCCTCTGAAAAATATCAAGGAGATGCAAATATACAAGAAGATTATGTTTTAGTAAAAAAAGTACATTTCTTGAAAAAGTTAGTGTTCTAGTTCTGAATTACTTGGCTAGTAGGAGAGTGGGAGCTAATTTCTACCCTCTCCAGTCTAACCTCCCTACCTCTTCAATCAAGATGTACAGATAAAGAATGTATTTCTAAGAATATATTGTTAAACCTCAGAAAGTGCTTCACTTCCTGTCACAGGGATTTTTCGTTCCTTATGCTTCATTTGCATGTGCTTCACTTTCTGTGTGATGAACTCGTTATGGAAACTGATTCCCTATGAATCTGAAAATTACAATTTATTATCTGATAATTTGCCTCACTTTTTTTCAAGAAAGGAAAAAAATTCAAAAAGTTGCCCATCATTTTCAGTGTAATTCTTGTTAGAAACTGCAAAACCAGCAAAATAAATGCAGGGTTTGTAATAGCTTGAAGACCCTTTAATTTCCAACCTAATCAAGAATGCAGTGATTTCATTCTCATTCTCTTCCATCAGATGGGCCACTGCTAAGTATTAACTGCCCCTGCAACTAAAACCATGGCATAGATGAGTGTTCTTCAGTCAGTTTTGATTTGCTCTGTGTTAAGTTCAGTCATTGGCCTCTATAATAAAACTTGCTGAACAAACCTAGAATTCTTTATGCTGTCTTTTGTCATCTTGCAAAGCAAATTTTGGATTAGAAGCACTTGGGATTTAGTAGATTAGAAGAGATCAGAAAGATCAAAAAATTTCAAATACATTTCCAATAGTACCAAGCAATAGAATTTTCCAAGATTGGTAATACTCTTTTCCTCTCCTCCACCCTTCTTCCACTTTCACATTTCTCTCCTGGAGTCATAATTTGATCATTTATCAAGTTCTCCATAGCCTCTGTAACATCCTGTTTCTTCCCAAAGTTCTGTCATATGCCTCTGATCACAAAGTTGTTCCTCACCTGTTTTTCTCAGATGCTCAGAAGCATCTGAGTTTTCTTAAAATTCTTTTGCATGTTACCAGGCCCTCATGCTCTTTCATCTACTGATCTTCCTGGGACATAAACTTTTCTCTTCCCTTATTTGTCTATTTAACCTCTCATTCCCCTCACAATAGGGTCTTGTCTCTTGTAATACAATCATGATTCTTTGTAAAGGAAAAGTACTGCTTCTCTCTCCATCTTCCTCTCTCCTTTCTCCCTCTTCATCCCCAAGACCATTGAGTGTACATATTGCTGTTTGTCCTCTGATTCTGGACCTCCTCCAAAAGAGCATCTCAGTCTTCCTCTGAAACCATTCTTAACATAAATCCTTCCTAGAGCCAAAGCTCAAAGACTATATTTTACCCTCATTTTTCCTAGCCTGTGTGTCATCCACTTTTATTTATCCCTATGATCTTTTTCTTGAAAACTTATCTTTCCCTGACTTCTGTACTGCATAGTCCCTGGTCTCCACCCAGACTTGAACACAAAACATCTCCTTTAACTTTTGGAAGAATCAATATTTGCCTTCTTGATGTTTATTCAGTTATTTCTTGACATTCTGCTTTTGGTCTTGGTATCTTCTACTTTGTGGTTTTCTGCAGGGCGGTTTGTTCACAATGCAGATTGAATTATTGTTTGTCAACCAATGGTTTCTCTGTTCCAGGTATGTTTCCTCTGTACATCATGAAATTTTATAGTAACTTTATTATATACTAATTGAGGAAATTTGCATTTAGTTGAAGCTCAATTTTACCAAACTTTTATCCCCGAGTCATTACTACTGCCACTCTCTATAGGCAAAACCATTTTTCTGCCTGTCAGTCAGGCAAGTTCCTATGTAACCTTTGACCTTCCCTGTTGGAAGTCACAACACAGCAATGTCTAAATTTTGCAAATTCTTTCTGTAGCATGTCTTTGAAATACAGAATGCATTACCATTCCAACCACCAAAAGTGATTTCTAAGTTTCAGCCATTTTGTTTATTATTGCAGTGTCATTTTCAGAATGCTGTTATGAATTTCATTTTACATATGATACCAGGTACAGGTTTTCTGAACTTTTGTGTGATAAAGTTCATACTTGTAGGATATTCTCATAAACAGCTACAAGACTGGTTCATTAACTTCCTTGAAATATTTTATTACATTTCTATTTTGCTTTATCACCTCACACAAAACTGGACAGTGATTAAATTCCTTTACTGCTAAGACTGCTTCTATTTTTCTGGCATGTACAGCTTCTGCCTGTTGTTCCCCAAGTCTCTATAGAATACATAGACATGAGCCATCTTTTTATTAATTCTGTGTAGTATTTTATATGATTGGTTTTGGTTCATAACAGTACCTCCAATGCATTTTACTGATATAAATGTGTTTGTTCTTGTTGATAAGAATACTACTAAGATATAAGGAGTTAAGAGGTTAGTTTGGGAGTTAGAAGTTGTTCCTCTCCCTGTCACGTTGCATTTTGCATGAGAGATGCACACGCTCCATACTGGTGACATTGGCCACGTGGAGGCACAGGATGACTTGAGGTGGATCACTGTGAGGTATCAAGGCTAGAACCAAGCTAGAATCAGGCTCTCTGATCTCATGTGAAAGGCAGCGTCTTTCCAGGGCTTGAGAAAGGGAGATGGAGGGAGTAAGTTCTCTAGCCCAGATGTCTTTCATGCAAATTTTAATTACTAGTATTTATCTGGAACAGGGTGACATGGATCTGTATTCTGGAGCTGTTCTTCAATTTCAAAAGTAAGCTGCTGGTAGGATTCAGTCCTTCCCAAACAGGATTTTGAAGTGTGATACAGCCTCTCAGAAGAGTCCATCCATCTCAGAAGCACAGATATCTCTCAGCATCACATCTGCAGCATCTGTGATCCCATGAAGCCCATGAGCATACATATCTTGTTGACATCTGAGGAAACATGATGATTATCAAAAAAATTTAGGCCCTGTTGTACACTGTATTGCTTCAAACACAATGAGGTTATTAAGGCTTAATTACATAAGAAACAGTAGATACGTTGCGCAAGCTTGTAGAATGTCACTTGCAGAATTTAGGCAAGATATAAGAGTTTCCTAAGTTTCTATTATAGTTTTATTTCCAGCAGTATTCTTTGACAAACTAAATAAATTACTGCATGTATTGGACCTCTGAGGCTTGGGGCAAAGAATGGAAAAATTATTTACAAAAGCTTGAAAATATTTAATCACTAGAGGCAGGGGGCAACTGTGTTTTAATTAGAGGTTCCTCAGGCCATTGGCTGGCTGGAGGCTTTCTCAAACAACCACACAAATGCACTGAATAGCTGTTTGCCAGCCTTAGGGTCAGGCCTGAGATGAAACAGATAAGATAATTGGCTCTAATGAAATCCAGAAGGCCTTGGCTTTCTTGTTTGAGCTTGGATTTGAAAAGTGCGTGTGGAAGTGAGGTTTAATTCAAACCAGTCCTGAACTAGGCCCGTTTTTCAGTGACTTTGATATTGTTTGAAGTTCTGAAAGTGTTCGCCACACCACTAGCCTGCTGGGCTGGGCCTCCCCAGTCACCTTAATTACTGAGCTTTATTGCTGACTTTACTACACAGGAAAGGAGCCATTATATGTTCCATCAACATCAGCTCTCCTCAGATTGGAGGAAAGGGCAGGGTGAAAGGCCACTGTAGGAAGGCAAAAACTTCACTTTGAGGTAGTCAGATCATTTACCCGTGTTAAATTTCACTGTGCTATGTGTGTGCATTCCTCACAACACAGAAGCCAAATTTCCATTTTTTTTAGCAAGTGATTACTTTTCAAAACATTTTGTTTGTGTCTGATTAGCAGAAGGGTACATTTATTCTTAGAGGTGGAAAGAAAGCAAATTGTAACAAACGCCTAATTAATCATCACAGGGGAAAGAAATCTAGTTAAAAAGTGTAATAAAGAGAAATTGTTCTTAATACTTCTTTGAAGTGGGAATAAGTGAGGAAACCCCTATGGTGTGTTTGCAGACCTGACACCCTATGGAACTGACTCCTTGCAGCTAGCCTGATATCTTCAGGGTACCTTGTAACAGGCTCTCCAAAAACAGAAAAGCTCCTGTGAAGTACTGTTAGGACACACAACAATTGAGGTATTTTAGCAATGTTAGTTCTGAATTATTCTCTTCAGGGTAATTGCTTTCAGAATTTGGTCCGAATCTCTTTCGCTGCTCCAGCTGGTGGTGCTGCTGGAAAAAGAAGAAGCTGAACTTTTGTGCATCGATTGTTTTTCAGATCTGGACACCCTGTAGCAGGAGAGGTGTCTCTCAGACTTCAGGATCCATAGCCTGAGGCCACTGAGGTGCCTGGGAAGACTGCTGTCAGGAACGCTGGGCAGATCCTGCAACTGCTTAAATGAATATATTTACATATTAACTCATTAATAAGTCAATTAGGCTACTAGCCAGAGTAAAGTTACACGTGTGCATTAATGTTTGCAGGATTGGGCCTCCTGAGAATAATGAAAGCATATAATATTGGTCGATCTGTGCCAGATCTCATATTACCAACACTAGCACTTAATAAAAGAAATATTGATGAAAATTAGTTTCTAGTGGGACCACAGTTCAGATCAAGATAAGAAGCATTTTTTTTCAATGAGCTCAGGAGGCAAATTAAAAGGACTGAAAAATCAGTCCTGTTAATACCTACTCTGTGAGATTTTACTTTGGATTTTTGCTTGTACATTTTTTGTGAAATTTTGCATGAGTTTTTTGTTTATTTTCATGGAACGAGTGTTTCTGTTTCTTAAATCTTGAAAATGTCTGGGAATCCTTCATAAAAATTAGAATCATACATTCCACAGAGTATTCAGCCCTTTCCTTAAAGGCAACTCTTTTTCATAAAGAAGGCTTCTGTAGATCAAGATAGTTCCACCTTGTGTTATTTTATAAATAATCTAAATAATTATTTAGATTTATAAATATATTTTATAAGTAATATATGTAAATAATGTTTGTTTTTAAAAAAATTGTATGTATATGTAGCTCAAAAATTTTTTACACAAAGGACTCATATTTAAGAACCCTGAAGGCTTCTTGTTTTTCTTCTCTTTCATATGGCCTGTCACGTTAACATGTTTTATGTTAGTAGAATGGCAAATTGGTTCTATGCTTTAAAGAGAGGCAGCAGGTTTTAATATTTTTATCATCATTTTGTGAAATTTTAACCTGTTAAATTTGTAGCCAGCATCACAGGGAGCTGGTTATATCTCGATGTGTATTTTATTAGCACTAATGAATCTCTTTCTGAGCTGAGAAAATAACTTTTGAAATCATCATAATTCATCACAATTATTGGAAAACAATAATTTCCCTTCTAATACAAAAGATTGTTTTGTGAGAAAACAGTGGTGTAAGTATCATAGTGGGAGAGTATGAGGGCTCCTATAAGCAATATTTCCAGATGGGCAGACATTCTGATCTTTATTAAACATAAGATTTTGTTGCTGTCATTTTTTATAATGTAAAATACAAGACACAAATTTTTGTGCCACAAATATCCTTTTTAATACTGTGCTTTCTAAGAGGTAGTTTGGACTATTAATCATAGCCCATCATTATAAATCATGATCCTTGTCTGGCTGTACTTTCAGCTGCAATCATATTTTAAAGAGGCTAATGTGATTGAGGGGATCATATATGATGGTATAATAATATTATAGTATGTTAGAAAAGACTTTTTGACTGGCAGAAGTGAGATTAGGTGATGTATTAGCGATCAAGTGAATACCTTGCACATACCTCTAATGATCTTTTCAATAAAATAAATAAAATTATAAAATCTACTGGTGATTTAATTTGACCTTTGCACATCTGCCCACAAACTTTGTAAAGTTAAGGTCACGTGGATGGTGTAAATCAAGCAGTGGATAGTGACTAAGGAAACATTTTATTGCAGGAAAAAATTCCCTGAATGCTTAAATCACTTATTTCTAAAGTTTCCAATTGTGCTTTTAAGGAAGTACAGTGCTTATTAGTAAAAATGGTCTTTTTTTTTTTAATGTGGGGAACTGAGGACTGTGCAGTTTAATAATTTCCACCTTGCTTACAATTGCTTTTAAATCTGCAATTTAATAAAAGGAAGCCTAACAAAAATATTCATAAAGTAGCCATTATCTGATGTAATGGTGTTCTGTTGTATATTTTTCAAACACTATATAGACCACACAGGAAATCACTGGCTGAGCAAAGAGTAAATATTGGGTTTCATTACTTTCACTACTTCTGTGAATTTGCTGCATCTTTAAAATGAGAGATATTTTAAAAATGGCTGTTAGATGTCATCCTTGTGTGTACCCATTTGCCTTCCTGTAAATGTTTTCAGGTAGAAAATCCATCTGCTTTCCTTTTAAGATTTAAAAGTAGAGTTTGATTCTGCTTTTCATTATTCTTCCTTTGTATCATTTTAGAATGTGTACAGAAGAGGTAAATTGAACCACTTGGGTTCAGTAAGTCACTTTTAGATGCAAAGACCACAGCACACATTTTGGCAGGACTATGTTCTGTTGTTCATTACCTGTTTTTTACACTCTTTGATAACAAGAGGGTAACTTGAAGATCAGTGCCATAAAAAACATTTATTTGGATGCTGGCTGCTATAACTGCTTATATAATTATAGATAGCTTTTAGACATCTTTTACCCTGGTAAAGAATAGAGAAAGAGTTAATAAGGACATTATCTACCTAAGATATATACATGTGGCTCTTTGACAGTGCTTTTTCATTGCTGTACTCAGTACCAACAATAGGAATAATTCACTGCAGAGAACTTTCACAGAGGATGCCACAGGTACATAATTCTTTTGGACAAGGAATTCAGCTGGGATACATTTCTCATACTGTGTCATATGCTATATTCTAATAGATTACTTTTGTGTGAGGTGGGAGATCAAAAGATTGTATTCCTATTTCCATTACTACAATAAACATGAACAAAAGGTAATACTGTTGAATATTGCATAAAACCAATGGGAACTATCATGATTTAGAGAAAAGGACAATTAGAGGAAAAATGAGGACAGCATTCTTCCTTATTGTTCTTTGTTATAGTGTGAAGTCATGCACCTGCTTGTTAACAAGGTCAGAAATGGGATTAAGAAAAACTCAGTGGTTTTAGTTGCATATTTTCTCCTAATAGCTCAGTTTCCTTAATTCAACTCATATGTACAGTATTCTGAAATAACTACACTGCTTGATAGTGTTGTAATAAAACACAGGAAAATACACACAAATTCAATGTTTCTTTAAAAATTTAAAAAGACTTCCCATTGTATTCTATTTATTTTTGTGCTTAAAATATTTTTTCAGAAGTGAACTTCAATTCTAACTGTAATATGAAGCATTATTTTCGATCAGTAGTCAATCCTGACCTTGATGTCTGAAGAAATGAACTAATAATATACAAAACTTAAATGAAAAAACACATATTTTTATTTAATGGACTCTATTCTGTAACTATAATTTGTGGCATATCAGGTTGTGTAAAGATTGTGTAATTAATGAAGTGCTAAGTCCTGTATTGCCCATGCTGTTTGCGAAACTCTTATTTTTACTAAACTCTAGGTAAGTGTTTCTATAAGTTAGTATAATAGTATTAGATCCCCAGATCTGACTATGACTTTTGCACTGAAAAGTAGCAGTGTACAAGCTTGTTGAGAGGAAGCAGAAGGTTCAGCCTGCTGTGTAGAAATAATTTGCATTAGTACCCTAAAGGAAAATGTGGAACGCAGCCATATATTTTCAGATCTTATTTCAAAAATTTGATTACACAGATCCAATTCACTTCCCTATGTCCTTTCTGCTCTGAACATGAAGAGAGATGACTTTATATTTGAAAAAGGAAGTCTGAGTTCTTCTGCTCTGTTCCCAGGACACCTTGTCTGCCCCAGTACCCTGAGACCGAATGGAGAACAGTGTTAATGGAAGGCTTCCTAGAATGGTTTCTCTGTGGAAGCTTTTAGCTTGAATGGCTGAATAATACTGAAGAAATTGTAATTTTTGGCTTCTCATTTCACACTGGGTTATGGCTAAAAACTACTATATAAACAGAGAGAAGTTGAGGATCAAATTCAGAAATCCAACCGTATCTCTGCAATGTAGGCGTCTGCATGTCAGCAAGGTGTCTGCTTTCCTACTGTGCAGCTCTGGGTGATACAGCTCAGTTGGGTCAGTCCAACTGAGACAGCTGTGGGACTCACCCTTAACCAGGGATATGCATTGTCTGTTTGAATAATTTCCTAGATTTCACTGTCTGTACTGACTAGGACCTTGATTCAGTTTCCAAAACCTTACAAATTGTGCCACAGGAGGTGCACTGGAGAAGCTGAGGTTTAATGCTGTGGCTGATAGCTATAGCAGAGAATCTCTGGGACATTGTGCAGGTGGCCAGAAAGACTTCCCCAAATCCCAAAAGCCACTAGATATCTTAATGTAGGTAACTGAACTGAATCTTTGCCTCCATGCAACTCAGTGGGAGTTTAGACCCTCAACTCCCATAGAGACTCCTGCAGTATATTGTTAGCTATCAGCATCTGGATTTGGGTGCTGTTCCTGGTTAAATATATCTCTATTCTAGTTAATATTTATTTACATACTTGAGGGAAAACTAGTTTAATCAGTTGCTTATGGTTAAGAATATTCTAAGCAAGTGTTTCAGAGCATGATTATACTTCTATACCTGCAAAGAAAGTGAAAAGATGTCCAGCTTTAAGCTACCTATGCAATGTCTGAAGAATTCTCATGAGCTACCCATGCTGATTGATTTTTTTCTCGACTGAACAATGAAAAAACATTGTAAGTAGTTTGTCCGTCCCCAAACTAGTCTTTCAGGCTGGAAGAAGCTTTGTAATAGAGGCAAATATACTGTGCTGACATAAATTCCCATTTCTTAGCAGTAAAAAATAGCCTGTACAAACCTGAGTCCCCTGACAAGAGTTTTTCAGTATCCACATTGACTCATTTCAAACCTACATATTTTTGCATCTAGCTGCAGTATGCATTGTTGTCATATTCCTAGGCAAGGTGTCTCCTGCAGTTTATTGATGAAGTGGGAGGTTTACAACTTTAGTTGTACACTTCCTGTTATATCCTTGCATTGCACCTTCTGTAGCCAGGATTGTTGGCTGCACTTAGGCCAAAATACATGAGAACAAGAACCTGGGATGAGGTTATGTTTTAGTCAGGTGGCACTGTATACCCCTGAAGGAACTGCCTCTCAACAGGGACCCTTTCCAGAAATTTAGAGCTGATAATATTTATGAGCATTCAGAACAGTTGAAACACTTGCTAGAGATCTTTTAAATGGCTAAATTTCAACACACTCTCTAAGGAGCTGGGATGGAGAGCATTTCAGACCTGTCAGAGGAAGATCATGCCTTAATTGTACTTCATTGTACTATAAAAAATGAGACTTCTCCACTAGATTTAAGAGCCTGTGGTATTGTGATCAGTGTGAAATCTTCAGGGAACTCATCTAGGACCTTACAGGGTATGTGAAATAAGCTTGTGTCACTAACAAAGGTAGAAATAGTCACATAAATATGATGGTTTCTGTAACTGATCTTTTCTAAAAGTATCTCCAACTTGACAGGGAGCATCTTTTCAGTGTGATTTATTCTGTAATGTAGTACACTCCAGTGGCTGCCTTCCAAAAATGCTGTCTTGAGTACCTACTTATGAACAGAGCAGACCCAAATTACTCAGCTTCATGACTCTGGCATTTCATTGAAGGATAAACACTGCTTTGGCTGTGGCACAGATACCAGCCTTTAGAGCAGAGTGTCTCTGAAAGCATGAAGGACAGGTTGCATCTTTCACTAGCAGCTCTTACCATGACAGAGGTCCACATTAAGCATCTCGGTTTTAAAAGTTGTAGTCTTCAAAAATAAGTTTGATACATCATGGAGTGTGAAATGACATGGTGTAACACTGCTACTTATATTTGTTAAAATTAAAATCACCTAACATCTGTCAGAGGTACAGTCCTTTCTCCAGTCTCTGGTTCAAACTTTTTGCAATTATAGGAAAGAAAGAGAGTGTATTTAGGCAACATGCAAACTACATCTCTAAACCTCGTTTATAACCTCTGTGAAGTTGTAGAAGTCTCTGGAGTTCCCAGAAATTTCCTGCACAGGAGGGTGCTGATTTGTAGGGAGTTTTCCACTGACACTGGGAAGAGCAAAAACATTATTGTTTGTCCCTCCTTGGGGGAGTACTTGAAAACAGTTCCTTGGATGGCATGAGGAGAAAAGCAGAGTTTGAGAAATGAAAGCTTTGGCTGATGCAGTTCTCTGCTGGCACAAGGGCAGAGGTGGTAAGATAAATGGGGTTTTCCTACTTCAGGAATGTTCACCTGGAGGACATTACTTTTACTGTAAGTGGAAACTGTCCCAAGGGAAAAGGCCATGTATAGGGGACTTTACTGGAGTTGGCAGTTCAGGTAAGTGTCCATCCAGTGTTCCCAAGTCTGAGACATAGAAATGTGCAAGTAATTCTGTGAATTATGCTGAATGAACCCTATAAATGATGGATCTGATGCTCAAGTGATGGTCTTGCCTATGTGTCTTTGGCATTGCTTCTTCAGATAGATCACAGAGATGGCAAGGTAAAATGCACAAATGTGAGAAATTATGAAGGCCAAGGAAGTGAGATCTTCTGATCTTCTGGAAGATCAGTAACTTGCTGTACTATTATGGACATTTGTGGAGAATTTTTCTTTATTAAGAAGGAAAACAAATAGCTTCAAGCTGGAAGTTTCTGACTGAATTAAATTAAAGGATTAATGATAGCTCTGATCATCTGTGGCTAGATTTCTGCTTTAGAGCAGGGAGTTGTGTCATTCATGTTGTCACAAAGATAGCTGTAGGGTATTAAGCCTCCACATTAAGCCATTTTCAGTGATGGAATAATGTATGTATTTGACTTGTGATTCTAAAAGGTTTTAAATGTGTGTTTAACTTTTTTTCATGAGTATTCTTCAACAGATACAATAAGATCAAAAAATAAAATATTTGGAGTTTCCCTTCAGTCATTAGTAAAGTAGGTAACATTGTGCTAACCTGTGAGCAGGTAGGACACTAGGGAGTTACAGTTTTTTGTGAAAAGCACAAATAGGTGCTGTAGAAATTTATGCTTATGGGAAAAACATCACAATATACCTTAGACAACATTCAGAGAATTAATATGCTTAGGTCAGTTAAGACATCCAGGATTGTCTTAAAACTACATTAAAAGCAAAGTTTGCAGGTCAAAATAAAAGTTAAAGTGGTCATCATCTCTCAGAAGTAAGCTCTTGGGTCTCATACATTCTCTCCTCTTTGAGATAACTGGGAAGTAAAGGGGATCATAGAGGGCTGGACTAACAGTAATGAGCAAGAAGATGAGATAAACCAGAGTAGAAGGAGAATGTAGATGAGGCAGAATAGAAGAAAAGATGAGAGAAAACAGATGGAAGACAAAAAGCCAATGAAGCGAGAGAGACAAGACTACCATGATTCACACAAGACATGGTGGAACTCCTCTGGATAAAACACCAAAAGAAACTTTTAGCCTCAGTCCAACTCTGGAATAAAAAGTAAAAAACAACTTTTAACATGATCTTAAATGGGTTAAGGCAGAACTTTGTGAATCTTTTCATCCTGACATTAGAAAGAGAGATTCTATAACAGGATTTTTAGATAGTATTGGTGACCTTGTATAGATTAGAATGGAATAGACATAAAAAAATGTACATGTTTATTTGAACCAAACTTCAAATCCCTTGATTGAGGTCTATTCTTTGCTAATATATATTTCCTTTTAAAGCTATAAAGAGCCTACAATTGAATCTATATTAAATATGCATGTATAACATGAAGTGATAACAAGAATGCATGTAAAACAAATTAAACAAAAGCCAAGGCTGGAACACTATTTTTTCCCTCAAATTAGCATGATCCAATCATAATTTTCATTCCCTCAGTAGTAAATAATTATTTGCAATTATTTGGGATTGTGAATTAAAAAAATAATTTAATTTTTTAACTTACGGAAAGAGAATGTAGGGGCTGTTCAAGAGAGAATGTAGGGGCTGTTCAAGGGAGCACAAGTCTGAAGAAATTTCTTATCAGGATTTTGATTTATTTGTAATTAGAGCCAAGTTGGAAGTTGCATGTGTACCTTACCTTGTAGCTGTTGAAATAACAGTGGTTTTTAATTCTAAATGCTTTTTAACTGTACAATATCTGCATGAATTATAGAAATACTTAATATTCTAGAATTGCAGCAGCTTCTTTAAACATTCTTGACCTGTAATAATCAATAATTGGCAATCCTGGTGAAAGGAGATCTTAGATTACAAGCTAGAGTACTTCTAATTTGTTGGTTTAGTCACATGGGTTTTTTTTGTGATTTTTTTTTTTTAACCTTTTTTTTTTTTTTACCATGACCAGACTAGGGTTCTTTGGGGATTCAATGGAATTTTAAGAGAATGGAGTACAGCCAGAGGGAGATGAATGTATCAGCCCTGGCAGCATGAGCTTATTTTTACGCACTCTTTCATCTTTGATACTCCTCATCTCTATAATTGCTTTTCTTGGTAGAGAAAGCACTGCAACGAGGTAATGGGAAAGCTAGCTTACTTTTTATTGTACCAAGTAAGATTTACCAGTTCTCATTCCACAATAAAGTCTCTTCAAAGATAACTATTTCCTTCCTGATGGGGTTTTCACTTGGACTGACAGGTTGCCAGTATTCCCAGAGTCAGAACACCAACTGATGTTTGAGCTTGGAATTAATTTTAAAGTTTTCCAATTAAAAGCTCAGATTTTTTAGAATTCAAGATATTAAATAAAGATATTGTTAACAATTTAAGAGATATGACATGAAATTTAAAATTATATTTTTGCCACTTTAATATCTTTTTGAATCTAACTTGGGTAAATAATATAAAAAATACAAATTATTAATTTAATGTTAGAGGGAACTAATTGTAAACCTTTTTCACTAATAGTATCCATGAATTGTGCAGATAGGAAAATAGGAAAAAGACCTGAAGTAGCCAATAAGTGAGAAAACAAAAAATAAACTTTAGATATTATTTGATTGATCTTATGAATTCAAAATGTCAGAAAGTGTTGAAATTAGAACTGCAGCTTGAGTCACGATATAAACAGCTATTCTGTACATTCTCTTGACATTATACTAACTTAGGATCCTGTTTTTTCTTCCAATGACTGAGCTGTCTTACAGCAACACAGTACAAAAAGTACAGATATTAATAAGTGATTTTTCCTTAGCTGTTCATGTTGAAAGGCTGACAAATTCTTTTTGCTTAGGTGCCAAGAGTCTTCCAACCTTTCTTGAGGTTAAACTTAAAAGTATACTGGATAACTTCCCATGTATTAGCAATTATAAAAAACATCCTCCTTTTTCACTGTAATTGCAAATCTCCCTATGACAGTTTGGTAATTTCATATTGCAAGGGTTATTTTAATGAATAGTAGATGAGAATAGTATGCCAAATTTCTTAGCTAGTGTAAAATTTCATATATTTAATTCTAGATTGGCAACTGGAATTGAAGAACTCACTGTCAAAAGTTATTGGTCAGTGTTTTGGAGACTGTTGGTAATCCAAAGGTAGCAACATGAAAAGTGCTAGTCCCTTGAACAGTTTTCAAGATCTGTTGACAATTTCAAGTAAAGGAATGGCAAAAGTATTTCATAAAGTAATGGTAACCTAATTGTAGTAAGTAAGCTAAAGCTGACTAAAGCCAGACCCTTAGGAGAGAAATTAGAGAAATTATTATGAACTCCTGATGGTGTTTCTAAAATACTTGGAAAATTAATGTTTTATTAAATATATTTTGGCCTCAGTAAAACATCCAGTTTTTTGGACAGAGTGAAGAATTTGAATTACATGATACCTATATATTGTGTCATCCAGATATCAAACCTAGACGCACTATTTTGTTTTATTTTTAAGTGAGGTAGATTTGAATGTACATTTTACTTACATTTATTTCAATGTTTTCTAAAACTTAACAATTATTTTACTGAAGTTTCCAGTCTAAGTTATTATATTGTTTTGATTTTCACTCTGAGAGAGAAGTGCAACAAAAATAAATTTAGAACTGGAAATCATGCTTAGGGATGTTTTTTGTTGCTAGTTCCAACACTGTAAGTTGAGATCGACATTGAAAGAAGGTACTATGTGATTCAATTCATTCTTATATTTTCTTGAAGTTAGAATCAATCTCAGTTTCCAAGACAACTGACTATATGAGGATGGACCAGCCAATAATGAGAAACAGCTTTCTTTTTTATTGCTGTAGCATATGGTAGAAAAACTATTTTTTGTTTCGTGCTGTTGAGGCGACTATCCAATTTATCACTCCAAAGAGGATCCAAAAATTATTAAAGGAGTTGTGAGCACTTCAGTTTTTCAAGAGAAGGACAGGGACATAAGTTCATTGAGGAAAGACAAATTCAAAAATGTCAAAATGTAATTTTTAGATGCTTTTCAGTTAAATCCCAAACTTCACCTTGATTTTTTTCTCAGTTCTTCTTCAGAGGTCCTGACAACATGAGGAGTTGCTGTGAGTGTATTGGCAAATGGAACAGCAATGTGTCAATATGACTCTCTTGGGCTCAGTGGGATTGCCTCTGTGCTGTAGAATGCCTGGCACAGATAAAAGGCTTCTTCTGTATACACCACTGAAAGAGTTATGATTGATCTAGGAAGACAAGACCCTGCAATTCTTTTGCAGATGTCAAATAAAATCTGCTAGGAAAAATGTTGGTTCCATAAAGTCAATGGAAACCTAAAGAAAATATTAAATCACATTGCAGTGTACCTACATTTTCATATTTTGTTTTTCAGTCAGAGATTCCAAGTGCTTGGCTGTTCAGTATTCTTTCCTTGCAAAAAAACAAAACAAAACAAAACAAAACAAAACAAAAACAAAAACAAAAAAACCAAACCAAGAAAAAAAATAAACCAAAAACCCACAAACAAACAAAAAAAGCCCCACCTAACTAAAAAAAACAGGACAGTGAAACATTTATGCAGGAGTCATATTATTCCAGAAATCTGTGGTGTTATGCGCAGTCCTTTTTGGAGCTTTTTATTTTTCCTTTTTTTCCATATCTTTTTTTCTCATTGTGCCCATGAATAGAATATATATCCTTTTGTACTATTATTACTTGAGTTTCTCTGAAACTGATACAGTATCTTCTGATCATCTTGGGTTTTGTTTCAGATATTGTTTTAATGCAGATTCTTTTACTATTTTTGTATTTTATTAAACTTCTTATTTGTGACATTGATTCCTTAATATTTAAAGTTCTTTCTAGATGAAAATGCTTCCCTTTGAATCTTATGTATAAAACTTTTTTTTCATACTACTGAAACCAGAAAAAAATTCCTGTTCTCAACATGTCATATTTGGCTCCATATTTCCCTAAGCCTTAGCTCTTTCCGGCCATTTCTTTGGCTTCAGTCTTTAAGTGTAACCCTCTTGCAGAAGAGTGTTTCTCATTTTAAAGCAGCCTACCTGATGATACTCCCTGAACAAGTCTGGTACTTTTATTTGTGAATTGAGTCCTTCCAGTCACGTTCAATTCAGTTGATCTCTAAGTGCTGACATCCAATTTTCTCTGTCTTCGAAGTCTATCAGATTTCCTCTATTTCGTTGAGTAAAATGAGTGTAAAAGAAGAACAGGGATAGAGTAGTATAAAAGAGACAGGATTCCTCCAAGCTACACAGACCCAACACCAGATCACATTTCTAACCAAACAGTAGCTGAAACTGCACCAGAAAAAGTTGTAGTTTGTAACACCATGTGGTACCTTGGGATTACTGCATTAGTGAGAGTGTTCCCCCTGGTCCCACAAACATCTCTTCTATTTCTCTCTGAGAATTTTCTTGGAGAGTGGGAGGGAAGAGGGAGGAGGAAAGGGCTGGGATTGAAAAGTTCTTTTCTGGTTTACCTTACATATTTCTTCTAAATCCTCAATAAAATTATATCAGTATGGCTTCCATTAAGTGGCATTCAATTTAGGTAAAGTGAGAAGACTTGAAGTTTTTGTACTAAGTTTTTGCATTTGTAATAAGCCTTATTATATGAGGGAAACTGTATTTTTGGCTATCAGAAGAAGGCCAAGTGGTCTGTTTAAATACATGCTAGATGTATTGAGTTGGTCCAAATGAGTTTGACAAATTAGTTGGTCACAAGTGGCCCCAGCTTCAATGACAAGGCTCTGCCAAGAATGGAGTAGACAAACATACCTGTGTTTATTTATAAAGAAATGTTGAATGCTGTTGCTGCCTGTAGCATCAATATCCTGCCTGTAGTATCAATTAAGATCAAGGGGCACTTGTTAATTTGGTTAATTTAGTTTGGGCATAAGAAAATGCAGGTATGTTCCTTGTCTACCAGTGTATGTTGCTCTTCGGCAAAAAACAGGATGAATGACATATGTCTGCATCTTCCCTTCAGAATATCAGAAATATACTAGTCATATGAGCAATTTTCTGAATAGCATTACTTAACAGGAAAAGTGACAATACAGACTAAAATAGCAGCTGCTATACAGAAAATTGTGAATTTCCTGCTTAATGATAAAATACAAAACCAGAGAGAAAATATCATTAAAAGTAGTTATGAGTATATGGAAGAAAATAAATACAGAGCAAGAAAGCATCTGTAAAATAAAATATGTGGAGACCTCTGAGAAAAAAAAAAAAGATAACTTCATGTACTTTTTATTCACAACCATGTTGATGAATACAGCATGTTGAAAATTATGGTTTTGCAAATGGCTATGACCTTGATAAATAATTTGATTTCTAGAAAATGGAGTTTTTTCTTTTCATTTAAAAGGAAAAAAACACACTTTTTAGAAATGAAGAGAATGTCTTGGTTAAAGTACTTTTTCCAAGGGATCTCTGTGTCTTTTTATTCACTCAACCTATTGCTTCCATGAAAAATGCTACCACTCCAATTCTACTGTCCGGGCATTTTTAAATCAAATTTACCTTCCTTTCAGTCACTTTCTTCCACATCTCACTTTTTCAAGAACTGAAAACTACTTGTCAAGTAATTACGTGTCAAGTAATAATCAGTTGTGGTGACATAAGCAGGTTATTGACATTGCAAACTAAGCTGTTGTATAATCAATAAAAGTAAATGTTAGGTAGTATAAGTTCTTCATTCCTGCTGTGCGTTGAAGTGTATGCTATACCCCCACTGAAAAGCTCGTCTAAAGGTTTTTTCATAAACAAGGAGTGTAGATGCTGGACCTAGAGACAAACTCATATTCTAGAGCCCTCTTCTTTTAATTTATCCAAAACAGCACCATTTCCTTCTTTTCCCCAGTTCTACCATCCTGTGGAATGTCAGTAAAATATGTACTAGGCTTTCCTTTCTTTTATATTATTCTTAGAGGGCTAAGTAATTTTAAAAATTTCAAGTACTCTAAAATACACTGATATGTAGAATACTCTCAAAATAATGTGCATTTCTGTAGATGTAAGAAATTCCTTGGAGCCTGTGTCATGCTGTCATTTATTTTGGAATTCTGTAAATGTGACTCATCGAGGCAAGTTTTTACCTCTGTATTTAAGTATTTCTGATACTACAGAACTTTCCTATGAGCAATCTTATTAAGATTACTGGCAGCAGTGAACTGTTTTAGTAGTATGATTCGTTTATGTTAACATTTTAGGCCAAGTCTTTTGTGATAAAATACTGATGAGACAAATTACTTAGTTAAAAGGCAAAATTTATATTAATTTTGTTATAGAAAATACTGTAGTATTTTCAGCCTTGATAAGAATGTAGTATGTTTTATAAACAACTATACAAATTTTAAAACAAAAGACTTAGCCCTAAATGTGATTATTACATTTATGGCAGCAAAACTTCTAATTATTTACTTTCTTTTTCTTCCATAAAACAGAGTAATGAGCATTGAATCGATTTTTCTGGTAGAAAAATGTTACATCATGAAAGCTAAATGATATCCTAAACAACACTTGGTTGTAAAATTTGGCAGTGTGTATGCATGTGTCAGTACCATTTCCCATACAAGTTAGAATGGCTTTGATAGAAAAATAATTGGCTTTAAATGGTGGGATTCCATATTTATAGCATTTTTGCTTTCTCAGTGTTATAGATACTATTTTAGGTTATTCTGTGTTTTATTTTAAACCCTGTCTTGCAAATTAAATCTCTATTTCCTCCCTCTCATATATCACCTTCAGTTGTTCAGTTCTTGGAAGCCACATCAGTCCTTTAGCTAACAACTGGAACTCAGTAAATAAATTGTTCACAACAATGGCATGTTACCAACCAGTTTTATTTGCAATCTGAGAAGTAACTAAAAGGTAAAAAGCTTTTTGCATCATGTAAGTGCTTCCACAAGAGTCTGAGAAGACAGAAGAATATAGAAAATGGAGATTTTATGAACTCTGTTTTTCAGGGTGAAAGTGGTCTGTGTCCTGCTGTTGTTGGTATTATCTTGGCCTATATTTCCATAGAAGGCTTTATATTTGCAAACTTTCCTTTGATACTTGCCTTTTAATGTAACCTTTTCTTTAAAGCTATACTTATTTGAGACATGCTTAAGCTCATGATTTTTGAACAAGCTTGTTTACCTTGATCTTTAGCCAATCCCTTTACCTATTACCACTTGACTTTGACTTTTACTCTGTTTTGAATATGTACATGAGTGTACATAGTACATGTATATATGCTTTTACCTGTGTTTCAAGAAGTTGGATAATTTTACTTGACTATGCTATTAAATTTTAAATGCATTCTGAAAAAAACAAAGTAATACTTCTCATAGTTTTTCTGTCTATTAAGTTTTCCTTATTTTGGTCCTTTTTGTACTAGTTCAGAGGCTCTGACTGTGGCATATTATAGATCAAATGCAGCATAGTCATAATTACATTGTAACCACCTTTCTAAATAATAAAAATAAAAAGATGAGCAGATATTTTAGACAATATTTCATATACTTTTTGACTGCATAAAATTTTGCAGTTCCAGCTGCAAGAATTCAGGAAGTTACCTGAAAGATGCCAAAATAATTATTCATTTAAGAAGGAACCCACAAATAATAGCCTTAGGCTCTGAAATGTAATGTAGGCAAATGCCATAAAAAAATCAAGAAACCAAGCAAGAAAAAAAAACAAATGGTGCTTCTTAAACTTTTCATTCAGTGGCACTTAGATACTCCTGCAATTATGACATTTAAAATTGCAAATTTTATCCATGGTCTTGAAATGGATGCATCCATGGAAGACCTTGATCCTTTAATCATTTTGGCATGTGATTAAATTCAAAACCATATGCAAATCCCAGTGACATGAACATGATTTGCAATACTGAGGACTTCATATTGATGTGGTACCTTTTGCCCCTTGAAGAAATAAAGAAAAATATATTTTGTATCTCCAGAAAGCAAGTAAGCTAACTATAAAATAAAAGTAAGGACAGGAATATTGACTGTTCTTAAAAAAAAATAGGAAAGGAATACATTTATTAAAAAGATGTAAAAAGTAAACCTAGAAGAATAAAAGGAAAGATATGAAAATAAAGGTTGTAAAGATAAAACTTATATAAAATATATGCCTTAGAAACTAATACATAAACAAAATTGGCAGAATTTTTTTTTGCCTTGGAGGATAAATCCAGGGCAAAGCTGATAGTCAGATGATAGTCATCAAGGAGCTTTGAGGGAATGTTCTCAAGTTTGGCCTTGATGAACTTGGGCTGACAACAGAACTGGCACAAAAGAATGTTGTGAAATTAAACCAAAATTTTAGTGAAAGACATTATTATAAACTCGATGCAGAAAAATGTGCAAAGAATTGTGTGCGAGTTGTACAGAAATTCTGTGTAGCTTTCTGTAAGAAAAGGCATTACTTAATACTATGTTACATTAAAACATGTTCAAGCAACATATAAAAATAACAGATACTGTAAGTTCTATATACCTATAGGGGCAATCTTTTAAATGCTTTTTGATCTATTTTTATCAGGGAACATTCAACAACTTACTTTACCTTGTGTAATTTTAAGGTAGGACAACATAGTGATTGTTTGATACACTATTTTATTTGCATGGTGTGGAACTGAGAAACTGTAGGCAGACCTACATTCTTTCAAACAACAGACTGGGTCTCCATTTGGTGGCTAAATCCCCACTATAATAGCACTAATGCATTGTATATATCTATATTCTTGCAAAATACAAGTCTGGTATAACTGAACAAATAATAGTGCATTTATAGTTTTTTCCCTTACTTGTTGAAATTATGCACTTTAGAGTCTTCTGCATTTTCTCTCAGGGTTTTTCAAGAAACAACTGGGTAACTTATTTAAGGCTTTTACCAGCTTTTAGCTGGTTCATCTGTGAAGTGGGTAAAGAAATGCTTGCTTTAGAGGAATATGCAATCAGAAACAGCTATACTGATTTATACCAGCTGAAGATATGAACCTTTCCATTTTTCAGTGTTTTCAAAGTACTTTGAGATCACTCAATAAAAGCACTGGAGGATTTTAGGGAAAGAGCAGATAATTTATGTTACTAAACTGTTCCAATCTGCAGTTTTAGAACAACACGGATTATTTTTCTGTTAATTTATTGTCCTAGGCTGGTATTCCTGCTAGTTTACTTTTTAAATTAAGAACACAGCAAAAGAATTGTAGCTATTTGCATAAAGTTAGCTTTCTTTGGATATTTCCAGTTCTGTGTTGTGGTGCTTAGAGAGTCATTTCTGCACTGGGTACTTCTCTGCAATCTCTTCTGGGAGAACAAATGTTTGGTAGCATCCTAGCCATGTGCTTTGAATGTACAAAAATAGAATAGAAGAATAAAAGAAACAGAGTCCCTTGGTAGAATCGCTTTAATGTCTTGCATCTGATGTTCAGATTGGTAGGGAGGGGAGGATCACATGCCTGATGTTTTCTCTAGAACTGCACCCAACTGGAAACCATCCCTTGGCTTCTCTGCAGACAGCAGCATACCCAAATGGAACATATTAATTCTTTGGGGAAATGTCCCTAGTCAGACAAAATGAAATCTTTTCAGCTTCCCAGATACATGCTCTATTCGCAGTACCAGCAGTCTGAAAGAAGAATCTGCATTATGTTGATCTGGAAGACACAATTTCACTCTAACTGCAAGGTTTAGATAAATAACTTCTGTGATGCAGCTGATCAAGCTTTCAGATTTTGACATGTTTATTAATGAAAATGAATGAGAAAAGAAAGAAACAGTCAGCCAGGCAAGATGTCCCTGTAACTCTGCTGTCATCATTAGGTGAATATGATATACCAAATATTTATGCTTCGATATTATTCAGATCACAGAAAAGAAATATCATTTTTATGTGTTTTATTTTCTTTGGAGAAGGAAGTGGAGGAGAGTGTGAGTCATAGTGGAAGAATAAAATCTATTTCTCTTCTGACAAAAGCTGCTTGTTTTGTCAGAGAAGGATTCTAACATTAACTTCAGTTTGCTGATAAGCTCTGGAGCCCGACTGGCTTCAAAAAGAAGTCATGGCCTGCCAGTCCCCAGTCTGTACCTGTCTGGTGACCCATGGCCAGAAGCCAAATCATATTTCTTACTCCTGCTGGGCATAAGATAATCAGTGTTCCAGGCAAGGTCTGAATGCAGGCTGCTGGTGCACCCTTGCAAAGATTTCTGGTGAGTAGAATTTTGACCCTTCATACCGTGACAAATCCTGCCAGCTGCAGCCTAACTTCTGAGCATAGGGCTGGTCTGAGGAATCTGGAAAGTGTAACATGAATATGTATTAGTGTATTACCAATATTATTTGCCTGCTTTAAAAAAAAAAACATACCCTGTTATGATCAGATTCAGAGGGTTTTCTTCTTAGGCAGCTGCGAAGGAAAGTGACATGTCATAGGAGATCCTGAGTAGGTAGTTAGTGTATGATTCCTCCTTTTTACTCCTTGCTGTGCCCTCCAGAGTGTAGAAGAGATCAAAAATGCAAGATACAGGGTCTGATGATTCTCTGCTCCCAGAAGTGATCTTCATATTGCTTTCTGTAGGCTTTCTATACAGCTACCAACCCCAAAACATTTGTTGCCCCTGCCCATGGCAGGGAAGGTGGTTCTATGTTTCTGTGATTTTCCTAAAGACAGATACTCATATGAAGGTGCTAAAGAGGTGGCAAATGACAAAAGGTTTTATGTATGTCCTGGTGAAATTAGGACTATATTTAAAAATGTGTGGGTATACCATTCCTTATAGAACTTCATAAAACAGGAAAGTATCTCTTATTTTTGTGAAAGAATTTTCATGTTTGTTTCTTGCCACAAAGCAGTTACTGCCAAGGCTAGACAAACATTACAGATGTCCTACCTACATAAACGCCAAACCAAAATGCTGTTTTCCAGATGTTAATTTGCTCTTTTCTGAGTGGGTATATAATAGAATTTATTCAAAAGAGTAACCACCTAAATGCCTGTAGATTAATGTAGGAGATGGGATTAGAGATTAAGGAACCAAAGGTCTATATGGTCTTTGCAATTGAGAGACTTGTGACTGTCATCTTTTTGAAAGACCAAATAGTAGCCTTGACTTCTGTAACAAGGACTAGGGACACTCTGAGATGTTTAAGTGAGGAGGGAAGTCTGCTATCCTAGTAAAGAGGTTATTTTTTGGGGTTTTTTTTGGTTTTTTTTTTGTTGTTTTGTGTGTTGTTTTTGTTTTTGGTTTTGGTTTTTGTTTTCGTGGTTTTTTTTTGTTTGTTTGTTTTTGGTTTGTTTTTTTTTTTTAGTTTTCCATTATATCTTTCAAAAAGAAAAGTCCTTAGAGGTTCTTCTGTATTAAATGATGAACAGTATAAGATGGATGAGCTCTGAAATTCCACCTCCCTTAATACTATGGAGGATGAAAAAGAAATAGACAGCACAGGGCATACAGATTAGCTCTTCTGGTACATTGTGTGCAAAGTAGCAGTAGCAAAGTACTGTCTTAGTTTGTGAGACAGTAATACAGCAAAAGTAGGATGTTATTTTTCTGGTGAAATGTAACAGAAACTGTGTACATTTTTAAAAGAAAAAAATGCTTTCTTTCATAAAAAAAAACACTTAGCTGTTATTTTGGTAAAGTGAATTCAGGTAATACTGAAAGCAGTAACAGAACACTGAATTCTAAATGCCACCTCCAGTTATTAGTGTTATAGCCTTCTCATTTCTTGAGCTGAGATTCCTATATATCATTTCTGTAGAGATTTATGAATGTGCTACTATTTCCTGTTCAGCACTATTAAAAATGGTGTTAATAGCTATTCCTGGTTCTTTGTGTCAAAAGACCTTGCTTTCAGTATTTAATAATTTTCCTATTGCTATTCAGTATGGCTGGCAGTTTTAATGTCAGACATATTTATTTGACAAAAAATTTGAATAAACTGTGTCTAAATAATTTTTGCTGCTTCTGTGAATGAGATTAAGGATCAAATGCATTGTTTTGCCCCATTGTTATTAAAAAATGTGCTGACATCTTTACACTTAAGAGCAAGGTCTTGAAATGTGGTAGAAGTGTGGTCGATTTTCCCAATGTTCCAAATTATATGATTCTCAAAAATTTCTTTGTGTGTTAGGCTGGTGAAGCTTGTTACTGCCCAGCAACTTGAGCTTGCAGAGCTTCTCTGCACTGAACACACTCCATTGTCTGGCTCTTGAGCTTAGTCTGTGCTGTTCTCTGTGGTGCTGCCACTTTGTTTGACATGAAGAAATAAAAAGCAGAGCCTGACTTGAATTTGAGGAAATATAAATGGAGAAGAGGAGGGCAAAAGCTCAAGTGGCTGCAGATAGGGAGGGTTTTTCATAGGATCCCTCCTTCTTTCAGTCTATAAGATGTATGGTGCTATGGGGACAGATGAAGATTGTGTATCAGCCACAGTCCTCATCAGTAATCAGGATCCATGCCACATGTGTTGCAGACGTGGGGAAGTTTGGGAAGTATGTGTTGCTTCAGACAATGAATTTGTAATTAGAGTATCAGAAGGTATGTACATAAGATGTGGTTGCATAGGAGACCTTTATTCCTGATACTGTTCCCTAGCTTTGTGGAGATTAGCCTGCAAAAGCTCTGTCACTGTAGTGTCTAATGTAAGTATTCATATGTGTACTTTGTGCGTTAGAGAGTTCTACATCATGGAACAATAGAAAAAATGCTTGGAGGAGGAGTGATTGACCACCTGCCTCAAGCCATGTCAGCTGGAACCTGTAGCAAGCTTGGTGGATGTTTGTTTTAGCTATTATAAAAAAATTACAAGAGATGGAGAGTCTCCAATATTCTTAAATATTTTATTTATATTATTATTTATTCCTTCAATTTAAAAGCTTGTTCTAATGTCTGAACTACAGGTTTCCTGCTGCATTTGCTTCAGGTCCTGTCCATAGGGTACATAACAGGTTATTTCTTTCCTCTTGCAACAGCTTATGTATTTGTGCACTTTTATCATGTTTGCTCCCATGTTATGCAAATCAAATAATGAGAATTATATTATTTATCCGCTTAAGTTATATTTTTTGGAAGATTTTTTCTTTGCTTTTGATCTCTTCGGTTGGTCTAGGTCCTTCTTAAAGTGTGATGCTCAGTACTGGAATCCATATTTCAGCAGAGGCCTACTAATGACTTGTAAAAAAAGGAATATTTCACAACTTATATCACTTTGCCAGTAGATATTTGTGGTGCAATTTCAGCAAAATCACAAAAAATTTTTAAGCTTCCTCTATCCTTTTTTAATGAAAAACTGTATTCATTGAAATGCTGTATTCTCTGACAAAGACTTTTTGCTTCATCTTAATTCTGGGTTTTTTTGTGATTAACAAGTAAAAGGAACTTTTTCCTAATATTAAAATTGTCTTTGAGGCAAACAAAACAAAATAAAGTTTGTAATGCATAGGTTAAAAACAAAACTAAAGAAAAAACCTAGAGAGTTGTTTATATCATTAATGAGTCTTTTTTTTTCTCAGAAAACCTAAACCTTTCAACAAAAATATTATTTCTTTGAATTAAGTTGTTTATCAAATAAACAATAAACATTGAACTTAAACAGATAGCATTACACGTACACAAAATTAATCTTCAGATTCTGACCGGTGTAGACCAATTGGGATTTTCTAGAGTTAATTTTTCTGGGATAGGACATTCATATTTGTATTTACCTTTTAATGTTCGCCATGTCCCCCTGATTGAGCACACTCATTACAGGCTCAGTGTTTGTTGAACCAATGCAAGAACACTTACTCCTTCCCTTTGGAGTCAGCCTGAAAGAAAGTATCTGCAAGTGCAGAACACAGGGGCTTTTGTTCTCCTTCAATACAACTTTCAGGATTTGAGATTGGAGTAGGGCAAAATCAAAGAAATAAAATAGCCACATATAAGTTTGTCAAGGAAGGGGTTAAAAAAGTGGAATCTTTGTGACTGTAAGAGGTTGAATTATCTTCCTGACACCAGCAGGGGTTGCTGTCACTGGTTCGTGGTTGTCACATTCCTGTTATGCTTGACCTTGGAAAGGCTTGACAACATAGTCTGGATTTGATTAAGGGAATTTCATGTTTTTCCTTTGCTAGAGTCACCCCCCACCTCGACAAACATTTAAAAATGTTAAGGAGTAAAAAAAAAAAGTTTGGAAAGCAAACATTTTCCCAAAAGAAATTTATAGTTCAAATTTACACCAAGTTCACACTAACTGGAGCAGTCCGGGTTTCCAGTCAGGCTTTGTGAGCTCTCTGTAAACCATTAGTCACTTCCCTGGAAGAGGCAATTTTTATAGGCAGCAGGATAAAACAGACACAGATGTGTAAGTAATATTAGAGACTTTCACATGTACCTGCCTTTTTATTCTCAGTCATAGAAAAGAAAAAAGAGTGATTATAGAAACGAATTGATTGAAGCCTTGGACTTGAACAGCTGCCATGAAGATTGGTTTAATGAAAATAAAATATCTTGTGTTGTGTTTTTTTTCTGATTGTGACAATTTATATAATGAAGATGAAAGTGCTTTTAATTTTTTCACATTGGGTTCTTTACATTCCACAGAACTGTGATTATGCCAGCTGCCAATGAGTTTGATCCAGAAATTGTCCTGGTGTCAGCAGGATTCGATGCTGTGGAAGGCCACGACCCTCCGCTGGGCGGGTACAAAGTCACAGCTAAATGTAGGTATTGTCATGGGCACATGTTTCTGAGTTGGAATTTCTCCTAGTTGGGAATTTAAGTCCAGTTCACATCTATGTTTCTGTTTTGTGAGATGACAGCTGTGTCACTGAGGACAGGGACTGTCCAGCAGTTACTACCCTGAGATGCCTGGAGAGCTGCAATGTTTGCCCAACTCATGGATGAGGTGGAAGCAATCATGTTAGAATTTCTGGCTTACTCCTTTATGTTCCTCTTGGCATTTTTGTCTTGACTTTCTAAAGTATTACTTTTCTGGCATTCAAATAACATTTTAGAGGTTTCATGCTTTTCAATAGGCCCCAATTTCCAAATGCTGGAGTAAGTTACTTCTCTTTAAATATATATTGGAGATTTTAAACTTTGGATGCCTAAATCCAATCTCATATTGCTCTTTTGTTATTGTAATCTTTTCAGATCCGTGGCATTAATCCTGAATTACATCAGTGTTTATGAAGGCCAAATTTTTCTAAAAGACTACTCTGCTGGGTCTCAATATTTGGATGTCCATTTCAGTCTTTCAAAATATGTGCTTATGGCAGAGATTTAATACTTTCTGAGAGACAGGTCTGTCTGATATATCTCATTCGTAACACTCCAAAATCACTAGCTGTTACCAGACCTTGTGTCCAAGCTGATTCTGAGCCTGGGATGTTAAGTAAGGCTGGGTGATGTAGTAACTCTCTGTACAGAATGTGCATTGTAA
The DNA here is from genome assembly GCF_050655825.1 of Lonchura striata. Lineage (NCBI taxonomy): Eukaryota > Metazoa > Chordata > Aves > Passeriformes > Estrildidae > Lonchura > Lonchura striata. The sequence continues at coordinate 30,606,465 of NC_140704.1, forward strand.
CATTGCTATATATCAATTGCTTTACATGAGACAACACAAAATGGTTTCCTAATGCAATGCTGTGAATAATTTTCTTCAGTATATCCACTTTTACTCAGTATATTCAGTCTATAATATTACTTCAACAGCTATTAAATATGGACCTCTGCTACTAATGTCAAATGCCTTGGGAAAAGTCTGCAGAAGTCAATGAGACTTAATGGCATTTAAAACACTGCAGAAATGGACTCCAGTTGGGAGGATTTTTTTCTTCTAACCTCTGCCTTTTGTTAGAGATCAATAGACCAAAGCTGTTGTTTACCTCAGGAGGTTCAGGGCAGATATGCATATGTTTTATTTTAATTTTCACTGCATGCTAAACTGGCTCCCCTGAATACCAGGGAAAGTGATGAAGGAACAGAATGTTGTTCATAGTGGTGTGCTGTGAAAAGGCAGAATGCAGAGTGCAGTGCAAGGGTCCACCCAAAGACGCTTACACAGGTGCTAATGCACAAATGGGCTGGAAATGGAATATCTCTCTGGCTGCAAGTAAGACATACTGAGCTTTAGCACAGCTTTTCAGCTCAATGCAGTGGTTACACTGGAGAGGAAAGAAACATAGCAGGTGGTGTGCATGTTTGAGTATTATTTCCTTGTGTATTCAGATTTTTAGTAAAACATTTTGCAGGAAGAGGTGAGTGATTTCCTCACTGTTTTTATCTATATGTGGTTCCTGGTCAGCAGCACCATTCCATCAGCTTGTGTGGTAGGGAGGGGAACTTTCAGCTAGTACTAAATCAGATATTCTGTTGAGAACCATTGTATAACTATCTGTATTTAGCTGCTGAGAAGGTATTCTCTATGTCCCTTAAGGATGCAAAATGCTTTGGAATATGTAATATTCTGGCATAGCAACTTCAACAACTTAACTAAAAGTTGCAGCAAAGAAAACTGCCTGAAATCAGAATTAGTGTTCATTTTCATTCATTCATTCATTCACTCATTCATTCATTCATTCATTCATTCACTCTTCATAACTTTTTAAAAGAAATCTCAATACATTTTCTAATATTAGAGGCTGCACACTACTTCTGCATATATGTCTGTAAGAAAAAAAAAAGGTGATTTTTTGCTTGCAGACAAAAAAAAAAAAGCCAGTGTAGGTGGCTCTTGTTTAAATTAAGAGAAAAACTGAGATAGACTCAGATAATGATCATGCACCTGAGGGATGAATAAAGCCATTTTTACAGAGCCAAGGGAATTTATTATTTCCCCAAAACAAAATTCTCCACATTCCATTATACTATTTTAGAGCATAATATACTATATGTGGTATGTAGGAAAATGAACAGTCTATTTAAAAAAAAAAAGGTCCAAAGACAAACTTTCATATTGAACATTAAAAATAGATATTTGTGCAAAGTTTTAATATAATTTGTTTGTAATAATTAGAAATTGTATGCCAATAAATAAAGTTGAACCTGTAAATTTTGTTTCTTTATAAATCTTTAGCACTTTGCGTGCACTTAATACACTGAATTTTCTGATTTCTATGATTTAATACAAGCTTTACAAATTAGGGAGAGATTGAGATCAAAGGAGAGAAGATAGATCCTTAGCTACTAACCTTGCACTTAAAGAGCATTTAGAAGCCACTAGATACTTGGTAATTAATTTTTTATGTCTTTCCCTCAGAGTACAATCTAAGAGAAAAAATTAAAATTTAATTAAATTTATTGTCAATTATTGTCAAACAATTGTCCTATGTTACAAAGTAAAAATCATTGGATGAAGATAGCAGATCGAACTAGTTATAGCCTTGGATTAACCATATAGCAGGCAATTGTATTAAAAAAAAAAAATGATCTGGTAAATCTGCACAGCTTGAGAAATGTAAACTGTAATCTTCTTTAACCCAGAATTTTAATTTTTTTCTATGTTTTCATACAGTCTTATTTACTGAGGAGTTGCCATTTCTCATAAGTAAAGAAACATATCAGCAACAAGATAATCATATATATATTTATAGCTGACTGTAAATCAGTGAGTCTGTTATGTGTATTAGGATTTCTCACAGTGAGGTGACTCTCAACTCCTCTAGAAGGCTGTGGAGTAGAATCTGGCCAACTGAGATCAGTGATGATAGCAGATCTTGGAAATATCTCACTTCCTAATTATCTCTAGTTGTATTAAGTAATGAAATCATTAATGGTCTTTTTCCCATTAAAAAAAATTAAAAAGAGATAGTGTTTAAAAAAAAATTGTAAGGGAAGTTTAAATCTTCCCTATCTTATTGCAATTTTAAAATCACTTTCCCTATTTTTTCAGTGGCTTTGCAATTCCTCCTCATCTGTTGATTAGTTTTCATTAAACTAAGCAATATTTAACTACGTTTTACCTGTCTGCAAAACAGATTTGTTTGGTGCAATGTAGAATTCAGAATGAACATGAAATAAAACATTTGTTTCAACCCCAACTTTGAGGATTTCACAAGCACATTTTTCTTGATGCTAGCTCTTTGTGCCAATTCTCTCTCTTAATGAAGTGCTATGATTTCAAAAGGTGCTTGCATAATACACCTACATACACATACACATCTTGAAATATGTACTCAACCCATGTGCATAAACTTTGTGATGGATTTTTTATTCTTTTAAGAACAAAAAGGGCTTCAAAGATTTGATATGACTAATGGCATATGGCAGAACTTGTTGCTGCTGGGAAGTTCTCAGTCCTTTGGTACAAGCTACATTCCTAATATCTTAGTAAGGAAAGGCAAGCTTTATTGACAACACTGATGAAAGGCCACCTAGCATAATTAGAAACAGGTAGACCTTTGAATTCACAATCGCTTTGCCCTGAAGAAGGTCTTCCCCCCTCAGAAGGGTTTGTGTCAGAAAAAGACTTTGTTTTTCCAAATAAAAACTTTTTGTCTGCTAAAAATATTATCTTTATTCACAGACACTGCCTTGCCTGTGGCATTATGCTATGGAAACTGCACCAAGTTTAACATCAAAAAGCAAAGAGAAGAAAGTGAGGCAAATATCATTTTAAACTTCTCTGGTAGTCTTCTTGGCCCAGGGTCTTGCATCAGTTAAAGGTGCCAACTCTTGCTCAGGAGCTTCTCTAATACCTGGTACATTCTGTCAGGAATATTCAGGCAACTTATCTCAGATTTTGTTTTCTGTGCCCCTTCTGTAATGACTCAAGTTTAACTTCATTAGCTGAAATAGAGGAATACCTTTTGCAATGTCAAGTCCACCGTCAGTACTAGCATGTATAATAGTCCCTGTTGCTTGGCTAAGTGGTTCCCCAAAATGTGAGGTGAAGGTGGGTGCTGCAGCTGGAACTCTCATATACAGCTCTTATGCTGAGTAACTATTGAAGTGTGTGGAATCTCTTTGTTTAGGTCAGAGACTGTAAAAGTCCTTTGATTTTATTGTAAAGTATAATCAGGTGAGAGAAAAATATGTCTCAGTTCCTGACTAGACCAATGGTTTCTTTTTCTTACTAGATTTTTTTTTTTTTTCAGTAAGATAACACAAAATATCAGCACCATGTAACATGTATTATCAAAACATATTTTTATAAAATTCACTTTTTTTACTGGAGCAATAAAAGTTGTATTGACAATAAAATATAGGAAAAATAATGGTAGAAGAAGTAAAGGGAATAAAGAAATTTTATATTTAGAATAGTGATGAGATGATTAAAGAATATGAATCTAGTCTTCCCTGTTATGATGATCCTTAGATAGGACTACTGAAGATAGAACTTATACATTTTGTGCTTTATTTTACAGTTAATTTTTACATTGTCTGCTAAAATATATAGTATTATCACACAAGTAGTTGAATTTTGTGTAGTGAACAAGAGTATCTGTCAGATCTGATCATAAATTTGCAAGTTGTTAGATCTTGTAAGTGAACTGTTTTTAAATTTAGCTCTGCTGAGTGAATATCTCCATGTAACATTATCCTGAGATGAAGTACTTTCTCTTTGTTTTAGAGATCAGCCCTTAGAATAATGCTTGCACTAAAGCCACTGAGATCAATTTACTGTTCAAGTAAATATTCTACATAATTGCTCATTAAATCGCGATCATAAAAAGAATAAGGTAAATAGAGAAGTGTCAAACAAGAATGAAGACCTTTTTCAAGGTACTTAACTCCTGAAGCACTGCGTTTGTTAAGGGCTATGATGATTTACTGGAGTTTTCCTGTTGTTTTACTCTCCTATTCCAAAGATGCTATTTGACACCAAAGTGCAAAATAGAATCAGCAATTAGCAGTAGGAAAGGATACTACTATGGGCATTTAAAGAGTAAATGATATTTTGTCTGTTGGGATATTTGTCTTTCATTGTGCCAAAGCTGTAATGAAAAGTTGATCCAGTGCCTGGAATATAACTGATTCTATCTAAGCTGATTTGCAACTTTTAATGTTTTTATTTGAGAAAATTGCAATAACTCCCTTAACCTATCAAAAGCTGCATTGTCTTGTACTACACTCCATTCAAGTGGGACCAAAGTAAAAAGTACTGAAGTTCTTGGCAGTTTCCCTTCTCATGAGCCCAGGTTATTTCCAAAGGATATGTCAGCATAAATGGTAGAAATTAATGTATAAGAGAGACTGCTAACTTGCACATAGCCAGCAGCTCTTCTGTGAGGACTCTCTTCTCATGGCTGGAACTGATACTTTGCAGGATACTAGTAAGAGCGACCAGGTTGAACTTGGAGGCCTGTTGGTTTCCTGTTGCTTTGCCCTTCACATTTCAGTTCCAGTTCCACTGGCAGTAATGAGTTTTGATAAAAAGATCTCTAAATGTAACATGAAATGCTATAAAAAGCTAAAATACCTAGCATCTTGGCACAAGCAGATTCAGAAGTAATGGACACAGTTGTAATAAAGAGGTGACTGCTGAAACAAATGATTTAGCATGGTGTACCAGCTGTCACTGGAAGGCTTTAAAGGAGACCAATTAGGTATGCCATAGCACACTCAGACACCAAAGGCTTCATGCAGAAGTTTTTCTTCAATGACTCATCTTTTCTTGAGTCTTCACAACTGTCCTACTGTATCTTGGAATTCTTCTCAATTTCCCACTGTGTTTTGTTCATAGTATATGGGTTAGAAACAGACCAAAGGCTAATGCTAGAACTGCATATCACTGAATTCAAATGCAGAACTCCTCAGGGTCGAAGCCTGGTACTTCAGATATGTTTCAGAGATAAAGTTTCCCATGTGCCAGCTTCAGTGTTTCTAAAACATTCTATCTGACTATTCTGAATATTTAAAAGTATTTAAAGATCCCTTACTTTTAAAAGTATTTAAAGTATTTTAAAAGTATTTTAAAAGGCTATATATGTTCATTGTTATGGGGTTTTGTTTGTTTGCTCTTTTCTTGGAAGTACTTCATTTCTAAAGGAGTCCCCAGATAATATTGTTAATATCTACTGGACTTGGACAGCTTTGGACTGGCTGTGAATTTTTTGGGTAGAATGTCTTTGGGTAGGAGCTTCACTTTCTTGCAATTGTCTGAAAGTCTTCCTTGACTTTTGACTCCAAGAGTGCTGACTGGGACTACTGGGGGTAATGTAATAGGTATATGTTAAAGGAAGGCAGGAAAAAGGAGTCCCTGCAAATTGACGGCTGACTAAAGAGAATAGTAGTAGCTTGGTAGCTGTTTCAACACAGTTTGATTTCCTAAAAAATTGCAGTATTTTATAATGTCATGTCTAATCTCTTCACAAGTGAGAAAGTCTTTTTTGACTCAGCTACGAGAAGCTGTGATGTTGGTAGGCCTGGCACTGACTGCCTCTGACTGCACTTTTATAGCTGGTATAGCTGCTCAAGCAGGTCCCTGCCATACAAGAAGGTGGTTCCACACCACTTCCCCTTCTGAGTTGTCCATTGTTTACCACGCACCAGGTCAGCTTCTTGTCAATCTCTCTGTAAACACATGGAGCATTAACTCATCAACCCATCAAAAAACAAAGTCGAAAATGAAGAGACTTCTATTGGGCTGAAGCTGAATCTGATTATGGAAGGACCAATGTGTTCCAAAGACAGCAGAGAAAGGAAGAGATTACACAGCATAATTTATGGTAGCAGTAAACAAATTACTTCAGTTGCCACAGCTGCCTTCTTTTCTGAATTCTCCTGAGTTCAGAGATTTATTTTTTTTTTAACATAATTTAGTTATCTTTCTGGTACTTGAGGTTGTAGAATGATTATCCAGCAGGATAGATCTTCATCTTTTGACTCAGAGCTAACAGCATTGGAGATGAATTGGAGCACTGATCATTGATAGTTTTTCACTGGAGAGTGTCCTCATTGGTATCAGATATTTTCTTTCTGTCCCTTTTGTCTTTTGGTAACTACATGATACCCAGTGGCTGGCAGCAAGAAAATGCAGCATTCAAGACTTTGCTTTCCATTGTTTGCTTCTAAAAACGAAGTTTGGGTTTTCTATAGGGTGATTTCTTGAATACTAATTAAATGGTAGTTTGGTATGATCCAAAAGACATCAAAATAGATGATAAATTAATTGGTGACCAACCCTTAGACATTATTATTTTCACAGGATTTGCTCTAAGTATTTTAGTTCCCTTTTCCTTGTAACCCACAGCAGTCATTGCTGTATCATATCCTATGATTTGAACATAGCCATTGGGTTGCTCAGCCTCCTAAATCAGATTAGGTTTATTTATTCCTGCATTTGTACTCCTTAAATTTGCTCTAGTAATACAGATGTTGCTGATTTATTTGTCAGTGAATCCAGGATCTGGTACATTATTGGCTTGTACACTACATTTACATTATAGGTATGAAATTAGAAAATTTCAGAAATTGCGCTCGTTGAGGAAGAGTAGTCCGTTGGCTCCTGTGGAAGAGAGATTGGAGTTCACTGTATAAAATTAGTGTCTTCTTTAGGACACAGCATAAAAAGGCAAATGTGAAGATATAAGAGGAAAAGTTATTTTTTTATTATTTCGTTTAAAAAGGGATTAGTGCTTGGAGAAATTCAGAAAAATTCTGGTGTTTAGTTGAAGGACCTTTCACATGCTGGCAAGTGCTCATATGTCAGTGATGTGGACTATGGGCTTGAGCCATGTGAAAATGTCTAGCTGTACACATAAAACTCATCTGAAGGATTCAGAAATCTTAGTACTGATTTTGTTATTGCCCGGTACTTTTAACACTGTCTGGCTAATTGTAAATCTTCCAGAAAGGGTCCACCTAAGCAGAAAGGGAGTGAAATTAGAAATATTAGTAGATAAGGTTTGATTTGACCTGCTTATTCACTTTTACTTGTCCTTCCTTTCTGCAAATAAGCCAGGAAATATTTCCGTTTCCATTCCCACTCCTGTCTCAAAGAGATCTGTCTGCTGGCTAGTTAACTAATTGGTACAAGTGAAAAAACACCTGTACAGCATGTTCAGCTATGCAGTGTCAATCCAGCTGCAGAATGCATCAGGTGCCCATTCCTTTTATTCCTTGATTTAGGGCAGTTGTTGGGGACAGGGCAGAGGATAGATTACAATGGAAAAGAAAGAGAATCCACAGAACCATTAATAATTATTTTCCCTTTTTGGTCATCTTCCCTTATCTCTTCACCTACCTCTTGATGTTTTTTCTTCCATGCTACAGTAACAACATTGGCTAATGATAATAACTTATGTGAGGGATGCAAAAAAGGCAAAATTGGTCATACCTTCACTAGGTTTTGAAATTAAGCTTATGAAATCTTTTTTTCCTTATTCAGATGAAGAGGCTGTCATTTAGTAGAATAAAGGAAAGAACAAAGTATTTTTTCTCACTTGGGCAGTATTAATCATGCCAAATGACAATTTAAATAGGGCAAATTAAATATAAGTTTTTAGGGCCATTTTGAAACTAGTGGAGCTTGACACAGTGTTCAGTAACTTGCCCATGCCTTTTACAGGATTGGATCCTGAGAGAACATTGATGAAAGACATCTCCAAATGTGGATTTCTGCATGACAAAGTGTCTGATCTTTTATAGCATCGTTGCATTGGGAATTAGTCTTGTCTTTGGGAATTTGTAGTCTTTAGTAGAAGAGCATGATTTATGTCTTAGAATTTAACCATTCTCTGTAATAAATAGAAATGTGCCACAAGTATTTACTTGGTTGCGCCATGGGAAAATTTTTAACATATTGTTCACAGCTTCAAAATGCTATAAAAGAAGGCATGTAATTTAAAGACCGACTATCCTTTGTGATTTCTAACCAATAGATTGATTAATGTCTTCCAAAAGTGACAGCAGCCAAAATGTTTACATCTCATTAGGCAGAGAAGAAGAGAGCACACACAATTTTGGTTATGAGCTTGGATGGTTCATTTCTTTGGGCTTCACATCCCCACTACTTAAGGCAGACTGTAACTTTAAGATGTTATCTGTTGCCTACACAAATAAACAGCCAGTTATGCTTTTTATGGCGGGCAGTTCTCAAACCAACAGGGGATTAAATGATATTAGCTGGAGTTTGTGGTTCCCTGCTGAACTATCACGGGCTCCATGGATTCCTGTCCTGAATATTTCACAGAGCAAACACCTCTTATCTGAGGTGATATTCTCACACTGGCCTCTTGGCCATGGACTTCAAAAGCTGATCACAGGGAGGGCTTGAGAGGCAATAACCCTTAATATAACAGTCTCTCCTGATAGGGATAGACAAGGTAAAGGTAAGGCGTCTCTGAAGTTTGCTCTTGTGTGTTTAGCCCCATGGGGTGATAAGGGGCCATCTGTTTTTTCAGTCTGCAAACTCATCTTTTTCACACTATCCCAGTACCAAGTACACTTTAGGTCTGACTGGTATCAGCACCAGCAATTCTTCAGTAATCTGAAGAGATTTTCTTGGTATTTTAGCTTTGATCCCAGCAATTGTCTTAGTTGCTGTTGTGTTGGGGTAATTTACCTAGGCAAATATATAAAATAAGATTTAAAACATTATGTTCAAGGTACCATTGTCACAAAGAAAATAAGTTATTGAAATAGATGTTATAAAATGTATGTGAATTACTTCTGGGTAAAGGGAAATTTTTGTGCTTAACCTATGTGACTAAACTAAAACATTAATTCATGGTGGTAATTTCAAAAAGTCACATCACCACACCTTATTAATTGTTGAAATAGAATATCAGTACTACCATTTTTAGAAGTTAAAAAACTCTGCTTCAAGCCTCATAACTATTATAAGAGTTAGTAAAATGCTTCTCAGATTTCTTTTATTGTGGAACTCCCAGAATATCTTCCTTCATCTTTTAAGCTTTTCTCTGCAGCCATTTTTTTATCAATGAAACATTCGTATTCAATTGCAATCTCCTGATTATAATAGCTGCATATGCAAACACTAACTACTATGAAATCGGCAAGAAAATGATGCAAATTGCCAACACTGGCACATGAAAAACAATCCCTATTTTTTTTCAGCACTTTATTACCTTCATTTGTTGTTTTGTGGGGTGGGGGTGGTAACTGTCTCTAAAGAAATTGTTCTTGCTTATAACAACTAATTGCCATAAAATTTCTGGAAATGCTAGAATGTAGATCCTAATCCCACAAGCTTTTACTCCCTTTAAGCAGTCTATTGTTGATTAAAATTACCCCGCAAACCTGATTAAGATTTACTAAAATAAGTAATGTTTACAGGGACAGAGATTGTAAATATAATTATGGTACAAAAGACGTACTAAAAACTCTTCAAAAGCATATTTACATTAGAACACTGTTATTTAAATCTTCCTGAAATCTTATAGAATTAAATTGAAAATGAATAAGAATTGTTCTATTGTAAAATATGTCCATTTGAAGTGAATTTACTAATAACTTATTTACTTCAGATTCATTATTTTCTCCCCATCATCAGTTATGATTCATGTACACTGAAATGGACTAATGGAAAGATCTTGAAAGATCTTCTTTGGAAGAAGAAACTAAAATAAGATAACTGTCCAGAACAACAAAGTATTGTTAGTTAATAAAAAAATTCACTTACTTAATATTTTCTGTTTATGATGGCAAATTAATCACATATTTGTTTCCTTTGATCCACAGTCTTATCCCTTTTCCTTAAATTCCTCTCAGTATCTGACATTGCTTCCATTCAGAAGTAATTTTTTTGTGAGAGCTGTTTTCTAAATGTTTTTTACTTACTTTAAACAGATTAGCATTCTCTAAAAGAAAAATAAAACAGAGCAGTTTCATTTAATAGTGGAATATGTCCTTTAATGAAATACCCGGGTTTTAAATGTGCTAGCTTTCAAAATTATTTTTCTGATATGATTCATTAACATCAGATATGAATTCAGTAATTTATTTGTATAGGAACCAGATGACTGACATATATTGCCATATAATTTCTGTTTGTATTTATGATTGCAGCCAAGCATAATTTGTTTGTTCTTGTTAATAATTTTCTTCTTATTAAGCAAAGTTGGTTTGCAAAGAATAACTTATATTGCTTTGCATAATATTTTTATGTATTAAAATATTATGCTTTGCCTAGTATTTTTTGTCAAGAGAAATTACCAGTTTAAAATTTGAGATATAAATAAATATAAATAAAAATTGATATATCTTCCCAAGTTTGTTTTGTTTTAAAATTTTTCATATAATAGATTTCCTTTCAAAATAAACAAAATTATTGTTTTTCCTGTTAAAGAGTTTCATTTATCCAAAACATTAGAAAAAATTACAGAATATCTAATTGGTTTGGGTTTCTTTTTTACTTGTAGAGAAGAGGCATTGACTAAAAGATCAAATGAAGTTGTTATTATTTGTATCTATTTTTATTTCTTTTTAAGAAGGTAGTATCTGTAGTCTTAGAAATCCTTTGTTTTCACTGAAAGTTATAGTAGCATCTTTTTGATTCCTACAGAAACAGCTTTGCAGTAAAATTGCTTTTCAATATGATTGGGCTGTATCCTAACAAATTTACCAGGAATTTCAAGAAATTTTGTCAAATCATCTTTGAAATAGTTGCATAATTAACTCCAATGTTTTGAAGCATGTTACCACAGAAGTAAAATGGCAGAGTGGAATCTGTTCTGTTTTTTGTTTGTCCAAAGCCAACATGAGCAAATCAAAATAATTTTTCATTCACTTAAATATTTGAGTCAGCAGCATTCTTAAACCTGAATCAAACCCTGGCGAAAACAGTAAAGAAAATCCATTTATCAAGTGATGTGATGCTGTTTCAAAATTGTAATTTAATTAATAAATATGTTACATCAAAGGAATTAGTTATCAAAAAAAATTGTGGCATTTATGTCACTGTGTGAATAAAACATTATTTTTCTAGTGACGTTAACTGCACCAATGGTAGCATTGTAGAACATACATGAAGACAGTGCACATGTCCTGAAATGTGCCATTTTTTTATTTTGGCTCTTTTTGGGTGCATCTTTTCCCACATGCAGTGGACACCTCTGGGATTTTCCCAGCATGCTTTTTGAAGAAAAACATCGAAGTCACAAAAGCTGAAGATCTTTAAGGGATCTTTAAGGGAAAAAAGTAATAGTTCTGAAATGTTTACATCCACCAGCAGTTTCCTTCCAATTCACTGAGAATTGCTGAAGGATTTTTTCCAAATCACATTACAAATTTGAAGATTACCTAAATGAACACTATTTTTATAATGATTTAGGTTACTGATTGGGAGTAAAGAAGATTACTTTAAAAAACACTTAAAAGGGTCTGTGCAGTTTTAATGGCTTGAGTGAAACAAAACACCAAACAGGATGTCCTTGTCCCCTTTGAACTTGAGGCATCACATTGACATGAAGCTACTGAATTCTCTCATTAGTTATGTGGTGCTGGAATCCCAGTGGCACTTAATGAAAATAAGTTTTTATGTAGTGCTTTCAAAAAAGAATTGGAAATTGAGTCTGACCAAATTTAGTACTCTATCACAGACATAATAAAGTTGGGAAATCAAGAGAAAAGAAAGGAAGAAAAGAAAAAGAAGAAAAAGAGAAAAAGAAAAAAAAGAAAAATAAAAAAGAAAGAAAAAGAAAAAGAAAAAGAAAAAGAAAAAGAAAAAGAAAAAGAAAAAGAAAAAGAAAAAGAAAAAGAAAAAGAAAAAGAAAAAGAAAAAGAAAAAGAAAAAGAAAAAGAAAAAGAAAAAGAAGAAAAAGAAAAAGAAAAAGAAAGAGAAAGAGAAAGAGAAAAGAAAAAGAAAAAGAAAAAGAAAAAGAAGAAAAAGAAAAAGAAAAAGAAAAAGAAAAAGAAAAAGAAAAAGAAAAAGAAAAAGAAAAAGAAAAAGAAAAAGAAAAAGAAAAAGAAAAAGAAAGAGAAAAAGAAGGAAAAAAAAGGAAAAGAAAAACAAAAAGGCAGGACAAAGAGCAAAAAAGGAGAAGAGAAGATATATTAAAATCTAGAACATAAAATAAGAAGTGTCTTTCATTCAGACAAAATAAAATTTTCCTTATTCTAATTTGCATTATATAAGTAAAAGAAAGGAAAAGTAAGAAAGATACTATTGATTTGTGTTTTTGCATAAAATTTTCTACAATACTTTTAAATTATTTACCTGCTTTTTTATTATGTTTCATTATACTGGAAGAAAATTTTTAAATTTATTTTAATGGAATTCTCCATCTTATCCCATAACAAGGGTACTTACAGCATAACCACTTTAGTATGGTGTACACTGACCATCAGAACCTGTCAGACTTAAACTCAGTACTTTTAAGAGAGAAAATAGAAAAAAAAAAATCTTCTATTCCTAGGTGGGATGTATAGTTCAAGAAGAAACAGAGAATATATTTAGTTCAGTAAACAGTCAGCACTGTTCTAGATATATTCCATCTGGAAGACAATTAGCAGTCTTTTGGCTTTGGCTGACTACTGACAATTAGAGCATCATAAACCAGATGTCAAACATTATGTCTTGAGCAACTTTTTTCTTCAGAATTTGCCCATTCCTCTTGTCATCATGGCTCAAGTATCTAATTTAGTCCATTGGCTAATACTCTCCTTTCTCAGTACCTGTTTTTACTTTATTAAAAGTAGTGAAAGAAAGAGTATCTATAAAATATTTTGATTTCCTCTGTATGTTTCCTTAGCTTTTAAGAAAACTGATCCAAAATTAGTAACTCAGAAATAATGAAATAAGTTCAGTTAAAAAGCCTCTCATTACTATAGGAATATTTTCTGACCAATTTTATTATAATTATATTGCTATGTCATTGAACTCTTCCTTCTGTCTTAGCTTCAGCTCAGTGACTTTTACCACTTACTGCCTTTGGGAGATTGATCCGTGGAGGTTTCATTACTGAAGAATGAATCTTGAGATTTGATTTTCATTTGCTTCAGTTTATCTCTCTAAAGGAGGGAATAATTTCCCTCTTTCAAATGTCTCGTTTTTGAAGCAATATAGATATTTATGGCAGCACTGTTTAGTCATACATCAACTGCTAATCTGAAAGAAAAGGCTTGAGAGCACAAATTAATTCATGTTGGAGGAGGATATTTTCCAGTGTTTCAGCCTGGGAAATCCCAGGTGTGAGAATGGGAAGGCTGGACATCAGACATGTGAGCTGGAATGATTCTTTTGACCAAGTTGTTTAACTTCGAAAACACCAGGACAAATGGTCAAATTCCCTTCTTTTTCTGGGATATCTAATAGCCACCCTGGTAAATGCATACTACTTACCAAGTTTTTGTCATGTTATTAACAGAGAAGTGCCAGTATATCCAAGGGACAGGAGACTGAACTAAAAGGGTGTTAGGAGAGATTGAACTAAGTACTGAGCAGAGCTTTAAAGAGCAAATTATTTATATCATAGACAAAGAAAGCAAGGTGTACAGTGGGTTGGTAGGATAGCAAATATTTTGTGTAGTTTGAGGAAGTATCACTGGGTTTAATGGAACAAATTTCACATAGAAATTCTCTGTGCATATAATTATTTTCAACTTTTATGAATCAGGAAATGATACTAGACATTCACAGATGAATAGGCTCTAAAGCTAAGCAGATTATTATTAACGAATATGATTATATGTACTGTAAGTAGAGCTAACATAACTTCTATATAATTTCCATGGTTTCTGTCTAAAAATACCCCTGTTAGCTTGAAATCTGAATGATTATTAGAAATATATTAGGTAGTATTCTTATATAGAAAATATAATTAATATACTAATATACTGTATGATAATATTAGTATTATAATTTGCTAAAATAACACAAGGATTTGAAAGTAGGCCTCCATAACCTACAAAATCTCCATCTGGAGTAATTTTTATTGAGGCACTAACAGAAGCATAGATTACTTAGCTAAAATGCATTCATCTTTAATTTCATATTTACCTGAGAAGCTTCTCACTGAGCATGCTGTATGCATGCATGACCTTGGTAGATGAAAGCATATTTTATCTTCCTGGGTGTAAATAGTCTTTTGGATCCATAAATGAGCTTTCTCTTTCAAAGTTTGGCTTTCTGGACATTAAACATGTTATTAAGTCCAGATTTGTCTGTGACAGGCAGTGTAAAGAGGTGTTTAATTCCAAAAAGACCATCTTTTAGGAAAATTGGTGCAACAGATCTTCCTGGGGATATTTCTCTTTTCCTACTGAGTAGTAAATAGACTGGAGGGGTAGCAGAGGCAAGACAGCTAACTTTTCCTTACTTAAAGGTAGGAAAGAAGAATCTTGACAAATATTAAAATCAAGGAGTTTTCCCCATCCTGTTTCAATATGTAAAAATATCATAAATTGCATATGAAATTAAATGAAATTATTAGACTTCTTTTAATACAGATCAGGATGCTAAAATGGGTAGTTAAATCCCCTAAAAATAAAATGAACTGCAGAATCTCCAATATTAACAGAAACTTCTACACAAGTTCTTTACATGAATTTTAAGAATGGTATTGTGGAACTCAGAGGTGTCTTTGCAGTAAGCTTACCACTGCACTTCACTGGGAGCAACCACTTTGACATAACTTCAGCTGTCAATGTTGGTGATAGGAGATTCTGTTGGTTTTGTTATTTTGCACTAACATGAATGATCTGTAATAAAAAAAGGACTTTCACCTCAGGTGCAGTTGTCATTTCACTGTTAGCAGTAAGAAGTAGTTTAGAAGGGGTGCAGATAGGGATATGCAATATTCAATGTAAGGGAAGTGGATACACAGTGAGGAGATCCTCAGCAAACTCCCAACATGTAGGTGTGAAGCTTTCTCCAAGTCTAGCTGCCTTGCTAGTCCTTGCTCCTGCAGCTCTTTCAGCTATCATAAATACCCTGCACTTACCCTTCTGCACATACAGATTGGTAATGTACACACATATACTTGAGCTGACAATTAAGAATTATGGTTGGGATGGGGTTAATACTCTTCAAACCTCTGGACACCTCCAGGACTAGGTCCATCTAGAAACTGTTTCTCAGGTAAACTGCAATTAAAATCCTTCTTTACAGCACCTAGTGTTGGTGCATTTAGATGACACAACTAATGCACTAAAGTTTTCCAAGGAATAGAAGACCCTAAGGAGAAGAAAGACTATAAAGTGACTTGTGGTGTCTTTTTGTTCTTTCAACAATTTGGTCCTGGAGCTGAAAGGGAGAGAGAAAAAATCAGAAAGAAGCTGGCCACAGAACAAATAAATATGGCATTGGCTCATATTCATTACAACACATTGGATAAAAATGAACAATGGCAACTATCAGCTTTCATGCACTTCCTTAGAAAAAAAACAGTGTTGTGTAACTTGGCCAAAAAGACAACGACATGTACCAGTGCACATATACAGCCCAGAAGGGGAGTCAAACGAGCGCCAGAAGAAAATAGCTGTTTTATTTGGAGGTCCTGTTTACTTGGAATATTTATTACTTTCATCAAAAAAATATCAGTTTAGCATATCACTTGCACAATTTCTACTCTTTTGGTTTTCATAAGAATTCCAATAAACTCATTTTGCTACTGAATGGGAAAGATATTAGAAAGATTCAGAGACTTGGGGGGATAGAAATAAGAAAGGTCAGCACAGAAGAAAAGGCTTAGATGAAAGTATGTCAGAGCAAAGCTTCCCATGAAAGATTATTGAGAAAAAGCTTTTTTTTTTTAAACAGACATAAAAAACAATATATAAATCAAGAGCACAAAAGCCCTGTTTTATGATTTTTTTTTTTCTGGTGCTGTTTAATTTTTTTATATCTTTTTTTGCCATTGTTAAAAAACAGCCAAAACTTCAAAGGCACGCTGCATGTGTTCTAAATCAGGACTTCAGTGCTGATGTATGACAGCACAAAAATTAAAACTAAATAAATGTGCTGTCTAAACTACCATATTTCTCAAAAAATTACTTTAAAGGCTTTAAAAAATTAGAATTATTGATTGATCTTACTTTACAAACCATAATGTTTTCACCAGAGTAAAGGACAAAATATTATATTAAAAAGAGAGAAAGAAAAAAGAGTGTTGTCTGAACATATCTGAACACCTGTATTTGGCTGTCTTGCAGTTTTGTCAGACAGGCGAGAGGGAAAATGAAACTTTCCAGTGATTTGTCAGATAGTCTATATGGACTGCATAATCTTTCAGTTTATTTGCTGTTTTCTGGAAGGCTCCTTTACATTCGGGGTAAATTGATAAAAACAAGGTAGTATATCTGTGAAGAAAGGAATAGCATTTCTGGTCTATCACATAAAAAGTGGTTGTAGAACAGATGTATTCTCATGAAAAATAGTTTGTGCAAGTCTTTTACTATTTTCTTTTCAAAATATAAACTTTGTAACATGTTGAGTTAGCATTCCCTTTTAATATACTTTGCGTAGGAACTTGCTGTTTTCTCTTAGAAATGGCATGTCTGACTCTAAAGGTGTCTGGCCACAGCACACCCATTAAATCTGCTTGCAAAAAAAATTGCATGACTGGGGTCTTTGTGGCGTCCCTTTTCCTCTGGCCTCTACTTTTACAATGGCCATTTGCTGTTCTTCCACTAAGTCATCTTGATTTGTATTGACTCACTTATTTTATCGGGTTACAAAAGGGGCAAGTGGCCCAAGCAAATAGGAATGCAAATGCTGTTCTTTTTCATAAACATTTCTTTGACTTTTAGGACTCATTCATCCCATCCCTGCTAGTGTCCTTTTTTGAATTCTTATTAAGAAATAGTCACTGGCTCTAATTTATGTTCTTATGTCTCCTATTTTATTATGTTTTTATGTCTGAGGAGTGGCATTTCATGGCAAAGGTTCCTGGATATTTGTGCGATCAAGAGAACTGGTTATTTACTTATTATCATTTTATCTTATTTAATCCCTACTCCTTTTCAGTTGCTTCAATTACACATTAAGAGAACAGATAGTATAGGATGTCATTTCATGAGCACTAGTAAGAAATAGATAATTAAGTTTAGGAAGGCAAAGTGTGCTGGGAGTCTCTAAGATGAAATCTGGCAAAATACTAACATATATTTACAAACAGTGTTACAAACATGAAACAGGGCTACACTCCCTGACCTATTAATTTCCTATTACTTTGATCAGTTCCATTACTGTATAAAATATTGACCATACTTAGATGTTACAGAAGGACAGGGATAACATCCTAGGGAGTTTGAGGTACTCTGGGCTGCCCCAGCTTTAACCAGCTGATCCTGATATCTCAATGGAAAGCCCAGGTCCCTGAGATTGTTAGTGGTGCCTCCAGAGCCCTCCAGGAGTGGCTAACCCCAAAAGAATTTTTCAGGGTTAATTGCAGATTTTTTGGTGTATACTAAGTACTAAAGTTGCCTCTCCAACATGCGGAATTCAGTTTGCCAAAATTCATCTTGGAGCCAGTTACTCTGAGATTTTTAATGACCACTGCTCATATAGATAACATTTTTTTGATAAATGTTGTGATAAAGGCTTTATAGTGTTTCATCAAGGAAAGGGTTCATCACTGTTTCCATATAACACCACCTCGAGCACATGTATGGAAGTGATATGTGTGCTTTTTATATTGAACTTTTCAGGATGTGGCCTGAAATTTTGTTTATAGAAAGAAGAAATATCAAGAATTTAAGACACTCCACAGTTATAGTGGGAACACATAGAAGTTACATTTATGTTGTCTATGTTTCTGCTTCTGCCTTTTTCTTGAAGAGGTCTGCAGAATGTTTTATTGGTGGCAGTCATTTGATGACTGACAAGGGAATACTCTTGGACTGGAAAAGTGTCACTACCTTTCCCTATAATACTCTCTGCTGTCCAATGAACTGCTAAAAGCTGACATTTCTCCTCATTTTATTCCTATTTAAGATAGTAACAGCACATAAAATCAAATAAATGAAAAATTTGAATCTGGAACCACTGAAAGTAGCATCAGTAGAGACTCTTTCCAGAACAAATTTTCCAGTTTGGCACAAGCATTTATCCATATGCAGGATGAATGAGTTTCTCACTTCAGTCTTTCCTGAAATTGTTTACCCACTCCTTCTTTGGAACAGTAAATCCAGAAAATGCATCCAAAAACTGTGCACAAAGGAACATAATTTGGGTTGTAAGGTCAATTGCTCTGAAGTTAGACCAAGAGAGATTTATGATTGCTTGCACAATGGACCCCTTTTGCATATGCTGTAAGATAGAGATGCTAATTAAATGAACATCTACTGTTCTGGACCTTTGCTTTCCTCTACCTAGAGAGGGCAAAGTTTGGGTTTTAACTATAAGCCAGCAGTAAATGCTAGCTTTTTAATTTCTGCCTAAAGCTAAAATCTATAGGAAATAAATGCTCCTCTACCTGTCCTTTGTATATCAGGGTTTTTTCTGCTATCCACATTCCAATAATTAAAAGCAACCTTAAAACCCAAGAAGCAACCTTAAAACCCAAGTTCTGTGGTTGAAAAAACTGGCATTGTGGTACCCTAAATTTCTTGTTTCTTAAATCTTAATTTCACATTAAATGAATGGTTTATTTTCTATCTTTGAATGTGTAACATCAGCTATCAAGTCACTTATGCATTGCAACTGCCCATGAAAACACACAATGAGAAATTTGAGCCAAACTGATATAAATATTTACTTGTTTGCATTATATGCATAAATATTTATGTGCATTATATGTTCTGTCATACAGAACAGGTAATAGTCATGTCAAAGCAAATTTCTCTTGAGCATTTCCAGACCTAGTGAGAGTACAGGAAGACCCAGTACAGAATGCAAGAAGTAAAAAATCGTAGCCTGAAGGGGTCACAAGGACTATTCCTGCCTGGTTTTTTGGCATCTGAAACAGGATAGGAAGAAAAAAAAAATTGTTTTTTTACAACCTTCTCTGCCTGCAACCACACACCTGCTCAATCACACCTGTATCAGCCCTGCTGGCTGCATGTGTTGGATTTCACACCTTTTGAATAGGCAACATCCAGATCTTGCACTGATTTGTATAGATTTTAGCTCTAAAGAAATGGTTTTTATTAATAGCTATCACTGCCAAAAATAATCTTAAATTTGGAAATTGCTTTTTGTTTATCTATATGCAAGCACTTGTCTTCAGACATATTTTCTTCTGAGATATGAGCATTCAGTCCTTGCAAGTGTTATAATAAATGCAAAGATTTATTCTTTGTGTTCACATTGGGAACAAGGAAACTAAAACAATTTCTTTGTTTTTTATCTTTTTTAAAGAGACTTATAGGCCATCTTTGAGCTATTCCAGGTTGGACTAGGTATATGCCAAGGCTCATCAGCTTGTGATGGAATTATACATAATCTGGGAAAGAGAAGCCACCTTTTCCACTGCTTCTAAGGATTTGTATTTGTGGAAAGGTAGTTTCAGTTTATTTGTGGTGACCCATTAGGAAAAGGCATGATCTGGGAAGATATATAGGTAGCTAAAAGGTTAGAAAGGGCAATAGCTATTGGTTCCTCAAGTCCAGATAAGTTCAGGAAATTTTGTGTCTGTGAGAGTATGGTAGTATGTCTGAATGAATGGCATATGATTGCTCCTAGGGAGGCCAGCCTGTTGTCAAGTACCTGCTTATTTAAATGTTTTCAATGCTTTGAGTGTGATCACAAACACTTTTGCCCACATATACAAACCTGCCACCCAGCAGTGTGCCAGCTGCCTGTGTTTTGACCTCTTTTTAGTTAGCAACTTATCACTGAGGAGTCCAGAGTTCACTTAATGATTTCCATGTTCATATTACTGGGGCACTCTCTCACCTTTCTCTTCAAATAAAGGATACAAAAGTATATCTGTGGGAGAAATTCAGAAATACTCTGCATCCCCTTGTAAAAATAAGATCATAAACTTACTCTGCTCTCTTTACTTTCTGACTCTTTCTGATGGTTATAAGAAAATCTGTTTCCTTGACAGTATTTAGTTTCATACTCACATTCATTTTTCTCTTGCTCATCCTTCCATATGTTTATTGTCTATTAGCCACAAGTATATTTATTTATCCTCTTATGTAATAACAGTCTCTTTTATTAACCAAACACTTTTATCATTTTCCCAATTCTCTTATGTCCCTTTTTTCTTTCATCTTTATCTCTCATGAGTAATTAATATTACTAATTAATTAATTTCCCCCAACATAAATTTTACCACTAAAATCTAGGTTAAAAAACAGTGAGGAAATTTTGGTCCATGGCCACTTATTTTATGAAATTAAATCAGCAATTTGGCCAAAACTGAGAATGACTAAAAAGTTTATCCTCTGCTGGGGTGACCACTTCATGTCATAATAAGTGGAACTGTTCTGAATTTGATATTTCTCCCTGTTTATCTCTATTTATTTGTAGTAAGACATTTGAATGTCTTTCTTTTCTAGGGTTTATAAGTGGCTTTGCTATGAAGTTTGGATAATTTTTGCCCAAACTCTCAGCTACTGTGGATCTTCAGCTTTCATGAGAGCAAAGAGTAAATTCAATCCTGATGTTGCAATTTGATATATTTTATTTGCTAAGATTCTAGAGCCCAAGAGAGCTTTGAGCCACTGCAGCAGGTTATTTTACTTCTAGCTGTAAAAACTCTGGAGGGAGAAACAGTAGCCATTCTGGTAGTAGATTTTCAGTGTCTCCAGCTAAAAAAGCTGATGTACTGTTTTCCCTTGAAGAAGAAATAACTGTTGCTGCTGAAGAAACAGTATCTCAATGTGGAATGGCTGATTCTTGCCCTGTTGTGAACTTCCCACTTTTAAGGAGAATGACTAAGGTGACTGTTGCAGCTGCAACAACATCTGGAGTCCTCAAATTACCCTGACACTAGTTAGCTAGATTTAGGTCTGGGTATAGCACAGAAATACCATTGTTTGTTTTGATGTTTCTATTGTTCAATGAAGATTACAATTTATTTTAGGTTTTCCAGCTTCCCTTAATACTGCTGTCATGCTATGGTAACAACAGAGATAGTGGTAATTTGCTTATATATGGATCCTGCAGAATCAGGAGTGATTGTGCTCCTCTTTCTGAGAAAATCCAGAAAGTTGTACTCCTTGACTGCTCAACCACCTGAAGGCATATGTCATCCATATCAGCTTATTGCTTTAACTTACTCTAAGATCTCTAAGAAAATGTAGAAAACCACTGAGTAAAGAACTCCATAAGGCTTCTGAACCACTAATTCTCAAGTAGTAATTGGTGGGTCACAACTTGGCTGCAGAATCTCACAGAAAGACTCTTTCAGATAACTGTATGTTAGACAACTGGAAAGACAGGGATGATATATTCAAAATTCTAAGAAAATCTTTTATTCTCATATGTATTTTGGGGGGATTTGTGGGAGGGGGGGTCAGGGCAGAGCAGAGAGGGGTGGTGTGGTAGAATTTCTGTGGAAACAAAGAGACCAGAAAATAAAAATGTCTTCTACGTATTTCCACGTGCTGTGCATGACAGCAAAGTGTCATCACTCCTGCCTTCACCTGAAGCTTGTGCAGCTCCCTGCCACCTTTTCTTGTACTCCCAGCAAGTTAAGGCTCCTGCAAGCTCTGCTGTGTAATAACATGACTGACAAAGTTCTGACATAACTTCTCTATTCATGGAGAAGGCTGGATAGAGTCACCTATGTCATTCCAATGGTAGCTACAGCTGCTTTTACAATTCTACCATTTCATGGCTTTTTTGTGTCCTTTTAATAGTATGAAAAGGTACATAGGGGCTGTTGTCTGGGTTGAAATCACATCCTTAATTCTTACATGTTTTTGTAACAGAACAATATAATAGAAAGCTGCTCAATGTATTTTACTTGGAAATTGTAATTAAACAGAAGACTGTAAGGAGTCAGGCCCCAAATCTAGTTTCAATACCATTTCCTCTAGCGAGTTTTACACATTACCTTTTCAATAAGTGGTGACAGGCAGTGCATTTCTGGGTGATTATAGCATGTGTCAGGTGGGGTTAACAGGCACAGGGCCAGAGGGAGAGTGAATAACTATATGAGATGTACAGTAATCCCTTAGAAACACAGTGCCTTATTCCCTTCTGATTTCATAAAATGATGTTTATTAAACAATGTGATCCAAATCCTGAGGGGCACCAGACCTCTGATACTAATACTGAGTTCACCAGGAAATTTGTTGCCAAATTGGTCAGGAAATAGAGTGTATACTTCAAGTCTATCCACCTACAAGAACCTCTCCCTGATGTGCTCATTGTAAGTGTGTCACTCGCCTTGGAATGATGAATGGTCCACATCTGGAGGCTGGGTCTTTAGATAATGGTATATGCTGATTAACACTGGCTAAGGAATGAGCTTTTAATTTAATCTGATATGTTGATGTGGTAGGGTCAGTAAATGACTGAAAATAAAGTGAGGGCCTTAATTTGTATGCCCTGAGAAACTGTGTAAGTTGGAAAGATCCTATAGTCCATGTTGATTTTCTTGGAAGAATATATTAGACCATCTTCAGAAAATGGCAGTCAGTTCTTAGTTTCTGAGTGATGGGGTTTAAATCAGATCCTTTGTGTTATCCTCCTGGGTCAATTCAGCAATAACTGACTTGACTTTTCATCAGTGAAAAAAAGAAATAATACTAGATCTTCCCATCAGATTGTTTTCAGTTATAACTCAGTGTCCACATTTCAGCTATTCATGTATAACAACAGAAACATTTCCCCACATATTTTAAAAATGTGTCAAGTTGATTTTATAGGCAGTAGCATTATAATAAACTTCTCCAAACTTAATCAAGCTTACTGATTTATTTGGATAGTCAATAGTAGTATCTGATTTTCATTCCAGCATGGATTAGAAATAAATTCCTCATACTTTGAATTATTTTTTTATCAGATGTCTTGTTTTTTAGCCAACCCCTTACTGAGTCTGGACTCAGATTTGGAGATATAATCATCTGTAATTTGTAACATCAGATGCATATATTGTATATCAGTTTAATCAGGCAACTTGATCAGATTTGGAAGAAGTTATTATGATAACAGTAATACCACATGCTCTATCAGCTTGGCAGATTTCACAGTATGTGGGACAGATTTTCACAGATAATTATTAGTCTGATTAGTCTATCTCCACAGAACCCTTTTAAAGTGTTTTTAGTCTTCAGGAAAAAAGAAAAGCTCTCCAAACTCCATGGAGAAACCCCTCACCTCACAGATGAAGCAACAGCCTTTTTCAGGGAGATCTGAATCCAAGACTCTGAAATACCACCTTGCTATATGAAGTCCTATACCTTCCCTCTTCTGACTTCTGCTTTCTGATGCTGAGCAACTACTGCTTCTTGAAAAAAGTGGGAAGATCTCTGTTGACTGGATCATCTTGCATCCTGTCTGGCTTCACTTAGTAGACGATTTTCTAAATAGGAAGCAAATAAAAAAAGAGAGGAAGGATAGCAGGACAGTGAAAAAATTATTACATGGGCCAGCTATAAGAAGGGGCAGATATTAAGGGAGTGTAAGGAAACAGAAGAAAGAAAGACACAGAGCAAAGAGCTAGTGAGAACAGGGCTAAAAAAGATCCTCCCAAACAGCGTGTTTTGGGAATATTCAAAGGTCCCCGCTTTGACTTTGGCAGCTGAAATTTGTGGTTAAATATTTTCCCTCTGAATCCACATAACAGCACTTAAGCAATTCTAAAAGCTTCATAATTATTTTGTACATTACCATGACCTTTTCTGGAGGGTGAGGAATCCCTAAAACTTGATAATACAAGTTACAAAAGAAATGCCATCCTTTTATTTTTACCATTAATTAACTGGGAGAAAAGTTTGAGGGAGTGTTCTTCCTCCATATGTTTTCTCTAAGAAACATTTTGCCTGGTGGACAGTGCTGCCTTGTGTGGTGAAGGTATAAAAGTTCCTCCCTCGTGAAGGACTAAGAAAATGCTATGGACTGTATGACACACTTGGATGAATTCATATCTCAAGGGAGTTGAAAATACCATCTTACTGAACATTGCAAGGTCACCTCTTCCTGTAGCAAAACAGGTTTGCAGTTTTTGACTTTCAAAGAGGTATCCTATGTATCCTTGAATATATATAGAGATTTAGTAAGTTATGTTCTGTGTAATAGCTAAAGAGCAGCTAATTAAGAAAAACATATTACTGTAGACCTAACAGGCATGCAATAAAAACATCTATTACATAAATTGTTATTCCATAAAAATGTGTTCCTGAGACTATTGGTATTTATTTAACATACAATTACTGTCTAATTTAATATAAATTAAATACCTGCTTGAGACATGTAATTTGAAGTGTTACTGAGCTTCCTCGTCCTGTATTAAAAGCAAAAATCAGCAGCTAATGCCTGGAGGCCAAATGTACCATTTAAATTCAGGTACCTCAACACTAACATTTGTAATTTTAGCCATTTGGAAAATGTTTTTCATAAGAATGTATTTGGCGTTAAAATTTCCTTTTCCCCCTCACTCGCGGCCATGTCCTGCCAACTGAGTCAAGTCTCTGACTTCATCCAAATGAAGTTTTGATTGAATAAAAGGTCCTGAATTAAGAGCTGAGAATAAAATATGTTCTCTTATCATAGAACACAAGCTTTGTACAATATCTCAGCTCCTGCTAGCGCTGTAAGGGTAAATAATCATTTGACTTCTGCATGGACATATTTATTTAGGACACGTAGCCTGGTGACTCAGGAAGTTATGTAAAAACTGACCCAGTTAATTTTAGATGCTATTGTTGGAAAAATATCAATGAAAATTAATCAAATAGTCACGAAGGAGCCACAGGGAAGGAGCACGGAACACTGGTGGGTTGAATTTTGGCAGTGATCATTGCAACAGTTTTAATGAGAGGAAAACACATTGTCAAGTAAATTAGAGAGTAATGACACGATTCAATGGTAAATAATAGTTAAATACATGCTTGGAGGTCCAGGACAGAGACTGTGGAGGTTTTGTGTTTTGCATGTATTCCTCTCCAGGCTGCTCTTAGTATCCAGAGGAGCTCACCAGAGCTCTGCCTGTAATTTAGGGTTGGGTTGTAGCTTTTAAGACACTGAAGCCAAAAGAGCTGTTGGGGCCCACTGCTGACGCTGAAAAAGCCGATGGTTTTTCCTTATGATAACTCTACAGCTTCTCCAACCTTTCAGTTGTTGATGTGTTCCTGTTCCTTCACCAGCCATCTCCAGTGAGCAAGGGCCAGCACCATGCCTTTGTTCAGCTTAACATCCCCCAAAAATGACTGCACAGGAGACATCTGCTCTCCTTATGCACATGGGGGACGGGGAAGGGGTCTCTCTTGTGCTGAGGCAGGTTTAGTCCCCACTAACTGTATGTTTGCACATTTACTGGAAAATTGAGCTGCATACAAGCCTGTTTATACAAACAAGAGGTGCTGTGGTGCTGGTGGGGAGTTCACTCCATCCATATGGTTCCTTTCCCTGTCTGCTGAGGAAAGGATGCAAAAAGAATAATATTCACAAGTTGTCTTCATTCTCAAATGCTTTTTTTGCAAAATGGAAAGTTGTCCATATGAACCTAACTGGTTAGCTTTACTTCAAGCACACGTAACACAACACACGGTTGTGTAAGGAGCCTGTCTGAGGGGAGCTGACCTCCATAAGAGGTGTTCTACCTGCCTTCTGCTTGCCACTGTCCATTTCAGGTTATCAGAGTAAGGAGATCTCAAAAACAACAAAAGAAAAGTGATTGTTTTTTTTTTTTTTTTGGTTTTCAGTAAGTCCAAGTAGAATACAGTTACTTCACTGACTTTGGTCAAATGAGGCTTCAGAAATCTCACCCGTGCCATTCCTTGGTGCTTAGCAGAACTAAAAAGAGTGTGGGGGGAGCTTGTGTGTTACAAACAGAAAAAACTGCCAGGATCCTTACTGGGGCATCAGTCCATCAGTCCACTAAAAGATTAATTACTTACTTAGATGGTAATTCAGGTGACACACTGTGTCCTTCAATAACAGCCTAACTGCTTGCTCATTAATATAATAGAATAATAATTTTCTCTCTTTCCACTTTCCTACACTAGAACAATTTCTTACAAAAGTCTTAGTATTGTATCTCCTCCTCCAATAATAGTACTGCAGGAGGGGAAAATGTATAATTAAAAATTTCACGTTATGTTTTTAGTTTGAAATTTTGTATTTTTTCTTCAAAGGCTGGCTAATAACAGCTTGTATACAGATTAGCTCTCCAATGCATAATATGGTTTATAATGGTTACAGTCTTAATCTAGTTTTCTCTACTTAGATGTACATTATGCACCCTATTTTTTTTTTTGGTGAAGAAAGTATAGAACACTTGGTGAGTAGGAATTTCAGAATTAGTAGTTTTGCTTCTTGTAGATATCAAAGGTTAATAATAATATTTAATAGGATGATAGCAAATTAATATTATGCAAGTAATAAATATAATAAATAATAATATATATAATTTATTATAAATATAATAAATGATATTGCAAGTTCTACCCAGGATACCGAAATGCTGGATCTGTTGATGAAGCAAGTTGTTTCATCTGTTGATGAAACTTTTAATGTTTAAATTACAGAAATTATGAACATAATAGTTGGCACAAAACCATTCTCACAATTTCCTGGCACACTGCATGAACCTAATTTAAAAAATACTGCACTTCTCTGAAATGCAAATCACTGAGCACATTTACAAGAAGATTACAGCAGGTACAGTAGAAGGGCCAAGAACTGATGCTGATTTCTAAATATTCATGTGAGTTGGAAGGCCCAGGATTCTAAATACTTGTCTGACTCCTTTCTCACCTTAAGTTGGCCAGTGCTTGATCTCCTTATATCAGGGGAGATGAAGGATTCTTTTAATGGTGCTTGTTACTATTTTCTTCTTGTTTTCATTAATTATCTGGCATGAACTACAGCCCATCTTAAAACTATTACTTCACTGGGATTCCTTTCTTTCTATTTTCTTATTTCTGCACTCCAGGGGATTTCCTTGAGGAAGCTAACATCTTTCCTAGGTTGCTGCAGTGACACGGCATCCAAGTTTCTTTGTTAAGCATTTCCATAACTCATTCAGTCACTGGTGATGTTGGTATTGTTGACTAAAGTTATTTTTTCACTTTCTAGCAAGTCACCTTTACTTTCTCATGGTAGTTATACTGAAGAAAAGCCCCATCATGTTAATTTGGGTTGAAACAGTTTACCCTGTTACCATGATCACTGTTTGGAAAGATGCTTTCTGTGTAGCTCATTGTAGCCTGATTCAAGTCAGGGGTGACTCTTATAGCACTGATACTAGGAAAATCATCAGGAAACCAGGCAGACAAACTAATATTGTAACAATGATATGGGTTATAGTATGTATGGTTGTCTAAATGAAGAAAAGGCAGAGCAAGAGTCTTTACATTTATTGCCCTACAAACCTCAGAAGATTATGATGTGGAGATAGCAATATTTGCAGTAATACAAAATTCAATGTGCAGGGGAAACATGGTACAGCTTTTCCTGTACAGAATCTGTATAACACAAAGGATAATGTCATCTTAAAAGTGCTGTTGGATTCCTCACACACTCCAAGGGTGAATTATAGATAGATGTGGGGAGCCTGTGCCTGTTCATTCTTCTTCATTTCCTGTAAATGTTCTATCTTTTATTCACTTTACACTGTTGGCACTCTCTTCTTATAGACCTAAAGATCTCATGTGTAACATGCAGACAGAAATAATTTCTGTAGGTAAAAGAGAACAGAAATTGGCTAAAGATCAAAGGTTACCCTCATTCCACTCCTTCCTTCACTTTTATCATCCTGTCTAAATTTGGTCTTTTGTGGGGGGTGGCGGGGGAGGAGTTGTTGGTTTTTTTTTTTTTTTTTTTTCATGAGGGAAGGCTGAGTTTAAATGGGAGTTTAAGGTTTTGTTTGTTAGTCAGCCCTTTATATAATTTTAACCATGGTGCAGTTACTTTGCTAGAATCAAAACTGCGGCACTTTTAGGGTGCAGAAGATTGGGCAGTGGCTCAGGGAAACACCTCAGATGTTTCTATGATCATCTATATGTTAAGTATAGGAACCAGAGGATTTATTTGTTTTGGGGTTATCATGTCTGTACAGCTAACCCCAATTTGATATATTTAAAGTTCCTATTCTAAAACCAGTTGGATATATGCTTAACAAAGATGTCCATTTTATGTCCTGAGATGAAAACAAAGCTAAACATGAGTTTGAAAAATTTCTCTGGAAAATATGAATGTAATTTTCAGTTTTAATTTTTGGTGATCTTCTTCACTGGAACAGTGAAAATGTTGATTTTCCTGTCTTTATAGAACTCCAGGGTTTAGGAGGTACCTTCTAATGCTTTATTTAAGGAAATGAAATGCACTGGAATGAATAGTGATGACCATCAATGGAGCAACTAGTACAGATGAAGTGAAAAAGAATAAGATGTGATGTTTATTTAACATCAATAGTTTCAAATCTTTATTTATAATTTCTTACTTGAAAGAGGTTAAACAAAAACAATAGCTGTCCTAGGAAACTACTACAAAAACTTTTCCAAAAATCTTCAGTCTAAATTGACATATTTCATGCAATTTTTCTTGTCTTCAAAAATATAATAAATTAACTTTACTTGAATCACAGATGAAAACTTTGTGGTAATGTCTGTGTAGTTACAGATCACCACAGAAAATGGAGTACCATCATTTTTGGCTATGGTGCAGAATTTCTTAGAGTACTGTTGGTCAGGAGTGAGCGATACTGGTAGAGATAGCTACAAAGTTCTAGACAGTTTCGACCTATTCCAAAACCCTGAATTAAAGTTGTTAGTACTGCTTCTAAAAACACTTCAAGATGCAGCTAAGAGGTAACATATGTTTCCACTATCTCTCTGTCCATGATTTTATATTATTCTCAAACCTCAAATACAAAGGAAGAAGTAATTTTTAAATAAAAAACCCTTCATCATCCCATTTGGAAAGCACAATTATTTTTAATTATAGCACCGTAGTTTAACTGCAAATGTTATTTGTCATATCAATGCCATAAGTGACCAGGATTACATCAAATCTCTCTAAATAACATGACTATATGTCACACTACTATGTAAATAGGAAGAGAATCCAAGGTGACTATGATTAACAAAGGTAAGAGGAGAGACATCCCTGTGTTTCAACTAATTTCCAGCAATGAGGGATAAGCATAAGGGATATTATCTCACATGTGCCTCATAAAAAATACAGTATACTAACTCCAAATCATCTGGTGAGGGCCATGGTCGGAAACAGGATACTGGACTAAGTATATGTGATGCTCCTTGTACAGTATTCCAGAGCTTTCGACATTCTTGTGCAGCAGATATGAAACATGCCTGCAATTCCTGTTCTGCTTTAATTATTTGCACTCCTGTATTTGAATTCCAGGTTTTGGTCACCTAACCAAGCAATTGCTGAAGCTGGCGGACGGCCGCGTGGTGCTGGCACTGGAGGGAGGCCATGACCTTACTGCCATCTGTGACGCCTCTGAAGCCTGTATAAATGCCCTCCTAGGAAATGAGGTAAAACATAAATCATAGCAGGTGGAGAGAATGAGCAAATTTTGCTGAAGCTGCTATCTTTGCTATTCTTTTAGTACATATTGTTACAATAGTGTCAGTCCTTTTTTTGTTTGGTATAAAAACCATGAAATTTGAATATGTCTTAGAAATGAACAGGCCTGGTTGCATAAATACCTCTAAATGAGATGGTTATACAAATTCTTTAGTTTATGCCTAAATTATTCCCAGTTCTGAGTAATATTTAAAACCTCCAAATTGCTTTTAGTGATGTGATGAATGTCTTGTGACTTGGCATCACTGGTAGTCACTGGTACACATATCAACTACTAGGAATGGACCTTTTAAGTAGCTCTCATGGGGAAAAAAATACTTTTTCAAGGTAACTGGTAATCTCAGAAACTGTATATTCCAAAGGCACACATTTTGCAGTATTTTGACACTTCACTTCTGAAACATTAATAAAAATGTGTATAGGATTAAAAAATATATATGAAGGAAGATTCAGGTTGATCTGTATGCAGTTGAAATGGAGTTTCCAAGAGTTATCAAACACTGTATATGCTAACAATTTTTGAGAGGAGACTGTAAGATTAAGTAAATATGCATATGTGCTATTTATGTATACAAATGCAAGATAAGGATTCCTATTAGTGAAAATATTTCTTCTGTCCATTAAAAAATATCTTTTATCCTATAAATACAGCGAGAAGGAAAAAAATTGCTGAAGGTGCAGACAAAGTAATTTACAAAGGGACAAAAGCCTTTACCATAAATTGTGAATTTTGCAAGATCTTGTTATAAAGTGGAGTGTGCTACTTTGTTTCCCTCAGGGAAAGTCTTAATAGCTATATAATCTCTCCAATCAAATGCATTAGTGCCAAATTGCAGGCTAGTTGCCAGTTCCCTTCCACTTCAAGGCTTCCTACCTATGTGAATAAGGTGAAGTAACATGTCTTCTGATGGATGTTGGGAAGAAGAATTTTTTAAGTGTTCTTTTAAACCTTTGCCTTTCATCTTTATGACACATCAACAATGCTTATTTTTTTACATTATACATATAATGAATATAGTGTTAGCTTTTTAAAAAATATTCTCAGAAATGTTAAACAGACATCAGAAAAAAATATATAAAGGTTTCAATGGGTTTTATCTACTGTCACCTTTGACAAAATCCATAAGGAATGTTTTCCAGTATGGTGGTATATACTACTAAAAAAGCTGTTCAGCTCAGTGTTAGATCTTTTATTTTGGTACTGAAATATAAATTACATAACCCAGCTTGAGGCATTTGAAAATCTTAGTAATATAGCATTGCATTCCTGATCAGCTGCCATTCCAGAGCACTCTCATTGATATTTCATTGATATTTCTGTTGTCATCTTCCCTGTGATAGTAACAACACCAATGGCTTTTCATAGCATTTCTAAACCCATTTTCTGAAGTTTTCACCTTTGTGGGACTAATTTGAATGGTTCTATGCTGATGGTGTGATGTATCCTCCTCTGTGCAGGTGCCTGGGTCCCTCTATCCTGTTATGACCATTTGGTGGTGCTACCCATTTATGGAAACTGCCTTATTTTGTTTTATCACTGTATCAAACCCAACTACTATTTCTGCTCTCACTGAATGAGAATGATTACAAAAACCTACATGCAATCATTTTTAATTCACTTGTAAAAGAACATAGTCCTTAATAACTTAAAACATCTCAAGCAATAAGCATTTTTCTCATGTCCTTTTGCTAACAACATTGTCCTCTGGGATGTGCATCAAGTGGTTTGGTGCAGCAGAATTTCAAAGACAAAATGTGTTATGGCTGTGAAGAAAAGTATTCCAGAGAGGATGTTGCTACCAAGAGTACCACAAGAAACCGACATCAGCTAAAAAGAATAAGTAAAGATGTTGCCAAGAAGGAGACCCTAATGAGAAAGTCTGATACCGCATTAGCAGTTAGAAATAGATTTATGGCAGTATGCACCACATGGCCCACAGCACATGTGCTGCTTGATTTCAGCATACTATTCCTGAACTTGCACAGCAAAGTCCAAGCGTGTTCTGCCAAGGACAGATTTTTTTTTTTCTTTAAACAACAAATTACTTCTTCTCTGAATGCAATTCTTTACAGGCGATTAATAGGATAATTTTAACTTATTATCTGCCTTTCATTTTACAAATAATGGTATATGCTGCACCCCTAGTTAAAAAACATTGGCAAGATTAACTTCAGTTCTAAATACTACACTTGCATTTGAACTCAAATTAGAAAGGTTGGGAAAGGCCTTTGTGAGGTACCCTGCAGTTTGTCAGATGTATTTATTCATGTGCTGAGGATTAGAATTCATAAACATTTTGCAGAGCTTTTTGAAAACTTTTTCTTTTCTTTTGTTGTTTTTGGCCAGGACTTTTCAATACAGAAATTCACTGCTTCATGTGTTCTATTACCAACAGAATAACACTTAAAAAAAAATTCTAAAACTAGCCGCAACTTACAACTTCCAACTTGCAGGGAGTGCTGGTCTGATATGTTACCTAAGAGGTGACATTAAATTTACAAGTGCAAAATGGCTTCTTTCGTAGTTTCTCTCAGAGAACCAAGAAGGAAAACAGGTTGACATCCAAAAGAGATATATTTTAATTTATATATGGCTTATAGCTTAGTGATTTGTTAAGTAAGATAACTTCTCACTCTTCTCTTAGAAGAAAGTGAACGAATACACTAGGAAAATAATCCTCTATCAAATTAATTTCCTTTAAATAATTTGAGCATGGAAAGACTGGTATAAATAATACAGAATTTTGAGGAGATCCACACCCTTTCTGACAGCAACTGGAAAGAAGGCGCTCTATAGTATCTGAAATGGCTCAGTTTGGTTTGGTTTGTGAATATATTCTTAAATAATAATTAAACTAAGAAAGGAATTATAGAAGTAAGGATAAACTTCATAAAGATCTATTTTTAATTCAAAAGTTCACATGAAAAATTACTTTTAAATTCTTTTGATATCTTAGGTTTTCTGCTCCATGCTTCTGTTTACAAGCAGAAAGTTTTCATGTCACTTTGAGAAAAATCCATTTGACCATTTGCAGACCTAATTAGAAGCACTGTAGGTTATCTCTTTGGAAGGAAATCTTCCTAAGAGGTGAGAAGAGATTAAGCAGCTGGGTTCCCTTGAAATCCAAAATGTAAACATGGAAAACCTTCTGGAAGGTGAAAATCCAAGATGACCATCAGTTGCCTTAAAATATGCTTGAATTTTCTCAAGATGATTTGAGAACTGGTCCATTAAAAGAGCATCTGTCAAAACAAAGGAAAAGATGGATTCAGATAATTCCAAAAGAATCATTGCTTTTAAGCCTTTTTGAGATTATGATATGTGTGCTGAAAATTAAATTCTTTCACTTATTGTGACATTCTTTAAAAGATTCTACAGTTTTTCACACATTGATTATATAGATTTAAACCTCATTTTCAAACTGTATATAGATATATACCTATTACTTCAATTAAGAAAGCCATTGAATATAAATATTTATATTTTATTTTAAGAATTCTGTGCAAATTCGGTTGAATATTGAGATTTTTCCCCCAAAATCACCATTGTGTAGTATGGAAATTCCACCCTATTTTGCCTATCTTAGCTTTGGTGCTATAAATAGCTCTGCTATGACTTTTGGTCCCTGGTGGTGGCGAGTAATGCTGCTCGAGACATGTACGGGTACATGTTCTGCTTTCTTTCCTCCACATTACTTTTGAAGAGGCACTACTTGGATTTAAGAAGTCCTTGGGCATGGGCTCTCCATGTGCAGTATGCTAAATCCTGTATAGTCCAGTATGCTAAATCCTAAGTTTTATTTCCAGTATAACTGCATTCGTATAGGGATTCTTCTTCAGCCAGAAAGAGTAGGGAAGTAGTCTTCAAGCACAAAACCCTTTGAGTCAAAACCTGAGGATTTAGCTCTTCCTTCATCCCATCCCTTTTAAAGCAGCCAGGTGTGATATCACCACGGGACACAGAAGCCAGTCTAACATCATGGTCCCTCTGATCTGCCTACAGGTTTGGACAGTGTCTCTTAGCTCCCCATGGCACAGCAGTTTTCTGTGGTCTGTAACAAGTGATAATTAGTCACAGATGGGGTCAGGCTCTTCTTTGCCCAGAGGAAGCAGAGAAGTGCAGTCCACAGTGCCTCTGCCCAGCAGGACCCTGCAACCAAGGCGCAGAGAGGATGCACGTCTGTTCTCATTTGCTCTGGGGCCAAGGCTGAATTTGGCCCCAAGTGTGAAAACATTTTTAAGTGACTAAATTTAACATCTTCTAGTAAATATTCTTCTGGCTTGAATTTCAGTCTGAAGCAGAATTTGACAAAGCACTGTGATTGGTTGGCTCCCAAGCATGCTTGAAAACTTACACCGGACAATTTTCTTGCAGAGTGTGAAGTATGTGCTTCTTTCTTGCAATCTGTTGAGCTGGCATTTAGGAGGGGATGGTAATTTAAGTGGAAAGCTTGTACTTTACAGCTTTCCTGCTGATGATGAAAAGTTGGCATTTTCTCCTTTGTGGAATTCAGTGTCAATCTGGGGCTGTTTGCCAGCTAGGCAGTGAGCTCTGCCAAGAGGGCATTAAAAGGGGTTATTTACCGGAACAGGTAAACATTTCTCTCTCCAAAATGAAAATATTCATAGAAGTGTATATGGCCTGGGATCAATTTTAAATTGAATATGGCCTGGGATCAATTTTAAATTGCATGGTAAACTTGCTCACAATTTCATATCCTCATTGTTAATCTGACTCTAATAGTAGAAAAAAATTAACACACAGTCTAAAACACCTGTCAACTGCTGCTTGCATAAACTCAGAGTCTAGAAATAGGGATCTGAATGGGATAGGAAACTGGAGCAATGTGTGTGCCAGAGGTCAGCATGGTGACAACAAAGTTCCCAAGGGTAGCAGTGCTAGTCAGGTAGTAGTTTGGCCAAGGAATCGGAGAATATTCTGATTCCAAAGTTACATAATTCCAAGATATTACTTGGTTTTCAGGGACTGACAGGTGCTAATGACCCTAATTACCCTTTGTGTCTGAACTTATTCCTGGATGAAATCTGATTCGTTTACCTACTGCATTGTAACCCTTGATCACAAAAATACCGGCTGAAGTTCTTATATGTAAATAGAGAGTGCAGAAATTGCTACAATAAGAACACTATTAGAACAATATAAGAATATTATAATAATAATAAGATAACACTATACTATAAGAATACTATAATATAAGAGGACCTGTGACATCTTGGAACTTGCTCTTCTGGAGTCATAGGCAACATTAAGAGCCACAAAGCTCAGTCTTTATGCTGATAGGTTTTTTACATAGTGTAACCAAGAAAGGGGGGTTGTGATTCTTCCCCCTGCAGCCCTGGGATCCCTGAGGAGCCTGCCTGCCTCCTCCCCTTCCTCTGCTTCTGGCAGGCTGTCAGTGCTTCTTTCCTTCTGCTTGCACTTGCCTCACTTATCAGTAATCTCTAACTGCACTCCGGAACATTCTTCAGTGAAGCTAATCTTGGTACTTTAAAACATGACAGTGCTAAAGACAACACAGCTAATTTTGGAATTTTCAGCTCAATACAGACTGCTGTAGTTTCAGATTCTCACCACGTTCCCAAGGATCAATTCAGATCCCTTTCCATTAAATTTCCATCATTAATTCCTTCTTCAAACATTTGTTGATATGCCTCTGGCAAATTTTGGCATACCAAGTGATTTTTTGCCCATTAAGTTTTTCCTATTTTGAAAATTATTAGTAGACTCAGTTTCTACATTAATCTTCTGCCTTGGACACAAATGCCCGATTCAGCCATGTAAAAGCTTTGAAAATGTGACCCTTTGTGTTTGGTCCAAACTGTCTCTCCAGTGGTTTGGTTATTTCTGCAGACTGGAGCTGTTCTTCTCTGAAAGATTTCTTTCCTTATGGTATATTTCCAGTGCTCTTTTCAGCTTCTTTTCTGTTAGCCTCCAGATTTAATAGCCTTCATGATCTGAATGCCAGTAAGTGTAGGAGGGAAGATGATGATGTAGAGTAATTTCTTTTGTTCAGTATTGGGTCTAACTGCTGATATTTTCCAGGGACACCTCTGTGTCTATACAGCTGTATGCAACCAGTGGATAACTGCCAACAGAATCCTCCTTTTGAATGCAGGCAGTCTCATTTCAAAGGGTATAGAAATAGCTGCCATAACCCACTGTTTTTATTTCTGCAGTGATTTAGTAATAGAGCTTCATTTTGGGCTATGCAGGGTATATGATGTAATGAACTCACTTGTGGAGCCTGATAAAATTTCCCTGATATGAGAGAGGGTACAAGGTCTGTTGGGCTGTACTTAAGGATGAGACAGAAAGGCTTAGGAGCCTGCCTCAGCCGAGCTTGGAATATAAAATGAAAGTTTTGTGGAAAAAAAGAGTTAAGGAAATGATCAAACATGCCCATCATTTTCACATCACCTACAAAATTGTTAGTAGTGCTAGCAGATGGAGTAATGATTGGGATAGGTATTGGATGTTTTACCTTTTTCTTCTTTTCAGGATTCATCAGCTTATTCTGATTTCTAAAAATACATCTTCCATTTCTGAATACTCAGCTGATATACCTAGATATTCAAATACAGCCTACTTGTTTTTAAAAAACAACTATACTGATAAATAAAGAGGTGATTTTGATGTATTAGGGAAAATAAAACCTTTTGGGTTTTGACTCTTGCAAAACTCCAGCTTTATGAAGTGCAACAAAATATCCACCTTTTAATAGAAAATCTCATCTGTCTTTACATCAGTTGTTCCCATCATAATAATTAGTACAAAGTGTCTGCATATAATTAGTACAAAAGGTCTGCCTAAAAAATCTTGTATTCCAGGGTCTAACCAAGACACAGCTCTCACATATTGCAGTCTGGCAATTCCATACCTTTTACTATTATTCCTACTGCTATGGCCTGGAGCTATTTTGTTCTGTTTAGGCAAGTGAATTGGTCATCAAAGCCTTAGGAATTCAGAAATCAATGAAACAGAATGAATCAATGAAACCTTAAACTACTCTTTGCTGCCCCTTATGTGTTCCTGCACCCAGCATGACCAGACAGAACTTCAGGGTTTTTTATTCTTTCTGCCAAATGGTAGATTACTTTAAACAGAAAATGACTAGAGATAAAGCAAATGCTATTTATGTGCAGAAGTCAAGGTATGGAATATTAAGTTTATTATATAGATTGTTGCTCTAAAATTTGTAAAGCTTGATCTGTTGGTTGGCATTTTTGTAAGTACGCAGTTTCCCCCCAGGCACCTGAAAGAGTTACCAAATAGAGCCACCTATGAAGATGATAAAGTAGATGTGGTTCAAGGATTGCAGAAGTATCTGAAATATTATTTGCATTGTAATTGCTGTTTTTGTGCTAATCCACAATACGTACTAGATAGGAAGAATCTGTCTTTGCACTTTGCTCTCTTTGTTAACCAAGCAGCGCTGGGACCCAGTCAGGTCCAACCAGCAGTTCTCTGCATGCTTGCTCACTGAGCAGAATGGACTGATTTATGCTATGTGAAAACAAAACATAGTGCTATTGTTTCTAGCCAGAAGAAAATCTTCCAGCTGCAATCCCATATGGGCTTCTAAGGAAATAATGACATGAACAGCCCTATTCATTATAGTTACCAAGACTCCAAAGGACTGGTGATATTTGCAATGTCTTTATTGCTGACAGGCATTCGTTGCTGATTGTAGTGGCAGGATCCCAGAAGTTTTGGGATTTGTAGCTGAGTTTGCTTAAAATAGCACCACTGAGGGAGTATCCACACTGCAGTTACTTCCCACTGTGTGTGCTTGGATCAAAGTTGATTTTATCTAGCTGGTGAGTAGCGATGCAGTGGTAGCAACCTGGAGGACAGTATATGATGGCTACTGAGCTATTAACTTTGCAAGGGAAACTCCTTGGGTGGGCTTCACTTGACCTAGTTTAAAATAGACCCAGGCATACTTAAGAAAGGAGTTTTGTCTGCAATACAGATGTCTCCTGTCAACGGTGGTTGAACTTCCTTAGCTTTAGAGAGGAGAGATTGGTATTGATATTTGCTGGGTTTTGTCCACCTTGGCACAGTTGCTACTTCTCAGGCCACAAGCCTGCACACCCAGACATGGCAGTTCATGTGAGAAGCAGAAGAGTTTCATGACTCTTAGCATAGTTCAAGGAGAATATTGTTGTTACACTGCAAGGAGAAGCATTTAGCCCAAACAAGTTTTTACCTTTTTTTCCTAGGAGAAAATGTGTGGAGGGTGAACAAAAAAGCAGATGTGGGTAACATTCAAAATACAGTATATTTTTTATATTTATCCACTGCAGGGCAAAATTAAGTATGCAGTAACTAAACACTTCTTTCTGCTAGTACAGTCCTACTCAAAGAATATACAATTAAAACTAGGAAATTAAAATGCAGCTGATTCTGTAAAACACTTACTTATGGAAACTTACTTCTAATCTGCATAACCAATTTTTTATTTACTACTTTATTTGAAATTAATGTTAAGCTAGTAAAAGCAGCTGTGTTTTATGGTTTTCCCCTATAAACCTTTAAATGTTAAAGATGGTTAGGTGAAATAACACTAGAAAAATAAAGATAATAGAGTGCACACTTTGGTTCCAGTGTGGCTTCAGCAAGGTTTTGTTTGGAGTGCCCAGCTGTGTATACAGACGCAGTGGAATTTGGTTTGTAAGGAACCTACAAAAATTACACAAATAACTAGCATTTTTTAATGAATAATACACAGACATGCACCTGCTTCAGAGACTCCGTAGATTAGTCTTGCAGCCAATAGAAAAGCCCCTTGGAATTCAATTACATGGCTGGAAAACAGAAAACAAAATCATGACTATACATTTAGAACTGATACCAGCAACATATTAACCAGTTCTTGGGCTGAGCTTTTCCTGAGGATTAGATCATTTCAGTTTGTTTTATATCCCTGTGGCTTATTGAATATTTATATTATTCTATTCTATTCTTTCAGCTGGAGCCTCTCCCGGAAGATATTGTGCACCAAATCCCCAATATGAATGCAATAGCTTCTTTAAAAAAGACCACTGAAATTCAAAGTATGTTCCTCAGTTTGAGTTGGTGGGTTAATGGGTTTGGGGTCATTTTTTATTATTAAAGTCATAGACATTACTGTTTCAGAGAAAAGCATGGGAGAATGTTTAATGTATAAATTGACATGCTGTGTCTAATATTTATATATATATATATATGTATATATGATTTTATTTTGTTTTTTAGCATCTCTTTGTTTCTGCCACACATTTAGCCTTGAAAAAGTAACCCATTAAAATTATTTAAACATTTCCTATTCTTGAATATTCCCAAATCTTTTCATTCCAGAGCAGCTTGGATGAAATAGATGTTTGTCAGTGAGGGACAGGAACAGACAGGTAAATCAGAGCTCTAACAAATAGTTTGTCAAATTCTGTTTTTGCAGCCCTTTACAAGGTACTTACTTTGAGATTCACATGAGCTTGAGATAAAGTTAAAAAGATCCAAATGGGCACTGATCTATGGAACAGTGCTAAAAAATACATAATTTTATTGTTTCTGAGACCGAGGGTACGTTATTTCTTCACTTGTGGGCTTTGACCCCAACCCTTAACTACCCAGATGCTTTAAGGCATTTGCTCACTGAAGAACTTCACGCCATCAATTGCTTTAGTCCAACTGAGCACACATCCCTTAAATTCTCTAATCTTCTAGTCTTTGCCATTTTACTGAGCCAGTGGGAGCTTCCTGAGTTCTACTGTTTGCTGTCTCCTTTAGAATAACAAATGAATAACAAATGCTTTCCTTCATTTGAGATGAACCACAAGTGG
Organism: Lonchura striata; assembly: GCF_050655825.1. Lineage (NCBI taxonomy): Eukaryota > Metazoa > Chordata > Aves > Passeriformes > Estrildidae > Lonchura > Lonchura striata. The sequence goes on from NC_140704.1 coordinate 30,646,242, forward strand.
TTGGGATTCATCTACGTAAAATAAATGCAGTTTTCAAAAGGGACACCATGCCCAATTCAGTTCATGTAGTACTTCTCCATCTGATTTTAGTTGCAAGGTGACAAATATTGTAGGTGTATAATTCATCATGCATATCCCGTAGACACCTAGATATGGAAAAGCTCTAATTAAATCAGCTGTATATAATATATTCCAATAAGTACTTTGTACTGAGTGGTATGTCCCTGGGTAGCTCATGAGTTGAAATTCCCCTAATTAACAGTTAATAATCTGTTAATGGTCTGGAAGAAGTCAGCAGGTTAAGGAGATTCCTGTACTGTGCAAGATAGAATAGATTTGCAAATTATAATAAGGGTAGAATGCTACACACAGACCACAGACACAAAGAACAGAGATGCAATTCTGCTTGAAATAAAATATGTATGTAATAGAAACTGGGTCTCAAACCAAAAAAAGGATGAATTGAGAAACAGACAAAGAGAAGAGTAGGAATACACACAAATGATGGCTCTTGAGAGAGAAGTTGTGGATTTAGGAAGAAATACACAGTGTAAATCTGAGAACATAGTCCAGAGCTCTGCAGAATGACTCAATTCTAACACAATTAGGTTTCAGCTGAACTGATACAGTCATGCAGTCCAATGAGCTGTTCTGAAACCTTAATCAGGCTGCTCAGAGTTTGGACTTATTTAAACACAACATTCTGCCTTTTCTTGCAACTACCTAAAAAGTTATATTTACCTCATTTTGTCTGGAGAGAGACCAAGTATTAGAAAGGGGTATGTTTGGATGACAGAAAGGAGCCCTGAGGAAGTTCAGTGCAGCTTTGTGATGCATACTTAGATCTAAGAGAAGTATCTGTTCAATATTTTAGAGAGTTAGGCAGGCTGGAGAGCACTAGGCTGTTAGCAGCTCAAGAGGTACTGAGAAAGCTGGAGTTGTTTGGATCATGGCAATGCCTTTGGATATTGGGTTTGTGTTTCTGTGACCCAACTTTAATAATGAATCTTATCAACATTTCATACCAAATAAGCCCCTCCTCTGTGCTTTTCGCAAAACCTTGAAGCTACAATACTTAGAAACTAAGAGACAACTTTTTTCTCTAACTAGAATATAATTTGTATAAATGCTTTGTATTGACAATGATCCAAAGCTCCTTTGAAAATGTAACAAATTTGGAATTAGTAGTTTCCACACCCATGTAATAGGCTACTTCTAAACAATCCTGTTCAATAGCAGAATACAAACCCCAAACATTGTTTTTCAAGCAAGCCACGGTACAGCATGTCCAAACCTTTGAAAGGCAATTACAAATGCCTATAGGAGTTACAGAAATATTCCCTTTATTATTTCCTGGTAATAGTCAGTCCTCACACAAATCTTTGAGGGGGGCTTAAGCACAATTTCATGCTGAAAGCCAAAGCATACCTAGAAGACTGTTTTGGTTTCATTGATTTTCCTTGCAATCCATGATTGCTCAAGTTTTGTATGAATGAAACCAGCAGTATGCTTCATTCTTTCCCTTGAGCTCCACCAAGTTCTTCTCAATGAATGTAACAGCGCTGGTAGAGTTTCACATTCCAGTAGAGCACAGTAGAAATGGCATTTCCAGAGACTGGTTTGAGGCCAATGCTTTTTGACTTCTTTTAATTGTCAATCCACAGCATACCTCCTAACAAAGTTCCTTGGCAGCTGTGTGCTGTGATCAGCTCCCCATTCCATAACTCTTTGCCTGCAAATCTTTTGGCTGAACACACGTTCAAGGCCTGTATTTTTTTGTGTGCAGCAAATAAATGTTGTCTTGGATAAAAAGAAGCTCGCAAAGGTCTTCTGCTTACCCAAGGTGTTTGTTAAGTACATTTTTCTGATTTTAATGAAAAACCTATCAACATATCAAAACCTGCTTTTTCAGAAGCACCACAGAGCCCTGTTTTCACTAGGTACCTGCTGCTACCTGGATGCTATTTCTAATTGTGACTGCTTAAACTTTTCCCCCACAAGCACCCTGCCAGGTAGTTCCTTTCTCCAGGACCCTCCACTGCAGTATATGGGCTGCCACCTGCCTCCTGGCCTGACTCTGCTCTCTCTATCGCTGAAGCCCCTCTCATAACACAGCTCTCAATGTGGTGAAACAAAGAGCACCACCAACCACTTGGGAGTGAAGGGCAGTTAAATGGGTGCAGAGAGCCCAGTAATATGCTTGAATTGGCCCTGAGTTTTAATGTTACAAGAAAGTCAGGATTCTGGGGCAGCTGGTGTGCAAGCTTGTGTGTGAATGAACAAATGTGATGTAGCAATCCTCACTGATGCTGTTTTATTGTTGCTGCAGGAGAGCAACACAGTGGTAGCTGGGTACTAATATTTTATTTTATGAATAAAAGCCCTTGAAAACTCCAGCAGTGAACATGGGTTCATTTCTTTTATAGGCAAGAGGGGGTATTATTCCCATGCCAACAGATTTGATTTTCTTGCACATCTGTTTCTGCAACAAAAGCCCCACCCACTCTGTGAACATTTAGCTCATAAATTATAGGGTTTGAATTGGGTGTATATTGCAAAGACTGACTTTTGTACATAGGATCTGTGAGAACACTGTGGAATGCTCATATAACTTTTTTGTTTGTTTTTAGTGTATTTTTTAATGAATAGAGAATATGGTCTCTGAGCACAGTAATAATAGAGAATATTTTTGTCTTGTTTTTATAAAATTTGCCAGGCTCCAATCATTGAGCCTACTGTTATGTACATAACTTTTTAGCTCTGTCTTTCATGTTTTTGGAGCAAAGCCAACCTCCTAACACTTAATCTCAACTTTGTAGGATACTTAATACACTTTACATTTTATCCCCAGAAGGTCCCTGTTATTTAAAGATTCTGCTAACTACTCAAACGTGCACACTATTAGAGTTCAAAGAAACACTCTGGCCATGCTCACTTGTTGTTCTTGAAGATTGACTTGGGCTTTCATCTTGCAATGATGTTTTTGAATAAAGACATTTTCAGACTTTATTGACAGCTGCTTTCTCACTGGAGGGAAAAGTTCATCCTTCCAAAAGCCTGAAACTGTGTAGAGAGCTGTGTTACCAAAGAGGGAGTTTTCAGCAGCCTTTCTGCAGCACAGGCAGCACCACTGCTGGCCTGGCCTCCCAGCTGTCATAGCCTCCAGCTACCCTCTGGATAAGCACCTCAGCTCAGCCTGCTGCCCAGCTGCCAAAATCCTCCTTTTAGTCCTTGGAAAGGTCCCCTGCTTGATCCCCTCTCTTTCACAGCTGTTGAAACCCTCTGTCTAATTCTCAGATAAGTACCCTGATCCAACCTCTGCAGCAGCTGCTGAAAGCTTCTTGCTAAACACTGAGTAAGCTCTGGTCCAGAGCTCCCAGACTTCCCAAAGCTCCTAATCCCCAGGTGTCATCCACCTGGCAATTAGTGAGTGCTCAGTGTTTTACTGGACTGTTAAGAAATATGTATGTAAATTCATACTCGTTCATGTGGTTTCCAATAATCAAACAGTTTCTTAATAGCCGTGCTGCTATTTCTTTATAGCAGATATTTTATATGCTTAGGATGAGTCACTTACCATTATTTTTTGCATAGCTTGATGAGCTTCTTCTGTTGCAGGCAGAAATATGAAAATACTCATGCTTTTAATCCACTGCTGTATTTTTATATAGCAGACCAGAAAGCTCTATCCCTTATGATACCTGGCAGCCTTCCAGCAACAGCCAGTTCATATATGAAAGTTTTAACTAAATTATTGTTCTAGTACACGCCCTGAGGTTGGAGGAGAAAGAACATCCAGGACTAACAAACCTGATTGTTCTGGCAACACCACTTCAGTCTGAGCTGGCATTTCTGACTTCTTTCCTTTTCAAGACAGTGCTGTGTGAGCACTTTGTACAGCAATGTACATTTTTCTACATTTTGCTGTCTCTGCATCAACTGTGTGCTCTATCAGAGCTTCTAGTCATTAACCCTGCTCTGAACTCCCACCACCTTGTGTAGACAAAGCCAATAGCCTTCCTGACAATCTGTGTTCATTAGACTGTGTGTGTTACTCCTCCAGTTTATTACCTTCTGGGGAAGGGTGTGACACAGCTCTTGGAACGAAAGCACTTTCCAACTTGGCATTCTTAGGTTCAGAAATAGACCTCTTCACTGCAGTCTGAAATTTCAACTGTACTGCTTACACCACAGAGATTTTAAACTATAATCACTCAGTGTTGAACTAAGTGATTACTGTTCTTGTACCACCATGCTAGCTAAAATTCCCATAAATTATTATGTGTGTTTTCCTTAGGCAAGTACTGGAAGTCAGTGGAACCATACTCTGTGCCAGTGGATTGTGCTCTGGCTGAGTCTCAGAAGCAAGAAAGGGAGGAGACAGAAACAGTATCAGCTATGGCCTCTCTGTCAGTGGATGTTGAGCAGTGTATTCCTCAGGAAGGCAGCAGGTAAGTGGATGAAATTATTATGGACAACAAGGTTTTCCCTCCAGCCAAGTAAAATGAAGAAGAAAAGGAGGACTAAGGGTTGTTTCAAAATTACCTGCTAATTGAGATACCTGGAATTTTTCATCACTGGGTTTCCGTTCTCTCACTTAGCACTGGAAGCAGAGATGTTAGCAGTTTTTTGGCTTTGGTATCTCTATTTCTGTACTGAAGTTCATGATTATTACAAGAACCTTGTTTTCTTCCCATTTCTAATTCTTGCTACTTCATAAAAAGTACAATATCCATATGAGGTAAATAGACATGGTCACGTGTAATCAACCATATTCTTCTCATTAGAAGCTTTTAAAATCTCTTTCAGTTTCAATTTTCTAGGAAGGCATTCAACAAACAGTCAGATAAATTTAATAATGATGGACTTAAATCATTATTAAGTGATATTAGACAGGCATTAGAAGTTACTTCCGTGGAAGAAATGTGAACAGTGCCAGTGTAAAATTTAAAGCTATCCTGACCAGGATTAGAGGCAACATTTTCTATGTACTGATATGAAGGCACACCAGCAAAGAATGAGAATGCTGGTTTTTCCAGCTCGTCATCTGCTTTTTACATTAATGAAGATTGCTTTCAACTTGCAAATTAAGAAAATTATGCAGTAAATGCTATTGTATGTTTTGCCAATTACACATGAAAAAAAACACACTAACCATCAAATATTGTGTCATCTCTAATCAGAAAAGCCACTGCAGAAGTTTCTGGAGTTTCCTATTTTTTTCTTTTCAGGACAAACAGTCCTGGTCTTCGCCAGTAGAGAAAGACACAAAATGTAGTGGAACCACTTGGTTCCATTATACACAGAAAACAGGGGAGCGGGGAGGAAAGATTTAAAATGCCTTATAAGGAGACTCATCAGCTCCTCAGGCTGTGGAACAGCAGTAGAAAAGAGGGAGCTGTGGGTAGGGACAGCAGTGGTGGGAGTGGAGCCAGAAGGATCCATGGCTCCTACATTGTGACTGCTTCTTAGTTGCTTCAGTTCTCTCCTCCTGCGTTGTGACTTTTAATCAGAACTAAACTGATAGGCACCCAGGGGAATAGTGCAATGCACAGAGCTATGGATGTGTTTGGCAGTGAACATCCCTCACAACAGTGGCAACACTCATCTGACAAAAGAACTGAGGCATGGCTCAAAGAGACACACAGAGAGTAGAGCTAGCTAGTAAAGTTCACAGTATTTTCATAATTACCTTTCCAATTGTAATTATATTTTAATATGCCATGGCTATTCTTGTGCTAGGATTATTGCAGACAACTTCATTAAAGCTTAGAGAAGAATCCATGATGAACACAAGATGTACTTTAGATGTGTGCCTGTGGTAATCAGTGCTCAACTAAGGAATAATGTAGTTTTTCATATAAGTTTCTGACAGTTACAAGACACTTCTGCTAGCTAGGGACAGGAAAATTCCCACTTGTGTGTGCATCACTATGAAATATAAATCATTTTAGTTAAGTATTGGAAATAAAGCTATAAATTGTCTGGAAAAGGCCATGGTTAATTTTGTGTATTTTTGCATTGCTGAGAATAACCAAAAATTTTATTTGCTATGTGCCTCCACACAAGACTACCAAGAGCAACTGTTACTCCTACATGCTTTGAACAAAATAACCCTTTGACTAACACCACACTTAATTACTGTAATTATTACCTACCAACTGATAACCTGCAACAGTTTCTACCCATTCTGAAAGCAGAATTTCAGGGCAGTGCTGAGAAACGTGGCAAAAATATACTGAAACGTGCACAAGTGGAATTCATGTGGCTGCCAGATTCATTACACTTCATCAGTTCTGGACTCTTCTAGGGATGAATCCATTGTGGTGAATTGTTTCGTGGAAAAATGACTTTGTTTGGAATATCTTCTGTGGTGCTGCAGACATTTGTCAGCAGCACAAAAAAAAAAAAAAAAATAAAGCCTTCACACACATGTGTCCTGAAATCTCTTTCTACACTTGTAACCCTCAAAGAAGTCACATGAAGCCAAGATGCCATTAGAGTGTGACAAGACAAGAAAAATGCTGTCCCACTGGACCAAAATTGATCGTTAGGTTTTCTGAGGCCTCTGAGCATCATTATCTTTGTTTTCTTCCTGAATGTAAGGAACAATATAGAATCAAAAGTAATCCCCCTGAAAGTTGAATTTTGAGGGTCCTCAGCTGTGAGGGAACCTGAGAGGAGCTGCCTGTACTTTGAGTGTGAATGAAAATCCATCCTGGAATGTCCAGGGAGGGAGTCTGTGACATTGCATGCTTTGCGTTCTATATAATTTAATTCATTTCACATAAGCACACCATCATAGGTGTCAGGTACATACCAACACAAACAGCAGTAATGTAGAGACGAGTTCAGCTTTGTTTTTTAATGTTTTTTAATGTTTGCTGTAATAAAGGACCCTGTGTGCAACGCACCTTCTCCAGCCATTTCCTACAGCAAACAGAGGGCAGCAGGGATGTGAGGAGTCATGTGGGGTCTCAAGCTCTGTTAGAAGCTGTTCCCTTCCTCCTGCTGGTATAGATGGGGTCACCTTCTGAAGGCTTGCTGCAAGCTTTTGCACTGAGTGCTCATTTGGGAAAGTTGCTTGTGACAGGTAGGGTGGGAGCAGAACAGGAAGCATGTGGCTGTCAGGGCAGCCTGAAAGGTTCTACCACGAGTCAATTTGCTTTCTCTTAATTCCCACCACGGTCAGCAGGCTGATAGTTCTCGCCTGCAACTCTAAGCCTGTTTCACTGATTCGATGGCAGAGATCCCGTCAACTTCAGCTCTAGATGGTCAGGCTTCCAGATGAAGAGCAGCAGCAAGAGTCTCTTTGTGGGAAACTCTGGCCAGTCATGTTGGAGGATATATTGGTGTTGGAGTGAGATGACTCACTTTAAACTCAGATTTTGGGCAAAGCAGTTCTTTTCCTGGCCAACTCATATCTGACTCATTTACCACTGATGGATAAAATGCTCCTGGCTAAGGCCCATATAAAGTATTTTTATTTCTTTCTTCTCTCTTTCTTTCTTTTCTTCAAGTGACAGTGCCGATTATTTTTTTACTTGATTTTCTCTGGCAGAGTAAATTAAGAAAAACATGTAAAGCTTCTATGCTTTTGGTGTTTTATTTTACCAAAACAGAACTCTGCATCTTAAGGTCCAATTGGATCTCAATTATAGCCTTTGGAAGAGTAAAGATACAGAAAAAAAAGTTTGTGGATAGGATAGGAAACATGTATGGTGCTAACAGGGATTTAAATAGAGATGCAATTAGAGGAACAGGCATGCCCTATAAAACATTTCTAAGTACCAGAACTTTTGTGTGTTGATAACTGTTTATTCCCTATGTGAGATACAGATTTAGCCGATTAGAATTTTTCTTTGGCCAGACATCTTTTTCAGAAATCATGCTGTGAAATATTCAGTATGCTACTGTCCCTGATACCTTGGAGCGTCTTCTGTATGTTTCTTCTTAAAATTGAAAAAGAAAAGGGACGTCTTTTACACTTACTATTTTTAAAGGAAGCAGTAAATCTTGAGAATGACATTTATCAGAATTTTACTTTATGGCTCTGGTTCAGCTGAGCATAGATTTTACTCAAATGGTAATGAAAACAAAGCATAAGTTTTATTCTTAAGGTTACAGAGCTACCAGTTGCAGTTTCAGTCAAATTGCATTGTATGATATACTAGAGCAAATGGTTGAATCATGGGGTACATCTAGCTACCATTTAGGGTCACTTGCCATATTTGTCTATCAATTCATAAAGCTTCACTTGGCATTTCACTGTTTGGATATCTACTTCAGCTGTGCTGAGTACACAGCACATACCTGCCCATACCCCACAGGACTTACAATTTCCTCCAGGCTCAGGAGCTGCAGAGCAGCTTTCCCAGGTCAGCCTAACCCTTATCTTGATCCCCTTCTCATCTTTTGATGGTGGGTTCCTAAGGAAGAGAACGAGGAGTAGAGGAGGCTGAGAGCCAGCCTTGCCCTGGTGAGTTGATAGACCTTAACTGCTCTATCTGACCCATGCTGTGTAAAAGCCTTAAGGATACAAACACAAGCATAAACTTTTCAAAACCTTTTTGAACCAGCTTACACCTCTGGGTAAGCACTTGGGTAGTGAACCCCACAACCTCATCAGGCATCACACTGCTTTTACTTATTAACCAATAAAATCACTGGGAAGCCCCTAGGTCTTGTACTGGGAGAAAGAAAACCACCTCTGTTCTTACTCATAATCTTTGACCCGTATCTGGTTTTAAAGGCTTGAG